>NC_080425.1:13710625-14331042 GCF_029873635.1 Malania oleifera
TTTGTTAACTTCAGTGATATTACTGTTAGTAACTCATGCAGTCATTCATGTGATAATTATTGTGATATATTTTGTAATGAATCACTTGATGAATTCAAAAGTGCTAGCAGGGCTTCTCACTATTGACTAGAAAATGCTTCATTTATAATTCATAGGATTCTAGTTAGGATATCTAAGCATAAAAAAATCTTGAGAAGTGAAAATAAATAGTTGGCAAAGCAATTAGAAAATCTAAAAGACTATCTTGCCACATTAGAAAAGAAAAAGATATTGAAAATTATCTGCTTAGAGGAAGAAATAGATGATTATTCTAGAATTATACTCAAAATTAAAAATGAAAAGAATAATCATAATAAACTCTTAGGAGTTAAAAGAAATAAGTTTTTTGAAAAGGGTTCATCGTTTAAATCCCATAGTCATGCCTCATCGAGCAAAAATAAAATAAGCAATAGTCTTTCACGCATATACAAAACTTGCCTATTTTGTAAATTGAAAAGGCACACCAGATATAATCATCCATTAGAGGTGCCAGAGGCATAGATAAGAAAATGATATAGGTAATCAGAAAGGCAAATCCTGTAGGACCTGAGGAAGATTGGATTTCTTCTGAATTACATAACCATTTAATCCTTCCTTAGTTCCTAAGTTTAGGGGGAGTGATGACCAAAGGATTGGGAAATGGTTTGTGCCTAAAATGTCAAATCTTAGGAGATGCATTCACTATACACTATTTTGAATACTTAGATCATTAGAAATTCAAGCCAACGTGCGAATTCAAGGAAAGTATCCAACCTGAACTTAATACATATGTATATCATAATGATTGGATAAAATGTGAATATATTGGCGTGTTCGAACAAATCCACTCCTAAATGGACAAGGTTTTGCCTGGTAAATTATTCTTATTACTTAACTCACGCTTAGATATGAATATCTAAAGTTAAGCATATTCTGTCCATTGCACAAGTTTGAGTTTTAGGAAATGAATCCTTCTATTTAAACATCTTGTCCTAAACTCATCTTGAAAGCCTTAATTGTCTAATAAAATTTTTAGTCATCACTCTATGTTTAAAGCACTATTGATTATAAATGACTAATATATATTGAGTGTTTATCATAGGACATCCCTTCTCAACCAAATTAGGGGCATCCACTAAGGGAATCAAGTCTTCATCTAGTTATCATAAAATTATTCCCTTTGTACTTGAAATATAAAAATCCTCTATTCTGGTTCACCATCTCCTCCATAGGAAATCTTACCATACCACGATCACATTCAGTAAAGATTTTACCTATTCCTTGGTTCGTATCCTTGCTCAATATTGTGATCATATTCAAATGATACATTCCAATCTTCAAAGAGCTACAGTCAAAATTCATATACTTTATAATGCTCTTTACCAAAATAACTTAGGACATATTCTCTAGCTTGCTTATCTTTTATAATGTTCTACTTCTCTAAACACTCTTCTGAACTTAAAGATGATCAAATTGTTAAAAGTATCTATCTTCTTCTAATTCATAAGCTCTCTAACATTAAAATCAAATCCATTAGAGCTTCATATCCCTATGCTAAAGATGAATGGCTAAAATGATTGCTATAGGTTTCAAAATATATGAAAGTGCAAATGATTGAGAAACCTATGCATGAACAACAAAAATCCAAAGTCATTCGATCTTAGCCTCATACGTTTTGAAAATCATAAGAAAAGAGGCTGGACTAGGCTCATCACACCTAAACGAATATTCATTGTGACTTTTTGGTCCTTTAAGCCTAAGAACTCAAAGCCAAGCCTAAATCATTGAAAATCTTAAAACACTTGGCTAATTTCTTGAAAAATAGATAAAGGCATAAGATAGCATTAGTGCATAACTCAGGGGGAGCACGTCTCCTTAAAATTTTAACTCTATCAGATGCTCCCATAATCATACTACATGTTTATATGCCTTTATGAACAGTATTGTAAATTACTATCCATAATGCATTAAATGATTAAATCTCCTTGATGGATAGCTTATATTTTATGAATTTGAGCTACCTAATTGCATGTCTGTATTGAATGTCTCCTACATGGCTGATGCAGTTATGTGAACTACATGCTGATAGTGGATCTAGGTTGTTGTATGATTAATATGATTTATCTGCTGAAAACAACCACATTTCAAGTACATGTTTTATAGGAAATGTTCTATTTACAAACGACATGCTACAAATTTCGGTAGAAATTTTGCAAAATAAAACCATGTGAAAAGATGATTATGGTAAAGATAAATGTTAAAATATTTTTGAAAGGGTGAGTGAAAACTAAATAAGTATTAAACTTCATCTAGCATAATCATCAAACATTTAGAGGAGCTAAGCTCCACCCCTAGAGAAAGAGCATAAAAGTCTCACATGCATCACATTTAGCTTTTTGAATATTAAGGCTCTTATTAAAAATCCTGAACATCATATCCAGCTTTTAAAAGCCTATAAATAGATATGGATTGTTCTACGTTATAAGCATTATTTCATGCCTTAATATATATTCTCTAATGCATTTGAAGGCTCTAGGGAGACTATACTAGTTGCAATGATTGAAATGAATTAATTAATATCCAATATAGTTATGTTAAAAGATTTTAAATAACTGCTTATACTACTTGGCCTATTAAATGAAAGTAATTTTTGATATGTATAAGCACTTAGAAGCATCTAAGCTATCATTCAAATTGAAAGGGGGAGCATCTAAACATAAATTCCTATCATATTATGCTCACCAACATTTCTTTTGCTTAGATCTGTTGTGAATTCTCTGTGGCATATGCTAAAATGTATTGATTTTATTGACAATCTTAAATTGAAATATGTTGTTTAGCGATAGGCATCTGTGTTGCCATATGATCTTGCTTTAAATTGCTACATTCTTAGGATCTATATGATTGTATTTTTTTGGTTATATTATGAAGAGTGCTTAAATGCTTAACCAGAATAATGTTGCTTGCTCGCTTTAAATTAAAGTTTATTTTTTAGCAAGCACATCCCCTGTACTTTTTGATAACATCATTAGGGAAAATAATTCTTTTTTATGGCAAGAAATACTTTCAAAACTAAAATCTTTTATCTCTTGCCCTATTATTTATATATTTTTTATTTTTATTTGTTTTTGAATAGCATAGCTAGTTCATTCATTCATACATAAAAATGCATGCTAACCAGTTAGATCGAATTCATACTCAAACCCACACTTGTCTTCATATGTCATGTGTTTTGAACTCAAATCTCTCACGGGTCTTATGAAGTGTTTTAATTGCAAAGGTTTGTGGATATTTATGGTCCAACAATGTTTAACATGTATTTTTAATCTTTTAATGACCAGTTATATTGTTATATGTGTTTTCTTGCAATTTTTTTTCAAATCAACAATAAAATTTTTTTTTTTAATGTCCAAGTTTATATCAGAAAGAGGGAGAGTTTTTCAAAAATGGGGAGTTCTTTTAGGTTAAGTTTTTTTTAAATGACCAAATTGTTTTAAACTTAGCCTAACCCTTTTGTTGATGCTAAAAGGGGGAGAATTTTTATGAGCAAAATGATGATTTTATTGCCAAAAAGGGGGAAATCTTTAAAAGGGAAAAATATCTGAGCTACATGCATTATGTATTTGTGCTTCATTGCTAAATAAAAATGCAACTTTTTTAATGTCTTCTTGATATGCTTGAACTTCAATGTTTATGTTTTAATTTATGCATATTCTTAGGGGGAGTTTTTTTAGGATAAACCTCATTTTACTCTAGTGTGTATGTCATCATCAAAAAGGGGGAGATTGTTGACTTTTTGAGTCTGATCCCTATTTTGATGCTGACAAATCACAAGGATCTTATGTGTGTTTAAGTGCTTGAACAAGTTTATATCTAGGCACGCTCATAAGATTAAAGGGTCATGGAAGCCAGGAGGAACTTGAAGACTATACAATCTGGCATACTTAGTGGAAGACCAAAGGGCAAAGAAAAGAAGAAGACATATTTATTTTAATTGTAATGCATTTTATTTTCTACTTGGTCTGTAATAATGCAATGCATGCATGATGTGAATTTCTAAGCTCAGTAATGACCATAGACTGACCGTAGGGAATGAAATGCCATAGACATACCCTAGGGACCAATACTTTTCACAAAAAAAAAAAAAAATTCTTAATAACTAATTAGTTAGGGTAAAAATTTAGCATTAAAATAAATTTGACAAATTCATCGACCGACTTTACATTTTTAGGCTTAATTACAAAGTCTCGGTCTACCGACCCTTTACATGGTAAAACACCTTAGCCGACCAACCCTCTACGATTAGGTGTTTAGTTAGCCTTAGCCAACTGACACTTTGTGCCTTAGAAAGCCTCAGTCGACCAGACCTCAAGTTTGGCTAACCATCCTTTGCCCACGGGCAACCGAACCTACGAAGGTTCGAGAAATCGCCTTGGCCAGTCGCCAGCCACCTCCCGCAGCCCATTGAACCTATTTCAAAATTCAAAATGGCTATGTGTGTTCGGTCCACGGACGTTGAAGGTCACCCAAGCAAACCGCTCGGGTTGGTTTATTTTAAAGCGCTTGAACATAATTATTTTTTGATTAAACAAATTAGAAAATGCTGAGCATGTCCATAACGGTCAGATTTTTGGGAAAATCTATAAATACCCCTTTCATTAGCAAAATTAGTAACTTTGATTAACTTTCAAATCCTCGCAAATTTTTTTTAATCAAAGTTCCCCCATATTCTCTTTGATTTCAAAAATCCTTTTGGGACAAAATTTATACTCCATCTCTCTTTTATTTTTTGTTCAACAAATCTTTTGGAAAAGAGAAATTTTCCTTTGGGCATATTTTTTAAGCATTCACTCTCACTTACACTTTATTGTTGTAAATCATTTTGAAAGTATTCCTTACAATTTTTCCCATACTTTTTCTTGATAAATATTTCTTTGGGAAAACCTGTTATTGCTTGTGAATCTTGTACATCCATTGCAATATTTAAAGGTTTGTTTCTATTTCCTTGCAAAAATTGTTTTTGAGCCAAAACCCTAGCTTTCCCTTGAACAATATTTGAAAAATCATTTTGGGAAATTTCTTGGGGTATTGAAGGAGAACCTTGAGCATGTTTTTGCTTGGAAGGTTTCTGATTTTTTTAAAAGATTATTTTTCATACTCTCTGGATTTAAATTGAAAATATTTTAGAGAGAAAAATCACATACTTACTTGAGCTTTTATTTCATATCATGATTAAGTGCATTAGAGATTTAAATTTGTACATCATCTGCTTGTATTTAGAAGCATTTTTATTGTACAAAATATTATAGTTGTTGTATTCCCAACATGTGGCCGGAAAAGGATTGCACTGGCCTGTAACATGCACCGGATTGCTTAGACCCTGTTAAGAAAGCACCAAATTGGTTCAAACCCGGTTAGGAGAATTAGGAGATGCACCCTCTTGGGAAAGTGTGCAAGGTCTTGGCTCCACCCATTAGGTGAGCTGGGGAGTGTCAGCCCTATAAGGACATTGTAAGTGGCATCGATCCGCCCGGTTAAAGTGAGCATTTAGTGAATCCTTAGGTTGCTGGCTCAAGGTAGGGATGTAGGCAAATTTGGCCAAACCTCGATAACAAATATCGTGTTCTTCTCTTTTCCCTACGCTATTTAATTTTTGCACTTGCATGCCTATATTTAAATTGGTGTGAATGTTATTTCTATTTTAAATATATGCATACATTATTACTTATGGGATTAGAGATTGATTGGGAATACTGAGATTGTTTTAATTGTTTAAATATTTGCTCAGTAAATTATTGTTGGGTATTGTGCTTACCTTTGACAGACCCTAGGTTGTGATATACTGGCTGTGGATTTAATTTAACCTAGCTAGAATTTTTTTTTAATACCCAATTCACCCCTACCCCTCTTGGGAATACACCAATTACATCAGGTCAAACCAGTTGGACAAGTTTGGTGATTTTTCATCAAAAGCTCATTATTTTGCTCAGCGACGAGAAGACATGATATAAGTTCAGAAAATTTAGTAAATTTTTTCTCCCTATATTGTTGTTGTAGGAGCACATTAGTGGGATGGAAAGTAGTAAAGTTTTTCTAGCATGTCTTCATCAGTAATATTTTCACTACATAATTTTAGTTTCGAGCTAATCTTATGCAAAGGTGAGTTATATTCACCGACTATTTTAAAGTCTTGCAATCTCAGGTGCAACCATTCATATCGAACTTTTGGTAAAATCACAACTTTTTTGGTGATCAAATCTATCCTTTAAATTTTTTCATAGGATAAGTAGGTCTTTAACAGTGAGGTATTCAGTCTTTAATTTTTCATCTAAATGATGACGGAGGAAGATCATAACTTTTGCGCGATCCTGCAGGGATGCGGTATTTCCATCTAAAATAGTATCTTCCAAGTTCATTGCATTTAGATGGATATCAACATTAAGAATCCATGATAAATAATTATTACCTTTGATATCAAGGGGAAAAAATTCAACTTTTCTTAGGTTCAACATCTGAATAAATTAACAATAATAAGGCAATTTAGAAAACAAAATGTAAAAACTAAAATAAAATTAAGATAATAATATAAAATTATTTCCATCCTTCTAGGGTACTTAAATATGTTTCTTCACAAACATTATTTTATTTTTTTCAATTTGTACTCTTCAGAAGTATGATTACAATTTACAATATTAAATTGGGTAATAATTTACCACTTCTTCCGGATGTTAAATATACTACCTCATCTAGAAGATAAACGTTTCACCTCTTTAGGAGGTCGATTTTAACGTCTCTTCGAGAGGTTAAAAATATATCATCTTTAGGATGTCAATCTTTTCAGTAAATTACGTATGTAGATGATAAATTTAAATATATTTCCTCTTCAAGAGTTTCGGGAGATTTAAATATATTACCTCTTCAGGAAGACTATCTTACCATCTCTTTTGGAGATTAGTACTCTTTAAAGTTTAAAAGACATATTCTCTTCTAGAAAATATTATATTCTTGTGGGGTAAAACTTACAAGAAGCAAATAAATTAAATAAAAATTTAAAAAAAATAACTCAGTTGCTTAGAGTCTCATGCTGATAACGTGTTATAAAAGATGCGAAAAATAAATAGGAAAATAAATAAATAGAGACGAGAAAAAAATTTATGTGGTTTGGCTATGCCTACTCCACGAGCGGATGGGATCAAAACTTCATTATCACGGGAGAAATTACAATATCATATGGAACCGGCCTTGTACAAGATATCTCTATTCTCTCTTTCTCTCTCATCTTCTTTCTATATACCTACACTACTTACTTCAAGCATGCAACTAAGTATTCAAGTATACAATGTTTATACAAACATGCAAAGATATGTCTCCCAAATGAGAGGGTTAGGGTGCCCTTTTATAGGGCAATATGGATAACATGACATTTATTGGGGTGAAAAAACCAAAGTGGTGGAAGATGGGGTGACATTCACATTTACCGTAACCTATTTTTCATAAAATCTACACCTTAATCTAACAATGCTAGAATCGATTTTTTTAACCTTTTAAATGTCCTCATTTTGAACTTCTAATTGTGAGGGAAATCATTTGCCCAAATGTTATAGACCAAGGCCATGAGATGAATCACTAAGAATTAATTTTATGGGATCTTCATTCTCGTGGGAAGTTATGTGGAGCTTCTTCCTTCGCTTGAGGTACTTAGATCTTGTTCATTGCTCTAAACCACTTGGTCATTTTTTATTACCTTGCTTTTAATCTTGATTGTTGAGTCTTCCATTTGGTTGTTTAACTCATCCATATCATTACTAAAATGTTTTCTTGAAGGAGGGCCAAATTCATTAAATACAAACATAATTATTTTCTTCCCATGATAAAATTTATTCATTAAAAACTCTAAGCTTTACTAGTTGTAAATAACCAAGAAATCTTTAATATAACATCAAACTTTCCAAGATTATCTTTATTATTGTTTAAGATAAAGCATTTATATCCAAAATGTTCAAAAATAACTGATGTTGGTTTTCTTCTTTTCCAAAGCTCATAATTATCTTTTCAAAATAGGCCTTATCAAAGCATATTCAACATAATGGTGATCTTCACCAATAAAACTTACCATAGAATTCACAAAAGCTCTCAAGAATATGGTGAAAACCACTCTTTGAATGGACTATACAAACCCAATCTAGCTAGCTTTCATAAGCAATGGATATGCAGGTGAATAATAGCTCATGAATATAATATATTGCTCGCAGTAGACTATACTCATAAAAATAGCTCAATAATTGCAACTTCAATTTAGAAGCTGCTATTGTTATATTTTCCAAGAAATGTCAATTAAAGAAAAAGACTTTAGAAACTAGTCTACTAATGCGCAAAACAATTATCTAATACCTAGTAGTTACATTGTACAAATCGATAAGCTAGTTCATATATTAATCATTTTTAAATTCAAAAAGTTCTATTGGAAGCTGTCATATGTTTTCTATTTTCTGTTTTCATTGCTACATAGTGAAAAAACATATTACGGCAACACATTTGTTATGCAGTTAGTTTTCTTTTTTTCTTTTTTTCTTTTTTGTCAATTTTCATTAAACCTAAAAATTATATTTTATGTTTTTCAATAATTATGACAAGTTGTTTATGCAATACTTTAAGACATATAATTTATTTATGTGGGTTAAATCATTCATTTTATATAAAGTTTTTAGTTAAAATCAAAATAAAATGGCCATTTGAATTTAAAACATAATTAAAATAAAATATATTGATATCATTTATAAATACTTGAAAAAGAAATGATAAGTCATTAAAGAAAGTTACATTCACCATTTTCAATTATCATGTAAAATAGGATTATGCTTGGAACACCCAAAAAAAAAAAAAAATGAGAGAGTTTAAAACATAATATAAACCTTCAAATTCTTTCAATTTGAGTGTCATGCTTTCTGACTTCAGGAAATCCTCCCTTGATCATTGAGTCTTAGTACAAAGGTGCTCATATAAGCATAGTAGTGACTACAACCATAACAATAATTTAGCATATTAGTATATAATGGATGGTTGTCATCGAAATAGTTGGTCTTTGCTTGATAAAAAATCAAGTACTTTTTTAGGAATGATATGGATTTAGATGGATAGATTGTGGATTGGTTATGAATGGACTAATTATGTCAGCTCTCATAAAAAATGCAAGGATGATGATAGTAACAACTGTAGAAATCATAGAATAAGAGAGAGAGGGGGGAAAAAGGGGGTGAAAATACTTAGACTAGAATAGGTAAGGAGAGATAGAGAGAGGAGATTAAGGGGAGAAAAGAGTGAGAGAAAGAGAAAGAGCTAAGAATGACAAAAGGGCACTAGTGTTGTTTAGTGCTTGCTTATTGTATGATGTTTGCTCAATTAAATTGGAGATTTCCTTAGAATAACCATTACACGTATATATACCATTCCCGGGTCAAACCTACATTAATTTTATGATTACAAACACAAATTCAAATAGTAAATCCTAATAACATAGGAAGTTTATAAAATATTTAAAACATAATCATAAATTGGAACCATTTCATAATATTAAAATCCTAATTTATTTTAATTCACATATTTGCCTAATTCTTATCCGCCTTGTCATCTAATGATGGGCGACCTTCACCTAATGACTTACGCGACCATCGTTGTCTAATGATGGGTGAACTTCACCTGAAAAATTATGCTACCATCGACGTCTGATGACTATTTGTTGTTTTTTGTCTGAGTGGCTACTTATAATTTCTGTGTTGGCTGGGTGATAAGCGATACCATCCCTTAGGCAATTTGTGTTTCGCTTGCAATGTTTGACTTACGTCTCTTCTAGACAATTCTCAACTTAGTCATTTGGGTGACTAGGCAATACATGATTAACCTTGCCTAGGTGACCTCTTTTTTAAGGCAACTATCTTGATTGAACAATCTCCATCACATTCCATAGAGGTGCATAAGGATAGCACAATCAATACTCCCAATAATTGCTCCATTTAGTTATTTATAACACTTATGAGTGACCATAAATCACAACCTTAGTTTTAGTTAATCACAAAGATATTATATCATTCCTTTCTTAGGCAATCCACATTTGAAATGTTCTTGGTTGTTTCCCTATGTTATCCATTGCAAGGCGACAAGTCACATGTTTGAAGGGTTAATTCATCATGTAATTAGCCCCCAAAAAAAGGTGCTATTTGTGGCTCATATTGGCGACTTTTCGTTTAGTTGCTATAACTGCTAGGTAATTTTCAATGTGTGATCTTTGTCAAATAATTGTTTACTTGACCAATGTCATATAGTTTCTAAAACGGTTAAGTGACCTTCACTAACTGTCTGCTCTACTCCTAACCATAATGCCTTCTATAAGACACTATGGAGAGACAAGAGATATATTGCTAAAGATAAACATCTAAGATGCAACCTAGAATACCTTGGAGACCAGTACCATAAGGTCAAAGATAAAAAATGCAATGAAGTTTAGGAGCTAGCAAAGTAGGAGGTTGAGGTTAATGCCACTTGAGCCAAAATTCATCTATGCTCATAGCTAAATACGATGAGGCAAAAGAGGAGAAAAAGGTAAGGTGATTGGCGGTCTAGAATCACATCGATGATGTGTGCCATGATAGTTTTGGGGCAAAGATGATATTGGCCGATCAAGATGACTTTGCTTAATGGATACGATTTCCATCTACCCTTGCCAAGCTCTTAGGAGAATTTTATTAGGGCGTTTTTATGTTGTATTTCTATGGCTAAGTCCCAAGCACTACCTAAATTTAGATAAGCTTGAATAAAATCTAGTCTTTGCCTCAAATCATTTTCAATCCTAGCCTAGGTGATGCTTGTCGTGCATTTCACTTCGGTGAATTTTTGCAAATAATTCTTCCCACCTCAAAATAATCTACCTCATGAAAGGCAAGGTTAGCTTAGATGATGCTCATCATGCATTTCCTTGGCAATCTTCATGTAAGCCCCTAGACAAACCTTGAGATTGGGCAATTATAACTATTTTACAAGAGCGCTATGCCAATAAATGACACTTAGCATTTGCTAATGAGTATGCATGCCTTTTTCCCCCTACATTTCAACTGTGAAGAATGCATTACCTTTCCTAGGTTGAATAGAGGTTGTTCAAATTATTTGTAAATGATACTTTTTAGAATATTGAATCTAGAAAAAGTTTTAACCGACCAAAAGTGGAGGATGGGAGTGGATCACTTGATATTGGATTTAGGCTAGGCCAATGAATGGTCCTCTCCTGGCTCAAAGTTTTTGCCAATGAAGTTGCTAACCTCTAAATTGAGCTTGAGCTTATCTTCATTTACAAGATCATCTTAGCCTTCATCATCAACAAGGTTTAATTTCTCAGCCAAATACGTGTTATGTATTCTTCATTTTTTTTTTTTTTTTTCAAATAAGAATCCTTCTCCTCCATATTTTAATCGACCACTATGGACTCTTTATGATGTTAACCGATGGTGGGCTTAATCTTTTCATCTTCATATATCCAATCAACCAATAAATCACTCGCATGTTCTTCATAGTCAATAGTCTCTCATAAAATATTGTTTTGTCCCCATGCTACTAAGTCTGGGCGAAGTTATCATGAATGATACGACCATGTGGTGATTGTGGGGCGAACATGATTTTTCCCCTAACGTCCTCCTACAAAAGAATATGTTGGCCGAATCTACAATTGCAACTACAAGCGATGGTTTGGCCATGCCTATACAAGAATTATGGGCAAATGTCAGCAAGGGTTTCTATAAGTGTTTTTGTTATGAATCTTGAACTGTCAAACATCTCCTTGCATTTTTTTTTTTTTAAGATCTTATCTCGGTTTGTAGATTGCCCACAATTTTTTTCATTACAGTTGTCACCTCGTGAGAAGTGTGAGTAGCCACCCGAATACTTTCTATGGCCTAGGGTTGTAAGTGAGTCAAGCCCACTCATAGACTACTTAGGCTCGACTTGTGCTATAACTTGACTCGACTCAATTCAACTCAAGCTTGAGTCAAGCTCAAGCTACTCAAGTAGTACTACTTGTAAGCCTAATTGAGCTTAATCAAACTTTTGTAATTTTATTATTTTTTATATTATATAAGTCATATAATATACATTTTATACATTTATGTAATATTATAAATACATTATATTATTTTTTGTTTTAATTTATAAAACTTGCTGGTGAGTTTAAGTTCAACAATTTTGTACTCGATCGAGTTTGAGTTGAGTTTCGAGGTCAACATTTTTGAGTCAAATCAAATTCAAGTATCCTAGTGTATTGACTTGACTCGACTTGAATACATCACTACTATGGCCAATTATTGTCGAATCATCACCAAATCAGCATCAATAAGTATGATTTACTTTTGTGACATAATGGTTTTACCTTGTACTTGTAGTAACTAATGGCATAAAAGATCCTAGACGAGCATGCCAAAAAATATGTTTGATAAAAATCAAGCGCATTTTAAGGGATGGTCTGAATTTAGATAGGTGGATGGTGGATATGAACAAACTTAGATTAGAAGAGGTAAGGAGAGATAGAAAGGAAAGATACTAAGAGTAGAAGAAAGTGATAGCAAAAGAGATATAGAGGTAAAAGGGATAAAAGGCGTTAGGGTCTGTTTAGCGTTCAACTATTGGATGATGTTTGTTGAGTTGAGTTAGAGCCTTACAATAACCATTATACATATTGTTGGCCCGATTGAGCGTATAGAGGGGGGGGGTGAATAGACGTTTCTCGCAGCTATGCAAATTTTCTACAACCACAAAAATATTTCCTAGAACAAGTGCATAAAATCACAATATAAAAGTACAGCAGCAAATGGAAATGAATAAGCAGTACAAAATAGAGATGAGAGAGGAAAAGCTTAACATGGCGATATTAACATGGTTCGGCACCCAGCCTACGTCCACGCCTTGAGACCAATTCAAGGATTCCCTGTTGGGAATAAAGAACAAATTCCCGAAACCTGTGAGAAACAAAATATAGAAAAAATAAAGCCAAAGAAAAAACAATCACACGCACAAGACAATATTTACATGGTTCGGCAATTTTGCCTACGTCCACGGAGTTGCAGGGATTTCAATATTATCAGGAAGAAAACACAAAGAGTGCGGCGATACAATGCTCTCCCTCTCGCTCTCTCGCAGGTACAACCATGCAAACCCTAATCACCCGAAAGCAATCCTTTTCTATATGTTGCGCCTAGGGTTCCGTTCCAAATGAGCTCCAAAACTTACGACCCAAGCTGCAGCGCTCATGGACTAAGCCTTAGGATAGAAATCTCTAATTAAATAGAGGTCGGGTCATCAACTAAATTAAAACACAACTAGGCTCCACAAAAGCCCAACATTCCCAAAATCCACTATACGATTCTCCTTCAGGCGGAGAAGCCAATACACACAACATGCTCACAAAGAGCTTCAGCAAGGCACTCACTTAGAGATACCCTACAATGGCTAACAATGGGCCTTTCTTTACAAGAAGTTGATGAGAAATGAATACAATGTTAAATGCTCCCTTTTAGCTGAGTATCACAACAATATCCTCACACTATGTCCTCTTTTCAATGGAGTAAAAACAAGAGTAAGAGCAGCAAGAAGAGGGCAAGTGAGTTTTTGGAAAACCCTAGAAAATGAAAGCACAATGAATGATCTTGATGAGTAAAAATGAGTTTTCTAGATGTGAAGTAAATGCAATAACCTTTATTTAAACATCAAATGGGCGATCTAGGCACTGGAGAACCGTTGGACATTTATTGATGCAAGATAAGGGTCAAACTAGCCATTCTGATGCATTTAATGAGCCCTGCAACCCGACATTCGTCGACGAGGTCTGTACGTCGTTGATGAGCTCTTCAGTAAATTCGTCGACGAAGCCCTGTATTTGTCGATGAGTTGCTGGTTCTGAATTCAGACAGATCTCAGTTTATTTTCACCAACGAGAACCCTGTGTTCGTCGACGAGTTCTTCAATGTATCAGTCGACGAAGCCCTGTGTTCATCGACGAGGTGCTGGTTCTGAATTCAGGTGCCTCTTAGTTTCTTTTCGTCGACGAGAACCCTGTGTTCGTCGATGAGAACTGTGTTATACTCGTCGACGAAGCCATGTGTTTGTCGATGAGTCCCTTCTTAATTTCTTAGAAAAAATCTTTTTTAAGTTCCAAGAAAGGTCCTTGTCTTGTTAAGGGTTTTTAGACATCTTAAGTAGCTTTACTTGTGTGTGTGTATGATATGCCCATTTCTTGCTCTTTATATGAGTTACTCCATATGCAAGGGATTACAAAATAATCTCTCTCACTCTCACACTCAGTCTTTAGAACACTTGCATATGACATAGAGTCCATGAACGCTTTGAGTGGCTGAACTTTTGGTCATGTCACGAGTTGCTTCTGGCTTATTTGAAACTTATAGCTTTGGTGTCATTTTGTGCAACTGATCATAACTAGAGAAAAAGGTTAGTAGCCTTTAAAGAACTTCTAATGGGTTGTTGTCATCAAAACATAGTTGGAATGAAAGACCTTTATCTACTTGGTCTAACATTCTCCCCCTTTTTGATGATGGCAATCCATTAGTGTTCTTTTTTAGGGATAAATGCTCCCCCTTACAAAATGTATTTAAATAAAATCTCCCCCTTAATGTTTGCATTATATGAATGAAGATTTATTTAAAATTTTTGACAGCATTCCGTCTATAAGTACGATATTTCCCAAGTAATCCCGCATAAGATCGAGATATAACAATCCAGTATATCGATCAAAAGCATGTTGGTACAAAGATAGTGCATTTATGTTCAACAATTTCACTACTTGCTGAGTACAATAATCTTAGTGAAATATGAAGTTACTACATTACTTGCAGTGGTTACAAGGTACTACACCTAACTAGAGATACATCTGAATAACTAGAGATACATCCAAAAAGAGAGCTTATACAAGCCTATATCTCTCCCCCTTTGCCATAATAAAAATTGGGGGAAAGCAAAAACAAAGCGCTACTCGCGTGGGCGACCAAGACGGTTGAAGAAGGCAGAAAAGGAAGCATCAAGGGTGTCAAAGCGAGCGCGGTTAGCACTTTCTTGTCGGGCAAGAGACGCATCTAAGGAATCAAAACGATTGTGGTGATGAATTCCAGATTGTGTCATGGCGTGCTGAAGCCCGTCCAGGCGCTCCGGGATATGGCCATATGCAGTATCCTCCTCGTCGCCTTCCTCTTCTTCGGCCTCCATGGCGGCCTCAACCACATCGATCGGAACGTGTCCCTGCTCGTGGTCTTTGACCCACGTGTTGGTTACATCATCTTTTTCAAAGTGCATGTGACGAAGGGTCGCCTCGGTGTATATATCTTCCAGCATAGGATGAATGCAAGGCAGGCCAGCGCGAATGAGCTCGAAGTGGTCGAAGAAGGTTGTGAGGAGACGACCATAAGGAAGGCAACCTCATTGCCTTTTGAGGCTTTCCTCCATATTCTGGACAATGATAGAGGGAAGGTATATACCACATCCAACCCAGAGGCAGTACATGCTAAAGATATCGCCTAGGGTGATCCAATCCCTACCACCAGTGCGAGGGCACAGATTGTATGTGATCATATGGTGGAGGACCCAAAACTCAACTATGAGGTCCTTGGATTTTAGGCGAGCAATCGCGGGAATGCAAGGATAACCAGTAAGGAGCTTGAGTGGGGGTGCGAGTCGAACCACTCAAATCATGTCGGCCAAGATGACTTGGGGAGGCCTTGGAGTGGATAATGGGTGCAACCGAGCACAGCGGAGAAGGTGTCCTTGGAGAGTCGAATAACGATCCCGCGAACTGTGGCGTAGAACTCACGAACTAAGTCCTTATAGACGAGCTCATCAAGGTCAAAGAGAGCATCCCACCCTAGGGCTTTAATTTTGGAGAGAAGAGTGGGAAAATGGAGCTGAAAAAATTCAGAGGGCACAATTTTCCCGTAAACGATGTGCTGCTTGAGAATGTCATTTTGATAGCGATGGGCAGCCTCTGGAGAGACGAAACGGGGGTCAGATTGTGTGGGGGCAATCGGAGGAGGACTGGTGGGAGGGCGATGAGAGGAGACTTCACCGGCCTCAGTTTGAAGGTTGCGGCGCTTGGGTTTTGGAGCCATTGAAGGAGTGAGGGGGAAAGAGAGAGAGAGCTGGAAGAGATGGTGTGTGCAGCCGAAGAGAGGTGGAGGCTTGGAGAGCCTCGGAGAGGTGGAGAGGGTGGGTAAGACAATGTGGAGTGAGAGGAGGAAGGGAGAGAGAGATAGAGCGGCGAGAGGAAGAAGAGGAACTGAAAGAGGAGGGCTAGGGTTTGTAAAAAGATAGGGTTGTGCGAGTGGGAATATGAGGTTCTCGAAAGTTTTCGTCGACAAGGCTCTGTGTTCATTGATGAAATTAAGGCAAATTCGATGACGAGACCCCTGTGTTCGTCGATGAATTCTTCAGACTTCTCGGCGACGAATACCCTGTGTTCATCGATGAGAGCAAGAAGAAGGAGAAAAACTTAGTTAATCGTAGGATGAGCTAAATAACGGGGTAAGAACCGACAAAAGGATTCTATGATATATCTAAAGGAGTTCACATGCCTAGGGCATGTTGAATTTTGTGGAATCTTTCTTCATTGAGTGGCTTAGTTAGAATGTCAACGAGTTGATTTTCAGTAGGAACATAAACCAACTCAACGTCCCCTTTTTGAATGTGGTCTCGAATGAAGTAGTGCCTAATTTCAATGTGCTTAGTTCTAGAATGGAGGCATGAATTCTTTGAGATGTTGATGGTACTAGTATTGTCACAATGAATTGGAGTACCCTTAACTAAGATTCGGAAGTCCTCAAGTTGTTGTTTCATGTATAAGGCTTGAGCACAGCAGCTGCCGGCTGCAATATACTCAGCCTTGGTGCTTGAGAGGGCTACGGAGGTTTGTTTTTTGCAAAACTAGGACACAAGAGAGTGTCCTAGGAAATGACATGTTCCACTAGTGCTTTTTCTATCGGTTTTGCAACCACCACAGTTAGCATCAGAGCAGCATGTGAGGTCGAAGGGAGCATTCTTAGGATAGAAGATTCCTAATTCATGGGTGCCTGCTAAGTATCTAAAGATTCTTTTAACTACATGAAGATGAGATTCTTTAGGACAAGATTGAAATCTAGCGCATAAACAAACACTGAACATTATATCGGGCCTGCTAGAGGTAAGG
Organism: Malania oleifera; assembly: GCF_029873635.1. Lineage (NCBI taxonomy): Eukaryota > Viridiplantae > Streptophyta > Magnoliopsida > Santalales > Ximeniaceae > Malania > Malania oleifera. The sequence goes on from NC_080425.1 coordinate 13,727,865, forward strand.
TACAACAAACTATCGATCATTCCACGGTAGAGTTTTTGGTCAACATTCTTCCCTTTTTCATCAGCGTCAAGCTTTGTTGTGATGCTCATGGGAGTTACTTTAGACTTACCCATTTCAAGATTGAATTTATTTAACATGTCCTTAACGTATTTAGCTTGATTTATAAAGATTCCATGTTTCAATTGTTTAATTTGTAATCTTAGGAAGAATGTTAGCTCACCCATCATACTCATCTCAAATGTTTCCTACATAGTTTGAGTGAAATCTTGACACAAAGTTTCATTGGTGGCACCGAAAATGATATCATCTACATAAATTTGTATGATAAGCATATCATTCTCCTTGTGTTTAAGAAAAGAGTGGTGTTGAATTTTCCTCTCGTGAACCCATTGTCTAAGAGAAATTTATTTAAACACTCATACCATGCTCTAGGTGCTTGCTTGAGTCCGTAAAGGGCTTTTGAGATTTTGTATACGTAATTGGGATGAGTACGGCTCTCAAATCCTGGAGGTTGCTTGACATAAACTTCTTCATTTATGTATCCATTTAAAAATGCACTTTTTACATCCATTTGAAATAACTTAAAGTTTTTGTAGCAAGCAAAGGCAAGTAGCATTCTAATAGCTTCTAGTCTAGCCACTGGGGCATAAGTTTCATCATAGTCAATACCCTCTTATTGGTTATACCCTTGGGCTACCAATCTAGCTTTGTTTCTAACAATGTTTCCATCTTCATCTTTCTTATTCCTAAACACCCATTTTGTGCCAATTATTGTAGTATTTTTGGGTTTAGAAACTAAGTGTCATACTTTGTTTCTTTCAAATTGATCTAGTTCTTCTTGCATGGCATTTATCCAATTTTCATCATTTTCAGCTTCCTTAAAGTTTTTTGGTTCTGGATGGGATATGAAAGCGATATGATTACATCCACTTCTTAGGTGAGATCTAGTGCTAACTCCTTGGGATGGGCTACCTATGATAAGATCAGTTGGGTGATTTTTTACAAACTTCCAAGCTTTAGGTAGTTTATGATTCTCTTCTTTTTCTGATTGATTAGGCTTTTGAGAAGATGATTCTAGATGATCAATGTTTGTATCTTGACAGTTTATTTCTTGATCATTATTTAACTTAAGTTGTTATAATTCTCTTTCAATTCCCAAGGTGGTGACTTGATTATCTTCATCTATCTCAATAGGTGTTTTGGATGCGTGAGCGTTTGTTTCATCAAACACAACATGGGTTGATTCTTGAACAGTTTGAATTATTTTATTGAATATCCTGTATGCTTTGCTATTCATGGCATATCCTATAAAAATTCCCTCATCAGACTTTGAATCAAATTTGGCCAAATGATCCCTATCATTTAATATGAAACATTTACATCCAAAGACCCTAAAGTGTGAAATGTTGGGTTTCCTACCCTTCCATATCTCATATGGGGTTTTCCTAATTTGGATCTAATGATGACGTGGTTACTAACATAGCAAGTCGTAATAACAGCTTCTGCCCAGAAGTATTTTGGCAAGTTATGTTCGTTAAGCATTGTCCTAGCCATTTCTTGGAGTCTTCGATTTTTTCTTTCAACTACTCCGTCTTGTTGTGGAGTTTTTGGTGCGGAAAAGTTGTGTGAATAGCCATTTTCGTTGCAAAAATCTTCTAGTTCTTTGTTCCTAAATTCTCTCCCTCTATCACTCCTAATGTGTACAATTGACATTCCCTTTTCATTTTGGATTTTTCCACAAAAATGAATGAATGCATTACAAGTGTCACTTTTGTTTGCAAGAAAAATTACCCATGAAAACCTTGACAATTCATCAACTATAACAAATGCATACAACTTTCCACTAATACTAGCTATGTCATTAGGGCCAAATAAATCAAGATGAATTAACTTTAAAGGTCTTGAGGTAGATATCATTTTCTTGGTTTTGAAAGAGTTTTTAACTTGTTTTCCATATTGACATGCATCACAAATTTTGTCTTTTACATAATTGTCTTTTGGTAGGCCATTTACTAGTTCTTTAGATGAAAGTTTATGAAGTAGATCCATGCTTGCATGACCTAGTCTCCTATGCCATAACCAACAGCTTTCATTGGTAACTGCTAAACATTTAACATCACAGGTATTGAAGTCATCGAACTCAATTGTGTATATGTTTGATTCATGTTTTCCTACGAGGATGGTTTTTTCATTTAAATCATTTACTAAACATTTAGAGGATTGAAAAATAATGTTTATTCCTTTATCACACAATTGACTAACACTTAACAAGTTGTGCTTGAGAGTATCTACAAGAGCAACATTTTCAATAGCCAAGGATGAATTACCTATTTTACCTTTACCGATGATTCTTCCTTTGGCATTGTCTCTAAATGTGACTAGTCCTTCCCTTTTGTAGGTGAGAGAAAGAAATTTTCTTGCATCTCCCATCATATTTCTTGAACATCCACTATCGAGAAACCATTTGTTTCTTATGGAGTCAGTCTTCACACAGCATTAAGTGACTTGTTTTGGTACCCACATTTTCTTGGGTCCTATGGGGTTAGTGTTCTTAATCACCCATTTGTAATTCATATTTTTTTCCTCTATTTCCCCTGAAGGGACAAGTAAATCGTACATGACCTATTTTTTCACAATATAGGCAAACTTTATTAGCATGTGAGGGGTCTGGTTTAGGTGCAGGATTTTTCTTTGATGTAGAGCTCCTTTTAGCATAAAGACTTGCAAATCCTATTGATTCTGAAGATGATAGGACGTATCCTAATCCTTCTTTGAAAATTCCAAACCTTTGAGCTCCAAGTAACTTATCAAAATTTTCTTTACCATTCGTAAATTTATAAATAGTATTGTTTTGATCTTCCACCTTCTTTTTCAATGTAGAGTTTTCTTGAAGAATTTTGACTATTTGTCTTTTCAAGCTTTCAACTTCCTTTTAAGAAGACTCTTTGCAATTTACGTATTCCTTAGTGAGCTTTTCATTTTCAAGACTAAGAGATGCATTTTCTTCCTTCAAAGTGTCACATAAGCAAATTATTTTTTGCTTGCATCTTGAGTGATTTTCTTCTAAGAGTTTGAGTTTCCTTTTAGATGCTTTTAATTCAATATAAAGTTGTCTACAATTTTCTTCTAGTTTATCATAAGAAGGGAGATATTCGTCATCAGAGTTTACCTCATTTTGTTCGTCCGCCACAAGGCAGAAATGAGCAACTTTTTCCTCGATTTCTTCATCGGTTGAAGTCCCATCCAGTTCATCCCATTCAGTTGCGTTCATTGCTTTGAACTTCTTTTTATCTCCCTGTTGATTGTTGCCTTTGTTTTTGAAGAGAGGACAATCAGCCATGCGGTGCCCGATCTTTTTGCAAATGTAGCATTTTATGCTCGATTCTCCTTTCTTCTTTTGTTTGCCATTTTGTTTGTTCATCAGAAAATTCCTAAATCTTCTTGTGAGGAGGGCGACTTCATCATCATCATCATCATTTTCTTCCTCTTCTATGAGCTCTTTTTGCTTTCCGGCTTTCAAACAATTCTGGTAGCCTTCTTGGGTATTTCAGCTTCTGTGGCAGCATTTTTCTTCTTGATCTCATAGCTTATAAGAGACCCGATCAATTCGTCAAGGGTGACCTTTGAGAGATCATTTGCTTCTTAAATTGCCATGGACTTGCCGTGCCAAGATGTCGGTAATGAGTGAAGGACTTTCTGCACATTATCCTTCATAGAGTACTCTCTATCGAGAGCTTTTAGTCCATTTGTGATGTGTGTGAATCGAGTAAACATGGTAGTAATTGACTCACCTTCTTCCATTCTAAACATCTCATATTCTTTTACCAACATATAAATTTTTGACCCTTTTACCTAGGTTGTACCTTCGTATGTTACCTGAAACTTTTCCCACATTTCCTTAGCTGTGTTGCATCTGCATATTCGGTTGTACTCTTCATCATTTACAGCACAATAGAGGAAGTTCTTGGTCTTGAAGTTCAGTTGTGCTAACTTTGCGTCCGCCTCGGGAAGTTTTCCAATAGGTATGTCATTGCCTTCTTCATTCTTGAAGGTGTAGTCTCCTTCGGTGATAATGCTCCACATTCGGTAGTCGTAGGCTTGGATGAAGATTGACATTCGATCTTTCCATGCCGGGTAGTTAGTTCCACAAAATTTGGGGGGACGGTCCACGGATTGACCTTGGGCAAATATATTCGCCATATTGATCTTTTCGCCTAGGAGTTACTCTGAAGTACAGCGACTGGAGCTCTAATACCACTTGTTAGCCCAGTTGAGCGTCTAGAGGGGGGGGGTGAATAGACATTTCTCGCAGATATGCAAATTTTCTACAACCACAAAAATCTTGCCAAGAACAAGTGCGTAAAATCACAATATAAAAGTGCAGCAAATGGAAATGAATAAGCAGTATAAAATAGAGATGAGAAAGGAAAAGCTTAACATGGAGACATTAATGTGGTTCAGCACCTAGCCTACGTCCACTCCTTGAGACCAACTCAAGGATTCCCAAAATCCACTATACGATTCTCTTTCAGGCGGAGAAGCCAATACACACAACATGCTCACAAAGAGCTTCAACAAGGCACTCACTTAGAGATACCCTACAATGGCTCACAATGGGCCTTTCTTTACAAGAAGTTGATGAGAAATGAATACAATGTTAAATGCTCCCTTTTAGCTGAGTATCACAACAATATCCTCACACTATGTCCTCTTTTCAATGGAGTAAAAACAAGAGTAAAAGCAGCAAGAAGAGGGCAAGTGAGTTTTTGGAAAACCCTAGAAAGTGAAGCACAATGAATGATCTTGATGAGTAAAAAAGAGTTTTCTAGATGTGAAGTAAATGCAATAACCCTTATTTAAACATCAAATGGGCGAGCTGGGCGCTGGAGAACTGTTGGACATTTATTGATGCAAGACAAGAGTCAAACTAGCCGTTCTACTGCATTTAATAAGCCCTGCAGCCTAACATTCATTGACGAGGTATGTACTTCGTCAACGAGCTCTTCAGCAAATTCGTCGACGAAGCCCTGTGTTCATCAATGAGTTGCTAGTTCTGAATTCAGACAGGTCTCGGTTTATTTTCATCGACGAGAACCCTGTGTTCATCGACGAGTTCTTCAATGTATTTGTCAACGAAACCCTGTGTTCGTCGACGAGGTGCTGGTTCTGAATTCAGGTGCCTCTTGGTTTCTTTTCGTCGATGAGAACCCTGTGTTCATCGATGAGAACTGTGTTATACTCATCGATGAAGCCTTGTGTTCATCAACGAGTCTCTTCTTAATTTCTTTAGAAAAAATCCTTTTTAACTTCCAAGAAAGGTCCTTGTCTTGTTAAGGGTTTTTAAACATCTTAAGTAGCTTTACTTGTGTGTGTGTGATATGCTCATTTCTTACTCTTTATATGAGTTACTCCATATGCAAGGGATTACAAAATAATCTCTCTCACTCTCACACTCAGTCTTTAGAACACTTGCATATGACGTAGAGTCCATGAACGCTTTGAGGGGCTGAACTTTTAGTTATGTCACGAGTTGCTTTTGGCTTATTTGAAACTTATAGCTTTGGTGTCATTTTGTGCAGTTGATCATAACTAGAGAAAAAGGTTAGTAGCCTTTAAAGAACTGCTAATGGGTTGTTGTCATCAAAACATAGTTGGAATGAAAGACCTTTATCTACTTGGTCTAACACATATTTATACTCTTCTCATGTCAAACCGACATTAATTATATGGTTACAAGCATAAATTCAAAATAATAAATCCTTATAACAGAAGAGGTTTATAAAACATTCAAAACCTAATCATAAATTGGATCATTTCGTAATATTAAAGGTTCAATTATTATAGTTGACATGTTTGTTCAATACTTATCTGCCTTGTCGCCTAATGATGTGCGACCTCCACGTGATGACTTAGGCGTCTTTTCAAATAGGTTCTTCAAGGTCCACAATTACTCATTTTCCTTTTATCGTATTGGAAAACATTGCCATGAGTTAATTTTTTTATTCTCAAAGAGCCTTCATATCTTGACTGACCTCGTCTTGATTATATTCTAACCCAATGAGCCTTTCTTCTACATGCTCTTCCATTGCTTGTGCTTGAAGTTGCTAGAGTAGTGCAATAGTGACTTTCTTTTACCAAGATCGAGTAAAGGACCACTGTACCAACAAAGTTCTTAAGTATATCTGTAGAAGATATAGATGCATGAATGAAAATATGAATGACTATGTATCGTATAAGTGCATGAATGCATTAATGCATGAATGTATGACCTTATGAATTCCTAAGCGTATAAAGAGTGTAATTTCTTCAACTTATGACTTAGATAAATGAATGGATAGGTTGAAATGCCTATGAATATGATCAAATGACATATGGATGCTCTCATCTTATGCTAATAATTTGGTTGAATGATGTTCTCAAGTTGAGCATACACAAATGAATCAACACTTTCTATGATTAAGACTAGCATTTGTGCATAGGTGCTTTGGATTAGAAATGAGAACATAAATTCCCCTAGATTGGAAAGGAGTGTGATGCTTATGTAGATGATTGCATGCTCATAAGTAGAGATGAGAAGATAAATGGTCATATCAAAGCATAGGTTGATAAATGCCCCAAGATTGGACATTGGAGATAAATGCTTCGCATTAAATGTGGAGAGAGGATGCTTTGCATATGTGATGATTTACCCACTAATTAAGCATGGAAAGGTAAAGCTCAGGTAGTTGCTCATAAGTTGAGCATAGGCTATTGTGAAATGACGAACACATAAAGGGATGTTTTAAGTTAAATCCAATGGATGTTGGAAAGCTTAAAGGGTCTCATGCTTACAAACTAAGCATGGAAAAGAGGTGCTAGGATTGAATCTGATTGCCCTAGAAACCATAGTTGCAAGCATTGAGCTGATAAGAGGATGTTATTGTGGAATCATGAGTAGATGCTCAAATTTTAAAAAATGGTTTGATGCTCTAAGATTGATTGAGTATGGATGGGCGCCTAAGAACCAATGGATGCTTACAAATTGAGCATTGCAAATTAATGCTCTGATGGAATGGTGCCCCTAGGTTAAGGCCAGAAGGAAAGATGATGATAGATTAAGTAAGGATGGGATACTCTCAAGTAGAGCATGGTTAGAGCATGGAGAAAGGAATGCCCCTACCTTGAGGGAAAATATATGGAAAAGGTGGTGCCCCTAAACTGAGAAGGATTGGTAAATGCCTTCGATTAGGTGTGAATGAAGGGATACCCTAGACTAAGGATGAAATATTATACATAAATGAAAGATGTATCAAATTAATGATAGAGGTTAGATGTCCCTAGATGGAACATCAATATATGGATGCTCAAAGTAGAGCATGCATGGATGGATAAGTGTTCTAGGATTTACCATAATGGTAAGTGCTCACAGCCTGAAAAAGATGACGCCTACAAATTAAGGGTAGATCAAGCTTGAACAAATTGGTGTTATTAGATTAATAATGTGTGCATGAAGATGGATGTTTGAGAAAGCTTCACTAAGGAAGATGAGGTTGAATATGCTGAGCATAGATTATGATTGGATGCTTATGCCTTGATAATAGGTAGATGGATTCCCCTAAATTGGGCTCACTATTATGACCTTGATGCTCAAATTTTAAGTTTATGGTTGGATTGGATATGGTGCATAGGGCCTCATGTTGTTGTGACTGACCCTAAACCTTAATTCTCTGCCTAAGGATGAAACACTTTGTACTCTAGGGGTAACAAATGGTGAACATTCACATGATTAAGCACTCACTAAAAAATCATCAAGAATCATAGGTGATATCCGTGTGGAGAAATAAAAGGACTCTATTCCATAGGGAATGGATCTATAGGGTATTGCTTATGAGGCTCTATCCTAGGGTAGATAACCTAGAGTCTTTATGCGTGGTTTGGCTTCAAACACCTAATCACTATAGGTACCCAATCTGACTTTGCACACCATAAGTCTAGCAAAGCCTTCATCTAAACCCCTTATAGGTTATAGATGGACAAGGTACATACTGAGTCAAATGTTTCATATGCCCATCAAAAGACTCATGTCTCTCAAAGGCCAACACTACCACATTCTGCACTAATCTTAGAAAAGGAAGGCTTCGGTGTGTGTGTGTGTGTGTGTGTGTGTGTGTGTGTGTGCGTGCGTGTGCGTGCCAAATACATAGCATATGTGGGGTTTGATTTTATATTTAAAAAAAAAAAGAAACATAAGTAAACACACAAGTATTTAGAAATAATATTAAGTCTTGGTGGGTTACACTCAATGTAATCATAGGTTAATCCTTTGCTCAACTCTCTAACGTCCTCAACAGAGTCACCAAGCTATCAACACAATCGAATTCAAATAAGAGGCCTCAATGGGGATAGCTATCTAAAGAATATGTTAAATGTCCTTTACCTCACACATTAAGGTTCACAGAGTCGCCACCAACCCTTTTTTTGCCTAGGTGTGGTTAAGTTCACCTATTTACTACCGACTGATTGGTCTCTAGCTAAACCTAGGGTCCCAGTAATCGATAGTCTCTAGTCTACATTTTAGATTCAAGTCTAGGAGTACAATTATACGAGGGGAAGGTATTAGGCACCCCCACATACTCATTCTACGAATGGTACCTAATTAACCTATGATTATCTTTGAATTCAACCCACCAATACTTTAGTTATTTTGGTTTTCATTTATCAACCTTTAATATATTGATAAACCCACAAAATATGGCGATCATCCTCACCTCAAGATCTTTGAAGGTATGCACAAGACACCACCTTAAGGTCCGTCATAGGATGAATTGTAATGATCAGCCTATTTTACAATAATTTTTTTTTCACAATAAAAAAACATAATAAACCTGATAAAATATAATTAACTTGGATCCATAGGTACCAGGGATAAACCTAAAATACAACTATTATACCTAAGCAGAAGGAAACGTAAAATCATATACATATTAAATCTTTCATCCAACACAATACCAGAGTTCTACCAAACCTGTCATATACATATACACAACCCAAAAAAGACCAAAAAGTGCCCTAGGGTCATAACCCAAAAATTCATTGGACGCTAGCATAACAACTTACCCTCCTGATAGGGTAGAACAATCGACCTCTAACGCTGCGGAGCTCTATCCGCTCTTCTATATGGGTTTCCTGAAATGTTTATATAGCTAGGGTGAGACACCTCTCAGTAAGGGAAATAAACTAATATCAGTGTGTGGCAACATGAGTATTTTAGTGTTACACATATAACAGTATAGTTGAAAAAATTGTCTGTATCATATCTGCGAAAACATAATTTATCATAACATGATATAATATACTGAGTTACCATACATGAAATCATATATATGTATATTTGTACATGAAATAACGCCCTGGATGGATAACTGACTGGTGTAAAGTCTTACCCCCACATGACTGGGTTGTGCAACCCAAAGGCGAGACCTAGCAATGGCTAACAGACCACGCTAGATCAACATAAGTTTGTAAGTATGATGGGTCTGCCCCTCCTGGTCCGGACACCAAAGGGACGCCTGCACTACCATAAAACCACATCGACTACCGATCTCCCACTACCCATTACGGCAAGCAGTAGCACTAACATATACATGATCGTGATCATATAGCTACGGTACTGTGCTTCGTGAAATCCTAAACCAAGCCAACTAGGTTCTGATAACATATAGTAAATCTCAAATAATAATACATAGCTATTTCACCATAACATTTGTCATAATAGTGTTTTCACGTATTTTTGCATATCATAAAGTGTAAACCACGGCCCTTACGCTGACATAATAAAACATGAAAATCTTGGCCCTTACGCCGGCATAGTATATCACATAGAAACCTCGGCCATTACATCGGCATATCATATAAAATTGTGGCCCTTACGCCGACATATCATATCACATAAAATCACAGCCCTTACACTGGAATATATTTAACATAGTTTGAAATCTCTGTACTATTTCAATACCATACTTTAAACATAGTTCTCTGATCGTTTTAATACCTTCCTGAAAACAGTAGTAACGTGCTAATTTTGAAAACATAATATTATGAGAAAACGCAAAATATCAACATCATATTTTCTATGGTAAATGTTACTCATGCCACACAAAAGGGATAATATTCAGAATGTGAAATCTGTTCTAAAATCATATTTCTGATATTATACATGAAAATCATATTTTCTGATCAATAGCATTATTTTCAACATAATTCTACAATATACATATTTACCTGAATTTAAATGTTGTAAAATAATAAATATATTTTCATAAGAAATATGACTTAGTTTATCCCCTTACCTAACTTATGAAAAAACCTACGAATTACTCCAAAAATCACACCCGTGTGGTCCCCAACTCAACACCCTGAAATTAATATTTTCCAATAAAACCTCAGTATTATCCTCCCTAACATATTATTCTAAGTCTAGAAACACCAAAAATCTAATAAAACTGAAAGTAACTAACTTACCCAAATTTTGGGATGGTTCTCAAGTAGGCCAAATCAACGATCCACTCCAGCAAATATGGAGAGAATCTTCCCTGGAGTAGCGTGGCAGCTTCAGATCGTTAAATCGGCGAAGAACCGGCCCAAAAACTTATAGAGAAGGGGTGGAGGACAAAGTGAGAGAAAGAGAGGAGGGTTTGCATGTAAAAATGGTCGCTGAAATCTGATTTTGAACCATTTATACCACTGACTTCATCAACGAGACACGTCATTTCGTCGACGAGGTCAAGAAGAGAGTTCGTCAATGAACTCATAACCTTCGTCGACGAATTTTAGACCCTCGAATAGCCCTCTCGGTAATTCCTCATCGACGAAACACGTGTCCCCGTTGACGATCCCAATAAGCTGTTTCGTCGATGAACACGAAGCGTTCGCCGACGAGATCCTGCTGTGTACCCCCTTAAAATTTCCTTTTCCTCTCATTCCTCTTATTATTTAATTGTTATAATTCATTGGGTCTCTACATTCTCCCCTCCTTATAAAAATTTCGTCCTTGAAATTTACTATTTATAATAACACCATCCTTTAAAAGAAAATGGGCTACTTATTTTATTACTTACCCTCACTTATGGCGGAGGAATACCATGATTACATTCAAAGTTCTGGGAGATTACATATACACATAAAATAAAATTCTCCCATAACCAAAACACTATCTACTACCAAAAAATTATTACATCTAACTAACTTGCACAAAAGAAATTTTGACATATTCACCAGTAACTTTTCTTTGATTACTACTGATTCCCACTAAAGAGATACAGGTACTTCTGTCGTATTTGCTCCTCTAGTTCCCATGAAACTTCCTCTATTGCATGATTTCTCCATAAGACTTTTACTAAAGGAATCTTCTTATTGCGCAATTTTTATTCTTTCCAGCCAAAACCTGCACTAGAGTTTCTTCATAAGCCAAAGTATCACTGAGTTCTAACTCGGCATAACTGATAACATAGGAGGGATCTAGTACGTATTTCCTCAATATGGAAACATGGAATATGTCGTGAATTCTAAATAGAACTGGTGGTAAAGCTAGCCGATAAGCCACTGATCCCACTCTTTCAAGTATCTCGAAAGGGCCAATGAACCTAGGGCTCAACTTACCCTTCCTCCCAAACCTCATAATTCCTTTCAAAGGCGCTATCTTCAAAAATACATGGTCCCCAATTTCAAATTCCAACTTCCAATGGCGAGTGTCAACGTAGCTCTTCTGACGGCTCTGAGCTGTACTAATCCTATCTCTGATTAGCTGAACTTTATCATATGCCTGCTGCACTAGCTCTGGCCCCACCACTCGCCTTTCACCTATCTCATCCCAGTATAGAGAAGAATGACATCTCCTATCGTACAGTGCCTCATAAGGTGTCATGCCGATGTAGGCATAATAGCTGTTATTGTATGCAAACTCTACCAGCGGTATATACAGGGTCCAACTACCACCAAAATCTAGCACTCACGCTCGCAACATATCTTCTAATATCTGAATCACCCTCTCAGTCTGGTCGTCCGTCTAAGGATGAAACGTCGTGCTAAAAGATAACCAAGACCCTAGAGCCTCCTAAATGCCCCTCCAAAATCGTGACGTAAAATGTGGGTCTCGGTCTGACACTATAAACACTGGCACACCATGAAAACAGACTATCTCCTAAACATACCTCTCTGCCAGTCTATCCATGGAGTAGTTAACTTTAATAAGAATAAAGTGAGCGGTCTTCGTCAATCCATCAATGACCACCCAAATAGCATTCTGACCATACAGTGTCAGTGGCAAACCCGTCACAAAATCCATAGTTACATGATCCCACTTCCATTTTGGGATATAAAGCGGTTGCAACTGGCCTGCCGACCTCTGGTGCTCAGCTTTTACCTGCTAGCACATCAAATACTGTTATACGAACTCAACAATTTCCTTCTTCATTCCACTCCACCAGTAAGTCTCGTAGATCCCTATACATTTTAGTACTACCTGGATGAACTGTGTACAAAAACCTGTAAGCCTCTTCTAAAATCATCCTTCTAATATCAGTATCTGCAGGCACACATAGCCTGGAACGGAACCTCAAGGCCCCATCATCAGAAATACTAAATTCATCTCCCTATCCGTCCTGCACCTTAACTATCAGCTCTGCTAATTCTGCGTCATCTCTCTGAGCTGTCTTAATCCTTTCCTATAGAGTAGGCTGCACTACCAGGCTGGCAATAAATTCCTGAGGATCACTCTCTACCAATTCTACACCAAGTCTCTCCAGATCCATCTTAATCGGATGCTAAACCTTCATAGCTGCCAGTGCTAGTCCTACTAATTTTCTACTCAAAGCGTCAACTACCACGTTTGCTTTCCCTAGGTGGTAACTAATAGTACAGTCGTAATCTTTAATAAGTTCCAACCACCTTCTCTGTCTCATGTTCAGCTCCTTTTGAGTGAAGAAATACTTTAAACTTTTGTGATTGGAAAATGTCTCGCATCTTTCATTATACAAGTAATGTCTCCAAATCTTTAACACATGCACCACTGCAGCTAATTTCAGATTGTGGATAGGGTAGTTCTTTTCATACTCTTTCAACTATCAGGAGGCATAAGCTACAACCCTACCATGCTGCATCAATACACAGTCGAGCCCTTTTAAAGATGCATCACTGTAAATTACGTAACCATCACCCCCTAACGAAATGATTAGCACTGGTGTAGTGACAAGCCTTTGTTTCAATTCCTGGAAGCTCTACTCACAATCCTTATCACATTCAAACCTAACATTCTTCCTAGTCAGATACGTGAGAGGTCCTGATAAAACTAAAAACCCCTCTACAAACTGACGGTAATAACCCGCCAGTCCCAAGAAACTCCTAATTTTCTGGACATTCTTCGACCTTTCCCAATTCAACACTATCTCAATCTTGCTAGGATCCACAAAAATACCATCCCCTGAAATAACATGTCCCAGAAACGACACTTTCTCTAGCCATAATTCACATTTACTAAACTTAGCATACAACTTCTTTTCTCTGAGCATCTGAAGTACCAGCCGTAGGTATGTCTCATGCTCCTTAAAACTCCTCGAATAGACCAGTACATCATCAATGAAAACTACGACGAAGTGATCTAAATACTAGTGAAAAACTCTATTCATCAAATCCATGAACACAGTAGGAGCATTCGTCAGACCAAAAGGCATAACGAGAAATTCATAATACCCATACCTAGTCCTGGAGGCTGTCTTAAAGACGTTTTCTGCTTTTACTTTCACCTGGTGATATCCTGATCTGAGGTTAATCTTGGAATAGACTCACGTACCCTGAAGCTAGTCAAATAAATCTTTTATACGAGGTAGAGGATACTTGTTCTTGATTGTCACCTTATTAATTTCCTTGTAGTCTATACACATCCTCATAGACCCATTATTCTTCTTTACAAATAACACTGGAGCTGCCCATGGTGATACACTAGGCCGAATAAAACCCTTATCCAGCAAGTCTTGTAACTGATCCTTTAACTCTCCCAACTCTATTGGAGCCATTCTGTAATGAGCTTTAGAAATCGATGTCATCCCCATAGGTAGATCAATAGAGAAATCTACCTCGTGATCAAGAGGCAACCAAAGTAGCTATTTTGGAAAGACATCTGAAAACTCCTTCACCACTGGCATATTAGCAAGCTTCAATTCATTCTTTGACATTTCCTTTACCAAGGCCATAAACCCTCGACAACCATCTAGAAGTAGTCTCCTTGCCTGCATGGTTGATACTAACTGGTATGGGGCAATCTCGCACCAGATGTCCTTGCCTACCGCAACAATAGCAGACGACTCTCCCCAATCGACATTCTCCTAAGTGTCTTTTTCCACAAGTCTGACAGATAGGAAAATTCTGCACCGTCTGCAACTCACGACCTCCTGCCTCCAGCCTCTGTCCTTTGTCATAGTTTCCTCTCCACCACTGACCCTGCCTAGCTCCCTGCTGGAAGCCTAAAGGCTTAAATCTCTTCTTCTATCCCTGCTCCTCTACATCCATTTGCTTACTAACCTCATCCAATGTTGCCCTATCAACTAACTCAGCAAAGTCCTGTATTTTCAACACTACTACTTGCTTGTATATCCGTCGCCTCAATCCCCTTTCAAACTGTCTTACCTTCTTTACTTCATCAAGGAAAATATACGGGGCAAAACAAGATAGCTCTATAAACCATGTCACATACTTCTGGACCGACTACTATCCCTGCTTCAAATTCAGGAACTCTTCCACTTTAGCTTCCCTGACAATGGCTGGGAAATATATGTCAAAGAATAGTTCTTTAAATCGGTCCCATGTCATAGCTATCGGCGTAGTCCTCTGCTGCTCCAAAAGTCTCACAGCAGTCCACCACCTCTCAGCCTCCCCTATTAGTTTATAGGTGGCGAATAGGACCCTTTGCTCCTCCGTACACTGTAATACCACCAAAACTTTCTCAATCTCTTACATCCAATTCTCGACGGCTGCAGTATCAACTCCTCCTGAAAATGCTGGAGGATTCATCTTGGTAAACATCTCTATCGTGCACCCATGGCCTGCTGATGGACCTCCCTACTCTATGAAGCTCCTAGCAATCTCAACCACAACCTGCTGAGCTACAATGTGGGTACTACATCAGAATCTACCCGACCTGCACTCGAGGGCCCTACACCCTCACTACCACTCGCATAGGCACTACCTCCTCCAGAGTCCATCCTGAAAAGACAATAAACATGGCTCAGGGACCCTATTCTTATAATTTACATGCCTAACTACAATCTCATATCTTGACATCCTTATCCTATTTCAAGATTCAGTCCTACACTTTAAAAACACAACCCGACAATAGTTTACTATGATTTTCCAGAAATCGTCACCCCAAGAAAAATACAGAAACCACCACAGAAGTCCTGTCTCTAACCTGTAGAACAAAACCTAAAATCCTTCCTATACTCTGGTATCATTTCCGCTGCACTCTAAAGTCTACAGAACCTAAAAACCTAGGCTCTAATACCAAACTGTAATGGTCTGCCTATTTTACCATAATTTTTTTTCACAATAACAAATCATAATAAACCTGATAAACATAATCAGCCTGGACCCATGGGTACTAGGGATAAATCTGAAATACAACTCTGATACCTAAGCAGTAGGAAACGTAAAATCATATACATATCAAATCATCCATCCAACACAATACCAGAGTTCTACCAAACTTGTCATATACATATACACAACCCAAAAAGACCAAAAAGTGCCCTAAAGTCATAACCCAAAAATCCATCGAACCCTAGCATATGACTTACCCTCCTGACAAGGTAGAACAATTGACCTCTAACGCTATGGAGCTTTATCCGCTCTTCTATCTAGGTTTCCTGAAATGTTTATATAGCTAGGGTGAGACACCTCTCAGTAAGGGAAATAAACTAATATCAGTGTGTCGCAACATGAGTATTTTAGTGTTACACGTACAACAGTACATAAATCATAGTTGATAAAACTGTCATTATCATATCTGGAAAAACATAATTTATCATAACATGATATAATATACTGAGTTACCATACATGAAATTATCATATATATATATATATATATATATATATATATATATATATATATATATCTATACATGAAATAACACCCTGGATGGATAGCTGGTTGGTGTCATGTCTTACCCCTAAATAACTGAGTTGTGTAGCTCGAAGGCGAGACCTAGCAATGGCTAGCCGGCCACGCTAGATCAACATAAGTATGTAAGTACGCTGGGTCTGCCCCTCCTAATTTGGACACCAGAGGGACACTTGCACTACCATAAAACCACATCGACTGCCGATCTCCCACTACCCCTTACGGCAAGCGATAGCACTAACATATACATGATCATGATCATATAGCTACCGCATCGTGCTTCGTGAAAGCCTAAACCAAGTCAACCAGGTTCTAATAATATATAATAAATCTCTAATAATAATACATAGCTATTTCATTATAACATTTGTCATAATAGTGTTTTCATGTATTTTCTATATCATAAAGTATAAACCATGACCCTTACGCCGACATAATAAAACATGAAAATCACGGCCCTTACGCTGGCGTAGCATATCATATAGAAACCCCGACCCTTACATCGGCATATCATATAAAACTGCGGCCCTTATGCCGACATATCATATCATATCACGTAAAATTACAGCCTTTACGCTAGCATATATTTAACATAGTTTGAAATCTCTGTGCTGTTTCAACACCATACTTTAAACATAGTTCTCTTATTATTTTAATACCTTCTGAAAACAGTTGTAACATGCTGATTTTGAAAACATAATATTCTGAGAAAACACAATATTTCAGCATCATATTTTCCATGGTAAATGTTACTCATGCCACACAAAAGGGATAATATTCAGAACATGAAATCTGTTCTAAAATCATATTTCTTATATTATACATGAAAATCATATTTTCTTATCAACAACATTATTTTCAACATAATTCTACAATATACATATTTACTTGAATTTAAATGCTATAAAATAATAAATACATTTTTATAAGAAAGCTGATTAGTTTATCCCCTTACTTGACTTATGAAAAAACCTACGAATTACTCCAAAAATCACACCCGTGTGGTCCCCAGCTCAACACCCTGAAATTGATATTTTCCAATAAAACCTCAATATTATCCTCCCTAACATATTATTCTCATTCCAGAAACACCAAAAATCTAATAAAACTTAAATTAACTAACTTACCCAAATTTTGGGATGGTTCCCAAGTAGGCCAAATCAACAATCCACTCTAGTAGATATGGAGAGAATCTTTCTCGGAGTAGCGTGGCAGCTTCGGATCGTTGAACCGGCGAAGAACCGGCCCAAAAACTTAGAGAGAAGGGGTGGAGGACGAAGTGAGAGAAAGAGAGGAGGGTTTGCATGTGAAAATGGTCGCTGAAATCCGATTTTGAACCATTTATACCACCGACTTCGTCGACGAAACACATCATTTTTTCGACGAGGCTAAGAAAGGAGTTTGTCGATGAACTTATAACCTTTGTCGATGAATTTCAGACCCTCGAATAGCCCTCTCAGTAATTCCTCGTCGACGAGACACGTGTCCCCGTCGACAATCCCAATAAGCTATTTCATCGATGAACACGAAGCGTTTATCGACGAGATCCTGCTATGTACCCGCCTTAAAATTTCCTTTTCCTCTCCTTTCTCTTATTATTTAATTGCTATAATTCACTGGGTCTCTACATGAATCTTACGTATGCACGTGTTTCGATGTATATTTATCCTTCCTAATATATTAAGTCAATCCCACACAAGACGACGACTACCCTCACCTCAAGATCCTCTTAGGCATGCATAAGACACCATCTTAAGGACCGTCATCAAATTCATTAAACTATTTTAGGGTTTTAAGATTTTCAAATGCTCAACCATTCAAAATTCAAATAAGAATTCAAGCATGGTCTTACCTTATGACCAAACAACATCACATGTTATTGAGGCATCATATGCAAGTCACACTATCATGATCCTAAGCAAACTTCATAAGAATTTCATACCACTACATTTTAGCACAATTCACTCATCCAAACATTTTCAAATTGACATGCACAAAATGAGGTGGGAGCCGCCAAGGCTCAGTTTTAGTACATTCTTTGATCTCCACACTCAAATTAGGATGTAAAGGGACTCAAAACACTTTTAAAACCTCAAGAATTGAATGAAAACCTCTTTAGAATTTGTTATGGTATTTTTTAAAACCTCTCTGGAATTTTTTTATGGTATTTTTAAAATTTTTCTATAGGTTTGTGAATTTTTAAAATTAGAAACAACCCACTTAATAAAAATAAAAATAAATAGTAAATAAATAAATTAAATTAAGAAAAAAATTTCAAAATAAAATAGAATTTTTTAGGCTACCTCCTATTTTTTTTCATAATTTTATAACATCCAAAAGTATTTTTTATTGATTTTCTAAATTTAAAATAGATTATTAAACAAACTAACAAATAAAAAATAAAAAATGGGTGACGGTCCATGCGGTTCAAGGGGAGCATGGCACATGCAACGTGTATAGGAGAGTTGCCAACCAGAATTAATATTCTGGCTTCATCTTCGGCAACTCGCTAGCAACAGCACTAGAACCCTAAATTCTCAAATAGTCATATCTTCTTCATTTGAACTCCTAATTGAGCATTGTTTTTCTTGTTCAACTCATTCGAACCTATAAACATTTTCCAACCAAAAAATACCTAAAAAGCTTCAAAATTACATTTGTTTTAAGCTTAGCCGGCCACCACCAACAACTATAGCTACAACTAGATTATTGGGTTTCTGAAGCCACCTTGACCTAGTTTTTTTGTGTGTTTTTACCCTAGGACGTCATTTTTCCTATTTTCTACCCTTAGAACATCTCATGCATGTAAACTTCCAAATATCCTCTCCTCTCCCTTTTCTTGGCCGACAAAGCTTTGGCAAGCTCTCTCACTTATGATTTTCTCTCTATAGAACACCTAAAAATCACTTGTTCACTTAATCAATACCTCATAGCATAGAAAAACAAAGCTTTAGACTATATGAATTCAAACATTCAATAATAAAAATTAAAAAAAAAAAAAAACTAAAAATCTTACCTTTAAACAACCTTACCTCATCGCACATATCGAGTCATCATCTTCGACCATCAATCAGAGTTTAAACATACTAAACACAGGATCTTAATGAGAGATCAAGATTAAAAGACTTACCTCATATCTTGACACTATGGATCATTGAGAAATCCCATTTTTTTACTTGCTGGCCTCTCGATTTTGGTAGAGTCTCCTTCTTTTATATTTTCTCTTCGTAACTTGGGCATGCAGCCCTTCCCTTATGCTCAACATGCTCCATTTTTTACTCCTTTCTTTTCCTCTTCCAAAAATGTCCCTTACCTTAAAAGGGGATTACTTTCACGTCCAAGGGAGTTGTTTGAGCCCTCTTTTTACGCTATCATTGTCCAATTTTCAAATAAAATGAGGATAAGTCTCTCTTCTTGATTAAATGAGCATCCAATTAAAAAATTAAGATATGCAAGATTTGCCCCTCGAAATGTAGGAGAAAAGCATTGAATTTCAATTAATTGTTCCTAAGCTCCCATTGATTCTTGAATTGCTCATCTAACCCTCAATTAGTCTTAATTTTGACTAAATTAACCTCTGAAAAAATAGGGTGTCAACACATATTCGAAAGGATCGTTGTTTTGGAAGGTTAAAAATGACTATCGATAACTGTCCCTCTTTTACAAACATTTTAGGTATAAAATGTTAAGAAAAGATAAAGAATTCATTCTTTTTACCAATTTTCCATAAAGAAATATATTGTTACTTTCAGTTGGCCTTGGTGATCCCCATCATTATTTGAGCTAGCCTTAAGCCATGTATACCAATTTCTTTTGTAAAAAGATTTGCTCCTTGTATTCTTTCTTCTGAACTTGCATCATTTGTGGCACATATTGTTGAACAAATGATGAAATGTCTTACTAAAAGATAAAGAATGGTTTGGAATAGAAAAGAATTGTCAAGGTGGTATCTGACTTTTGTTGATTGCACTTGGAAAATACTTTTGCTATTCCTTCATGATAGAAAACAAGAAGTCTTAACCTTTGAAAACATTTTTAAGAAATCACTTTACACTTTCCAAAGAATGCCCCAACATTGATTTTCATATCTTAACTAAGTATGGATTGATCAACTTCCTTGGAAAACTTCATCCTTAACTATTATTTATTCCAAAAATATTCATTTTCGTGCAAACTACTTTTTTCAAACTCAAACTTATGACTATTTGAACTAAACCCATCATTTCATTCGATAGGTTGCCTACGTACCTCATTTTTTGATGATCAAGTCCATCTATAATTCAAATGTAATTAGAAAATCCTTTTTTATTTTTTCTCTTTTTCTTTATTTTTCCTTTTTTTTTTAAGTCACAAACTTAAAGATTCAAGAAAAAGATAGTTAAAACTTACACATTTATTAATTAAATGATTAGTACATTATCTTGGATACAATACAAACATTAAAGATAGAACTTCTTGATCACATGTAATTCGGCTAAGATCATTGCACCTCCAAAGACTACCTTTTTTACTACAAATGGTCCTTCATAGTTCGAATTGAATTTTCCCCTAGGATAATTTCTGTTTATTATCTAGGATCTTCTTTATCACCAAATATCCTTCCTTGAAGCTTCTACATTTAACTTTCTTATTATATGCCCTTACAATCCTTTATTGATTCAACTATCCATGGTGTATAGTTTTCAATCTCTTCTTATCAATAAATTTTAGCTTATCAAGCTTATTCTGAACCCATTCTACTTTAATTAGTTTAGATACCATGAACACCCTAAGAAAGGGTAATTCCACCTTTGTAGGAGCTACTACATCCATCCCATATACCAATGAGTATGGAGTTGCCCCTGTTGAAGTTTTGACTACTATGCGATAGGCATGCAATGCAAATGACAACATTTCATGCCAATTTTTGTAAGCAACTATCATATTTTCTAGTATCTTCTTTACGTTCTTGTTTGCAGCTTTAACAACTTCATTCATTTTGGGATGATAAGTAGATGAATTATAATGTTGCATCTTGAACCAATTGCATAATTTTTTCATCATTTTATTGTTTAGATTCTTGACATTATTTGAGATAATTTGTTCTGGTAGGCCATATTTGCAAATTATTTCCCTTTTGATGAATTTGAGTACCACCTTTCTTGTTATGTTTGCATACGATGCAACTTCAACCCATTTAATGCAATAATCAATAACAATGAGGATAAAAAAATAGTCATTAGAATCTTTGGGAGGAATTGGTCCAACTATATCCACACCCCACAATGAGAATGGCCAAAGGGCCACCATGGAGTCTAATGGAACAAGTGGTGTCTTTAACTTGTTTGCACATATTTGACACCTATAGGATCTTCAGACAAAGTCTATGCAATTGTTTCCATTGTAATACAGTAACAACTAGCCCTCAAGCTTCTTTTTGCTAACATGTGTCCATGCAGATGTGTAAAACATAACCCTCATTGAACTTCTTCCATAATCTGAGCTACTTCTTTTTATCCATGTAACCCAACAATGTCATGTCTAGCCCTTTTTTGTACAGAGTATCTCCACTGAGATAATATCCCATTGACAACCTTCGAATTGTCTAGCATTTTTTTTCATATGCATGTGCCAGATCTTGCTAATTTTGTAAATATTATTTAATATCATAGTACCACAACTTCCCATCTATTTCTTCAATGACCATGCAATGATCAGGATCACTTTGTACATCCACACTTAGTGGTTTGATTGTTTCTTCATTGACAATCTTTATCACAGGATCCAAATTTGCTAATGCATAACCAAATATGTTTTTTGATCTTGGTAGATGTTTGAAGGATATGAATATGAACTGTTATACAAGTTTCTCCATATATTGTTGATAAAGTATCTTTTTTCAGTCTTTTATTTTCAATTCCCCCACAACTTGACATATTATAAGAGCAAAACCTCAATATACTTCTAAGTCTCGGATTCCCATTTCTTGTGCGACATTGAGTCCTACTATGCAACTCTCATATTCGGTAACAATGTTGGTACAATAAAAAGTTAACTCTGTTAATATAGGAAATTGTTCCCCTTGAGGTGATACCAACACTGCCTCTACTCCATATCCATATATATTTGCTACTCCATCAAAGTACATCTTCTATTTATTGTCATCTTCCTCCATAACTAAGACATATTTGTTAATCGTCCCATCCAGGAGTATATAGAGTCATAGGGGGGTGAATGGACTCTTTTCGTGAATTCGAGATTTTCTCTACAAAATAAAACTCTTGGCAAGATTGCAAGCAATTATATCACAATATATAATTAAAATCAAGCACAAGACAAAAACTAAAGAGTGAAGGAAGAGAAATCTTAGCACCGGTACTTTAACGTGGTTTGACACCAAGTCTACGCCCACACCTTAGCACCAAGCTAAGGATTCCACAATCCACTATAAATACTCCTTCTCTGGCAGAGCAAGCCTTACAACTTGGGTACCAAACCCTACACTCAAGAATAAATCCCTACCCGCTCACAAAGAGCCTTTGGTTCGCCAAGAACCTTCACCAAATAATTCACAAAGAATCTTTACAATCAAGAAGATGATTACAATGGAATGCTCCTTAAATGAGTTGAAATCAATTGTAAACAAATCCTTACACTACTCTCTCAAGAAATGATTCAAACAAGATAAATGAGCAAGGGAGGATTGAGCACTTATGATGAATGACTAAAATACAAAGTGCAAAGTGCTTAGGTTTTGGATAAAATAATATTTTTCATAAATATGGTCAACAATGCTCAAAACCATGTCTAAACAAGCCTAATAGCTTGTATTTATAGCTAAAGAGCCAATATGAACATTAACTAGCCGTTGGGAGCAAATCTCATATGATTTGCTTGAGAACTAGCCGTTTTCTAGTCATTATGGCGTTGGGCACAAGACCACTCGTCAATGAGTCCCCTGCTCTCATCGACTAGTCACACTCTGCCAACAATCGTTAACATTCTGCCTGCGACTCGTTGACTAGAGCCCTATACTCGTCAAGTAGTGTCCCCCACTCATCGATGTGTGCCCTAAATCAAAAAAAATTCATCAACACAAAAGTTGTGGGATTTTTTCTTTACTTTCCAGGGACACCAAGATCGTCTTTTTTTTACTTTTCTAGCAAAAGTTATGCCACAAATACCGAAGGGTGTTTAGGATTCAAGGCTGCACTACGTTTGTCGACGATTGCTCTGTATTTCCTTATCAAAAAGCCTTTTAATGACTTAAAACATTCGTGGTGAGTTTCCCCATGAATATAAGATATCTTGTTTTATGAAAACATGTTTGAAAGCTCATTATGACATCTTATATGCTTAGTATGTCCTCTATAAAAATATACTTTACTTTCTTAAGTGCTTAGGGCTTAAAGCTCGTTTTGACACAACCAGGACTAAGTATAAAAATGTTCTTCAAACTAGGATGTTAAAAGTTTATCCCTTTGAAAACATATTTTGAGTTTAGGATTCTTTTGACAAACTCTTTGATTTTAACTTTGAAAACTATTAAAGTTGAGTTTGTGACTTTAGGTGAAATCCTATTTACTCATGTGTCCTAGCATGCATGCATTTGCTCAACTCTTACTCAGAAATCATGCAAGAAACACACCCGCAAAAGTTACAAAATGTTCCTACCTCACACAACCCTTATTACATATAATTTAACAATTAAGCTTTTGTTGGTTGTGCTTGAGTCCATTCCGAGTGAGTGTCCATTTGATCTTTCCTACTTAACGAACTTCTACTCGGTCTGATCTTTGCCTTTGATTCATTACTTCATGTATTCGTCACTGGAACTTGTACTAAACATGATTTGCAAAGATGGAATGCACTAGGAACAACATATAGGTTAATATCATCAAAATATATAAACCATGATTATGTAGCCCCCAAGGCTAACAATCTCCCCATTTTTGATAATGTCTAACCTATTAAGAATTTACTTAATCTTTGCATTTGTGTTTGTATTTACCATGGCTTATTATGCAAAGATAAGTTCACCTAGAACCACTAATGGGTTGTTATCATCAAAACAAGACAATTAAGAACATGTAACCCTAAGGCTAACAATCTCCCCATTTTTTATGATAGCAAACACTTAGTGTTCTCCTATAGGGTAAAATTTAAAACTCCCCCTTAATTTATACATATTATAGAATGAGACTAAAATATGCTTCCCCTTACAATATGCATATCTAAAATTTACTCCCCCTTAGTTTATGCATATAAGTGATAAAACATTCAACTAGATATATTTCATATCCTTGGAGCTTTACCATACAATTCAAAAGATAACATCAACATCATGTTACCAAAGCATTTTACCCCACATACATTTCTCTCTAACACCACAAACCTTCTCCCCCTTTGATCATCATCAAAAAGAGAGGTACAATTAATTTAACTAAAATAATTTCTTCCCCTTAATATTTGTTTCCATGGTGGTGAGGTGAGAATGTGCAACAATCAAATTCATGTATGGGATAGATTATGTTTTGCTTTAGATGTACATACTATATATCCAAACAAAGCATATATCATCAAAACATAGATTTTGCCACTAAAAAATTTACAAATCTTTAAGCACATGCATTTTCATCCCATAAACAATAGCCAACATTTCAAAAAGAAATAAACCAATCAAATAAGGAAATATATATATATATATATATATATATATATATATATATATATAATTTGAATGCATCAATATTGGCATAAACTTCTAAAAATTCCCAGTAAAGTAATTAAATAATTTAAGATGCATAATCTGGGATTTAGCACATCATATTCCCTTTTCATTTTTACCTAGGTATGATAAAGTCTACCTAAATCCTATTTTCTTATCCTAGGTCCTAAGGAAACAAAATTCAAAAATCACATGTTTCCTTTTGGTACCCATTCTTCCTTGGGTGCCAATGAGTTGATTTTCTTCACTACCCATTCCATCTTCCTTTCTTTACCTTTATCTCCTCAATAAGGACAAAAATATCGAATATGGCCCTTTCTTTCACAATATAAACAAATTTTGTTTGTGTGAGGGGGTTTTGACTTATTATTTTTGCTTAATGAGGCATATCCATGTGATTTATAAGAATATTTAAAAATATTTTTAGAAAAAATATTTCTTTCAACTCCTAAAGATTTATTTGAGTTTTCTTGTCCACTTATGCTTTTATCATGACCTTCATTTTTATTTTTCAAGATTGCAATTTGATTTTTCAAATTTCCACTTCTTTTTGAAAAGATTCATGGTCTTTTAAGGGAAGAATTTTCCTCTTTCAAGGTAGAACAAAGACAAGGCTCCTTGCCTTTGCATTTAAAAATTTATCTTCGAAACTTTTTATTTTTACTTCTAAAGTTTTATGCTCTTCAATTTCCCTTCTAAGGGATTCATTTTCTTCTTTCAAAGAAAATTCCCTTTGTTTTGACAAAACAAGCTCTTTCTCAACATTTTTGTTCTTCCTTTTTACTAAAAATAATTCATCAAACAATTATTTACTACTTCATCATAAGAAGGCGCATAATCCTCCTTATCCGAACTTACTTCATTTTCTTGTTCATTTTCCATGAAGCATGGATGTACGTCTTTCTCATTTTTTCTTATTTCTTCTTTCCTAGGGTGTTGTTTTTCTACAAGGAATTTCCTAAAGTCTCTTATGAGTGATTCCCTATCATCCTCACTATCCTCATCAACCTCTAGCATTTTTTTGAATTTTGGACTAGATGATTTAAAAGCAATACATTTATCCTTCCCAGGCTTCTTAAGATCCGAAGTCAAGTTTTTCTTAATTTCATAGGTCATAAGTGCCCCAATCAACTCATCAAGTGTGACTTGTGTTAGATTCTTTACTTCTTCAATGGCTGTTGATTTAGTATGTCATGACTCGGGTAAAGATCGGAGAACTTTTTGAACATTATCCTCCATAGAATAAGTTCTACCGAGTGCTTTAATTCATTTATGATGTGTTTGAACTGAGTGAACATGGATGTGATAGAGTCTCCCTCATCCATTTTAAACATTTCATACTCATTAACTAGCATGCAAATTTTGGACTTCTTAACTTGAGATGTCCCTTCATAAGTGATTTCAAGCTTATCCCAAATTTCTTTACTGGTATGACAACCACAAACATGATTGTATTCATTCTCACTCAAAGCACAATAAAGAAAATTTTTGGTTTGAAAGTTAAGCTCAACTAACCTTATTTCGGTGTTTGACATCTCCTCAAGTTGTTTTGGTTCACCTTGGGCATTTTTGAATTCATAATCTCCTTTGGTGATGACCTGCCACATTTTGAGATTGTGTTCTTTGATGAAGATGGTCATTTGATTTTTCCAAGTCAGATAGTTGGAGCCATTGAACATCGGTGGTTGGATCACGGATTGTCCTTGAGAAGAGGTGCTCACCAAATACTCCATTTTGATCTTTATGCTCTAGATTTTACTCTGAAAAATGCAGGCATCTCACTCTAATACCACTTGTTAATCGTCCCACCCGGGAGTATATAGAGTCAAAGAGGGAGTGAATGGACTCTTTTCGCGAATTCAAGATTTTCTCTACAAAATAAAACTCTTGGCAAGATTGCAAGAAATTATATCACAATATATAATTAAAATCAAACATAAGATAAAAATTAAAGAGTGAAGGGAGAGAAAACTTAACATCGTTATGGCACTAGGCACGAGACCTGATTATGCGCTTAAACTACGTAATTAGGCATTTTAATTCGTGCATTAGGGCTTATATTTTTAATTAAATGCCTAATTGCTCTAAATATTTTAAAAATATGTCCTATTTATAATATTTGGGTTTTATTGAGTAATTTATGAATTTTTGGCATTTTTTATCATAGAAAAATTATCGAGAGCTAAAACCGGCAATAGTTCGTAATTCATGCATAACTTTTCCTTCTGAGCTCTGATCGAAACAATTCGAAACCCTAAAGAAAAATGAGAAGATTATCTACAATTTTTGTGTTTTGAGTTTTGAGAGAAACGGGTTCCAAAAGGGTCAAAATCACCATTGTTCACCAAGAAATACAAAAAAAAATTAAAAATTAAAAATTTTATTTGATGTGACCCGACCATGCAGCCGGGTCAGGTTCTTTTGATCCAAGTATCTTGGGCTCGCTAGGTAGGTCAAGACCCCCCTCCCTCCTATAAATTTATTTTTTTTTCCTTCTCCTTCTTCAAGCCCCGGCGCATCCCCTTTTTCTTTCTCTCTCACTCTCTCTCTCCCTTTCCCTCTTCTCCCTCTCGGCTTCTCTCCCTCAGTCCCCTTCTCTTTCTCTCTATCTCCTCTCCCTCTTCTTATTTCTTCTTCCCTTTCCCTCTTCTCTCCCTTCCTCTTAGCTTCCATCTTTGCGGAACCTCCCCCTACTGCCATATCTGCTAATTTGTCATTGTTGTTGTGTCGTGCTGCTACCAATCCACCCTCCTACCTCCACTGCAGCTGCTGCTCCGAATCCACCCGAGAACTACAACCTACCTACTGGTTGCTGCCAAGAACTCTAGAAGACCCATGAGAACCTGAGCCTACTACAGTTCAGCTACCCCGAGAGCCCCCTCTACTGCTGAAGCCTTCGACCACACCACCCGAGACCAACCACCGGAGAAGACTCCCTTGCTACCTACGACTTCTTCCCCTGTGTTCCTACATCTCCAACAACACCCTGGAGCCTCCCTCAGTTGCTATTGCAGTCTCCCCACGGCTCTGTTTTATCTCTCCTTCTCTCTCTCTCTCTCTCTCTCTCTCTCTCTCTCTCTCTCTCTCTCTCTCTCTCTCTCTCTCTCTCTCTCTCTCTCTCTCTCTCTCTCTCTCTCTCTCTTTCTTCTTTGTTACTCTAGTTCTTGTTCCCTTTTTGTTATTATTTTTTTTTTAGAGTTGGATATTTGATATTTGTTTTGGTAGAATTCTAACTAAAGTTTTAATTTTTAATCTTGTTTGGGTATTTTCATTGAGGTTTATTTATTGTCTTCCTTTTCTTATTTGGTATTATTATTAGATTTATTTTTTTATTTTTTTGCTTGAATTAATTTTTGTTTTATTTAAGTTTGGTTTGATTTCTAAAAAAAAAAAAAGAAGGATAAATACAAAAAGAAAAATACCTTCTTTAGGATTCAAATCTGTTTCTTTGTTTTAGAATTAAGTTGTGATGGGTTCCTTTAGTTGGAGTTTAGTTCTATTCAAGTCTAATTTTTTTACCACATTTAATTATTGTTTAGTGTTAAAGTTTTAATATTTGTTTAAGTCTTTGATTGCAAAGATTTGCTTTTTTTTCTTGGTTGAGTTTGTGTTCGATTGAATTTTTTTGTTGCATGTTTAAGTTTGTGCATTAAATTACCGTCTTTAGTTTTCACTCCTAAGTTCAACGCGTATTTTAATTCCTACATGATTAGACGTAGGATTTCTGTTTCATGTTATTTAATTCAGTGCATGTTAGGGTTTTGAGTTTAAATTGCATGTTTATTTAATTCGTCAAAAGAAAATCTCAAACAATCCAGAAAACCCAAATCTGAATTAAGTTGAGTAACTTTTTATTTTCGATTGGAAATACGTAAAATTTGATATTAAATCGCATTCCCTGAGGAGACGATCTGGCCTTTTGGGCTGAATATTACACAACAGAACTCCTATACTTGGGATAATTTTCAAACTGCTCATTTTTTGAGTGAGTCAAGTTTTTGGCGTCGTTGTTGGGGAATGTCAGTTTTAATTTCAAATTTTGTGTTTTTCCAATTATTTTTTATTTTTCATTAATTACAAAAAAAATATAAAACAAATCAAAAAATCAAAAAACTAAAAAATCAAATATATATATATATATATATAATTGAAAATTTTGAAAAAAAATTGATCATGCTTGTTTACTGTTATGTTAGTGGATTTCTGTTGTTTGCGTTGATGTTTGATGCCTTAAGTTTAAGATAATTCAAATAGACTGTCTAAAATTTTACCTAACACCAGTAGGGACACACAAAGCATAGAGTCTAACTATTCTCCTGTTATTTTTACGAGTGATTTTGAAATTGATTTGAGTAATCTGTTTGAACAATTCTATAAGAAAGTCATGGCTGCACTTGCACCATGTACACTTCAAGATTTTCTACAACCTACACGCACATCTACACCTTCATGCATTGTGTTGCCACAAGATACTCTGAACTTCAATATTAAGCATGGTATGTTATCTGTGATACCCAAATTTCACGGGATGGATTCTGAGAGTCCATACCAACACTTGACAGATTTTGAGTTAGTCAGCACCACTTTCATTAATAGGGCTGGAACTTATGAATATATCAAACTTCGCTTGTTTTCCTTTTCTTTGAAAGATAAGGCAAAAACCTGGTTTATTTCTCTGCGACCTAACTCTATTACTAGCTAGGCTAAAATGCAACGTGAGTTCTTACATAAGTTCTTTCCTTTTCAGAGAACTCAGTACCTACAGGAGCAGATCAGTCAGTTCATGCAAAAAGATAACAAGACATTCCAGGCTTGCTAGGAGAGATTCCAAGACCTAATGAATATATGTCCACACCATGGATTTGAATCTTGGAGGTTAGTAAATTATTTTAATACTATTATAACCCCTGCGTGTAAACAATTTATTCAAACTATGTGCAGCGGGGAGTTCTTTCGTAAGGAACCAAATAAGGCTCTATCATTCTTTGATTATTTAGTTGAGAGTGCCCAACAATGGAACACACATCATGAACGGGCACCAATAGCAGCACAACCTCTCAGAGCGATCAATGGTGGAGGCAGATACGAGGTAAAAGAAGAAACTAGCTTATAGGCTCTTGTTGCTGTGTTGTCTAAGAAACTGGAGGTTATGAAATCAGAAAAAGTGAAAGTTGAGGATTGCTCTATCTGTGAGACCTCAGACCACAGAATTCAGGACTGCCAATTATTACCAGTATGGCAAGAGAGTAGATATGATCAGGTGCCATCGGCGAATTGGGTCAACAAAATACAGAATCAGTCGTTCTCGAACACTTATAACCCAAGATGGAGGAATCATCTGAACCTATAGTGGAGGAATGATCAACCCAGTCCATCATCCTCGCAGTATCAACAAGTTCCTCAACCTTATGCACCGCCTCCGCAACCGACATATCACCTAGTAACAGCTCCTCAACCGTAGTATCAGCCGCAACAGATTTCTCAGAGCTACGCATCACCAGGATTCCAACCAACTATAGCTCCTATTCCAGCAAAGAAATCTCTTGATGATAGCATGGCGCAGATGGCGACCATGCTCCAGCAATTCATGCAGCTTCGTGCTACGACCACTGAAAAATTGAGAGATGCCGTGAATAAGACAAGTACACAACTGAATACCCTGGAAAAAGGAAAATTCTCTGCACAGCCTCAGCCTAATCCCTAGGTATACACAATGTTTCAGGGGATGCTTTTGAGTCAGCTAAGGCAGTTATTGCCTTGTGAAGCAGAAAAGAAGTTGCCTCTCCTGAAATGTCCACTGATCAACAAACAGTTGCTCCAGCACCTAAAGTGACAACTGAGACAGATGAGGGAAAATAAAAATCAAATGAAGCTAGCTCAAGTTTAACAAAGTCAGATAATAAGGAGGATGATCCGGTTAAGGAGTATCAACCTGTGGTACCGTATCCTCAGCGATTGACATCTGGTCAAAAGAATAAGTATCACAGTGAGATCCAAGAAATATTCAAACAGGTGAAGATCAACATTCCACTTCTAGAGGTCATCCAAAAAATCCTTGCATATGCAAAATTTCTGAAAGACCTATGCACAGTAAAAAGGAAATTGAACGTGAAGAGAAAGGCTTTTTTGACTGAGCAGGTTAGTGCGTTGATATTAAGTCAGACTCCGCAGAAACTTAATGTAATGCCCTGAACCCCTAAACTCGGGTCCGGTGCATTATACCTGATATTATCCTGTTAAATCATAAATCATTAACATACATACGCAGCGAAAAATATCAAAAAAATTCTCCATATAACATAAACCATAATACCGTAATATACCAGGGTTTACTATATCCTAACTAGAAATCCATAAAAACCAACCATCATAATCTCTATATATTCATACATCTCCAAAACATTCAGTATGTTTACAACCATTCCGTTCTCAATAAACCTAAAAACGTAATAACATAAAACATAAACATTTCCATTCCCAAAATATTATCAACATGTACCATATTTCCATAGTCCTCGAAAACGCTAATAATACCCTCGAGCTCCTCAAGCTCAATCTCGAGGATGTCCTGAAAAAGAAACATTTATATTTGGGTGAGACACATCTCAATAAGGGAAGAAATATACATATTAAAACAGTGTGTGGCTAACATGAGGTATATAGATATCATTTTAATAACTTTTGCAAATCATTATCATAACTTTGAAATCATTTTCTGAACTTAAACAATCACATGTAAAGTTTTAACCTACAAAATTACTTAAGGATAGGGGTGATTACCCGCCCATACAAGTAGCACCCCTCTGCTCTGATACATACGTATCCTTAAGGTCACAACTAAAGCATACCAAGGCACTTACCTTACTCAGTAAGTCCTCAAGTGTTAGATTAATCTCGTACTCACGCATTGAACAATAGTTTATCGGCAAAGACCCTAAGGATAGGGAAATCTACTCGCCCATACAAATAGGTTCCCTCTGCCCTAGTACATTATGCAGCTACTGCCACATTTGAAGCTACTAGTGCACTCGCCTTTCTCAGCAAGCCCTCAGGCGAAGAGTTCGCTTTGCCCAATCGTAACATGTTCTATGTACATACATACTTCTAATATCGTAATACATCATTCTTTTCTTTCATTATACATTCATGCACATTCATTCTTGTTCATAACTTAACTTTACATTTCGTTTCACTTTAAGTGACTCTTTCCCATTTGTATCGTCCACGTTTGACATTACATTTCATTGCATTATCATTCCTTTGTCATTTCGTTGCATAAAATTTTCATTTCATTCCTTCTTACTACAGCTGGTCTTTAGCCATCAGTTAGTCTACACAGAAGTGTGCTAGATATGCTAACATGGCTATCTTTCAGCTATTTTATATTTACATGGTTGCATTTAACATAAAATAGCATTGTCCATATCATATTTTATTCATAAGCTTTACTTACTTAACCTGCATCTCATATATCTAACATATATTTGCATAGAATCTCATGCCACACAATTTTAGCAGTAAAATTCATATACATTTCTTACAAAATAAGTCAACCCATAATTAACATTTATATACCAAAAATACATTTCATTCCTTACTTACCTCCTTAGAAAAATATCTTTTCACTTTCATTCATTTATTTTCACATATACATAACTATGTAAACATTCCTAGGCTCAGAAAACATAAATTTCATGGCTGGCATTTTAAACCCACATATAAACATATATACAAAAATAATGCATAATTCATTTTAATTCATGAAAAATCTGATTTAATATATATAAGTTTCCCCCTTGCCTAACTTTCAAATTGCACTGACAGGATCCCTGAACCGATACCCGCAGCGTTCACTTGGACCCTGAATCCAAAAATCCTAACTTAAATACAATAAATTCCAATTAACTTAAATCTAAAGGAAAATACTTATTTACTATTTCCTAGGCTCCAAATAACAATATTCCTTAAGAAAATCCCAAAATAAATCACTTACCCTGATTTTAGGACGTTTCCCAAACCTCACAATCCAACGATCAGCTCCTACAGTCTTGAAAAGAATGATCCACGCCAGCACCGTAATGACCGGAGTGATCCACGCCGGCACTATAATGACCAGAGTGATTCACGCTAGGCGCCATAATGGCAAATCTCCCAAGGGTCAAACCTCGTCAATATAAAAGGGGGTATTGTGAATAGGCAAAGGTATCTCATTCTAACCCATTTTTACTGTTGCTTACAACCTCTCTAAAAATACCTTACTTAGGCATCAAAATGATCCCTCAGAGTACACCCCGGGTCCTCCAAGTCATTCTCATTTCCTTCTTTTTCAAGCGATCAAGAACCGAAAAATTCCTCGAAGGTCACTCAACATTTCCATTTCGCAACAACTAGCACCATCTATGGGAACGCTTCTGAGAGGTTTTCATCTTATTTCTGATCCTTGGTCCTTGAATCATGACAACGACCAAAAATTCAAGGTCAGAGCATGTTGCGGGTGATCAATCACCTCAGTCCATTCACTCCACACCCAAAGACCATTTGAGTGACAAAGGAGGAATTCCTTATCTTACAAAGGAGAACAGAGGACATGACAGCCTCCCAAAAGAAGATGGAGGACATGTTCAACACGATCCTATAGCAAAATGGTCATGGAGAACTTGTTCCCCACCAACAACTAGTAGATCCAGAATCACACCAGAAAGCAGAAAATCTGAAGGAGAGCAATGGAAAAACCAAGCCCGCAAATAAGGTGGAAGGCGCAACTAGCATGGGGGTCAATAAGCAACAATCGAATGACCTGGAGGAGAGGATCAAAAAGATTGACCAAATAGAAAAGATGATGAAGGAGGCTTGCGCCAACACATCTTGTGGAGAGACCTCGTTGAAGTCTTCAGATCCGCCCTCACCAAAGAAGTGATGGAGGTCCCCCTGCCAAGTAAGTTCAAGATGTCTACCTTTGAAAGATATGAAGATTCGACCAACCCGGTTGATCACCTGGATACCTTTAAGGCGTTAATGCAATTGCAAGGCGCCCCTAATTTCATCTGTACCGTGCATTTACAGCCACCCTTAAAGGGAATGCCAGGGAATGGTATCGGATCCTGAAGCCAGGATCTATCAACTCCTTCTCTGAGATGGAACGCCAATTTACTGGGCCCTTCATCAATAGCCACATGATAGCTAAAACCTCGTCCCATCTAATGAACCTAGTCCAAGGTGAAAGGGAGGCATTGAAAAAATCCATACATCGTTTTGTCATTGCAACCCTAGAGATTTGTAATTTGGATCATGGGGTGGCACTGGCAACCCTAACCACGGCCCTCCAACTTAGAGACTTCCTATACTTGCTAGGAAAGAAGCCTCTAGCTGACATGGGAGAGTTTATGGCAAAGGAATAGAAGTATATCAACCTGGAGGAGGTGAAGGACACAAGGAGAGACCAGGCCGAGTTGAAAAGAAAGATTTCAAGGGATGTGGTGAAGCATCTAGAACAGGGAAAAGAGAGTAGAGCAGCAAGTTGCAGAGCAGTTCTAGGGGGTCAGGACACACCAGTAAGTTTAAGTCCGACACTCCCATAAATGCCCCTCAAACTAACATGTTAATTCATATAAAAGAAAAGGGATATGTCTCATGGCCTGAGCCTATGCAGGCACCCTCGCATAAGCAAAATATGTCAAAATACTGTCAATTCCACAGGGATCACGGGCATGACAAGGAAGAGTGCATTCACCTCAAAAAAGAAATTAAGACCCTAATAAAAAAGGGGTATTTGTCAAGGTTTGTAAAAAGAGGAGACCACTGAGCAGAAACTCACGAGTAGAGGAAACCCAAAGTAGAACGGTGGGAAGAACAGATTGTCAAGGAGATTGCGGTAATCTTCGGCGGACCTGCCAATGAAGGAGACAGTGAAGGTGTCCGAAAAAGATACGCCAAACAAGTACTCCTGACGCAAGGAAATGAGCTAAATCACAAGAAATAGAGGCAAGAGGAGGAGATCGCCTTCAATAGAGAATACGAAGAGGGTGTGCAGCAACCTCATGATGATGCATTGGTGGTGTCACTACTAGTGGCTAACTACAAAATAAGAAGGGTGTTGATAGACAATGGGAGCCCGACCGACATAATCTTCTAGTCGGTACTACAGGAAATGAAAATTAGAAGAGAATGCCTAAAACCTATTTCTACACCTTTGGTTGGGTTTGGAGGAGATATGGTACATCCAATGGGCACGATAACGCTCCCTGTGATAATGGGGACATCTCCACAACAAATCACCCTGATGACGGACTTCCTAGTGGTCGATCATCCCTCAGTGTACAACATCATACTGGGTCGTCCAACGCTCAATGCGGCCAAGGCCATAACCTCCACCTACCACTTGAAGGTGAAGTTCCCCACCCCCCACGGGGTCGAGGTAATCAAAAGGGACCAAATAGCGGCTCGCAACTGCTATGTAATGACGTTGAACGGAAAAACTGAGGCACGGGAGACCCTAACCATCGAGGATCTAAAGGTAAGGGGAAATATCCGCAAATTAGAACACTTGATAAAGATCTTATGAGCATCCCAGTGAACAGTGACCAGGGGAGGTGCGTCCAGATTGGGAGCTGCTTACCAGAGATC
Source organism: Malania oleifera (assembly GCF_029873635.1). Classification (NCBI taxonomy): domain Eukaryota; kingdom Viridiplantae; phylum Streptophyta; class Magnoliopsida; order Santalales; family Ximeniaceae; genus Malania; species Malania oleifera. The sequence continues at coordinate 13,763,344 of NC_080425.1, forward strand.
TTGAAAGTAGAGCTGAGCCAACTACTAAACAAGTATGTGGATGTTTTTGCCTAGTCGGCTGATGATATGCCAGGGATTGATCCTGCAATCATGGAGCACAGATTACAGGTAGACCCAAACCATAGGCAAATGAAACAGAAGAAGAGGAGTTTCACTTTGGAGTGAGTCAAGGTAATAGACAAGGAAGTAACAAAACTAGTGAAAGACAGTTTTGTCAGGGAAATTAGTTTTGCATAGTGGCTCAGCAATGTGGCCTTAGTGAAGAAGCCAAACGAAAAGTGGTAGACCTGCATCAACTTCATAGATTTGAACAAGGTGTGTCCAAAGGATAGCTTTCCCCTTCCACGGATCAACTAGTTGGTAGACTCCACGTTTGGACATGAGCTCTTGAGTTTCATGGATGCATACTCAGGATATAACCAAATTCGCATGCACCCTAGAAACGAGGAGAAGAGATGTCATCACCGAAAGGGGGCTCTACTACTATAGGGTGATGCCTTTCGGACTAAAGAATGCAGGAGCAACGTGCCAAACGCCGGTGAACAAAATATTTAAAGATTTACTCGAAACAACAATGGAGGCATATGTTGATGACATGCTTGTGAAAAGCTTAAAGGTGAAGGATCATTGCAAGGATTTAAAAAGCCCATTCAAGCTGTTACACAAGTACAAAATGAGGTTAAATCCTGCTAAATGCGTGTTTGGTGTCTCTTTAGAAAAATTTTTAGGGTTCATGGTGACACACAAAGGGATAGAAGCCAACTCTGACAAAATATGGGCGCTGCTAGAAATGAAAACCCTCCAAACGAAAAAGGAAGTCCAAGTCCTGACCAAAAGGATTGCTTCGCTCAGTAGATTTTTCTCTTGTTCGAGAGATAAGATCCTACCGTTCTTCAAGGCATTGCGAAAAACGGGAGGATTCGAATGGGGAGAGGAACAACGTAAAGCTTTCGAATAACTTAAGCATTACCTTGGTTCCCCACCACTGTTAATAAAGGCGAAAATAAGAGAGGACCTTTACTTGTACAGGGCATCTACTCCACATGTGGTCAGAGCAGTCCTAGTTAGAGAAGAGGGGGGGCAACACAAGTCCATCTATTACACAAGCAAAGTGCTAAGTGGGGCTGAAATCAACTACACAACATCGGAATAGGCAGCCTTTGCCATCATCTGTGCAGCCCAAAAGTTAAGACCTTACTTTCAGGAACACAAGGTAATTGTGCCAACCAACTTACCGCTAAGACGGATCCTCCAGCAGCCAGAGACTTCGGGGAGAATAGTAAAGTGGTCGATTGAGTTAGGGGAATTCGACATAGACTACAAGCCAAGGCCTACAATCAAAGCTCAAGTACTAGCTGATTTCATGGTAGAACAGTCTTGCAAAAAATCAGAGGAGCCAAATGTTTGGGTGTTGCACGTGAATGTGTCGTCAAATGGAGTTGGAAGAGGAGCAAGGTTAATCCTTATGGTGCCAGGTGTCTTAGAAATTTTGTACACACTGTGGTTGGAGTTCGCAACAACCCATAATGATGTTTAATATGAAGCCTTGCTAACAGGTTTGTGCCTATCAGAATCACTCAGAGTGGCTTGGCTTCGAGTCTCAAGTGATTCTTAGCTTGTGGTTGAACAGGTGAAGGGAGAATTTAAGGCTAGGGATCAGAGAATGAAAAAACACCTGGCGAGGGCACAAGAGTACATCAGAACATTCGCTTAGTTCGATATAGAGCACATACCATGAGCAAAAAACACAAAGGCTGATGTGCTGACAAGATTGGCCTCGACCTCAAAGCTAGATTGGGAGAACGTCATTTACTTGGAAAGAATTGGAAAGCCATCTTACGAGGAGGTCAGCGTCAAGGTGGCGGTAGTAGAAGGTAACGAAGAAGATTGGAGGACCTCCTTGATAAAGTACCTCCAGGATGGGTCCTTGTCAGACAACAAGAAGCAATCTGTTAAGGTAAGAAGAAAGGCAGCCAAGTACACACTCATAAATCAAGAATTGTATAGGCGATCATTGACGTTGCCTTACCTACGGTGCTTAGGCATCAAAGAAGGAGAATATATGTTAAAGGAGATTCACGAAGGGATATGCGGAAATCACTTGGCTAGCAGAGCCTTAGCTCACAAGGCTCTGCGGCAAGGGTTCTATTGGCCCATTATGATGGACACAATCAAGATGGTTAAACGATGTGACAGAAGCCAGAAGTGTGCTAGCATACCACACCTACCAGCCAGTATTCTCTCCCCCCCTGACAAGTCCTTGTCCCTTCACCCAATGTGGACTGGATATCCTAGGACCATTACCTCAAGCAACGAGGCAACGGAAGTTCTTGTTGGTGGCTATTGACTACTTCACTAAGTGGGTAAAAGTAGAAGCCCTAACCTACATAACAGAGCACAACATCACCATCCCTTGGGCTATAGTCATAGACTATGGGAGACAATTTGACAACAACCACTTCAAAAAAATTTGCGCTGACCTGGGCATAAAATTATTGTTCACATCTATTGCGCACCCGCAAAGTAACAAACAAGTAGAGAATATGAATAGAACAATCTTGCACAGTCTAAGAACGCGGCTCGAGACTTCATATGGCAAATGGGTAGAAGAACTCCCATCCATTATTTGGGCATGCCATACGACCCGACGAACAGCTATAGGGGAAACTCCCTTCATGATCGCCTTTGGAGTAGAGGCAATCATCCCTGCAGAAGTTGGAATCTCTTCCTGGCGAAGATGACAATTTAATGAGAAGAACAATAACAAAAAATTAAAAACAAAATTGGATCTCTTGGAGGAAAGACAAGACCCAGTGCAGATGAGAATTGTAGCAAACCAACAAAAGGTGGTCAGGTATTACAATGCTTGGGTGAAGTCACGAATGTTCAACGTGGGGGATCTGGTCCTGAGGAAAGTGCGAAGCGACCCCACAGAACTCGGGTCAAGCAAACTGAAGCCCAATTGGGAAGGACCATACCAAATAGCATCAGATATCAAACTGGGAGCATACACTTTAATGGATTTAGAAGGGAAAGAGATCAAAAACACATAGAATTCTGATATGTTAAAGAAATACTATTCTTAAATTTCCAATTCATAAGTTGTAAACTTCAGTAGTAAACTGCAAAAGCTTGAAAAGCAAAAATTACAAAAGTAAAAGTAATAAAACTTCAAGCTGGACTCTCTAGTCACCAGTTTTGCTACCTTCTCCACCCTCATATTCAATCTCTTCAATCTCGTCCATTTCCTCCCCCAATTGTGAGCTCTCATTACCATAACCATATGAACAAACGCCAGTTAGAGAAAGATCAGGATGCATTGTCGTGACCTACTCTCGGCACCTCTGAAAGCCTGCTTGGTACATTTGAGAAGTATTAAGGATGAATTGCTTGGAGCTTCGAAAATCCGATATCTCCGCACTTATGGTAGCAAGGATCTCTTCATTCTGAATCTCTGCAATCTCCTTTGGAAGGGCCTTCTCTCAACGAGTAGCTTCGTCCCGAGCTTCGTACAACTCATTCAACACGGCAACATATTTCTCCCTCAACTCCATAGAAACCCAGTTCATCTCAACCATCTTTTATTCCATGCTTAGAGACATAGTTTCCAGTTGAAAACAATATCAAAATTAGCATGCATGCAATGGTGAGTAGCAAAAATAAACTCATAGGAAAAACTGACAAGGCTACTTGATAAGAAGTCTACAAAATGTTGGCAGACAGATTTTTAGGGAGCATCATCTTCATCTCTAGAAGGTCATCAACGTGCACTGCACGCCGAAGAACAGGACTAGAAAGCGTAGGGTCATGAAAGATGGGTCCCCCAGAAGCATTAGGCGCCAGTGAGGGCATCTACGTTAAAGGCTGCTCATAATCTGCTGTAAGAGCATCTTCCAACTGAGAGGAATCATCCTATAAGTCTCTCTTCTTCTTCTTCTTCTTCTTCTTCTTACTCGCCCTTTGCTTTTTTGCTTTAGCCATCACAGCCTCATATTGATTAAAGTTCATATCTACAAAAAAGAGAAGAGGGGGGTAAAAAAAATCTGGTAGAATAAAGTACAGTATACTACAAAGCTTATAAGAAGTAAAAATTGGGGGAGACGGGACTGAGCCGACACTGCGCAAGAACTCGCTCCCTGAGCAGCTCACTGTGGGGGATAATCCCCTACCGAGCACTAGTTCGGAGCTCCTGAAGGATAGCTTGCTCTAAGGGGGACAATTGGGGGCCAAGTGGCACAGCCGGGCTAAAACGGAGGGTAGAGTTAGATTTAAAAAAATAGCTTATGCCCATGCATAATAAGTAAAGGATAGGGCAAAGAACATCACCATCAAGAGGGGTGAACCAGACACAGGGCCCATAATAGTTAAGCTCCACAGATGCGAAAAAGAAACAAAATTTCCAGTCATGAATGGATGAGTTACCAAGGGTAAAAAGCTTAAAGTCAGAGAGACAATTGAAGTATTACAGCTCTTTCTCTACGGAGTGCTTTCTCATCTGAAAGCAGCTCCGGAATAAAGCCACTATGGGTTGATGACCTCTTTTAATGAGGAAGATGGTAAAGCACGCCATCGTCAAGTATGAGTTAGGGGCCAATTGTGAAGGAGCTGCATTGTAAAAGCGACATATATCAGAAAAGAAAGGAAAAAGGGAAGCCTGAGCCTTAAGTTAAGGAAATCGGTGTAAAAGCAAATCTCATTTGGGCCAGGCTCTTGAGTGGACTCAGAGCTGGTGGGTAGCCTCGTTTGGATGTTATCAAGGAAGGCAAAAAAATGACGCAAGGTGTGCATATTTCCAGGGGAAAGGTTTGATCGAGTATTACTTATACTAGTTGGAGGCCTAGAATGAGCCTCAGAAGATTTCATGGAGGCCAAACCTTAAAAGGTCAAAGGGAAAAACAACTTGACTACTTCACAAGTTTAGATCAACGGAGCCTATTTTCAATCGTTTATTGGGAACACATTCGAAGGAAATGAAGAATACGAAGAACTTTCAAAAAAAACTTGAAGAACACTAAGAACATGCAAAGAATGTGTGATAAATGGGAAAGAAAAAAGCCAAAATATAACACACACAAAGCCAAGGGAAAGCAAAGAAAAGCAATGAAAACAGACACAAAGAGAAAGGAGGACAGAAGAGCATACCTAGCAGATACAAAGGGAACCTTTGAGTCAAGGCAAGGAAGAAGTGAGCAAGTGAGCGCTTTTTATAGAGCAAAGTGGGCTCGAATCTCCAAAAAGCACATATCATGAGGAGGCGAGAATCACTAAGTGGTTCGCATCTTAAGGAAGAATATACAAACTTCGGTACAAACATGCAGCCCAAGGAAGATGCATATCCACCTAGGTACAAAAATTGAACAGACGCACGCTGACATGACTCCGGAGAGCAATTACTCATCCCACAAGCATGTCGTCCAAGGAATATGCATATCCTGTCAGATACAGAAACTGAACAAGCACACACTAATGTGACTCTGATAAATGCGCATCCCAAACAGACGCAACCACGAGCCCCGAAAGAGATCTCGAAACTCTATAGGTACGTTCACACTAATGAGAGATCTTGAAACTCTACAAGTACAGACCAACTGATGAGCAATGCTCATGAGGCCTAAAAACAACCCAACATATGAGCACAGCTCATTAGGATAAGAAAAATTAGCCTAACTGATGAGCAACGCTCATGAGATCTGAAGACAACCCAAAAGATGAGCACAACTCATTAGGCAAAGAAAAATTGGGTCAACTGATGAGCAACGCTCATTAGGCCTAAAGACAGCCCAAAAGATGAGCACGAATCATTAGGCAAAGAAAAAAAATGGCCCAACTAATGAGTAATGCTCATGAGGCCTGAAAATAGCCCAAAAGATAAGCATCGCTCATTAGGCAAAGAAAAATCGGCCCAACTGATGAGCAATGCTCATGAGGCCTAAAGACAGCCCAAAAGATAAGCATGACTCATTAGGCAAAGAATTGGACCAACTAATGAGCAACGCTTATGAGGGCTGAAAACAACCCAAAAGATGAGCACGGCGCATTAGGCGACCAGTGGATGAGTAACACACATAAAGGTAAAGTAAAACTAGCTCAAGCTGCTCGACATTAAATTCCTCACATAGAGCTACTCAACACAAAATGTATCACAAAGAGCTGCTCGGCATAATATCCCTCACAAAGAGCTGTTTGGCATAAAATGCTTCTAAAAGAGCTGCTCGGTATAAGTGATTCTCGATGAGCTACTCGGCATTAAATGCCTCACGAAGAGCTCCTCAGCACAAAATGCCTCACAAAGAGCTGCTCAGCATAAAATTTTCCCAAATAGCCGCTCGACATAAAATGACGAGTTGTTCAGCATAAAATGCCTCTTGAGGAGCTACTCGACACAAAATGTCACTCGATGAATTGCTTAACACAAAAGTCCATTTAGAAGTTTGCTCGGCGCAAAGTTCATATTACTAAACTACTTGGTATAAAATACACTTTGAAAAGCTATTCGGTCGTTATCTGGTCAATCCAATGAAGGCCTATAAACATCGGCTCGAGTGAACTAAGCAAACGCGTTGACCACAGCTCGACAAGCCACATTGTCCCTAAACCTCAGCTCGGATGAGCCAACACCCTCACGATTTCGACTAGGCAGAGTCGTGCACACGTTAAACCAGCTCAGATCAATTGACATACCGATGATTTTAGCTTGGAAAAACCATATATGTGACATATTTGGCTCGGATCAACGACACCCTCATGATTTCAGCTCACCAAAGTCATGCACACATGAAACTTGCTCGGATTAGCTGACATGTCAACGAGTTTGGCTTGACAAAGCCACATACATGACAACTTCGGCTCGAATCAGCGAAGCCCTCACAATTTCGGCTCAGCAAAGCGGTCCACGCGTGAAACCAACTAGGATCAACCAATATATCGACAAGTTTAGCTCGGCAAAGCCACATACGTGACAACTTTGGCTCGGATCAACGACACGCTCATGATTTCATCTTGGTAAAGTCGTGCACACATGAAACCGACTCGGATCAGCCGACGTGCCAATGAGTTCGGCTCGGCAAAGCCACATACGAGACAACTTCAGCTCGGATCAGCGACACCCTCATGATTTTAGCTCGGCAAAGTCGTGCACACATGAAATTGACTCGGATTAGCTAGCATACTGACAAGTTTGGGTTGACCAAGCCCTATACGCATCAAAATCAGCTCAGAAAAGCCAACAACACACCAAGCCTGCTCAGCAAATCATACATGAGAAAACAACTCTTTAAAAAAAAAAAAAAACAATAAGATAGCTTTCAAACTTTGAAAACAAGTTTCAAAAATTCGAAACTGAAGGGGGGGCAAATGATATACCCCAAATTTATCAACCACCATGAGTCAAAGGGAGACTAAAGCCCAGCATTGATGAGGTCAGTTACCACCCAAGTCAATTGCTCTAATAGAGCAATTGGCGCCAACCCCATAATGACCAGAGTGATCCACGCCAGCACTGTAATAACCGGACTGATTCACCCCGGCACTATAATGATCGGATTGATTCATGCCAAATGCCATAATGGCAAATATCCCAAGGGTCAAACCTCGTCAATATAAAAGAGGGTATTACGAAGAGGTAAAGGTATCTCATTCTAACCCATTTTTACTATTGCTTACAACCTCTCTAGAAAATCCCTTACTTAGGCGATCGAATTCGGAAGGTTCCTCGAAGGTCACTCGACATTTCCACTCCGCAACAGTAATATTAAGAAGAGATTAATTATCAAGTTGGAGGGACAAGGGACAAGGTTGCACCAAGCTCAAAATTTCTTCATTCTGCTAATTAAACTTGTCCATTATGCAAGCATTAGTTTCAACAAGGTCTTTTAGGTGTCGCACACAATTAAAGAAAGTGTTTAAATTGTTGTCCTTAGGGGCAAGAGTAAAAGTGGACGGTAGTGTTTGAGATCTAAGCTTCAAAGACTTAGGATTTCAATACCATCCTTGTTCAGTTCTTTGGATTTTCATGGAAATAAGAGTGTGTTCATTATATGGTTTGGTTCTGATCTTGTCAGGAATCGCATCCCCAAAGTGAACATGAAAAGCTGAAAATAGTTTGCAAAGGTAAAAAACATAGTGCAAAGAAGTAGAGTTTCTTTTCTTGGGAGCCAACATATGGTGGAGCATAAAAATAGGCAAATTAATGGGTTTTTTTTTTCAAAAGATTAATAACCAAAGTCATAGAACTAGCTCAGGGCAGCAAGAGATTTGCAACAATGTCATGGATGATTCTCTTCTCAACTGAGAGAAGGTTGGCATCATTTTTGGGCTTGGATGATCCGAAAATAGTTTTCAAAGCTTTATTTTTCTTAAAGGCATTTAATGAGTCAAATCTAGTTATGGGAAGGTCAAAATGAAGGCCAGATGACGTGCTTTAATATATGTGTGGAGTGCACATAGGATCTTAAAATGGGTGCATCAATTTTCCCTTTTTTTTCTAGATTTGAACAAAATAAAAGTACAAAATTTCTCAAGATAGGGCCATTGAAAAGATATAGTTTCATCCTCCCTTGAGCCTCAAAATGTTTAGGAAATCTAAACCCATTGTTATAAAAATATACAAAATGGACAATACGAGGTGGAAAATTTTTCTTATTGATAAAAAGATAGTACAACCTATTTTTATCACTTAGGATGAGATACCAGTCAGCATCATAGCCTTTCAAGATATGAAAGAGAACGTATTGATCCACATAAACACAGTTTGACAAGTCTAGAGAAGGAGATTTCTCTTCTCGAACAAGATTTAGAGTAGAAGAGGATGGAGGTTGTGGAGGTGACGGCGATGAAGAAGGAACGTAGGGTGATCGCGGTAAGTGGTTAAAAGCTAGATTTCTATTCCATATCGTTAGAGAGCTCAACCAAACAATTTTCTTGTGCTTTAGGTGTGCATGAGCGAAGAGATCAACTCCTCAAATTATAGGAATTCGCTGTAGTTTTTAGGGCTATTGGAGAGCATTCAAGGGAGACCAGCAGACACAAGAGAAATGCACATGGCTTCAAGGTTGGGTGGTTGGGTCTGCATGTGCTTTTAACCGAGTCTTCATTTAATAGTGCATTAAACACAACCCTAAATCCCTTCTAAATTTGACCACCTTCTCTTCGAGGAGGGGCCTTTGTGAATACATCAACAATATGGTTATTTGTGTTTATGTATTCAAAAGCAATATTTTGATTAGCAATATGTTCTCTTAGAAAATGGTGTCTGATATCAATGTGTTTCACGTGTGAATGATGACATGGATTTTTTATGAGAAAATAACTCTAGAATTATCACATAAAATGGGAAATTTTTTGCAGTTTATTCCATAATCTCTTAGTAGATAAATCATACAGAGAATTTGTCCACAACAACTACCTGCAGCTATATAGTAAGCCTCGATACTACTAAGTGCTACATATTTTTGCTTTCTACTTGACCAACTAATCAAATAGAAACTTAAAACTTGACAACATCCACTAGTACTCTTCCTATCTAATTTTTAACCTACAAAGTTAGCTTAGAATAACTAAATAGTTTAAAGTCATAACAATTTAGGATAGAATAATCTAAGATCAATGGTACCAAAATGTATCTTAATATTGTTTAATAATAATTAAATGGCACTCCCTAGAGAATCAGATTGGCACCTAGCACACAAACAAATAAACACTGAACATAATATCAAGCTTACTGGTGGTTAAATATAATAGGGATCCAATGATGCTTCTGTATAGTTTGTGATTCATTTTCTTTCCTTTTTCAGATCAATCAAATTTACTAAACTACTCATGAGTGTGAAAAATATTTTTCAATTCTCAATATCAAATTTCTTCACCAACAATTTTGCATATTTAATTTGACTTATATAGATACCTTCAAAGCATTATTACAAGGGAGTCATTCTTATCTCAAGAGCAACACATTCACTAGTACGAGCAAGATTGGTTGTTTCTTATGTTAAGAGCCTTATTCGGTTGTTTCCAAGACTTGCCAACTACTATTGCAAATACAGTTAAGGGTTACTCAAGTAGGATTGCCCTATTTCGAATTGTTGAAGAAGAATCATGGGTGGAACTTGACATAGAAGACTTTGACAACTTCGTGGAAGCCAAGATTAAGGATTCAATACTTACTTTTCCTAATATCACAAAGCCCTTCTAAGTATAATTGATGCATTTAACTGCATCCTTAATGGCATCTTGTTGCATGAAGGTCACCTTGTTGCATCAAGAGTCATAAGCTTAGTGAAATTGACTGAAGAACAAAAATCAAGAGAAGGAAATCGTAGCAGTGATTCATTACCCTTGAATGTGGCATCATCAATTACATGGGTCGAAGTTCATTATAATAATATATAACCCAATAGTTAGCACTTGTACACACCATATGTTATTCCCCAAACATCATTGATAAGAAATTCTACCAAAGTTTTATTTTGAGGATAAGGTAGGGTAGATGAATCAAGTTGCAAATGCACTAACAGTAAAGCTAAAGCCTACAACCCTATAAATGGTAGATGGAAAGTAAGGTTACGACGAAAGCACGGGAGTGAATTAAGGAGAATCTTGTTAAATATCCAGTAGTCCAAAACATAATGAAGTTGGTGGAAGAAGGAAAACTCTCTAGTTTTTGTTAGAGATGGCTTACTATGAACATATGAATATCAACTCTTTGTTCCTCAAGTCAATGATCTTAAGAAGACGCTATTGCCAAAGTGTCATAATACCATGCGAGTAGGCCAACCAACATGGAGTTGGACTTTGGCATTGCTAAAAAGGGGTACTATTGGCCTCACATGTGAGATTAAGCTAGTTATGTATATATAAACTTGTCTTGCCTGCCAAATAGACAAGGTTGAGTGGATAAAGATTAAGAGTTTGTTGAAGCACTTATCAACATCAAAAAGATTGTAGGAATGTCTCACTTGACTTCATAATCAACGTAATGGACCTATAATTGTTGTTATAGACAAGTTCTCAAAGTACAAAACCTTTATGTTGGCCTAATAAGGTTTACAACTCTTATTTTGATGATAACAAATCAAGGGAATTTAATATGTTTTTAAAGTGGTGATGTTTCAAAAATCAAGTATTAGAAATTTCAAGATCAACTAATCACACGAGAACATTGTACACCTACAAACAAGTAATTCAAAGAAAGCTCAGATCAAAGTTCAACAAAACTCGGATCAAAGTTTGACAAATATTATAAAAGCTCGAAGAATGTTGAAGCTCAAGACAAGATGAACTCAAAGCAAAGACATACATGAAGACTTCAAGAATTGAACGCTTTAGAGTCTTAAGGAAGTCTTATGTAAGTACTTCAATTTAAAGTTCAATATGAATGCATTGAAACTCTTTAAGAATAATAAAGACCTAGAGACCTATTTTTAAGCCCTTGAAAAATGTTTTTCAAAGTTATAAATTAAAAAGCCCAAAGAGCAAAAAGAGTTTTTGAAATAAAAATCTTAAAAAATAAATTTTTCAAATGTTCAGGCGCCTGACCTAAAATAGACAGGCGACTAACATTTTTTATGTTTTTTAAGATTAGCTAACAAAAAGGTGCCAGACGCCTAACTGAGGCGACTGACCTAGTTTTGTCAAGCGACTAACGGTATACTGACTTTTCAAATAAAATTGAATTTGAACTAGATAGGCACCTAACCCTTTTAAGACAAGTGACTGCCATTCAAAATTTTTTAAAAGTTCAATACGAGAAAGTTTCTAAATTTGGTTTCTTGGGCTCCAAACTTCGTGTTAACTTGGGAAACACTCCAAGTAAACTTGGGGAATAAGGAATACACTTTTTAAACTCTATATATAGCCCCCAAGGCAAAGATTTTAAAATACGAAGAAATTATTCCGCAATAAAATACTCTCAAGTGCTCTCAATTCTCAAAGGCTATCTTGCTCATATCTTGCTCACGTCTTGCTCACATCTTATTGATATTCTCTACTGACTTCTTGCTGAAATTCTCACACTGAAGTTGAGCATAAATTATGAATCTTTCAATCATAGAAAGATCATACCGGTGATAAGTTTACTTTGAGCTTCAAGTTCATTGCATATTGATATTTACTTTGAAGTATACTTTGTGCTTAAACTCGTACTAACTTGCTTTTTCAGAGAGTGCTTCTTGTACACAAGAATTCTTTCTTGTCTCTTGTTTTCTTAATGATTCAGGGCTATTGGATTGTTGTAACCAAGCATAGGGTATCGTTTGGAGAAGGGGCTCTAACCTAATTGAAGGAGGAATTGTAATCGATTTGTTCTGCCTGCAAAGGAACGAGTTAGTGGAATCCTTAGGAAGTCTTGCCTAAGGCAAGGGCGTAGACTGGGGATAAGTCGAATCTCGTAAAAAATCTCGATCTCACTCTCTCTACCCTTTTCTATTTAAATTTCAGAATATATACAAATTGTATTTTTCAAAGTGCAGGGTTGTTGAAACTGATATTGAGGAAGACCTTTTAATCTAACAAAATACGTTGGTTAATATTTTGCGAAAACCTTTAAAGCAGTACGTTGATTAACCACTTGTGAAAATCTTGATTAAAAGAAGTGCTTAAAAATCATACATGCAAAGCTATAAGCCAAACGCTAAAAATAAAGAAAGTGCTGCAAAGCTTTCTCAAATTTTGCTTTCTCAAATTTTGGTTAAGTATTGTGGTTGATTGATTGGTTACTATTGTGGTTGTGATTGGTATTTAGATTATGTTTGGTTTGTGGTTGATTTAAAATTAAGTCATACTTGTAAGTTTGTTTAAATATACAAAAAGCTAAAAATTTTCAATAACACTTAAACGAATTTGTATAAGCCCAATTCACCCCTTCCGCTCTTGGGATAACACCTTGACTTTCACTTTATTCTGGCACTAAAGTATTAATTGGTAGAGGAGACGATGCACTATTTTTCAAATACATTATGAATATTGGAACGTTCCTCAAGACATTATTAGTGACCAAAATGCTATATTCATATAAGCTTCTAGTTTAAAATTAGAGTTCTTAAGCTTCTTTTAGACTGATAAACAAACAAATAGATTCAATGGCAACTAGAGGAGTCCCACTCCCTTTTGTCACGCTAGCCATAAGAATTAGGTGCAGTAACTCAATATGACTTTAGTTTTGTTTCAAAAAAGCTTATCCACAAACAAAGAATTTTTTTAAAGATTATTATAGGCCAACAGTTGATGTTACCTCACACAATGAATAAGTTTTACAATGAAAAAAGTCTAGAAGGACACATTAGCGCCAAAGAATAAAGGCATAATGCAAATATTGCCCAAGCTTACCTAGAAAAATATATCAAGTGGATGAAGAAAGTGGTGGATCAAAGGAGAAGACTGTTGCACCTCAACATAGGGAACTTTGTGTTTGTTAAGCTCCATTTTAAACAAATCAAGTCATCATAAGGTCAAGATTTATAGGAGACTACCTCACAAGTATGAAAAACTAACCCCATCTTACCCAATGTCGAGAAGGCCTCCTACAATCCTCCAATTTGCATGGAAGTGCACCAATGTTTACATCAATTGCCTTAATTCTATGCTAACACTCAAAATCCAACTCACAACAACAAAAGCATCACTAAAAGGCAAACGAAAAAACATTTAAAGAGATCCTTACAAAGTAAAAGTAAGATCATTAAGGCATCAATGGTGGGAGTCTAATAAAGTGGAAAAGCCTTGAAGAAGAAGTAAACTAAGGCTAGCAAAAGACTGGCATATGTTTGTGGACAAAATTCGTCATTACTTCGCATCAACAATACTTAGCATCAAAGAGCACTAGGGCATCAATTGAATACAGCAACAGCAACAACAACAATAAGCCTGAAATCCCACTAGATTGGGTCAATTACATGAATCATTGTCCTCTAAGTCACCCAATGAAGAGTGTTTTCCTATATTAAATTAAGGGCTATTAAATCCTTTCTCACTACCTCATTGCAAGCTATTTTATGACTACCCTTGCACCTTTTCATGCTAGACACAATAACTCACTCCTTACTTTATCTTTTAATGTTAAACCACTCATCTACCTTAACATTCACATCTCAACAACTTTTATTTTTTGTACTCATCTTTCTTAGTTGCCCAACATTTTGAACCATAAAGCATAGCTGGCCTTAAAGCGACTTTATAAAATTTTCCTTTTAATTTTAAAGGTATTCAACGATCACACAACATACATGACGCAATCCTCCAATTTACCACACATATTTTAATTATATGTACTACGCCTTCAAATTTAAGGTCATCAACAAAATAAGTGGTCGAACACGTAACGTGTCAAACTTTTCTAAGGCCTTACATGCCCTTGGCCACTTGTCTTGTCCCATTGCATGCATACCCCCCATGTAATTAGTAGTGTAATCCATTAGATTAAGTTGCACCCTAGGTAATAATGCACATCACTATGTGCATGGTGACGTTTCCTAATGTATGGATGACGTAAAAAAAAATTTGAGGGAGCGTGTACTCATCCATACTGTATGGTTCACTACATTGTGTTTTCACGTTTTCACCATTAACTTTTGACCATGACCAGTTAAGAGGTTATGTACTCGAACTAGTTATGTACTTAAACCAACGCCATACAACTCCTCACATTAAATGCTCAACCCGTGATGTTGCCCTAGCCATTTTAATCAAGACAACTATTTAACGCCAAGTCAAGGTGGGCTTTTACAACAATTTCTCCCGAGAAAAAGACACGTTCAAAGAGTGTATTTCTAACAATTTCCCACAACTTCAAATGTGGTCATATACAACACAGTAATATCATCCTCCATCTCACACGATGGCCCCAAAACAAGCATGTAAGAGTGCTTGCAGGTATTTCCAGCATTTACAGTAATAAAAAAATGTGCAGGATGCTTGGGTATTTCTATTATTTCTATTTCTTTTCCATTTAAGAGAACCCAATCACCTCCTCCCTCCGTCTATTCTCACCCTTTTTCCCAACTTATATCTCTACTTTTATGTCAACAAAAACAACCAAGGAAATCCATTCTCCCATTCTTCAACAGTAATGTCATTCTCATAGCACATTTTCTAGACAACTTCTGGTATGAACTAATTAAAAATAAATAAAAATGAACTCATAAGTTATAAAGAGAAGTTACGCATGACGTAATTTACGATTACCTGGTTCCGATTATTGTCATTTTTCTAGGTCATCCATAACACCCCCCTAAAAATCATCAATTTCAGACGGTGAGAGTGCCACCAAAATATTAAACAGCTCAAAAGATCCAAGTGATTTGGTAATGAAGTAAAGATCAACTGAATGAACTTCCAATCCACATTCAGAAACATCCAGTCTTCAAGATCCAACATCAGAGAACAGCATGGTTCTATTTAAACCACACCACCACAACCCACCCCAACAAGCCCAAAAAAAAAAACAAAAAATAGAAAAGCTAGCATTTTACCATACACCCAAAAGCCACTGTCCAACTAGATCAATGAGCTTCATGTCGACGCATTATCAGCACAAAAACTCTCTCCCTCCTGTTTTGGTGCTACCATTGCTTTCAATGCAGTGGAAGCATTGACAATAAATGCAGGCTTTGGCATTGATGATACCTGCAAGTTTAAGTGAGAACAGCAATTAATGAACCAAAACCTAGGGTCCTCAGACACAAAATAATCTAATTAGACTTCCAACAAAATTCAAAAAATGCAGTATAAATGTAACCAGGCTTGAGCAAGTAATCAGGCATATTTTTGTCAAGGCCTGACAGATTTTGGATGCAGTACTGCTCGCAAATGAACTAGTGATCTAGAAATTACAAGGATAACAGGAGGGAGTTCACATGTACATTAAACAAAGAAAAAGCCTATGGCTTCTTTAACTGGCAGTTTCTTGGCTGGAGCTCCACGCTATCCAGCACACTACAAAAGAGCGCATTATTTTGCCTCCAGCAGAGGTGGCTAAGGCCAGGGAAACCCCTTTCCCTTCTCTTGCCACAGAAATGCATAGTTCCATGCTTAACAAAGCAGATGAAGAAGGCCATTTAAGAAGTTTTTGAGCAGAAAGGAGTGGCAATAGTCACAAACTATTTCCCATCTTCTTCCTGATGAGGCAAAAGGAGCAGCGCACATCTGTAGTCTGATGACATTATCATTTTTCAGTGACACAAAGGCAGAACTTGCTGTCTATTTTAGTCTTCCTAATGCTGTTCCAGCTTTGAAACTGAACTTGGGTAAAGTCCAATTGTCCCTGTGGGAAAGAGTAAGGAATATGATGGGCTAGCAAGGGGTCCCTCCCTTTGGTTTATTTTAGGATACCTTTGGAGTGAAATTCAAAGATAAAAAATCCAGGACTTTTGAGAAGTTTGAAAAAGGGACCAGCACAAAGTGTAGAATTTTCTTTTCTATTGCTAATATTCAATTTTAAATTTAGAAACCCACCAACATTTTTTTCTTAAATAATTAAAGTGTCATTACACATTTTGCACCATAGTATACAAGCATAGCCCTAAAGTTGGGTCAGCATGTTGGAAGGGGCAGATGCTTTCCAAGAATCATAGACTTGCAATGCTAAAGGGTTTCTTGGCTAAACCTTGCAAATTATTTCACATCCAATTTCCCAATTTTTGCTCAGTCCACAAGAAAATTTAAAACATTTAAAGAAGGATCCTTTGGGCAATTTTGGAGGGAATCAGAAGTACCATCTGGTGAGATGGCAGAGAGTTCAACTCCCTGTGAATCTGTGGGTCTCAGAGTGCCGGACATTATGAATGTAAGGATCTTTCTGGAAAGTGGTAGCCAACATTAATGCAAGAGGAGAACATATGAACAGAAGCAGTTCTGCTAAATTTGGTGAGAGCCATAATGGGGCAAGGTTAAGCAAGAATATTAGGAGAGGGTGAGACGATTTTTTCAAAATTATTTTTTTTTTCAATGCAGGATGGGGATTGGGGTCTACATCTCTTGCTAGTGGCTGGTACAGTAAAAACCCATAGGATCAGTTTACCTCCTGTCCTGTGTGAGGAACATATGGTTGCAAGATGCTTAATGGTTGAAAATAACCAAAACTTGGGGCCTGTTTGGTATCATTTCTGGCTTTTGTTTCTTATTCTCATTTTTGTAGAGTGAAGAAACAAATTATGAAAATGTATTTATTTACATTGCCAATTCTCTGTTTCAATTGTCGGTCTTCCACTGTTTTCGAAAAAATAAAACCCAGATTTTATGGTTTTTCAGTTGTTGACAGCTTGTTGCCAAAATACTTCATCCAGAATTAAATTTTGTGATTGAAATAATTAATTTTATACATAATTTTTATTAAACTTGGAATAAAATGATTATATGAATTTACAATTAAATAAAATAAATAATAATTAAGAAAGATAATTGAAATCATTTTTATTTTTTATAATATTTTTATTTTGCAGTTTTTTTATTTAAATCATATTTTTTTTAAATGGTAATTAATTCATAGGCAAAAGTGAGCATTTGTTCAATCAAATTTTTAATTTGATTTAGTTTTAGATATATTAACCAAATAGGTTGCTGATTTTCAATTTTAGTTTTTATTTCTGATTTTTAATTTTTCATTTCTGGGTTTCATTTTCATACTTGAAAGTTGAGTGACACCAAACGGCCCTTAATCTATTTGAGAAACTTTATGGTAGGGAGGGTGAAAGGTAGAGAAATGACAACAGGGCAGTCTGGCCCTAATGCCCCTACAGCAAGGTAATTTCACTGTAAAATTCATCTATTCAGAGGTGTCTAGAGACAATGAAGAAGTAAACACAATATGCTCCCCACAAAAACTTATTTAGAAAACCAAGGCCCCAGGCCCCTCCTAAGGTTGGACACACAGATTCTAATAATTGATATCTAAAGAAGAGAGGCTGAAACTAGGCCTGGCAAAACGGGGGGCGGGCCGGGTTTGGGCGGGTCACTAATGGGGCGGGTCATAAACGGGCCGAATCATAGACAGGTCGATGTTCAACGGATCACACACATGCCAACCCTAAGGTCACCCGTTTTAAAATATATAAATTTTTTATTTTAAATTTTTTTAAAATTTCATATAAAATGACATTTTTAAAAAAAAAAAACTGCATTTGATTTATTAATTTCTAAATAAAAAGAACATAAAATGTAAAAAAACAATACATCCCTTTAATGAATACATTTTTAAAAAAATGTAAAATTAAAAAAAACACACACCTCCCCACCTCTTGTCGGCTGCCGGCTGGTCCTCTGCGGAGCTGGGGGTGGGGGGGAGATTGACGCTTGTGCCAGTGGTCCATGGCGCCTGGAGGAGACGACAACTCGATCTGCTCAAGGTGTGGAGTGGTCCGAGTGGATCATTCACTAGAGACGACGACTGGCAGGTCCGGCACGTAACAGCGCACCAGTCACCAGAGGAGAGGAAAGACTGCCGGACTGGAGAGGAGAGCTGGAGAGGATTGACTGAGAATCTGAGAGACAGAGAGAGAGCTGAGAGCCGAGAGGTCAAAGACGACCCAGACGGCCAGACGAGGAGACTAGAGACTGGAGTGGAGAGGCGCGGCGTGGGTTAGGGAGTTGGGAAGGGGAACTTAGCCTTAGGGCTTTTTTTTTTTTTTTAAGTGTGTGATTGTGAAGTGTGAACCGTGAGGGTGACTGGGTGAGGCGTGTGAGAAGAAGCACTAAACTAAAATTAACGGGTCACCCGCCGGGTGACCCGCTCAAACCCCACTTAACCCGTTTATAAACGGGTTGACCCGTGACCCGCCCAATTATTAAATGGGTTAACTTTCTTAAACCCAAACCCGTTTTAAAAGGGCGGGTCCGGGTGACCAGACGGGTTATTACCCGTTTTGCCAGGCCTAGCTGTAACATTGTGAATATGCCTTTTGTGCAAGGAGCAACAAGAACATATGTTAACCATCTCCTCCCGCATTGCTCTTGGATGATTACAATTTGAGGCCTTGAGCATGCAGCCTTGAGAGTTAAATGGGAACAACCGATACTAAGGTTCAACACAACACTTTGTAATAAAACCCCGCTGGATTATTTGGGAGTGTAGAGGAATTCCGTGACATGGTTCTCTTTGCCTTGCATACTAGGGCAACCCAACCCAAAAGCTCTTTGGAAGCAACCAAGGCAAAAGATTTTCTCTTAGGAAGAAAGCAAGGGCAGTGAATGGTTCTCTTTGCCTTGCATACTAGGGCAACCCGACCCCACCCCACGCCACCACCCCGCAGGAATCTGTTACTAGCTACTGTAGTTATTTAGTGTTACTGCTGCGAGTAATTGATGTATGAGTGTGACGTAGTGCATAAATTAGTAAAGGCAATATGGTCATTGTAATGTATTAGGCATATATATCATATAGGGAGAGACCTATCATTGTGATTAGGCCGTCCAATTTAGCCAATTCTTCGACATGTTGTCAGAGCATAACTCTGAGGCCTAAACCCTACTTGCCATAGACATCGTCAAACTGAAGCCTAAACCCTAAATCCACAGCATGCCCCCCATTGTTGGAGAATTGACATCACCGTAGGCCTAAAAACCAGCCAACAGCCGCAGGAAGCCACAAAAGTCACCAGAAACTCCCTGGACAACACTACCAGCTTAAGAACAAAAAAACCTCTCTAGATTTTGCAAAATCAACACAGAGCCACCCAGATACGATCTGACCACCACTGAAATCCAACAAGCTGGAGCTGCTCCCACATGCCCCTGCGCTGGTCAAAGGCAGGCAGGGCCAGCTGCTCCCACACGCCGGTGCATGAAGCTTCTTACAGGCATGTTTCTGGCCTGAGTTGTACCTACATTGTTCGAAGCCCTCCATAAACATATTAGTGAGTACTCTTGTGATCCATTTTTGTCCAAATATCTCAGCTTTTTAGTTGCTTGCATGCAGAATTCTGGGAATGAGTGTTTGGTGCAACCTGAAGCTATCTGTCAATGCCTATTGAGTTCAATGGGGCATGAAACAGTGGTGTGTTTGTGATTCATTTAGTTGTCTTTGTTGTTCGTCTATGTTAGTGGTTTGCCCTGATTGTCAAATGTTCTGTGTGTTCAGATGGCTTCCATGAATCCTAAAAAGTATGTTGTTTGTTATGTATTTTTCATTTGCCGTCACATCAAGGCTATGTGTGTGTGCTGGGATGGAGTCCCCAAATCCCAAAAGTATGTTTCCCTCGCCAATCACTTGTTCAGCCATTGGTGAACATCCCATTATAACTACCATAGAGGAGTATTCAAGATTCCTGTAGGCATCCCAACAAATCTCTCATCACATTGCATCTTTTGCACAAAAAGGTAATCATATAGTTTGCATGGCATCTAGTATCTCTCCCACTAGCTCTTGGGTAATAGATTTTGCCACCACTAACCATAAGGTGTAATCAACTTCTTTTCTACCCTGCTCTATTCTAAAAATCAATCTCAAGTTGCTTTTGTTGATTGAATCCACTACTTTAGTTAACGTAGTACGACCAATAAAGTCACAAAATTGTTTTATGGTTTCTTTCCTCACTCTGTTGTTATTCAAAATTTGAAGACGAAGAAGACAATTGGCACAAGATATGAAGCTAGTGGGCTTTACTACTTTTGAGTCGCTCTCTCGCCTATTGCATGCCAGGGCCACTACAGCACCACTTCAAATCCATTGTCGATTTGGTCATCCTTCATTGAACAAGTTAGAAATAATTACTACTTTTGAGTTCTATGTCTAACCTTGATTGCGAGTCTTTTCAATTAGGAAAGTATCATCACATCCCCTTTGCATCCCAAGTCAATAAACAAGCAATTATTCATTCATGTTAGTCCATTCCAATGTTTGAAGTCCGAGCCATGTCGCATCAAGTTTGTCAATGACTACTCTAGGATGACTTGCTTGTGTTTAAATGAAAGATTGTTCTGAGTTGTTCAATATCTTTTATGTTTTCCTTCTCAAATAAGGACCCAACTTGATATGCTAGGATACTCTTTGGTGATGATACTAAGTAGCACTTCAGTATCCAATTCACAACCTATATGACTAACTTCAATATGATCCATCAGTCATCTTGTGCCCACACTCCACAACCGAATGGAGTTGCAACGAGAACAAAATAGATATATTTTTCAAAGTCTCTCTACCCTAATTGCATAAAAAGAATATCCCCAAAGTTTTTTGGAGCGATGCCATGCTCATTGCTTGCACTCTCATTAATAAAATGTCATCCTCTATCCCCAGTGGTAAAATCTAATATTCACTTTGCTTGCTCTCTCATTAATAAAATGTCATCCTCTATCGCTAGTGGTAAAATCTAATATTCACTTATCCTCCCAAAGGCTCCTTTGTTTTCACTTTCTCCTCGTATTTTTGGTTGTATCCTCTATCCATTAATTAAGTCCAAGAATGGATACGTTGGGTCCTCATGTCATCAAATGTATTTTTTAGCCCATTCTTCTACTCAAAAGGGACAGCGACGTTACTTTATGTCAATTCTTTGTCCACGGTGTTCTTTGAGTCTACACCATACAATTCCAATTCCTTGAGTTCTGTTAATCTTGATGAGTACCTTCCTCTGCCTAGCTTTCCCTATTGTCTCTACCTAATCTTCCTACATCTTCCACCAATTTGACGACTCCTCGTTGCTTGTATCATCTTATTTTGCAAATGTAGTGACTCAAAGGAAGAGAGCCTCCTCTAGCTTCTACTTCTACACCCCTGTTCCCTTGCTGAATGATCTTATTTCTCATGTTAATATTCCTATTTCTTTCAAAAAGGTAAATGCACTTGTACCCAGCATCCAATCTCTAATTTTGTTTGTTATGATTTATTATCACCCTCATATTACTGCTTTATCAATACCCTATCTTTTGTGCTCTTCCAAAATTAATTTCTGAATCCCTATCCCATCTTGGGTGGAGGACTGCAATGAATGAAGAGATGAGAGCATTATGGGATAATGGTAGTTAGGAACTATAATCTCTTCCTCTTAACAAGTCTCTGGTTTGTTGTTGCCAGGTGTATACCGTGAAAGTCAATCCAAATTGCTCCATGGCTTGTTTAAAGGTCCATCTAAGGGATACACTCAGGTGTACGGTTTGGACTATTCGAAAGCATTCTCCCTCGTTGCCAAATTTGCGCAATTTAATTGTTCATCTTCTTAGCCACAACATGTCATTATCCTCTGCATTATTTAGATGTGAAGAATGCCTTCCTATGGGAAATCAAGCATGCAGTGCAAATATTAAACAAACAATATTAATTTAATAAAACATCTCAACCAAATATTCAAAAATAAATTTCATTCCATAAATAATGTTATGAACAAGAAGACATTAAAAAACTAAACACTAGGAAAAGAAATTCCAATTTCTATCAAGAAAAAAAAGTGATAAATCGAACACAAGTATTCCATAAAAATACTAAATAATGCCAAAAAATACCCAATCTGACACACAAATTGTGGATATTAACAGACCATCATTCCAAAACAAAACATTTAGCGGTCCAAAGCATTCTTTCTATTTAGTTCTTTTTTGTGAGGAATTTTAGTGCATATGCACTACTTTGCACTTGCATGGCTAATACATTATAATTTATAAAGAGAAAATTCTAAGGGCCACATCAATTGAGGAAAATAGCTTTATTTTCCAATTTCAATTTTTTTAAAAATTACAAGTGCCACCACATCTTTCAATTTTTGAGCACTCATACAAACAAATATATAAATAATTAAAAACATCGTTTCATTATTTTCCATTTTTCCCATACAAATGTTGGGATAAAATAGAAAATAAACTGGCATTTATGTAATTTTTTGAAAAATTAAAATTGAAAAATGAAAATTATTTTTTCCCAAAACTAAACATGCCCTAAAACTTACCCATCCCAATAATAATGTTATGTTACATCCCATTTTGTTAGTCAAAAGGAAAACAAGTCTAGCATCATCATGCACGTATTTTGTTGTTTAAGTGCACAAATTGACAAGGAACCCAAACCCTATTTGTACCACAGCACAATAAATAGCTTCTTTCTTGCAAAACAATGACCCAATCTGAATCGCACTAGGTTATGTTGTAAAGTAAAAAGATTGAGAAGAGGAAAAAAAAATTCCTAAAGCATGAGTACAGTTCCAAGTTTGCCCTCACATACATATTAAGAACAAAAGACGAGACAATGCCCCCACTTATGCCATATAATTACTAAAGCAATATATTCTCTTTTAAACCCCCCCCCCTTTTTTTTTTTCTTTTCTTCAAGCTGAAGGTATATAAATATCAACCTAACTTGTTAGAACCATTAGACAAGGTAGGCTAAAATAAAGTCTTCATGAAAACATCCTCTAACTGATTGGTAGCAATATAATGGTAGTCTAATTATCACAAAACACATCTCTAGATTTCACGTTACAAAAAAACACATCTCTAACATAAAAGACTTCAACCACATAAGTTCACTCATAATATGAATCATATTTCATACAACAATAGCTTGTTTCATAAAATGACATATAACATGATTACCTCCCACAAATGTACTAGTAGACATATGATCATCAAAAGAAGCAACCTAATATTTATTAGAGTATACAATGATATAATAGAAACTATTACATATTTTCATCAAACCTCTACAAGTAGCATCCATTGTAGCTATTTGGGATTTTCCATAAAATGACTCCCCAACCCCACAATAAAGGATGTATGAGGTCTAGTGACAGTGAAGTAAATCAACTTGCTAACCAACTACCTATATCGATGTTTGTCTTAGAAGTCTGGTCCAACATCCATATACAACTCCAAATAAGGACCTACAAGAATATCAATTGGTTTTGGTTTGGATCTCAACAAGCCAATCCTACATAGCAAGTCCAAGATACATATTCACTAAGATAAATTCAACCTTTTCTTACATAGTACAATCCCAATACATAGAACATAACATAGAGAACCCAAATCCTTGATTGAAGTTTTTCTTAAAGCTAGCTTGAGCTATGTAGTCACGCTCCAGTCATTGTCAATGATGATGTCGTCAAAATATAGTAGAAGTACCACACTAATCTCCTTTGGAAATAGACAGAAAGATTGGGGTAGCACTTCACAAAACCAAGTGTAGAGACCACCATATTAAATTGGTCAAACCAAGCTCAACAAGACTTGAGGCCCTTCCTTTCTCGGAGCAACATACCCCACAAGGCTACCCTATATATCTCTACTTGCAAATCTCCATACAAAAAGGCATTCTTCATAAAAGAACCAATCAAGCTAAACTGCAAACGAGATTGATACATGAACAAAATTTAGCCAAACAACATAAGAGGTCTCAAAATAATTAATTCTCTATGTTTGGTGTACACCTTGGCAACCAATTGAGCCTTCGAATTCAACCAATCGATAGAGCCATGAGGAAGATATTTGATGGTGCACACCCTACAATGCCTAAGCAATTCTTAATGAAGATCCACCAAGTCTCATGTCCTTTGAGTGGTCAAAGCATTCGCTTCTACATTCATTGCATGCTTCAACATCTAAGGAAGGGATGAAAACAAAGGATATAAACAAGCAAAAGAAGGCAAAAGACCAGGAAGGTGAAGAATGGAAACATAATGAGCAATAAGATAAGGCAACAAAGGAATACAACTTCAAGTACCTTTCTAGTGAACAGTTGGCAAATCCAAATCATTCTAGTCAAAATTTTGATATAGTGAAGCTTGAAGGAAAAATTAGGCATATATAATAAACAAAAGAGGAATAGAAGGAAAAGGAAAAGTATTGGCACAGCCAAAAACCGATGTAATTGAACCATTAGCAATACTAACCTTAGAGCATAAAGTATTGAGTTTCAAGGAGTGAAACAAATTAGGATTGGAGCATGGGAAAATCAATAACACAAGGTGAGGATGATGAAAAGGTAAGAAGCCTGGTTGTACCTGGTCACAAAACAACTAAATGCAATGCAAAAGCCTAATTTTGGAGTTGTTGAACCATGCAGCCAAGATTGTTATATTCCTCTCAAGACTTGGTAGATGGTGCACTCAGCAATGTAGACAAGATTGCTATATTCCTCTCAAGACTAAGTAGATGGCACATGTCAATTTCCCATGTAGATCCCAAGAGCAATCAACAATATGATTTTCCTTGCCATAATGTGTGCAAATGCCAGAATTGCCATGACACTCCCTCTACAACAGCCACAATCCAAACCTCGTCCTCATCCTCATCCTCATCCTCATCCTAATCCTTGTCCACTGCCCCCACCACAGCTAGAGGTAGTGCTAACTATGGTTGAATTATCACTAGAAGAAACTTTGCAAGAAGACTCAAAAGTAATTCTTTGTTGGACAGTAGGATTTTAAGCATATGCTTCATTCATAAAAGGTATGAATTCCAGAAAGAATCTAATTGCAGATGGATTAAAGCTCAGCACTTGACACAAACACAAACTTACTAACCAAAACTCTGGCTATTTGCCTCTTAATCATCTCAATGTCAGAATAAATTGATTCATAGATATTGAGTTCCTCAAATATACACTTTAAAGTGTTAAAATACGCACTAATAGATCTACCTTCTTGGTCATATTTGAATAACTTCTCACATAAGTCAAAAACATGAGTTCGATTTTTACCCTTGTTGCAAACTTTCTAAAGATTATCCTATCGGACCTTGGCTGTGTCATGAAACATCACATTCGTAGCAATTCATGGATCCAAGTTATTCCACAACCACACAAGCAACATGTCATTCTCTCGCATCCAATCTTCATAATCCTTGGATTTTGGAGACAGAGAACAATGCAACAAAATACTTCAACCTCTCTTTCGTGTAATACAAATGTACTATCTTAGATACAACAGGCAGTGTGGGGATCCAACCAATTTGATGCTAGTTTATAAAATTACTTGAATCTCTCCATAGAGGCAATCAAAACCACCCCTAATACAATACTGTTAATTCACACAGGCATCAAGAATGAACCAATACAACGACAATGCAGAATCAGCCAGCACATGCAAGCACAACATAGCACTTCAGAACTTCAAACATCCAAAGCTTCAATAGTCAGCTCTGGCCACAGATCTGACATTACAATATCCTACGATGAATTACTTGACCATGCAGAAGAGGCAGACCACAAAAAGCACCGCGGGCACTTAATAAACAATATGGCAGAGTAGCAGCTACGTGTGTTACAGATGGCAGCAACTACAAGCAGGTGTAAGCAAGACCAAAAACTAAAATCTTTAAACACCAATCAATACCACTGACGACCTACCTTCTTGATGCCTGTGTGAATTAACAGTATTGTATTAGGGGTGGTTTTGATTGCCTCTATTTAGAGTCTAGACATGGAGGAGAATGCAGCACATACCTGGAAAGATACCAGGACTTCCCTTTTTTGCATTAATATAAACATGCATTGCCTAGAACCACAACAGACAGTTGGAGGATCCAACCCATTGGGTGGCAGTGATATGTATGTTAACAGTTTCAGCCAAAGCTCTCTATGTAGGGGCCATTAAAACACCACTCCAGCACCAGGAATGAACAACACAGCAACAATGCAAAACCAGGCAGCACACTACCACTAAGCAACACAGAAATTGAAAGATTAAGAATTTCAAGAGGCACCTATGACCACAGAACTGAAGTTACAATATCCTAGGAGGGATCACTTGACCAAGCAAAACAAAGCAGACCGGAAAAAAGTGCCACAGGAACTTAATAGACAACCTGGCAGCAGCTACAGGCACTATGGCTGGCAACACGTAGAATGAGAGCAAGCAAAACAGTCACAATATTGCAATAAATCACTAACACAGGCAGCACCAAAACAGCATCATCAGACCACAACCAGCCAGTGGAACATCAAAACAGCAATAGCAGTATACTTGAAATAGCTTCATATCAGCAAACCCCAAAACCACACACAGCACCCATGACCCAGCCAAGGATGCTGCAAAACCTAAGAAAGAAGAAGAGAGTCACTAAATGACTCTTCAATCAAACAGAAAATCATATTTGATAACCAATTAGTGAAACATTAAAGAAAAACAAAAAAAAATCATCGCAGTTTCCAAGCATATGTACTACTCCATGTCTGCCCTCTTATATACTAATAATAAGGAAACATAGAAGACAAAATTGGCCCCATTCACACCACATAATTACTAAAATAGCAAATTCTCTCGTCAAACAATTTATTAATTTAGCTCAAACTTGTTGCGAGC
Source organism: Malania oleifera (assembly GCF_029873635.1). NCBI lineage: Eukaryota > Viridiplantae > Streptophyta > Magnoliopsida > Santalales > Ximeniaceae > Malania > Malania oleifera. The sequence goes on from NC_080425.1 coordinate 13,790,556, forward strand.
AAGATTGAGTAATTTCAATTTTCAAGGTATCCAAAAGTTCATGCATGTTCCATAAATGGATCGCTGAGATAACTCCTAAACCAAATGGGCATCTGTATAAATTTGTTCGTAGACAAGTTAGGAATGATGTTCATTCCTCCTAAATGGCATGGCTTAACAACTCATGAACAGGAAGACACAACTGCTACAATATTGAAAATATTTATTTACAAAAAAAAACTCAAAAGGCACCACTGGTAGAGTCAACTACGTGAAATCCCCTTCCCCCCTAAAAACCCGACCTCCATCCTTATGCATGCGCACGCACACAAAAAACCAATTCAATCACATAACAGCATACCATACCTTGTGCTGAAGACTTGTTATTGTAGACCTCAATAAATTATCTCCAACTATCAACCTCAACCTTTTGATAAACTCTTCCCGATTTATTTTCTTCCTCTGATAAAAAGAACACAGCCATAAAATAATTTTCAATATAAATGAGAAAATAATAAACAAATGGTTCAGATGTTGAACATACCTTGAAAAGGTCACATAAATGAGAAAATAATAAACAAATGATTCAGATGTTGAACACACCTTGAAAAGGTCATAATGAATATGAATGAGATTCATGTCCTTAACAGAAACCTTGTCTGAAATAGCTGAAAATAACATAGGGAAGGGCATCCAAGGGGATTTAGGAGCCCTGGGAGAGTCTGACCCTAGAATAACAGCTTTTTCCTGAGATCTTCCACAAAGTGGAATTGCATGACAGTCACTTCCCTAAATATTTAAAATCACAATTGTTAAAGACCATTAGAAAGAAAAATTCACTGCAAAAATGTCAAATTATAGCTCTACAAAGAAGCCATAAAGAACATATGTACAAGAAAATCTCAACAAAACAAGCCACAAAGTACTCCAGCATGTAGATGGTGAGGGCCAAATGATCAAATAATCAGGTGATCGTCCAAACCGCATACAACTGTGAAATTAAAAATAAAAAAATAAATAATAAGAAATATAAAAGAAGGCTAGTGTCCATCAAGGAAAAAGAATGCTTCCCATATGAACAAATGACTTTCTTTGGGTGGGGCATGGGGTGTGGAGAGTGGTGGTGGGGAATTCAACTATAAAACCTTAGAATAATGCTAAGACATGAAAGGCACTGGCACTGCAAGAAAGCAGTGTTCTTAAAACGGGACTAGACAGTCTTCCAACAGCAAATTCAACCATAATGCTTTCAAACTACATAAAGTCACGACATGCACTAGGTTGCAAGAGTAATTAGAAACAGAACAGACAGCTGACTGAAAGGCTGTCCACTTCCCAGTTCTACCAACCTGACTGGGGTATAAGTATTGTAATGCATGGCTCCCAGCCCACTTGTTCCTTGATGTGGGTTGACAGTTCGAATTTATCAAACACAAGCAGTTTTTCCCATCAAAAGATACGAGACTAAGAGTGTGTTTTGGACCATTGATAAATCTTTCTAGAAGAGATCAGATAGGAGCTCTAACCATAAACGGTGTTGTTTTGGACCATTAATAAATCTTTACAGAAGAGATCAGATAGGAGCTTTAACCAAGAACGGTGTTGTTTTGGACCATTAATAAATCTTTAAAAGAACAGTGTTTTATTAATTAAAAGTTCCTTAATTTTTCAAAAAGTTGAGGAAAGCCTTGACTCAATCTCAAAGGTGTCGCATCCAACCCTTAAGGCCACAAGTTCAAATCACAAACGAAAAAATAAAAGCCTCTCCAATCATGGAGGTACGACTGCAAACATCTTGCCATCACAGGACCCCCAGGGGCATGGGAGCCTTGTGCACTAGGTGTTACATTTTTTCAGATTTTTAAGAAGAGATTGCATGGGGATTCAAATTCCTTAATTGCAAGGGGGCCTTGAGCGCTAGGTGTCACATGTCTTTTATTTTTAAGAAGAGATGGCACGAGGGTTCGAATTTAGGAAACTGTAAGAGAAGCTGCAGTATACTTCTGCATTTGCTCCCAAACTAACAACCAAGCTCATGGCACAACAATCTTCCCAGAAAAATACTTACAGAAGTTTTTGCCCATGCAATAATGGATAAGCTTCGAACAAATTGTGGTATATGAAAAAACAACCGCCGAATTGATGCATCACAAAATTTCAAAAGGTATGGCTTGTGCAAATTGATCATATAGTGTTTTTTTTTTTCCCCCCCCCCCCCCCACCACCAAAACTAATTTCTGTCAAGAAAGCCTCCAAAAGAAGCTTGTGAAGTTGGATAACTAAAAAACTAGAAATTGTTCAGTTCACTGTTTTTTTAGAAGTCGGCTCTTTTAATTTCTTCCATTTCTCAAACCAATCAGAAAATGACGCAAGAAACAACCAGAGGAGAAACTGCTCCTCAGATTAACTGATCCAACTGGCCAAGTCTGATATGTTCTGGTTTAAAAAGATGCTTAGTAAAAGTGAAATCTTTAATCTAGATAAAAGTTGCAGAATATGATACTTAATGCCTTCCATTTTACACATACAAGCACATGCAAAAGAAAAATAGAGATTCACAAACCAACAAGCATGTGACATTCTTGCATCAGTGCCGTGCCAGAGGACTGTATGGCAGCCTTGGAAAGACTTGGCCCCCCATATGAAAGCACTTAAAAAAACGTGCTTATAGCACTTATCACTTAAAATAAGCACTTTTACAAAAAAGTGTTCGACTTGTACTACAACAAACACTTATTGTAAAATGTGTTTTTCCAAAATCACTTTTTTGAGAACTTTTTAAGTGAATTTTGAGAAACAACCTAAGATAGCTTTTTGGCCACTTATAAATGACACTGTTCATAAGCAGAGTCAATTTTGTAAATATAAGAAAATTTAGTGACTATTTTATAATTTTAAAATACATTAGAAGATAATCATATACTATTTTATTATGTATTATAATATATTAATTATTAATGAAACATAACTTTATTATGGAATGAAGAAGAAAAACCATCCATTAATTTAAAATTATATTTAAAATTAAAAATAATAATTTAATTAACAATATAACTTTAATATAAATTAATATGATAATCACATGTTATAAACATAAATTAAGAAAAAGATTATTTTAACCAAAAAAAAATATTTAATATTATAAAATTTTAGTTAACAGAAAATATTCAAATTATAAATAGAAAATTAATATTATTATCATTTAAATTTAGTTACAAAAATATTATTTTTATTTAAAATATATTTAAAAATAACTATATATTATTTTACCATATATTATGGTATATTAGTTATTACAATTCAATTCTGGATTGAACAAGACTATTTATTAAAATATTTAAATATTATACTATTTTTAGCTAATAAAATATTTAAATATTAATTAAAAATAATAATTAACATAATTAATTAAATTTTTAATTAAAAATTAACCTTACATTATTTTACTATGCATTATAGCCTATTAATTATTGATAAAATATAGTTAAATTCGGGAATGAATAAAAAGAACCATCTATAAATTTAAATTAACATTAAATAAATTGAAATTTTTAATTTAGTAATTAATACTATTTTTAACATAACTTAATGAGATAATCATATGTTATAAATAAGAATATTATATAAGTTTAGTTAATAGAAAATATTCAAAATTTAAATAGAAAATTAATATTATTATCATTTAAATTTAGTTATAAAAATATTACTTTAATTTAAAATATATTTAAAAATAACTATATATTATTTTACCATGTATTATGGTATATTAGTTATTACAATTCAATTCTGAATTGAACAAGAACTATTTATTAATTTAAATTAACATTAAATAAATTAAATTTTGAATTTAATGAATAATATTATTTTTATAAATAAACATTAATACCAAGATTATTGTTAATAAAAAATAATAATCTTCTATTATTTTTTAATAGAAAATATTTAAATTTTAATATAAATAATTAAAATAATTATTAATGAAATTGTTATTTTAAAAATATTAATATTTGCAATCTAAAATATGTTTAAAAATAATCATATAGTACCCTATAATAAAAGCAAGTATCCAAATACCACTTATTTTAAACACAACCAAACACCACTTATAACTTTCAGCACTTTTCCAGTTCAGCACTTCTTCTGAAAAGTGCTTCTGTATGAGTGGTTCCAAACAATGTGTCTTGGAATTAACTACAGTAAACATGGATTCAATTATGGAATTGTCATAATTTTTACTGGGAGTGTCACTTGGCCTTATAGCAGATTTACTGAAGTGGCATTCTCAATCAAGTGAAGTATGATTCTGCAGATCCATTGTTGCTTATTCATTTTGAGTGAGAATGGTATGGAAAGATGACGTCCTAAAGGGAAATCCTATGCGAACTTCCAAACAACCAAGTATCCTTTTGGGCACTACGTGAGCAACCCAAAAATGCCTTGGGACAGGCCATTGACAATTGACATCCTCAAGGGATAACTTGCACTTCCATGTGGTTCTAGGAGCCCCATGGACAACCCATTGGAGAATGCGGTCGCACCTTGGGACAAGATTTGTCATGCCACAAGCATGACCACTGAATTTTGATCATGACCATTTTATTTGAATTAGTATGGCTGGACAGGACTTGATATAATCTTGCCACTGCACAGGAATGACTTTGTCACATGTTAAGCAAATTAAGGCGAAGGTGATTCTTTTGGCATTAGCATTCTGTCACCCGCAGCTGCTGGCAAAGAGTTAGCTGATGCTCGAGGTCATATCTAGTATCAAAGTTTGCCTCAATTAAGTCGTGCTCTAGCCTCTATAGGAGTTATTACTTCCTTGGTAGCTCAAGGGTTTCACACAGTTTCAGTAGTTCTTCCGCTTCCAGGATAAATTCTCCCATTTGTGCCTCAGATGATGGGGGATAAGCTTCATTGTCAAGAGGGAAACAGCCCGGATCACCAGCTAAGGTCCCTAAATGACCGCTCAGCGATAGTTCCCCTCCCAAGGGCAGGTTCTTACGCGTTACTCAGTTCACACAGTCAATCCTCCAGAGCCCAAGCACCTTCAGAACAATTGCAAGTTGCAGAATTTTCTCGGATCAACGTGCCATCAAGGAAATTTTACCTAAAATGTGGTTCCATTAAAAAATCTGCAGAGCCCTACAAACTACACCAACATGTTTAGGCTGAACTAAACTCCTTACAAACTATGAGCATTTCCCAAGCCCATAAATGATGGACTTCAGCACCCATATTATTCTTATTTCAACTAAAAAGATATCTTGTGGATGTTGTACGTTCCTAAAATAGGAATAAGCCCTAAGATTTACTAAAGATTCACAACTAAGATTCCACAATAAAAAAGGAAAAAAACACAAAAAAAAGTACAAAAAGAAATGAATTATTCAAAAAAAAAAAAAAAAAAGCTCACACGTTTGCCTACCACATCAGCTACAAAAGGTTGGCCTAGAGGCCCATGGCAAGCAGTGACCCCTGAAATATCATATTTGCTCTCATTTCCAACAAAGTACCCTGTCCAAACAGCATAAAGAACTAGTGCTCAAATATTTGGAAAGTTTAATGTTAAAAAAAAAAGAAATTAAAGAATGCACCCACTCACTAAATTAGCAAAATATCTGATCCATGCATCATCTTTTGAGTGGGATTGGATAGATAAAATCAACTACTGGGTTGCATGCATAAGGTAACGCTTGAAAATTTGCAAAATTATTAGGAAAACAGAAATAAGGGGTAAAATATCACCTTTGGCACTGGACAAGACCTTGAAACTAACAACATATTCAGGGTATATGTGAGTGAACATATTCATGTGCCATACTACATAATATCTTGGATTTTGCAGATTGTCTACTCCACTATCGAAGTCCTCAGTACTGGGATGGAATTGTTCAGATCCAGGATGAACAAGCTCCATGTTCCCCAAAACAACACGACACAGAACCATATGCTGTACACCATTTTCATCAACATCACAAAAATTTGCACTGCAAAGAAAACAAAATCTGAATCCATCTCCAAACACATTGTGATGAGAAATATACAAATAATAGAAACAGCAACAGCAGCAGCAGCAGAAACAAATCAACAATGACATCAACTTCATTACCATCATCATAATAAGAACAATATGATTATGATGATGATGATGAAGATGATGAAACCTTGCCATACAAAAAGGTTTGTCGCATGGCAGCAACTAGAATTTGAGCAATCTCATATTAAAATCCCATAGATGCCTAAACCCAACCTGATTAGTACTTTTGACTAGCAATCTGACGAGTAATTTGTGGCATTAAATTTCAATTTCAACTAAAACTTCAAGCTTTCATAATTATTACCAAAAAAAAACAAATGAAATTTTTATTTTGACTTTAATTTAAATTTTGAATAAAATTATAAAAATGACTGAAATCAACTGTACAACAACAACAACAACAAAAAGCATGAAGTCCCATCACATGGGTTCAGCTACATTAAACCTGATCCGCCATTTCCCATAATCCAGGGCAACATCCTCGAACAATTGGAGGGCTGTCAAATCCTTGCTCACTATCTATGTCCAAATTATTTCAGGTCTACACAGTCTACCCCTCCCCCTCCTACTGCCACTAACCATTAACAAACTACTCAATGGATATTTGGGCCATTTGGCCTACATTGCAAGTACCCAACCATCTTAGCATCGTTACCTTATCTTCTGAGGGTGCTACACCTAACTTAACATGTAAAATATAGAATTTTTTAATTGAAATTTAGAAAAACCGAATAGAAATAATACTGCATAATTTATAATTAAAATATTTCGAATAAAATACGTAAGTGAATGACAAGTATGTGTTCTCATACGATGCAATATCCATGAAATGATGAGATATTAAGAATCTTCTTTTATTATAAATGAAATTCATAACAAAAGGCTGGATTACGTGGTAAACTCAAGGCTCTCCTAGTTTAAATGCCAAGATTTAAGACTTGAGGGCTACAGCTTTCCATTTAAGATAACACCTAGGTATTTAAGTGGAGATGAGTTGAGGGGCGGGCCTATTATCCCGGTAAATTAGTAAAGCGTCCAAAGGGCCTCAGACACCATCGTTTCAGAAAAAAAAAATATATATACAAATCAGACATAGGGGAAAAAAAGGTTTAAAGAAATTTTTTAACTAACTTACAAGTGATGACATAAAAATCCAAAAAGGCTAAAATCTATATTCCTATCCTTAGCATAATACCATGTATCAAAATTTATTCTTGACCGAAAAAAGATTATTAAGAGAAAGAACCACTTGATAACAAATTACCGTATACTCTTATCCAAAAATAAATAAATTACCCAATGATTTATAGAAAAGATAGTACAAAGCAATCTAATAAATAATTAAATATATGTACCCTTCAAACATATTTGTTTATTGTTATGATTCTCATTTGTTTCTAAGATCAAAAATATCAAATTACTATTAAAATAAGATTTTTAGTTACTAATTTATAAATATTACATGCAGGAACAATTGAGTGGAGTCAAGCTATGTGAACCCTTTTTCTGTCATCATGCGTGGTTAAGGGAACATCCTCAAAAAGTGGTGTTATCACATCCTTACTAGCCCAGTAATTAATTCTAAATCTAACCACTCATGCTACCTCTAACAACAACTAGATTAGCCCTCCTCACTACAGCATTATTTGGTCTATATTGCAGGTATCCAAAACCATGTGAACTGCCCCTATCCTTTTCTTCTATAGGTGCCATGCCTAGCTTACCAATGTGCCCATTCCTTATTATCTTTTGTACTTACACAAACACTAGTCATCATCTTGGAATTCTCCCTTTGCAACATTTACTTTTTCAATAAGTTGTTTCTTAGTTGTTAAACATTTCGATCCATATAGCTCTTATATAGAACTTTCCTTTCACAAAGTACTCTCCAATCGCATAATACAGCCAAAGCAATCCATTTTATCCTACCTGCTTTACTCTTTTTATGACCACTTTCTTCAGTTCCTCCATTATAGCATGCATAATTGATACAAGGTACTGACTGCTGAAATCTATTTGGTACCAAAAATTCCTAGATCAGGTCTATTATTTTCTCAAATATTCCTCCTAAAATGACTAAGGTTACATTTCATTTGTGGAACATCTATTCCCAGGAATAGATTAGTTTTAGTAGGTTAGTTATAATTAGTTATATATAAAATTATGTTATTACAATAAAGCAAATAACAATATGAAACGTTTTATGAGTCCATAATAAGGAATAGATAGTTATTCCCAAATTCAATTATGGAGATGTCTATTCCTTTCTAAATTAAATGCTGATTAAGATGATTAGGAATATACAATGAACAACGATTCCCTTAATTCCCCAAATTTAAATTATATTTCATCTTATTCCAAAAAATAACTATTTTGCCAAACCAAACGAGCCGTAAAATTGCATTTTATGTATTCTTTCGCGCTCCGACTTGCCTTGAGAACTCTAGATTCTAAATTTCATCTCCATGACTCCAGCTTAGATTTTGCTCCACGTCATCTAAGACAATATCCAAAAGAACCATACATAGAGCCCCATTTTTGATATATTTAATATCTTCATCCATAATTAAAGAAAAGATATAAGGACTCAAGGCAACCGCTCGATGTACACCTATCGTAATTGGAAATTCCTTACTCCCCACACAGTCCTACCATCAATCATTACCCTGATACTTACACATCCTCAATGATATCTCATACCAACTAACTAGCCCCTTTTTTTATAAAATTCATCACAAGACTTCTCATATGCTACCTATGGGTCATTTGGTCAATAAAAACCAAATGCGAATCTCTATTCTTTTCCCTAAACTTTTCCATTGATCTTCTTAATAGATATATAGCCTCTGCTAATAGAGTATAAAACCAAGCTAATTTCTAGAGCCACATTTCTCTGATGTCAGATAACTTTCCCCAAATATGAAGAATTATGAGTAAAAATTGAAATACATGTATGCATAAATTATTAAATTTGCAGTGAACTTGTAACTTGAAATAGGTAACAACCACCACCGCCTCCTCACCAGCACTAGGTGGGTTCAGCTATGAATTCTATTCTACCATTCCATACAGTCTAGGGTGATGATGTCCACCAAAAGGTGGAGATTCAAATCCTTACTATATTGGCTCGAGTTATTCTAGGCCCTCCTCACCCCCGCCTATTGCCACTATAAAAAACTTGAAAAGTATAAGGCGCAAATAAATTTTGCGCACTTAAATTCCAAAGAATCAAAAACTTAAAAGAAGGGACTTCATTTGCTCAAAAGAGTTAAAATACAATTGAGGATTTGTCAAAATCTAGGTACTTTGTTCAAAGTTCACACACTTAAATTTCATCTAACTTGAGATTTCTTGAATGAAATTCTTCAAATTTGTTGAAATCTGATATTGGAAGCTTTCGATATTCAAGTTGTAGCTTAAAGTTAATTTTGTCCCACAGGACCAAATTTTAGAAAGATTTGACAATGCTTTAAATACTTTAATATATTTCAAATGCAAAGTAGAAATTTGCGAGCAAATTTTGTAATGAGAAAATTAACCTTCATTTCAATTTAGAAGAGGGATGAAAATGGTAATTTCAATCAAAAATTCAACAATTTTCCATGGATGTTTAAACCACTCCTAACCATAATCATGAGGTTACTTTTTCTGATGGATCAAAGAACATAAGAAACATAATAAGTTCACATCTACTTTAACAACAATACAAAGAACAGTCAGTTTGCCAATTCGTTCATCCACCAACGAGATGTAAAACCATTAATAAAAAGCTGACAGGCACACCCACTAGTGTCCGAAGAAAAGTCCAGCAATAGACAAGGCCTTCAATGTCAGTTACAGCCCAAACAGAATACATTTAAAGTAATTAAACTAAATGCAGTTCATGGTAAGTTGGTGGGACGGTGAACCATATAGTTGGATGCAAATATATAATAGGTCCATAGGTCCACATACATGTCATACGAGCTATGGGAACTGTTGTTTGTGGTGTGGCTCTTATACTTTGGATTTCTCAATCAAAGAAGGAAAAAAAACATAAAGGGGCAACACAGCAGGGACTCATTGACAAGTGCCATGTGCTCATCGACGAGTTGATCGCGAGAGCAGGAAAATTTCAGAAAATAGGCTTGTCGACGAATGCCCTGTTCTCATCAACGAGTGTTCTTCTATGGATCATCGACGAATCCCCTATTCTCGTCGACAAGAAGTTCTGGGCTGCGAGCAGTTTTTTGCATTTTGAATTTTGAACGTTGGGGTGGTTGGTTAACTGGAGGGAAACCTCCGAAGGAGTGTTATATATGTCATTCTAGGCGTGTATTAACAGCGTGTGATCATTTGAGAAGTGTATCGTGTACTTCGTGATTTCCTTAGTGAAATTCTTGTGTCATTACTTCCGTGAATGTAGGCTTTGCCGAACCACGTAAATCTTGTGTTGTTCTTATTTTTTATCATTTTCTAGTTGTGTTTCATTTACTTGTTGTATCTATTCCACTGTGCATCTTAATTATCTCATCCATATTACAACAAATTGGTATCAGAGCGATTGTTGTTATGGCATCAGGATCGTCTTCCGCAAGATTTGACATTGTCAAATTTGATGGAACCGGGAACTTTGGTTTACGGCAGAGGAGAGTGAACGACATTCTTGTACAACAAGGAATGGGAAAGGCATTACTTGGTGATCAACCGGATGGAATGGATGAGGCAATATGGGGAGATTTGCAAGCAAAGGCCGCTTCTACAATACGCTTGTATTTGTCTGACGAAGTACTCTATCGGGTGATGGAGGAAGATTCTCCAACAGCTATATGGCAAAAGTTAGAGAGCCGGTACATGTCAAAATCTCTCAATAATAAACTTTTTCTTAAGCAATGTTTGAATTGGCTTAAGATGGTTGAAGGATCAAACTTAGATCAACATATTAATGCCTTCAATCAAATTATTAGTGATTTGATGAGAGTTGACGTTAAGTTCGATAAGGATGACAAAGCTTTGATGCTGTTAAACTCTTTGCCCTCGACTCATATCTATGAAAATCTTGTGACCACTCTTACGTGGGGAAAAGAAACTCTTGATCTTGAAAAGGTAACAAGCGTTTTGCTAAATTTTCATCAAAGATTGAAAATATGTGATGAAGGAGAAATCCCAAAATCAATCCAACAAGAAAGAAATCCAATGTCATAAATGCGGTAAAAAGGGGCATGTGAAACCAGAGTGTCCGGATTGGAAGAAGGGAAATTCCAGGAAGCATGAGGGTACTTCAAAATCTGTGAATGTTGTTCAAGAAAGAGGTTCAACGTGTAGTGATGGTGATGTTCTATCAGTTTCAGCGGGATTGGATAATCTAACGGACTCTTGGATACTTGATTCGACATGTTCTTATCACATGATTCCGAACAAGGAGTGGTTCAGCACTTACAAGTTAGTGAATTCTAGATCAGTTTTTATGGGTAATGATTCTTCTTGCAAGATCATTGGCATAGGAAATGTAAAGATAAAAATGTTTGATGGTGCTGTAAGAATGTTGTGTAATGTAAGACATATACCAGAGTTGCGTAAGAGTTTGATATCACTCGAAATTTTGGATTGTAATGGCTTTAATTACAAATCCAAAGGTGGAGTTCTAACGATATGGAAAGGTAATCTGACTGTAATGAAAAGGCAGAAACTGGATGGGAATATCTACGCATTGCAAGGAACTACCATGTAGGTGGAGCAGCCATAGATGCTGAATCAGATGAAACCATCTTGTGGCATATGCACCTTGGGCATATGGGGGAACACGACATGAAAAAACTACACGAGGGAATTGTTGAAGGGCTTAAAATCATGTTAGCTGGAATTTTGCAAGATCTGTGTTCTTAAAAAACATAACAGAGCAAGGTTTAGATCGGCTATACACAAGAGAAAGAGTATTCTTGATTATGTGCATTCAGTTGTTTGGGACCTAATTAGAGTTGCATCAAAGGGTGAACATGTGTATTATGTGAGTTTCACTGATGATTACTCAAGAAAGGTCTGAGTTTACTTCATGCGTCACAAATCATATACGTTTGCCAAGTTTAAGATTTGGAAGGCTGAAGTGGATAATGGGACTAAGTACGCTGATTCTCAATTTATGGAGTTCTGTGTGAAGCAGGGCATAAGAGACACTTTATAGTTCGCTAGACACCTCAACACAATGGTGTGGTATAACGGATGAACCAGACTCTTTCTGAAAGGGTTCGATGTCTCAGATTAAATGCAGGACTACCGAAAAACTTCTGGGTCGAGGCAGTAAGTATGGTTTGTTTTCTAATAAACCGATCACCAAGGGCGTCACTAGAGGTTAGAGTGGCAGAATAGGTTTGTACAGGAAATGCAGTAGGCTACTTCGAATTGAAGGTACTCGGGTGTCCAACCTATGTTCACATATCTAGTGAGGAGAGGTCTAAACTTGACCCAAAGTTTCGTCGTTGCATCTTTTTTGGATATGTAAAGGGTGTAAAGGGGTACAATCTATGGGACCCAGGGGCAAACAAGGAAGTGATCAGTAGGGATGTAGTCTTTGATGAAAAGGCTATGGTGAAGCATACTTAAGATTATGATGAACAAAAATAGGAGCCAGAAAGCTGGGGCAGTGATGAACATGTTGTGCAGGTAGAGTTGGAAGCTCATGGCAATGACAATGATCATGGTCCTATGGTTGCAGGGAGCTCTAGCTCGGGAAACCAGCAAGTCGACGATATTCCTAGACGGAGATCCAGACGCACTATCAGACCTCCACCAAGGTATAGATTTGAAAAGTTATCTTATGTTTTCCTTACTAATTGCAATGATCCAACTACATTTCAAGAGGCAGTACAGTCCAGGAGAAAGATAGGTGGATGAGTGCGATGATTGAGGAGATGGAATCACTACATAAGAACCAAACTTGGGATTTGGTGGAGCTTCCAGATGGGAAGAGACCAATAGGTTGCAAATGGGTATATAGGATGAAGGAAACAATTTCAGAAAAGGAATAAGAGAAATTCGAGGCACGATTGGTATCAAAAGGATACTCACAGAAGAAGGGGATAGATTATGATGAGATCTTTTCTCCACTAGTCCGATATACTTCTATTAGAATTGTGTTGGGGTTGGTAGCCCATTATGATCTTCATTTGACAAAAATAGACGTGAAGATGGCGTTTCTTCACAGTGACTTGGAGAAATAAATCTACATGGTACTACCGAAGAGATTCATTGAACCGGAAAAAGAAAATTTCGTTTGTACGTTGAAAAAATTTCTTAATGGACTGAAACAGTCTCCAAGGCAATGGTATAAACGGATTGGCTACAAAAGGTGTGAGTATGACTGTTATATATATGTGAACAAGCTTGAGGATGGTTCTCTAATTTTCTTGTCATTGTATGTCGATGATATGTTGATAACTGCAAAAGATTTAACTGAGGTGAATCAGTTAAAGGACCTGTTGTATAAGAAATTTGATATGAAGGAAGGCTCAGCCAAGAAAATACTTGGGATGGAGATTCACCGTGACAAAACTGTAGGGAGATTATGGCTATCTCAGGACGGTAATGTGCATAAGGAGTTGGGAGAGGTTTAGCATGGCTGATGCAAGACCAGTGTGTACACCTCTGGCGAATCATTTCAAGTTGTCTACTGCAGACTGCCCAAGTACGGATGAGGAAATCCAGGACATGTCAAAGGTCCCCTATGCTAATGCTGTGGGGAGTTTAATGTATGTCATGATGTGTACGAGGCTAGATTTGGCTCATGCGGTGAGCGTAGTTAGTAAGTTGCTCTCTAATCCAGGAAGACAGCATTGGGAAGCCGTCAAATGGATACTCAGATACTTACAGGGTAGGTCTGGATATGGCATCATGTTCGGCAAGCAACGAAGTTCTTCTTCAGTTATGGGATTTGTAAATGTTGATTATGCTGGAGATATGAATGACAGAAAGTCTACAACGGAATATTTATTTACCCTTGTAGGAGGATCGGTATGTTGGAGATCCATGGTACAATCTCTGGTAGCATTATCCACAACTGGGGCGGAATATATGGTAGTTCCCAAAACTGCAAAGGAAGCCTTATGACTTACCGATTTAGTCAGAGAGCTGGAGTTACAGCAAGATGGAGTGGTGCTGCATTGTGATAGTCAGAGTGTCATTTACTTGGCGAAGAATCGGATATGTCATGCTAGAAACAAGCATATTGATGTGAGGTTTCACAGGATTTAGGAATTGATTGCTTGGGGTGAGCGTTGGAGAAAGTTCACATGTCTAAAAATGCAACAAATATTCTGACGAAATCAGTTACTTCTGAAAAGTTCAAGCATTGCTTGGACTTACTCCATGTCTCCAATTGATAGAAGGGAGACAAACCCAACCAAGCATTTCAAGTTTAAGGTGGAACAGTTAGACATGTTTTCCAGGGATTCTCCTAAGGGGCGTATAATCGCCAAGGTGGAGGTTGTTGTTTGTGGTGTAACTCTTATACTTTGGATTTCTTAATCAAAGAAGGAAGAAAAACATAAAGGGGCAACATAGCAGGGACTCGTTGACGAGTGCCCTGTGCTCGTCGACGAGTAGATAGAGCATAAAAATTTCAAAAAATAGGCTCGTCGACAAATGCCCTGTTCTCGTCGACGAGTGTACTTTCTATGGATCGTCGACGAATCCACTATTCTCGTCGACGAGAAGTTTTGGGCTGCAAGCAGTTTTTTGCATTTTGAATTTTGAAACTAGAGGGAACCCTCCGAGGGACCATTATATATGTCATTCTGGGCGTGTATTAACAGCGTATGTGATCATTTGAGTAGTGTATTGTGTACTTTGTGATTTCCTTAGTGAAATTCTAGTGTCATTGCATCCGTGAATGTAGGCTTTGCCGAACCACGTAAATCTTATCGTTGTTCTTATTTTTTATCATTTTCTGGTTGTGTCATTTACTTGTTGTATCTATTCCACTGTGCATCTTAATTATCCCATCCATATTACAACTTCCTATCATGCCCTATGTTGGTCACACAAGAAAACCTTTTGTCAAAGAATAATCACAATATTAACACAACAGATTCCCTCTCTCTAGTGCTCAAGATATCTCAAAAATAGAGAGATATTGCCCTGTTCACCTACTCGGAAACCAGCTCAACTTTGGAATATACTTGGAGCAGACATAAGAAATAAGCTCTGATTTACATTTATCCATTTGTTTTCTCATGTCAGACTGCAAAGTAAGTTAAATACCCCTCATCAGGGATGAAAAATTCATTTTACTTTATAACATACAGTTCTTGTCAGGATTGGAATATGCAATTCACAAACTTCTTTATTGACTTAAAAGAAACAAAACTAAAAACAAAAGCAAAAAAAAAAAAAACAAACCTCGTGTGAGTGCAGTTAACAGCCACAAGTTGAACACCAATACCATATATGGACTTATTTTTTGTTAGACCACCATGCCCCAGTCCATAAATCAAGGTACTAGATAATGCTTCCTTGGAAGAAGGAAGCCAAGCATACTGAACATTTGCATCCCCACGATACTTTTTGGTTATTTCAACCTGCTTCTCAAAAAGCTCCAATCGAGCTTGCATTGAAACACTTGAGCAGCGGCATATCTCAAGAATATCGGCATTAATAATTGAATCCGTGCCTGTCAAAAACATGCTACGCACAGAATCAGAATCCAAATCTCCATGGGCAGGTTCAAACTCTGTTAATAAGTTTTTCTCCATCTGCTGACTTCCTGCAACAGCCTTATCCAATTTTCCATCAGATTTTTCATTGCAGCTATCCTCGACTTCTGCATCATAATTGTTGCTCTCAGGTTTCTGATCAATTTGAATTTCTTTAACAATAGCGTTTGACTCTCCACTACATTCCTTGAACTTAGCATGATCCACTCCATTTATGTCAATTTCAAGCTGCAGCTTAATCTCACGAGACCCAAAAGAGTCTGCAAACGATGCCTGATCTTTCTCACATCCATGATAGCAGCATTCACTTAGCTCATTTTCATCATCAGAAAAAATTTCTGGAAAAAAACAGCTTCCTGCTTCGTCAATCCAAGCAACAGGCTGCTGTAAACCTGTTTTCAAGTCTAGCCGAATCATATGCAAAAAATCTAGCAAAATACGATGACCATCTAAGTCAACCTCAACTGCTGTCTTTTTTACCTGAAAATCTTTTCCAACCATGCCAACAAGATCCTGAGGAAAGTCAGTCCATTCACCATTCTGATAGAACATTATACGTTGTGGAAACCCACTTTTCAGAAAATTTGAATAATGTCTGACCAATGATTTCCTAAAATATGACCTAGAGTCCACATACTTGCTCTTGCATCCATCAAGTTTCCTTCGCTTGCAAAGCATACTTGTTGATGAGTTCAAGGTGGACCGCAATGGTACCACTGCACGAGTTGTTCCAGAAGAATATGCTCCCTTGAAAGCCTGCTTCCTCTTCAAGCCAAACCCAACCCTTTGATCACTATCCAATGCCTCTGCGAATTTTGCTTCCATTGCTATCTACAAAATCAATCACTGTGCACAACTCTTCGACCAAAGCAACAAATAAAATGGAACTATACAACTCTACTACTGGACAATCTCAGAGGAACTATATCATTACAGAGAATGCCAAACCCTGAACAAATAAAAAAAAAAACAGGTAGTCAGTTAAGATATCCAAATAACAGATGAAAATGGCCTTTGTTAATGAGATTATAAGTTCCTAACAGCATGCTCACACACACATGAACAAACAAAAGAGGAGCTAGTGATTCACACGTAACACAAAATTGCATGCCCAAACCAATGAAACCACTCCACACATTTAGACAACCAACTTAAATTTGGACAGCATTGATGAAGTATAACGCTAATAACTAAAGCAAATACAAACAATAGATGCGCAAGAAGTGTGTTTACAACAATGCCACATTCGTTAAATGGTGGCAATAAAGGTATTGGCTCTGTGATAGGAGGTATCTCAGTGCATTGGCAAAGAACAGTGGAGGTGATACAAGTTGCACCAATGACGTGCAGTTGACAATTATAAGGTGGGGATGAAAGTTAAAAGGCAGTTTCAGAAAAAGGAGAAACAACCAGTGCAGAATAATAACATTCAGGATCAGATTAATTATAATTAAAATTTGACATCTAATAAACCAATATATAATGTTCCATTAAATTTATTGATGAGGCCACAGATTGCATGTTAAGTAATGAAGTAACGGTTTACAGATCAGGGGCCTTAGCCTTAAAATTGACCAAAAACTTAAGCATGCTCCAAACATCCTGTATTTGTACTCTTCTCGGCATTAATGTCCAGCAGAAACCATTGAATTCTGCAGTCCTGCCGGAAAGTTAGAGAGTGATCCTCCCTTCTCTCTTGGAAGGTGCTTTCCCGCGGAGGCTAGGGCTGGATTGTGTGATTGTTGCTTGAATCTGGAAGAGATTGAACTTGAAATTCCTTTCGGATAGCGTGTGGAAGGATATTGGAGTGTGGTGGTTCAAATTCTTGGTTTCCCGCCTGATGTGTTTTTGAATTTGAACCTCCCCTGGCCGATGGCAGGTGGTTCAAAGAGCTGGGTTAAGTCTGCCATGGGAAGCAAAGAAGGAAGGAAGGAAATGATTGAGGATGCACTTAGATTTATTGTAGCTAAAGGAGGCAGAAGGGGGCAGTGGGTCACAAAGAAGGATTCTGAAATAATTGCAGAATATGAAAGGCTGGAGGAAGAGGCAGAAAAAAGATTTTTGGAGACGAACAGGCCTCGGCCGGCGACAACATTGTATAACAATTTACAGGACAAGGGAGAAGAACATGCAAGCCCTTTAGAATACCTGAAGAAATCTGTGATAAATGGGGATCATGTTCACTCTACCCCAATGGTGTTGAGTGAGAGGATAATGGAAACCCTTGGACTTGTGGGAAGTGAGGAGTCTTCAGAGAGATGCATGAATGAAAATGAAAGTAACAAGATACAATCGTGGGATGATAGGGTGGAGGATGACACTGTCAGTGTGAAATCTAAAGCCCCTGATGAACAAGATGATAGATTGAAGGAGGATAACAATGCGAAGAAGATGAATGAAGGAAGAACAATAATAAGGAACAACAAAAGGGTGCCATGGTCGGAGTTATTTGCAAATAACAAGAAACCTGGTTGCTGTACCGCAATTCCGGCGTTCCATACAGATGGCAATGGTGCTAAAATGAAGTCATCTGATTTATCTCATCTAGAAGACTCATACCAGAAGTGTCTGGTTGGCTACTTTGTTGGGAAGGCTCCTGGAAGGGATACTTTGAGCACTGTGGTTAATTTGTGGAAAGCTAAGGTCAACTACATTACGCATGCGGATGGGTGGGTGGTATTCAAATTTCAGAAGATGGAAGAACTAGAAGAGATCCTGCAGCAAGCACCTTATGTGGTTCAGGGTAGGACTTTATTTATGAAAAAAATGCCTAATATGTTTCAATTTAGATCTGAGCACAGGACCACTTTGCCTGTATGGATTCAGTTAAGGAACCTACCAATAGAGATGTGGAATCCATTGGCCTTAGGAAGGATATGCTCTGAGCTAGGTAAACCGATATGTGCTGATAAGTTAACTATGATGCAAGCCAGAATTTCTTTTGCTAGGGTGCTTGTGCAGATAGATGTTGCGAAGGAGATTAAGTATTCAGTCAAGGTATTCCTTCCTGAAGATGAAGAAATGGTGCAAGAGATTGTGTATGAGAACTTGCCCTGGTACTGTACTCTCTGTAAGCATGTTGGGCACACGGCTAATTTCTGTGGTATAAAGAAAAGAAATGAAGATGCAGCAAAGTCAAAGGAAATGGAAAATAACATGCCTGGGTCAGAATGCCAGAATGCAAACAAGCTGAATTGTAAACAGGTAAAAGGAGATCAGGGAAAAGAGAAGGTGGGGGAATCTGAATATTTAGCTGGCTCTTCTGATGGGCATTTGTTTGATCCCATTTGTGGAGCTTTGTTGTCTCAGTTGGGTTACAAGAGGATGAATAGGGTGTGTGATTTATTCCCTGAGGTTGAGTATGGAAGCAAACCTGCTTCTCGGCTGGAGGAGAAGGCTGTGGAGGCAGCTTTTGGGGGGGGGGGGACACATTATCACTGAGCTCAATGCAGCAGCTCTTAAAGATACTGAAATTGTTAGACTGAAGGGGACCTGACGATGTTCTCACAGCATGTTGTTCTCAAGGGGACAGAAGCATTGGGGATAGAAGCAATGATAGAGGAGTGGATTATCAGCCTGATCCAAGTTTGATTGAGGGCCAGCAGATACTATGTGCTCCAGAAGCTAATGGTGATACCACTGCTGGTTGTTCTAGTCAAACTAATAGAACCACAAATGAAGGTATTAATGCTGTTAAAAACAGGAAAAATGGGAAGAAAGGAGGTGGTTCAAGTCAACAAGCTAAAAAAGGGGGGCATGGCCCCCAACATGCTAAATGAAGGCTGCTATATGGAATATCAGAAAACTTAACATGCCCCTGAAACAAAAAGGGATCAAAGATCTCATTAGGAAGAACAAATTGGATATTATAGGGATTTTGGAAACTAAATTGTCATTGGAAAAATTGGAAAAAACGATGAGTACGAAATTTAGTTTGTGGCAACAAATCAATAACTTTGAACTACATGAGGGTGGAAGAATCCTAATTCTGTGGAATTCTCAGAAGGTGAAATTACAGGTATGCCATAAAAGTGAGCAGGCCATACACTACTTGATCAAATGCCAAATAACATTGAATGAATTCCTTGTAAGTTTCATCTATGGATTTAATACAATAGTTGCTAGAAGACCATTATGGATGGACATTATCCAAACTGGAAATGTTTATACTGGTCCTTGGATGCTTATGGGAGATTTTAATTGTGTTTTGAATAATGAGGAAAAGAGGAATGGTGTGCCTATGTCGATGTATGATATGAAAGATATAAGTGAATGTTTTGATATTGCGGGACTGACTGATCTAAAATCTTCAGGATGCTTTCTCACTTGGTCCAATGGGAGAGTATGGTGCAAACTTGACAGAGTTATGGTGAACCAGGGATCATAGTAGTTAAAAGCGCGCCCCTAGGCACAAGGCGCAGTGAAGCGAAGAGGCTTGCGCCTCAAACCAGGTGAGGCAAGGCGACCTGCAAGAGGCGACACTAGGCGAGACAAGGCGCACTAGGGCGACAAGCGCAGTGAGTCGCACCTTGTGAATTTTTAGTCATTTAAAGTAGAGAAATAGCCACAGCCAGACCCGTAGCCCTCCTTCGACTCGAACAAACATAGCCCTCGCCTCTCTCAGCCCTTCGAAGCCCTTCATGAGTTCGTCTTGCACATTTGAACCAGCAGGAGCCTTCGCGATCCTTCAAACCAGCAACGTGAGCTCATCTGCGAGCCTTCGAACCAGCCAGGAGCCTTCGCTACTTTGTCTTCGAGCTTCAAACCAGGATCGTGAGTTCGTCTTTGACATTTTGAAGAAGCACGACCCTTCGCGACTTCGTTTCCAACCAGCAGGAGCCCTCGCGAGTTCTTCTTCTTCTTCTTGCTCCCTGCTTGTTGCGTGCTACGAGCTGCTGACTGCTGCCTGCTGCCTTCTGCTTCTCTTTTTCTTCTTCTTCTTCTTCTTCTTCTTCTTCCTGCTACCTGCTTGTTGCGTGCTGCGTGCTGCTGACTGCTGCCTGCTGCTTCTCTTTTTCTTTTCTTTATATGTAAGCTTATAAATTAAATATTTTCTTTAATTAATTTAAGCTTATAAATTATAACTAATACATAATATTTATTTTTTTTACTGAAATTTACCTACTGTTTTTAAATTTGTAATATTTAATTTAATTAATGTAAGTTTATAAATTATAACTAATACATAATATTTATTCTTTTTATTGAAATTTGGCTACTCTTTTTCTTCTTCTTCTTTATATGTAATTACTAAATAAATATTTAGTTTAATTAATGCAAGTTTATAAGTTATAATTAATACATAATATTTATTCTTTTTACTGAAATTTAGCTACTATTTTTTAATTTGTAATATTTAGTTTAATTAATGTGAGTTTATAAATTATAACTAATACATAATATTTATTTTTTTTATTGAAATATAACTACTATTTTTTGATTTGTACTCTTTTCTTTTGATGTTGAACTATGTTGAATTGTTGATGCTTTTGGGCTAAATTTTCAAATTTGTAATTGAGTTTTTTGGCATTTTAAATTCTAATATTAATAGATATTCATATGTTCATATATCAATTACCCCAAATAGACATTTTACCCCATTTTAATAATTGTGCGCCTCACCTTCATGAGGCGCGCGCCTTCGCCTCGCGCCTTCGCCTCGCGCCTCACGCCTCAGCTTCAAAGACCCTTTGCGCCTTGGCTCGCCTCGCGCCTCTAACTACTATGCCAGGGATGGTTTATGAATAACTGGAATGCACAGGTCAGTTTCCAGTTTCCTGGCAGTATGTCTGACCACTCAGTGTCTCTGGTTTCCTTGTTTGCTGAACAGGAATTGGGGAGACTTCCATTCAAATTCTTCAATATGTGGACAATTCACCCTGAGTTCCAGGAGAGAGTTAAAGATGTCTGGCAGGGAAGTTTTGATGGTTGTATGCAGTACTGTTTTGTTAAGAAGCAGCAAGCATTGAAAAAATCTTTAAGGTCTCTGAATACCTTACATTACTCTCACATCTCAGCTCGTGCTGAGAGGGCAAGTGCTGAATTAATGGAGATCCAGAGTACGCTACATGATGACCACTCTTGTGAAGAGCTACAAGAGGAATTGAGGAGAAAGATTTGTGTAGCCATTAGACTGGAGAGTGCTAACAGAATGTTTTTATCCCAATTGGCAAAGTGTAAATATTTGAGAGACTGACAGGAACTCTTCTTTTTTCCATGCTGTACTAAGGAGGAACAGATGCAAAAATCATATTACAGCTGTAGTGAAACAAAATGGGGAACTTACTAAGTCGTATGATCAAGTGGCTGCTGAATTTGTGAATTACTACTCTCAATTACTTGGCACTGAGGAGTGTTGCTCCAAGATAAATGTTCAGGTGGTAAAAAGGGGTCCTGTCTTGAATGACTTGAGAAGGAATGAAAGGATGCAACCTATTTCAGATGAGGATATCAGAATGGCTTTGTTCAGCATAGAGGATGATAAAGCTCCAAGGCCTGATGGGTTCTCTGCAGGTTTTTACAAAAAGGCGTGGAGCACTATTGGTTATGAATTCAGTCAAGCTGTGAAGGAATTCTTCCAGAATGGCAGATTACTGAAGCAAATAAACCATACATGTATAGCTTGAATTCCGAAGACTTCTCATGCTTGTTCAGTCAATGATTATCGTCCAATATCATGCTGTAATGTAGTGTATAAAGTTATTGCAAAATTGATAGCAAGCAAAATCAAACTTTGCTTAGAAGGTCTGATAAGCCCAGCTCAAGCAGCATTTGTTCAAGGAAGAAGCATGGTGGAAAACATCTACCTGGTGCAGGAATTAATAAGAGGATATAAAAGGAAGAGAATATCTCCAAGATGTCTTCTGAAAATTGATTTGAAAAAAGCGTATGATTCTGTATCATGGGGTTTTCTGGAAGATATGCTGGTAAATCTAAACTCCCCTGCTGAAATGATCTCATGGATAATGGAATGTGTGTCGACTACGTCCTTCTCTGTCTCACTGAATGGAAGGATGAATGGATTTTTCAAGGGGAAGAAGGGACTGAGACAAGGTGATCCATTGTCTCCTTTGTTATCTGTAATCTGTATGGAGTACCTGTCAAGACTCCTCAAATCTCTAGAAGGTAAATGTAAATTCAGATTCCATCCCAAGTGTGAAGAGCTCAAGATCTCCCATCTGGTTTTTGCTGATGATCTTATGCTTTTCTCTCGGGGTGATGCTGTATCTGTGGGTCACTTATTGGAATGCATGAATGAATTCTTCCAGTGTACTGGTATGTCAGCCAACAATCTGAAGTCCAGCCTTTATCATGCTGGAATGAAGGAGTGTGATTTAGAAATTATAATGAATCAAACGGGAATCAAGCAAGTGAATTCCCCTTCAGATACCTTGGTGTTCCTCTGCTGTCATCTAAGCTGAATGCTGCTCACTACAAGCCGTTGATTGACAGAATTGCTGGTCTGTTAAAGGGTTGGCCTGGTAGCACTTTGACGTATGCAGGGAAACTAGAGATAATAAACTCAATTATCCAAGGCCTAGAGTGCTTTTGGCTTGCGATTTTTCCAATCCCACTGAATGTCCTAAATCAAATAATCAAGCTGTGCAGAGTTTATTTGTGGAATGGAAGGAGAAAACCCTTGGTTGCCTGGCAGGAAATCTGCAAACCAAAGGAAGAAGGTGGGCTAGGAGTGCTAGATCTCAAGGTGTGGAACAAAGCATTACTGACAAAAGCCTTGTGGAATATACAAGCCAAAAAGGATAGTTTGAGGACGAAATGGATCCATCAGATCTATTTAAAAAATTCTGGAATTTGGGATGCTGCAGCAAAAAAAAGATGATTCTCCCTTGTTCAAGAGCTTGATTGAAATTAAAAATCAGTTGCTGCAGAATTCTGGGGGTGTGGATGCAGCCAAAGTAGTGATGAATGAAATGAAATGGAGCTCTCACATGTCTATGAATTTTGGAGGGGAAAGTCTCAATAAATGACGTGGATGAAAGGAATATGGTATAATGGGAATACACTGAAACATGCATTTTGCCTATGGCTTGGTTGGAAAGGTAAGCTTCCAACTTGTGAAATACTACCAGTAGATGGGAGAGATCAAAGATGCACATTCTGTATGGAGGATGTAGAGACCCAAGACCACCTCTTCTTCAGGTGTAAATTCTTAGCTGAGGTTTGGGGAAGTATAAGGAAGTGGTTGGGAATTAAAAGAGCAATGAGTACAATTAAGGCTGCGGTGAAATGGTTACACAAACAAGAGAATGGTAAGGGTTTTCTTTCAGCTGGAAAAAGGATTGGATTAGCTACCACGGTATACTTTATTTGGCACTTTAGGAATAGGAAAAGATTTGAAAACTATGTATTACCCCCTATGGAATTAATTAAAGTAATCCAAAGACATATCTATAGGGTGGTTTTTGATAAATTTGATATGTACTCAGTTTGGTATTGTTGAGCGTGTTGATGCTCTTGTAATATTTTGGGCACATTATCTCTTGATTGGTCATTTTGGCCCCCGGGTATGCCCGGGTTTTGATGTATTGTTTTGGATGCATATTCAATTTATCTCACTTGTATCTGGTTGACCTGGGTATGCCCAGAGTAGTTGTATATATACAGTTGATCAATACATTTACCCATTTGATCAAAAAAAGAAAAAAGATATTCACATAAAATACGGATGTAAGCCCATACCAGTTACTAACTTGTAGTTGCCACTAATGAAAAGGACCCTGTAAGTATCCCTAACTTCCTATGTTTGCACACTAGGTCATCTATTTTTGGTAGCAAAAATAACTGGGATTCTGCAATGCATTCAAAAATCTAGCCAACACAGGAGGAGCAAACAAAGCATAAAATACTGGAGGAGGTGGTGGACTATGACAAGTAGATACAATTACACATTCAATGCCCATCTCATTGTGCTCTCTATTTTTTTCCCTTTTTTTTTTTTCAAATTCTATGCATGTAAAATCATCACACAGACTTGACAGGCACACTCACCATGTCACCCTTAAAAAGAAAAAATTAAGACACAAAAAATTAAGGGACAATGTAATTTATTTACATTCCAAGATGTAATCAACATCACCTTTGACTAATACCAATCTCAATTAGAAAGCTGAAATCTTCAGTTTCCCACGCTCCATTTGGAGGCTGTAAGAACTCAAAAAATTTTCAAAATGAATATATAACGGCCACAGGCCCATTTGAATGTTTGATCACGTAACCAACTTCATGCTTTGTCATTTTGTTTTCATTTCAAACACTCCTGTTCTTTTTCATTCAGTTTATCTTCAAAACTCTAGAAACAGGAAATATGTTTGGTACTGTCATATTTTTCAGTGTTTTCCCCAAAATAGGAACAGGAAATGTGTTTGATTAACACTTAATATAACACAAGTTGAAACTTCACAGTCAATCACGTGTAAGGTTGTCCTTTGCATTAGCGCATTATGCATTACATGAGAGCAATACAAACATATCCATGAGTTAGATGGTAACAAATTATTTTTTACTATTCTAATACTATAGATAGCGATAAACAAGAAGATTTATACTGTAATTTATAGTCTTAAGAAGTGATCCTACATTAAACATTTCTAGCTAAATACTTGTTTCAGTACATGTGCATTATATTGAGCTGAATAACTGAAGAAAAATCTCTTAATAATAACCTATGTGGGATTCAAACCTACAACAGTACAACATCTCACACCACTCTCAACTAGGCTGAGATGGACTAATAGAGGATTGCAACAAAATTAAAAATTTTGCAGCAAAAAATTCATAGCTAAATAAAAAACCATAAAATGAAACAAAAGTATATGCAAACAAATTTTTTGACCATTTTGAATATAGTATATAAACGGACTTTAACATTAACAGCTCAAATCCATCAGAGATTCTAAATGTACTGCATCCAGCATGGAGTTTCCCATAATTTTGGGTGGTAAACCTATTCACTATCAAGCAAAAGCTGTGATTTTGTGTTGATGGATCAACCTTTCCATCAGTAATACTTTCATATTAGGCAGAATTCTGTGGCAATTTACACATTCAAACAAGTTCTCCACATCTCTATAAAGCATTCCTGAAAAATGAAGATTTACTTTAATGGCCCTTTGACAACCAAAAAAGCAAAAAAAAAAATTCAACCCTACAAAGAAGGCAAATTTAGTTCAAGAAAAAATTACTTGCACATATTCCCAACAACCAGAAATCAAAACTCTCACACAAAACCCAATAATTCACAACCAATTAATGAAGACCGCAGCCTAGAAACACTATAAACTTTAAAACACATTAACTATTCAATTAGATCCTAGGCAGTTGGATACAGTGAATGTTTTAAAAGACAAAGCAATCAGCAAGGTGTTCTAGTTCTAATGATGCGACGTATAAGCCTCAAGGCATTAAGGCATAAATCTTTTCATACAAAAATCAAAAGTATATAAATAACATTGATTTAAAGTAAAAATTAGGAGAACTCTAAGATCTGAACTCTTAAAAAATTCAAGAATGATTTGTAAACTACTTGTAGGTCATTCTAAGAATAAAAAATTTAAATCCATTCAATCAAACAATGCTAAGAAATAACTAAAATTTTGGTAAAGTCTAAATTGTGCTCATGATCCAAGATGCAACTCTTGATTGTTTTGAAAAGGTTTAGGGCTCAAGAGTTTTAGAGATATCCTCCCATATATTCATTCAAGATCCAAGATGCAATTCTCAATTGTTTTTGACAAGTCGAATCAATTAGATCAGAGCATTCCTTAATCTTTTCATATATGCATGATCCAAGATGCAACCTCAGTGGTTTTGGAAAGGTTTAGAGTTCAAGGTTGAGATTCACTTAGATTGCAGCATTCCCTAATCCTTTCATCATTCATCTGATTAGCTTATCTAGCCATAACTTGCTACATCTTACTTGACAAATGCTAAATGAGTAAAGCCTCAATCAAGAAAGTGCAAAAGACACACCTTTTATGCCAATGTATTGGCCTTACTTTACTAAATTATTGTGTTAGCATGTCACAAGTTAGGTATTTTAGATGATGTCTCAAGGCGCTTCAGGAACACCTTGTCTTGGTGTAAGACTCATTTGCCTTAAGATACAAGAACAAACGGCAACGGCAGCAGCAGCAACAAGAAGACAAAAACTTGACAGCAAAAAGAATTTATTATCTGGACTCTTGAGGTTAAAGAATAAAAAAAAAGTCAAAAGTAAAAAAAGCAAAAAGACAAAAAGAAGGAAAAATCTTACAAAAGAAGCACAGATCTGAAGAGAAGTGGTGCAAAATACATAATGGAGTTTCAGTCTTGGAGAGAAGAAGACAACCACGATGTAGAGACTCCAAGAACGGAAAAATACAGATAAAGAGAGAGGGGGGGGGGAGGGGGGAGGGAGACCTTAGGACCAACTGAGAACAGAGAGAGAACGAGGATGAGGAAAAAGAAAACTCAACAGAGAAGACAAACTGAAGAGAAGCTGCACAAAAGTTTGGAGAGGCTTGGAGAAGAAGAGGCCAAGAGGATATCCAGTAACCGAGCACCTGAAAAAATGAGTCAAGGATCCTTACCTGTATAGCCAAACTCATGGAATGAGAGAATGAAATTGTACATTTACAAAATGCAATGGTATCGGAAGTGCCAACAGAACCGAATGCTTATGTTCAAAACATTATATCCTATAAAAACAATAAAAGTATCATAAATTAATACAATAAAAGTATGATATTCTATAAAATACAATATATTTTTGTAGGAAAATAATAATGTAATTAAGAGTTGCTATTAAATCACATATCAACATGTAAATGAAAATACAAGTAATCTTAATGTCATTTTTTTCCCCTACATGGTAACATAATTTACCTAATAGAAATAGATTGCAATTAAATGGATGATATGTTAATTCAGTAAGTAATTTACTCTTTCTTGACCTATAGTAGTAATAAAACACATGCAGATGCACAATACTAAAGGAGGGAAGAAAAAACTTATTCCTATTTCTTATATTTTCTACAAAATATAATAATTTCAAAATTCTGTCACAGCATGTTTTACAAGTCTTAACACATCTGGGAAAATTAAAATCTCTTCTGCAACTCATAATATGGCCCATTTCACTAGAATGCTCTTCTGCATTTTCTGCTTTTACCATTACAATTTCTTTTTAACAGAATACGTTCACAAGTTGGATTTAACCACTCATGTAACTATCATGGCATCATTTTCACCATCATATCCATTCTTATCCTTACTTGAAAGTCTTTTTTCTGCAAATCAAACATTTTAAAGCTCTGATCAAATTTTTTTTTTAACTTCAAACTACAAATAAGTAATTTTGCTGCCCAACATCCCAATTATTTCCAGGAGAGTCCCAGATTTTACAGAATTTTGTGGCCATTTTCTATTAAAATTTTATCCATTTTCTGATTTTGTAATTTGAAAATGAAGTTTCTGATTTGTACCAATTTAATATTTCAACGGCAATAATTTTTGTTATTTAAAATATTATTCATCAATTCTCCACAAATTTGCTAAATTTTAAAAATTTATGAAATGGGGACGAGAATGCCCCTTGGTCACATGCATTCACAGTTACCATGGTCCATCTTCCACCTTCCTGTCTTTTCATCAGTTCCAGGAACAATCAAATTCAAAATTAATCCATTTTTCAGCATCAGCCAAATTTTTTTAATCCCGTTCTACTTTTAGATAAGTACTTTTCTATAAGTGGTTCCTAACAATCCTAAGAATGCCAACATAAATGCACAGGCAACTAGATTAAACATGCCCAAACTACAAGCTTTAGGGTAATCAATAAACCAATTCACTAAAGAGTAAGGCACAAATAAATGCAAGATTCACTGTTCTGATTTTTCCTCTCTTTTTGGTGGTGAGGAGGCTAGCCTACGCATAACCTACCTACATATCCATTCCATAGAGACATTAAAATCATTTAATACATTAAAAATATCTATCACCAATAAATTCTTTAACATTTGGGGCTCAAAAAAATCATTTTGTCATTAATCATCATAAATTCAAAGGTAGAAATAACGAGCACGCCAAGTGTATGAAGAAATTATTTAACATTCTACTTTATAGATCTTTACCACTAAGTCTACATTAAAAGAGTTGATTAACGTAACTTTATAAGCATGACATTCCAAAATATTTACTGTGAAGATTAAAATTATGATACTTTATCTTAATTGTTCAGGTAAAGATTACAATTGCCTCTCTGAGTCGAATTTTTTACATTAACTGAGCCGAGCTTGGATTTAGTTTAAAAAATGAATACAAGGTGCTAGGTACCACAATGGCATCCAGAAGAACATTAGAAATGGGTGCAAAGCATTTGCCTTTTGGGAAGCTGTGGAATTAATGTTGTCTTTGGCATCAAATTTTGGCAGTAGGACAAGAATTAAGAAAGCTTCTTTAAACGTTCACAGCATTATGGTTGCTAGCAACACATTCAGGTAGTTGATCACAAGGTAGAAGTAAATTAGGGTGGAAAGTTGGATAATATTGGAAACCTGTTGCCAGATTAATTGCTAAAAGCTACTAGGAAAATTAAGGATGCTTTGTTATGGGGAAAGAACAACATTAGGTAGTTACGGATTTAATATTTATCTTTTTTCTTTCAGGTCTGCTTTGATAAATTAGTATAATTCACTAGCTCTAACTCAATATTGTTGGTGTAAAAAGTAATGTAAAATCAGCTGAACAATTTTTACAAAAGAGTTTTGTCTTCAGCATCAGTTACAAGAGGGCCAGTGGCTAAGGTATTATAAGTCAGTTTTCCCTCAACTAATGGTTTATGATTTTTTTTAAAGGTTAATATCTACTAATTTCAAAAAGTAGCACGTTGGTGTCTGTACAAAAGAGGTTTAAGGAACAAAAAATCTTCTATTTTACAGACGGCGCTTTCAAATCTGCTCCTTAACTGATTCAGACTACATATACTTGTTTTATTCTTTATTTTTTCAACCAAACCCCTTCTTCAAAAGGAGACTGGCACACAGCCACAAGCAAGATACATGCAGCAAAAGAAAGAAACAAAACACACTACTAGAGAATTTAAATAAAGGGAATTCAGTCCCTAATAAACCTATACCAGTCTCCATTAAGACAGCTTAAAAGCTAGCATGAGAGCTCTGCATACAACCACATTCCTTTCCTTCCACAGAATTTAGAGGAAGGGAGGGGGAAAAAAGAGAGAAAAAAGTGAAGAACCCATCTCCAAAACCCCCCCTTTTATAATTGTTTCCTCCTTTAAACCACAAAAAAAAGACAAAAATAAATGTCAACGGATCTACAGCAACAATTTATTTAACTAAAGAATTTATCCAAGAAACTTTTCAGTCTACAATGAGGTATTGTAACTAGGCCATATTATTCCCTTACACCAAGACATCACTAGTCCTTCATGTCAATCATAATTCTCAGTCGATCGCACACACGCAAGCAGCCACAGGGGAATGGAATAATCAATAACGGTATGTGTAAATATCAAGACAAGTGCATAATGGGACAATGCCAAATTCAAAACTATTGCAATTGACCACACAGCAAAATTAAAATAATGGGACAATGCCAACTTCAAAACTATTGCAATTGACCACACTGCAAAATTAACTCTCCAAAAAAAATATTTATTCAATGCTAATTATCATCAATAAATATGTTAACCCGCTTTTCTCTGGAGAATTATAAAGGAACCAAATGACAGCTTACCACTACATATTACCACAGTTCTCACATTTCAAACAATTATTAGAAGACTTGCATGCACTGCACATATGGGCAGGTGCTGCTATAGGACTAGCATTATTAAGGAGAGGTGGTTCTCAGTTGGAAATTCTGGGTATCAATGTCGTGACAGCAATGATATTAAAGAAATTATTGATTGAAGGCACCAAGCAACACCATAGGTTGGTGGTTGTGGCGGCAATAGGGCAACCGTTAAGGTTAAATCATATTAAATTGAAGGTTCAAGATGACTTAAGGTTTCAATAGGAGTTTGTATGGATTAAAAGTTTTAGTTAACTAAAAACGAAAAAAACAATTCTAATTATTCCAGGTGGATCATTTAGGAAACTTTCAAATCAATGTGGTTTTTAAAATATATATAAAAAAAAATAGACAAACAATAAGTACAAATTTAAAATAATGAGCCTTAGTAAAATAAGTATTATGAGTATTTATATTTAAAAGCAAAAACAAATAAATCACTGTGTCAAACTTATACATTTCAATTTGTGATATTAGTACGACAGTTTGGTTAAGTTAATTTCTCTAAAATCAGGTTTCCCACTAATTAATAGAAGAACAAACCAAATATTAATTAAAAAAATGGATAGTCATTATCATTATCATAACAGGGAGACCAATTTATCATAACAGAGAGACCAATTTGTTTCTTCTTCTGCTCCTCTCTCATTCTTTAGCTAATTCCAGCAACCATATGAAGATTTAAGATTGCCCAACATATCAGCTTCAAAATCTTTAGAAAAAGTTTAAGGTTTCATTTGGTGCACAAAATGGAATAGGCTAGAACCGGAATAGTGATAATATAGGAGCATAATAGCTTACAATAGAAAATATGTTGCTATAAAGTAAATGACCACTAAAAAATTTGGATGAATACATAACATTAAAAAGGAAGGAATGACGATTCCCAAATTTCCACCATGGGATTGTCGGATGGAATAAGACAAACTTTTTCATGAGTGTTTTTTTCATTGTAATATCCCTACACAATGTCTACTCCATTCCCACCCTAACCCATTCCCTAAGCCAAATGCAACCTAGTATCCTTAAACTTAAAACAAAAATTCAAACGAGAGAAAATGTTAATGGACTAGGTTTACGGACCCCCAGGAATGGGTTCAAGGCCTTTCAGCATTAAAAAGGGGATTTACTCTGATGTTAAATGGCCATTTTGACTGAGATCCAATCAGACCCATTGGGTTGCGCCCAACTGCTCGCCAACTCGTGAATTAAACAAAGTGAATCACATGATTCAGGTGAGAATTCCTTTCTCAATTTGCTCTGCCTAGCACATTTGAACCTATAGGATAGTTAATTGAATTAAGTTGCACAATTCAAATTTTGGATCAAGAATTCTAGGATTTTGACAATATATTTTATTTTGCTTCTTTCCTCTTTTGCTGCTTCCAACAACCATTTCATGATTGCCAACAGGATCACATCAAAAAAAATTTCCTTGTTTCTCCTCAGGGTGTAATTCAATTAAGAGATAATCTTATGCTTTTCTTAATCATTACTGTTCTAAGGCTGGATATCAATTGTTGACCCACAACATAACAGATTAAAGACTTTCAATATTAGGATTTCTTGAGCTGTTAAATAGCCATTTTGGCTGGTATCCAATCAGACTTGTTGGGTTGGGCCCAATTGTTTGTCGATTCATGAATTATACAATGAGAATCATATGATTCAGGAGAAAATTCCTCTCCATTTGCTTCTCCTACCATATTTGAACCCATAGGCCAGTTAACTGAATTAAGTTGCACGATTCTATCTTTGGATAAAGATTTGTACAATTTTGACAACAGTTCTTTTGGGATGGGCCCAATTGTTTGTCGATTCATGAATTATACAATGAGAATCACATGATTCAGGAGAAAATTTCTTTCTCCATTTGCTTCTCCTACCATATTGGAACCCATAGGCCATTTAACTGAGCTAAGTTGCACAATTCCAACTTTGGATAAAGAGTTCTACACTTTTGACAACAGTTCTTTTGCTTCTTTCCTCTTTTCAATTTCCGACAGCAATTTCATGTTGCCTACAGTATCACGTTTAATCATTGTTCCTTGTTTTCTCACTCATGGAATAATTCAATAAAAAGACATTTTATGTCATTCTTAATGTTAATGCCAAGGCTCAATATCCATAGTTAACCCACAACCAAACAGCTTAAGATTTTAGGTATAATGTTAATCTAACATGCTACTGATCCTAGGTCCTAGCCTTGTTCCCCGCATTGTATGTTGTTAAAAATAATCTTATTCCCCGCTATGGGTTGTATTTATTTATTTGTTTACGTCTCCATGTGTCATCTGGCTGCATGTGTGGAAGGATGTTGCCTCATATACATTGTTAGCCCACAACCTAATGGTTTAGGTTTTAGGTAAAAGTGGTAGTCTAACATTTAGAAAGACTTTAGCAATCCCACCGCTATTTGATTATGACACAATCTTATTTTCACTCACTTGGGCAACATTAATCCATCTTCAACCATTACTAACTATTTTCAAAACAGTGCTGCACGCACAAGACTACATACATTGGTGTTCGAACATCACAATTATGAGAAACCACTTTTTTTTTTCGAAGATTTTTTTTATCAATTTTTCCAAAAAAAAAAAAATGCAGCCATAGAAATTTTCACCGAGTTACTAGTATTTTAATCTTGAAACTTTTTATTTCAAAAAATAAAAAATGCTTAAAAATGTGCAATGCAGCTACCCAGCTATCATTTTCCAAACAAATATTAGACCCATTTATGGACAAACTACATAGTGATAACTAATTAGCTAGAGCAGATAGATCCTAACTGTTAACATTTATATTGCAAATAATATTTGACCCGAAAATTTTAACTCAACAACTTAACTGGCATGTGTTATTGTTAAAATTTTAAATCTCAAATAAGCCTACTTGCAAAGCATGCAAAGTTGGTAGCTAATTATCGGGTAAAAATATCTAAATTTTTTGGACAAGTTGTACAAAATCATTTTAGTTATTTTATTTCATTCTAAAATGTCTATTATTCTTACAAAAGTAACCTTTCAAACGCGTTCTAACACCCTCTATGCATAGGTACAAGATATAATTGTTAAATTTTCTGTGCATGATCATTATGTTATACAAAAAACTTGTTGAACTTTTGTTTTAAAGTTAATATCTCTAAATTAAAAAATCTGAATAAAGTCCATTGCACAGGATCATAATTTGCATTGAATGATATACCTTGATGCATTAGAAGATAATTTTACCCTCATCTATGCGATTTTTCAGTTGATGTACAAGTTTCTCTAAATGCACCCAAATAAATGCTATCTTTCTACTTTTCAAGCAGGAACGGAAACCACCACTCTTTTTATAGAGTTCCTTCATAGATACATTTTTATTGATTCCACCATAGTATATACAGCCATTAAGAGTCTGTTTTGTTTGGAGGGAAGTGAAGATGATAAAAAAGGAAGGAAATGGATTCCCCTTCACTTCACCTCTTTCCTTGGTTCACATAAGATGAAGGGAAGACAAAACAAATGTAGAAAAAACATTGAAAAAAAGTGCCACTTTTGTCTCCCAAATCTGAGAGAAATTTAGAGAAATTGTGCAAAAAACCAAACATCAATAGACAACTTTAAAAAGGACTACTGTTGGGGGTATGCTCGTAAATGACAGTTGATTTCATTTTCTTTCCCCATGTTTCTCTCCACTCTCTCTTTTATTAGACCAAACACTACAAAGAGAAACTAGTTTCATTTCTCCTCTTCTCTTTCCTCTTATAAGCTCTTTTTCTCTTCTTTCCTCTTCTCCTCAACCAAGCAAACAGTAAAAAATGTTACTGTAGATAATCTAACTAACAGCATAACATTATGAAATAATTTTCAGAACAGGCTCAGATTTACTTGTATAAATTAGAACATGCAAATTTGCAGAAACCACTCAAATAGCTGCATATGTGAAGTGAGAAAAAAACTAAAATAATAATGACATACCTAGCGCTGCAATTAATGGTCACTTTGTACACGTTATCTTCTCTAAAAACCAACAAGTCACCAAAGATAAACTCCTTCCTCTTTCAGTCTAGAGTCCCCAGCTACTCTGATCATAACATGAACGAATGAAAAAGAAGAATTTTTATTTTTCACGGCCCAAAAAGTAATGCAATTTTGAGCAAAAAAAAACATCCAAAATTTTAAAAATTACTTTTCTTCTTTTGTAATGGAGAAGGAGGACAAGAAAAGCCCCAAAGTCTCCGTTAGCTTACTGAGAAAAAAAATCGTTAAGCAGAGAACACAAAATGTCAATCTCAGATGTTTTAACAATTTATGAACCTAATACTCCCTCGAAGAAGCAGAGATCGACTATTTAGTCTGAGCGAGGCCCGTATTTTCATGTCGGCAAAGCAAAACATAGAGATGAAAATTGAACACTCCATTTCCTCTCCTCCTCTTTTCTTTCCGCTCTCTCAGCAACCAAACGAAGGATAAACCTACTCCCCCCTACCGCAACCTGATCTCAGATCTCAATTCAAACATAGATCTGACTGATTCCGACTCAAACCCAATCAAATCGACGTAAACAAAACCAAAAACTAAAAATCTAAAAACTAAAAAATCATAATACACCAGATCTTCGATCCAGAACATCGAAATCGTTGCTTAAAAACAACATAGCAGAAACAGATCGATCGAATAGCAAGGGTTTTACCTGCATAAAGTGAGAGACGATGATTTTCTTGAGAGAAGGATCGGCGAAACCCTACCTCACGAAAATGAGGAACAGTATGAAGGCAACGACGCCGTTAATATGGCACGACTAACGGCCGTCGAGAGTCGGCAGTCTATCATAGCCTCAACGTTTTACGTGAGCGAAAAGAAAGGACCGCCCACCTTGGGCCCACTAATCGAGATAGAGTCACCTGCGGGTAGCATCACCGTGCCGCTGTTAACCTTTGATTGGACGAGCTATGTGAAAAGACGACCAAAAAAACGCAATTTCAATTTTGTATTAACGAGGGAATTTGATTGGTCGGTGTGAGAGTAGTTCGGGGACGTTAGGAGTTTCACCCCGAAAAAATCGTGCTGCATTTCAACGGCTCACGGAGCGTACTAGTGAGGATTTGAATTTTGGGTGTAGGGACTCGTAGGATCGCATGCTGTGCACTTTAGCATCGAGAGGAAAACCTTTGTTTGCAAAATGGGTTGGTTCTTAGGTAGGGCACGTTTGATATTATTTTTGTTTTTTTTTTAATTTTTATTTTTTATAGTTAAAAAATAGATTATAAAAATATGTTCATTTATATTATTTTATTTCTACTATTGATTTTTAATTTTTTGCTAAAAAAATTAAAATTAAATTTTATGATTTTAAATTATTTTAACAACTGTTGTCAAAAATTTTAATATTTTAAAAAAAAAGTTATAAATTAAATTATTCATTTTATATACTTTTAAATTAAAATCAAAATCAAAATCAAATGATCATATGAATTTAAATATAATTAAAAGAAAATATACATAAAATTTTAAAAATATAATAAAGTCAATTACAAAAAACTTTTACTATTTTTCAATTGTCATATCCAATAAAATTTTTATTGTAAAGTAAATTTTAAAAATAAAACAATTAAGTAAAATAGTTATAATAAATTTTATTTTTATTATAGTAACTTTTTAATGTGTATTATTTGTAATTTTATCATTTTATAATAGTATTTGATTTAAATAAAATTAGCATTTTTAGCTATTTTTCAATTTGTATTAGTTTTATAAATGTTAACCAAATATGTTACTAGTTCTAGTTTTTAGTTTTTTTTTTCATTTCTCTAATTTTTTACAGTAATACCAAACAACCCCTTAAGTATCTATGGATACGAAAAAAAAAATGTGATAAAGAATTAAACATAATTTTGTACTTTTAAAATATTCGCTTGAATTTAAAATTTAAGATTTTAAATTTATGTTTCCAATAGTTGCATTTAAGAATGTGAATTTACACATTAAAGTTAATTTTGCGTTGATATCAATAAAACTTAAGACAATTATGTTGGAATTAGTGTGATCTCAATGGGGGGAGTGAAATGGGTTTTAAAAACAAGCACACATATTTGTAGTATCTCATTCAAATTATATAAATGTATGCAAATAGTTATGACAGTAAACATGAATAGACATACATGTGCGAAAAGTAAAGTGTAGGAATTTAAATGTGTGTGTGTGTGAGAGAGAGTGAGAGAGAGAGAGCGAGAGAGAGAGAAATTTGTTAATGAGGTTCGGCAAAAACTGTCTACGTCCCTACCTTGGGCATACCACTTAAGGGTTTCACTGGACCTACTCACTTAAACGAGCGGAACATAAGCCATGTACAACATTTATTTTCGCAACCTACACACCTCTCCTTACGGGGTGAGGAATACCTGAACTAAGTTAACAGGTTGAGCGAACTGGTCTCCCTTACGAGGCGAAGACTCCCTAATTCAATTTTCAAACTGAACCTATAATAACCCGGATAATTATTGGAATTAAATAATAAATAAATAAATAAGGGAAATTTTCACAAAAGGAACAGAGTCTCGTCGATGAACACGGAGCATTCGTCGATGAATCGTCTTCTTCGGATTGTCGACGTGGACGCATGTTTTGTCAACGAGAATTTACCAAGAGGCTATTTTCATGCTTTAAATTTCGTCAACGAGGGTAGGGTGTTCGTCAACTAACTTGCTTCTTGGCCTCATCGACGAAGTGACGTGTCTCATCGACGAAGCCAAGGGTATAAACAACCAAGAATTATTTTCTGCGAGGAATTTTGCATGCAGGTTGTCTCTCTCTCTCTCTCTCTCTCTCTCTCTCTCTCTCTCTCTCTCTCTCTCTAAAATCGTCCCTCCCTCCTTCTCTCTTCAATTCCAGCATCGTTCTTCACCAGTTCGACGATCCGAGACAGTCACGTCACTCGTGGGAAGATTCTCTTCAAATTTGTTTGAGTGATTTGTTAGTTAGGCCAACTTGGGAACCATCCTAAAAGTTGGCTAAGTGAATTTTTAGGTACTTTTAGTATTACCAATATTATTTGAGACCATAATTTGTATACTATGAGAATATACTTGTGTTTTAAGGAATAAATTTGGGGTATCATATTTTCAAGAATAGGGTGTTTTGGGCCCCTATAGTCATAAGTTGAGGATCCCAGCAAGTATCTATTCAGGAACTCAAGTAAATTAGAGGTTAAGAAATTTATGAATAGGCAATTTTAAAAATTATGGGTGTGTTGATTTACTAGATAATATGTGTATATAAATGTAGGTTTTTGGGGTTGGTACACCAAGGGTGCGAGAGTGGAGTGTTGAGTGGAGGCTAACCTCGCAGTCAAATAGATAAGGGAAATATGTTATGTTAGGGATTTTAGAAAATATATCAAAAGGTTATGTACATATATTTATATCAACTTATTATTCAGATTTTTGAGAATATCATTGTTATTATTACAATAGAAGTTACGAATTTTAGAGCATGAGAATTTAATTGCTTATTTGTGTGGCATAAGTTCTTAATAGTTTACTAAAGTATCACTACAGTTTTACAAGTAACATGTTTTACAATATACTAGCAGAAGATATCTATATACAGTTACCAGAAAATATAGTTTATAGTATTTTCATAATACCATGACTATAGAACCATAACACTCAGTTATACAGTTATTCAGACAGATATACAGAATATGCAGATTAGTTTTGAAATGTCATGGTTATTTCTATATCATGGTAAAAACAGTTAGATAATTATATATATTTGTACTAAATAGTATTAGACCTTGTGGAAATATTCAGTCAGATTCAGACAGTAGAGTACGATACCGTTGCTATTTCATATTAAAGTACAACCACATATCTCAGATAGTATGTGGATTCCGTCTAATCGCGTCAGGAGAAATTGCAGTCTCCCTAAAAAGTTGGGTTGAGGTGGTCGGTTAGACGAGATAGAGTAGTAGCATGCCTGGAGAGACTACAGTGGACCAGATTGTTGATTGATAGAGATATGGATTGACTTGCCTAGTAGGCCAACCAAAGTAAGTTTCGCCTACAGGCCGCACAACCCTGTCAAAAGGGGTTAAATCATGACATTCAATTTCTAGGGTATTATCATAGATGTTTCTATATATACATATACAGATTTATAGTGCAACGGTAGTTTTAATATAATATTAGAATTATGTGTAACTAGAAAACTCAGATATACAGTTGTATTTTAAATTATAATAAATGTGACTTGTACAGTATACTATACTATCAGCTATATAGTTTTAGTATTATATCAGTAAATTAGGTGTGTAACTCGATTACCACACACCAGCAATAGCATATCGTCTCTTACTGAGTGTTGTCTCATCCTAGTGACTTAACATTTTTCAGGTGATTCAGTTAGGCGAGCAGATCAGGCTCGCAGGTAGAGAGGTTTCTTGCGCTGCCTTTTTTAAGGGTGAGTGTTTCGTGAGTATTGGTTGTTTGGATAGATCTCAAGATTTTGATGATGTCACTAGGTACTTTGTGATGTATATTTTGGGACTTTTTAGATTTCTGGTATTGTAAATATTGTTTATAGTTTTATGTATAAGATTGTGTCGTGTACAGAGTTTTCTCAATGCTCCATTGGGCCTAAGATGTTTTCAGTAGTTAGTACAAAAAAATTTACTATATATTTTATATATGTTTAAGTGGAAAAAAATGGCATGAAAAATCAGGTCGTTACAGAACCCAACCAGTCTCCCTTACTTATGGCCGATCGGTTGATTGAGTTGATTTAAATGTCAAAGGATCGGTCGACCGGGGCTATTTAATTAACCCCAAAAATCCAACGTCGGTCGACTCTGCTCTAAGGTCTGTCTATGGTTGATCTGAACATTAAGTCATATCATGCAGACGCATGTATTATTATAGTCAAAATAAAAAATTAAATGTATTTACAATTCAAAACACGTATTATTCTTTTTTGCTCTTCTCTTTATGAAATACCATAGTATGATGTGAGCTTTAAGTAATTTATGACTTCCATCTTCCTCTTCTGTGTGTGCATTCTGAATTGTAAATATGTTCAAAACACT
The DNA here is from genome assembly GCF_029873635.1 of Malania oleifera. Lineage (NCBI taxonomy): Eukaryota > Viridiplantae > Streptophyta > Magnoliopsida > Santalales > Ximeniaceae > Malania > Malania oleifera. Next base: position 13,830,141 of record NC_080425.1, read on the forward strand.
AGACACACATATTAGATCAAATTATTTTGTCTGCATTAAAACAGAGATCGAACTAAAAAAGTCAAAAGTTTATTTATTTTAATTTTATTCATATTTAAGTAGATTCAAATTCAATATTTGAATTCAATATTCCTAAATATTGGATAATTTTGTAAGGAAATAAATTTTTTTGAATTCCTAAATATTGGATAAAGTTTGTAAGGAAACAAATAAGCTTAGAATTTGTTTGCATTTAGACATAACTTTAACACAAGTTTGTATTGTATTTTATTTAAATTTATATAAATTAAAGTTTAAGGCTTGAAATATAGCTTCTAAATATTGGATGAGACTGCAGAGTGCGAGGGCATTTATTTAATCTGAAATGACCTTTCATAGATATTATTTCTAATTGATTTATTGAATAAATGAACTAATCCAATGAAACCAAATATTGAAATATGTTTAATTCATATTCAAATCCCTAAGTTATAGTTTGATAAAAACTCAACACCCGAGCGATTAAAATTAAAATGATAAATTTTATTTTTGTACAACAATAAATTAAACTTTTTTATTTATGAATATTAATTAATTATATGGCAATAAAATATGATTTATGTTGAATGAGAAACTTAACTCATGTTGATGCTCATTTATTTTATCAATGCTACGAAAGCATTAAGAAAGTTAAAATTGAAAATACCAAATAATTAAGATAATTTAAAATTTAAATTTAGTGACTAATTCAATTTTGGTTCATAATATTAGATTTGAATTCAATGTCTCCCACTTAATACTTAATTTTCCCAAATGCCCTTTGTACCATGTCTATAATTTTATTTGGAAAAGATAAACAAAGGAAAATAATAACAAATTTTAGTTTTCATTATATTTTTTAAGAAATTTTATTTTGTTGTACATTAAATTGGATAAAAAATTTAATTTAATATCATAAAAATTAGAAATCAACAATAACGACACGTAAAATAAAATTTTCTCAATTCATCATGTATTTTAATTGCCTCATTTTCTTGAAAAGTAATTATAAAAGGTTAGCTCTAGCACGTATTTCTTATTTCTTATTGTTTTTCAAGTTTGTTCGAAATACTTTAACCTTAAATTTAAAATTAGGTAAAAAAAAAAATCTATACATTATCTGCTTTTTGTTTTTAGTTATCAAATAAAGTAAAAAATGATAAATTAATAAACAAAATCTTAACTTAATATATTAATAATTCTAATTTTTTTAATCATATTATAACGGAATTTCATTTTAAATTTGTTCAATGTTGGAAGAAATAAAATGAAGAAGAAACTTATTTTATATACATACATATATATATATATATATGTAATATCATTCTTCTGAGTCTTCTAATCCAACCATTTGAAGTGCTATGAAGCCCACAAGATTTGCGTTAAATTATGTCTTTTTTCATTTGTGTGAATTCAAGTATCAACATGAAATTCTATAATTGTTGCATGTTAAATTTAAATTTTAGATAGAAAAATTATTTTTTATAAATATTTAAAGATAATAACACCAAGGTTAGACTTAAATCTCCTTCAAGATTTTAATAATCCTAAAAGTATACTTTAAATTTTTATTTATAAGATACTCGCTTTCTCGGTTTGTTTATTTATAAAGGCCGAGGAGCCTTACGCCTTTTTCACCAAATGTTCGAAAATTTATTAATATTTTTAAAAATTTTAAGAGAGATTTTGTCTCTTTTTTATTAAATTTCAAGAATGTGTTGGTAAGATATTTTAGATCTCAAAATAATAATAATAATAATAAATAAATAAATAAAAACTTGTCATTTAGGCGAATTTTAACACAATACACAAAGAAGTAATGGTTCCCGCAAGACAGCGAATGGCCAAGCCACCCCTTGGGAGCTTTTGGGGTTTTGGTTAAGCTTGGTCCCGTGATTTGGGTGCATTCAATGTATTAGCCTTCCTATACTAGAGTTCAATACCATGGGCCCATTGGCCCACGACATATACCAACTGCACACAGCTTCCTCCTTACTTTTCATGACTTCTAAACCATTTTACTCTATTTTTATTTTAAAAAACATATATGTATACATGTAAGTGCATTAATGTTAAATTCTTACCGGTAATAATTAGGGACATCATTTGTAAATATATATATCAATACATTAATTTTAAATCCCTACGAGTAGTATTTAGAAACATAAATAATAATAATAATAATAAAAAAATCAAATCTTAAATTCTACTAGGTGAGATCCGCTATATGAATTTTTTTTCGCCAATTTAAGCGATCATGAATCATTTCTTTTGACAGATTCTTAAATATATATCAATTCGGTTTCAGGGTCGACTATTCACAATATGGGGCCCTAGGTGAATGATTTAATCAGAAACCCTTAATATTTTCTTTTTCTTTCTTCGTTTTTCACATCCAGATTCATATTTTCTCATTGACATAATTAAATTTCAAAATTAACACTAACTATAAATTGACAAATTATGTAAATAAATAAAAATAAATTTAATAAATCTATAGAAATAATAGATTGAAAAAAATATAACCTGATTATTATTATTATTATTGCAAATCGATCGGTGAACAAGGCTTTAGAAATATCAAATTATTGTCGGATACAACACTCTAACCTCAAAACTTCCAAAATCGAAGAAAAAATAGAAAAAAAAAATTTTAGAGTAAAAATAATAGAAAAATAATACACAAACATTGAAATCAAAATTAGGATTTATGAAAATTACAGAGAATCGGAGGATCGAGAGATGAGAGTAAAAGAGTATGAGAGATAGAAACATTTTTTAAGAGAGACGAAGAAAAAGATATGAGAGTAATAGATAGTTAGAAACATAATAAAGTTGTTAGTTAGGAAGTCAATGAAATTTTAAAAAAAATTTAAATTGCATTTATTTTACATTTTGAAATATAATTTCATTTATTTGTTAGTTAAGAAGTCAATGTATAAGAAGAGAGCATAATAAATAATGTTAACATTATTTAATTAAAAAAAATTGGGGCCCCAAAAATAGGTGAACACCTTAGCCGCCTAATGGTTAGGCCGGCCTTGTTGATTTGATTTTATTTTTCGAACTTCGGTTCATGGAATTGAACTATAAATGCTCATATAAGGAGGAGACATTTGGTTCAAGCCATCATTCAAAATTATTATGAATGAGATACCTTTTTTTTTTTTTTTTAAGTGCAGAGTGTTTGGAGTGGCAGAAAAGTTCACATTCCTATGAATGAAATAACTCCTACAAACACAAATTTCTTATTCTCATTCACCCCATGACTTAGTGTTGAGAAGGTCAATGATATCTGGCCCACTCATTAACAAAATATCTAGTCATTCATTGACAAATATATTGTATTAATTGTATATTGTTTAATTGTCTATTTTACTTAGACTACCTGTAATATTTTAGCATGATTGTAGGAAATTTCTAGTATGATTGTAGAAAATCTCTTGTATAAAGTTATGTCTTCCAATTCAATAAAATTAATTCAAATGCAAATATTCTTTTCCTTCTTTTACATGGTATCAGAGCAGGGAACGATACCCTAGCTCTCTGCCCTATTTCTATTTGTCTTCATTTTATCGTCGTTTCCCGTTATCATGGTGAACGAGCTACCTTCGAATGAAGTTTGATGCTTCCAATCCATATTTTTTTCGTCATTCTGATCATTCAGGAATGATGCTTGTTTCTAAGCCTCTCAATGGGGATAATTATTCGACATGGTATAGAGCCATGACGATTTATTTGAATGTCAAATCCAAGTTAGGTTTCATAGACGGGACCATCACAATGTCATCTACCACAAACAAACTAGATGATTATGCTATGTGGAAAAGATGCAACCACATGATCCTTCCTTGGATTCTCAATCCACTCACACAGGATCTTGCAGACAACGTCATTTTTTTTACCACCACCAAGGAGGTGTGGGAAGACCTTCGGGATCGTTTTTCTCAAAGCAATGCCCCTCGTAGTTTTCAGATTGAGAGAGAGATTACTTGTCTTGCTCAATATTAGATGACTATTGTAGCTTTTTACACAAGGCTAAATAAATTATGGGATGAACTAGGATCCTATAATGACACCATTTGCTATTGTGGGGCGGACCAAAAGAGACGCGGATTGATGCAATTAATCATGGTGCTCAAGGATTCCTACAGTGCAATATGAGGTCAAGTTCTACTGATGAATCCACTGCCTGATCTTGCCAAAGCTTACTCTTCCATTGTTCAATAAGAGAAGCAGCCTAAGGGCTACACGTGAGACAACAAAGAACTCAACAATGGTTGTTCGAAATGCTGAATTGGTAGCTCTGGCTGTTCAACATGGACAAGGTTCTTCTTCTCCTTCCAACTCATCTAAACGAAAAACCTTTGCATTGATCTTATTGTAACCGTGACCATCATGTGCGAGAAACATGCTGGAGTTGAATGGGTACCCACCAGAACACCCTAAACATGCATAAAACATGTCCAATCAAGAAAGCACTCATTTCAAGCGCAACAATAGTCATCAGTCTTCAGTCAATAATGTCAAGGAGGGTCTAATAATTCAGGAAGTGTCGTCGATGACAAATGGGCTCTCTGATTTGCAAATCCAGCAAATCTTATCTATTATGTAGGGAAAAGAGACAACATAATCCGCCAATCATAAAGCTAATGTTGTTGATGCTTCCATAGGTTTATTACAAACATTGTTACTCCATCAATTAATTATTGACAGTGGTGCAACAAACCAGATTACTTCATCTCCAACTTTGCTTGCCAATAGTAGTAAGAACACCATTTTGCCATTAGTTGATATGCCAAGTGGATAACAGACTCCAATTACTTCCATTGGGAATTTATCTTTGAATTTCGCTGTTACTTTAAAAAATGTGCTTGGTGTGCCATCGTTTAAGGTGGATTTAATGCCTATGAGTCAAGTTACCAGAGATCTCAATTGTTCAATAACCTTTTTCCATCATTGGTGTATTTTGCAGTACTTGATGACGAGGACGACGATTGGTTTGAGTGAACAATGAGACAAATACTATTACTTGGTTGCGTTAGCATCAGAGAAGCCAAAACCTTAAACTTCATCTGCTTTGTGGTATCACCAATTGGGCCATTTGTCCTCCTCTAGATCATATTTTTTGGCAAAACATTTGTTAAATTTCCCTTTCCAATCTAATAATGCTTGTGATGTTTGTGCACTTGCAAAACAAAGTCGACTTTGTTAGTTCAATTTCATATGTTAGACCTTTTAAATTAATTCATTGCGACATTTGGGGGCCCCTATAAAATTGCCTCTCTTTCTAGTGCGAAATATTTTTTGACTATTGTGGATGATTATTCTAGATTCACATGAGTATTTTTTATGCACCACAAAAGCGAAACACAATATTTACTTGTCAATTTTTTCTCATTTGTTCAAACACAATTCCATGTTTCGATAGCCAACGTTTGGGTTGATAATGGTGGAGAATTCTTCTCAATGTGGAAATTTTTTTTAAAAAAAGGGGATCACTTATCAACATTCTTATGTCTTTACTCCTAAAAAAAATGGGGTTGTAGATCGCAAGCATTGTCGTATTCTTGAGACAGCTCGAGCTTTTCATTTTCAAGCCCATCTTCCTTTACATTTTTGGGCAAAATGTGTTTCTTCTGTTGTTCATATAATTAATCGTTTGCCCACACCACTCCTTTCTCGCCAAACTCCTTTTGAACTTATGGCAAACTTCCTTCTTATTCCCTTCTTCGAGTTTTTGGGTGTCTTGCATATGCTACTGATGTGCACGTTCCCCATAAATTTGCTCCTCAAGCCAAACATTGTATTTTCCTTAGCTATCGAGTTGGTAAGAAAGCTTACAAGCTCTATGACCTTGCCACCCATCAAATGTTCACCAGTCGTGATGTTGTTTTTCATAAAACTATTTTTCCTTATGAGCCTATTCCATCTGCTTCCTCAAATTCAGCCCCTGTGATTCCTTTTTTGTTGTATTCGATCCTTCTCCACTAGTCCAACAAGCCTCACCACTAGAACCACTTTCTCTAATCCAACAATCCTCACTGTCGGAACCAATTTATCTCGTTCAACAACCCTCACTACCGAATCCAGTTTCTTATTAGCCATCACCTACTAAGCCTCCTCGCGAACCAATTTTACGTCGTTTTTAATGACCTTGTCACACTCCCACGATTTTATGTGATTATGTCTGTAACCAAGTGACGTCTCCCAACCATTTTCCATCTTTGTCATTAGGTCCACAAAAAGGTACGTGATATCCCCTTAGAAATTTTGTCTCTTATCATCATTACTCACCACAACATTGTTCTTTTACTGTTGTTGTCAATCAAGATATTGAGCCTACATCTTATACCGAAGCAGAGTCTCATTCTCATTGGCAATAAGTAAAGCAATATGAATTATTTGCCATAGAAGCCAACCACACTTGGTCCCTCACTTCTCTTTCTCCTAGTAAGAAGCCTATTGGTTGTCATTGGGTTTATAAAATCCAACGGCACTTAGAAGGCACTATTGAGCATTTCAAAGCTCATTTGGTTGCGAAAGGTTACACACAACTGGAAGGTATAGATTACCATGACACTTTTTCTCCCACCGTTAAAATGATTACTATTCGTTGTTTATTGGTTTTAGCAGTTGCCCATAATTGGTCTCTTCACTAACTTGATGAAAACAATGCTTTTATTAATGGCGATATCTATGAAGAAATATATATGTCTCCACCTCATGGTCTTTGGCGTCAAAGGGAGAATCAAGTGCATCGCCTTCACAAGTCATTATAAGGCTTAAAGCAAGCTTCCCAACAATGGTTTGCTAAGTTCTCTATAGCTATCCAAGCTGCTAAATTTGTTCAATCCAAAGCAGATTACTCGTTATTCACATATCGGAAAGGCAAATCTTTTACAACTTTGTTGATATATGTTGATGACATTCTTATTACGGGTAATGATATCAATGTCATATTAGCTCTCAAGTAATTTTTGCATAGTCATTTTCGGTTTAAAGATTTGGGTGATTTGAAGTATTTTTGGGCATCGAAGTTTATCGATCAAAGAAAGGAATTTTTATTTAGCAAAGATAATATACTTTGGAAATTTTAAAAGATGATGGATTTTTTTTTTGTGCCAAACCTGTGAACTTTCCCATTAAGCAAAACATAAAGCTCTCGAATTCAAGTGAATTGCTTAAAGATCCATCTTAGTATAGGTGACTTGCTGGACGCCTAATTTATTTGACTATTACTCGACCAGATATCACCTATTTAGTCCATGCGTTAAGTAGATTCATGCATGCACCACACAAACCACACATAAAAGTTGCCTTGCATGTCTTGCGCTAATTGAAAAGCAATATAGGACACGGTTTGTTTTCCCTTTCTCAAAATGATTTATCTTTACAAGCTTTTCCTAATTCGGATTAGGCTGGTTGTCCAATATCTCGTAGATCCACTACGGGTTATTGTGTTTTTTTGGGATCTTTACTTATTTTCTGACGAACAAAAAGGTAGAAAATCATATCTCTCTCCTTAACAGAAGCCAAATATAGAGTCATGACAAGTACATGCTGTGAATTATCCTGACTACGCTCATTATTAACAAATTTGAGAATATTGCATCTGAAGCCAACATTGTTATATTGTCATAATACAACCGCCTTACATATAGCAGTCAATCACATTTTCCATGAAAAAATCAGAGATATAGAGATGGATTGTCATTTTATTTGGGACAAAATACAAGATGGCTTAATTGTAACCAAACATGTTGCTTCAACGAACCAGCTTGCAGATGTGTTCACCAAGCCATTGGGGAAGGAAGCTTTCTCAACTACGATGCCCAAGTTGGGAGTTCTTAACATTCACTCTCCAACTTAAGGGGGGAGTGCTGAGAAGGTCAATGACAAATGGCCTATTCATTGACAAAATATCCGGCCATTCATAGATTAATATATTGTATTAATTGTATATTTTTTTAGTTGCCTTTTATACTTAGACGACCTTGAATAGATTAACATGATTGTAGGAAATCTCTAACATGATTATAGGAAATCTCTTGTATAAAGTTACGTCTTTCAATTCAATAAAATTAATTCAAAAGCAAATATTCTTTTCCTTCTTTTACACTTAGCTTCATGGAAATCCCCACCATGGGAGAATTTGTGATAATTGGAAATTTTAGGCACTGATTTAGTTAAGTTCATATTCTAATTAGTTTTACTCATTTCAAAAGTATAATGATGGTCTCTTTTAAAATATTTGCGAGAGTTATCATATTAAACCAAATATTGACATAAAAATCACGTGTACATTCACGAGTGTCTTGCTTTGCGAATCAAACATAAATACTCTCATGAAGTAGATATTCCATTCCCAACTAGATGTCATTTCATGGGAATATTTTTGACACTATAAATTAAATAGAATCAATGAGGTCACTAAACTATTATGTGTTTGTGTGCGTGCCCCGACGTTACTCATTTGCTAAAACATCATAATGTCACTCTTTCCGTCTGATATAAACGTCTCTCTATTACTCAAGCTTGTATAAAAGGTACTCTGCTTGTGTGGCAACCTAGATCCATCGTAACATTCGTCACTTCATTTCCCTAAAAAAAAACAACGTGACTCCTACATGGATTCATCATTTTAAGACTTGCTATTATAGGGTTTCAAAATTGCCCTAATTCCAGCTCCATTATTCTCTCGTCCTAATCAAAATTTTGATATTTCGAAATTGATCCCTCTGCTCTGTCATCAACACAAGCTCTCGTCCTCTCCCAACCATCCAATTCCTAATTTCCCCTCTATAAAATTCTTGAATTCTATCAATCGCAAGGGCTCCATATTTGTCATAAACCTAATTCTAACTCGAACATGCTTCTTCGTTATCTTCCTCATAAAATTCCAAGTTGAACTAGTTGAGCACATAACGAGGGGACAAATTGTCTATTGAATTGATCATTGATGGAGTAAAAAACACATGCTACAATAGCCAATTACAACTTCTCATTTGCCTCAAGTGTCTTTAAAGGAACTTATCCACAAAATCGCAACTAACTCAGACAATCTACTTGTTGTCATGATCCTACCACACTAACTTGCTAAAGACCATCTTGATGAGGGTGCAACCAAGAGACTATACATTGGACTCTGACTCCTAAAACCTGCCCTGTGTTAACTCTCAATGCCACCCAAAGTGGGCTTATTGTGTAACGTGATGGAGGTTTTTAATTTTTCCCAATATTAACTCAAGTTATCAAATGCATATATTAAATATATAGCCTAATGCTATGTTGTTTTGACATTTTTTACTCTATTCCCTTTATCACCCTTTTCTTTTATTGTTGTAGTGTGTTTGTGGAAATTGATGCAACTTTTGTGGAGTACAACTGTGCTTTCTATTAACATAATTTACATAATGAAAAATTATAAAGCTTCAATTTCTAAAACAAATGTTTTTCAATACGACAAAGCTTTTAATTTTAGTTTCTAGTGAAATTATTTTCCCATTGTTTTATTTGTCTTTTCAATATCTTCATTGCTAATTGAAGAGCCCTAGTATGTGTCTACCTCAAATCTAATTGATATATCGAAATTAGGCTACTCCCGACCAATTTTTTAAATAACTTATACATCGGAGGAAAGCAATATCTGTTCATTTATTATATAAAATTAAACCACAATGGTGCAATGCAATGATGTAGAAATATATTTATTGATTATAACTTGCAAATTGTGACTATAACAAACATCATTCTTGACTCATCTTAGTTGTTGGAAGTCAACTACATTTTATTCAACTCAATTTATTATCTTCTAAAAAACTATTACCAATCCCCATAATTTAAATTCTCCGTATTTTTCAACCTACACCTATAATTTTTTACTTGTTCACAGTGAACTTACATTCATTGCATATATCTCATTACATGGCAATATTCAAGCTCAAAGCCACATTTGTTGATATTGGGGAAAAAACACACAATGGTTGACTATACCCATTCCAAAACTTATTATTCATACTTACTTGAACATTTTTCAAATACATTACTCTTAACAAATTACAAATAAAATTAAACACAATGGGTAAAAAATTGTTACTAAAAAAATTCATAAAGCTAAGAATGCCTTAATAAGAAAAATGAAAAACAAATGCGGCACCAAGTTAATTGATTCACCAATGTTTACGATTGTAATATTTAATCAAACTTTTCAAAAGAAAAATGAATAGTTCTAATCAATCAACAAAGAAATTCACCTTGAGAGCCGCCTCTAATGAAATTTGTGAATGGGCAACATATTTTGTTGCAACAACATTTGACCCCACAACATCTATAATTATAATTAGATACAATAAATATAAGACCTAAAGAATCTTTAGAGGTTCCACATTTTAACACTACATAGCTATGATACGACACAATAGATTTAAAGTTTGCTTCTTTTCTAAGAAAACTAACTGTTTTAGAGAAATGTTTGTTGACATAAGCATTTCATAATATTCGTGATTGTAAAAAAGATTTTTTGATACTACCAAAATGCACTGCATCTAGCCAAGCAACATGTGAGACATAATTAATATAACCTTGAGATTGAAGAAAGATGAAAAAAGAAATCACTAATAATTTGAAACTTGATGGGCTAGAAAGTGATGTCTTTATTTACATGAGATGTATGGGAAAAATTATTTGGTCAATTGATGGTCACTCGTAATTTGATTTTCACCATAATTGTGACATAATTTAGATTCGCTTGCAAAAGATTGATATAAAAGGCTATCAAGTAAGTGATTTTTGTTCATCAAAAATGCTTTCTTGGCATGGGCAAATTAAAACTTGCAATTGTGTCTTGATTAACTTTGGTTATGCATGCAATTTTGATAATCTGCATACAAGATCAAATGTAATCTTAATAGTAGCCTTCACCTTATTAGACTTTGTGAATCATGACTCGTTTAGAGACTTGTGAGTATAAACTATGGTATGGATAATTGCACTTGTTTTAGACTGTGAAAATCAAAACTTTGAAAATTAAACAAAAGAATGAAAAATTAAAGTTAAGACTTTATCTGTTATGATTACAATATAGCTAACTAATTATGACTCTTTACCTTATTTTTTAGTATTTTAGTTATTGATGCGATTTAAATTTCTACAGAGTTACAACATATGATGTAACTATTTATATTTGCTTTTTTATTTGAAATTTAATAAAAGTTTTAATAAGATAATTATTGTTCCATTGATTTGTCCATAAGTCACGATAGATGACTCGGTGACCTAGTCCTTTCTCGGGTTGATATCTAGTGATGGTTAATAACATTGCAATCCCCTATACTTTCGATGTGCATACTAAAAAATTAAAATTAAACTAATATAAATTAAATGAAGAAAAATAATAGGCTTCCAACAATTGCATACAATTGCATTGTGGGGGTATTTGGGCAAACAAAGAGTTGTGGCTTAGGGCCTGTTAAGCAAATATGGAAACAGAGAAATAAATATGAGACTTAATGGTCTTGATGATGATGAGCTACATATGAGAATGAGAGTCGTGGAGGAGCCAACTTTCATGCATTGGAATGATAATGCACGCGTGCTCATTTATCCCATTAAAATGTAATAACTCATTTCCTTCTCTATCTATCCTATGTATTTATAAATGAGAGCATTTGTGTTGTGTGAATTGTGCAAGCAAGTGAGTGAGTGAGGAGTGTGAGTGCTGAAGGTGAGAGAGAGAAAAGTGTGAGAAGAGTTGAGTTGAGTGTGTCTTCTCCACTTTTTTTTTTTTTCTCTTAGATTATAGTATATGCGGTGTGCTCCGTGGATGTAGGTCAGATTAGATCGAACCACATAAATCTGGTGTCCTTATTTTTGTGTGTTTATTTTGCTTGTGTGTGTGTGTGATTATTTTTCCTAGATCCTTTACAAGTGGTATCAGAGCCAGATCGGAGCAAAGTTCCCAGTTTAGAGCGAAATTGCCAGATTGGAGCAAAGTCGTCGGATCAGAGGTCCCAAGAGTTATATTGTGCTAATTACGTGTCTAAGGAAAATTATGTATAGGAAAGTGGGACTTAAGCAGTCCATTGTGAGCCCTACCTCCCTGGAAATTTACCTGGTGTAATTTAACATAATCATCACTGGGCCCCATAGACATGTCATCAGTCAACCTACTCTAGTGACATCATCGTGCTGCATCAGCAGAGCTGAGTCAGCATTCTCATCAACACCGTGGCAGCGCTGTGTCAGAGCCACGTCAACAAGCATGCGTCAGCCACCACGTTAGCATCCATATCATCTCTGGGCCCACTTGCCACGTTAGCATCTACGTCATCCCTAGACCCACCTACGTAATGGCATCAGTAACGGTGTTAGGAATATTCCATTAAGTGGGAATATATTCCTTTAAGTTTAACAGAAAGTAGACCGATTTTGACCAGAAGGTTTGACCAAGTTTTTGGAGTCATTTCAGGTCTATTTTTTGAATGACTTGAACCATTTCAAGGTTTTTTGTCCATTTCGAATCCAACCGTGATGTCTGTTTGAGCTACTTCCATCTCTAGATTGACGAATCGAGATGTAAAATGAAAAGAGTTCAAAGATCGAGATGTTTAACGACACCAACTTTGGTTTTTGGAAGATGCTGATTGAAGACTACTTGGTTGGTAAGGAGTTGCACTTACCATTAAAGGGAAAGCCAGATTGCATGATAGAGGACAAGTGGGAGTTGCTTGACCGAAAAGCTCTCGGAGCTATCAAGATGACGTTGACAAAGTTTGTTGCCTTCAATATCAAGCATATGACAACCACCAATTCTCTTATGGATGCACTCTCCGACATGTACGAGCAGCCATCGGCCGCCAATAAGGTACACTTAATGAAGAAGTTATTTACCATGAACATGTCCGTAGGTGAAAGCTTTAGTAGACATCAGAACAATTTTAATGAGCTGTCGGATCAACTCGCCTCCATTGAAATCAAGTTTGACAGTGAGATCTGTGCCTTATTGATTCTTAGTCAGTTGTTTGAGAGTTGGAAAGGTATTGTTACTAAGATCAGTAGCTTCACAGGAAAATCAAAACTGAACTTTGATGAAGTCGTTAGCATGATTTTGATGGAAGAGATCAGGATGCAGTCAAACAATGCTTCCACATTAAGTTCAACCTTGAACGTGGAAAGCCGAGGGAGAGATTCTTGGAAAGGAAATGGGCATGGACGATCAAACAATTGCGACAAATCTAGGACCAGACGGTCCAAATCTAGAAATCTCAGAGGTTCCCAGGGTATAAAGAACATTAAGTGCTAGAACTGTGGAAAGATCGATTATTACAAGAATCAGTGCATAGGTCAAAGAAAATAATATGAGGCGAAGACAGAAGCAAATGTCACTTTAGAAGAAAGTGATATTTTGATATGCTCTTTGGAGAGCAAGAATGAGTCTTAGGTCTTAGACTCTGGAGCCTTATTTCATGCCATTTGTAGTAAAGATTGCCTAAAGGAGTATATACCAGGTGACTTTGGTAATGTATACCTTAGCAATGATCAACCGTGTGACATAATCAGCAAGGGAGTTGTGAAGATCAAGATGAACGGGTTTGTATGGAAGCTGAAGGATGTCAGATATATTCTAGACGTGAGAAAGAACTTGATCTCAGTTGGACAACTAGAAGATGAGGGATACACCATAACATTCATTGGTGATGAATGAAAGATTTCAATGGGTGCACTGTCGATTGCACGAGGTAAGAAAAGTGGAACGCTTTATATGACTTCTAATGTTTACATGTCTATTTCAGCTGCTGCAAAAAATGACGATAGCAACATTTGGCATCAATGACTCGGTCACATGAGTGAGAAGGGACTCAGGGTGATGCACTCAAAGGGAAAGTTGAGTAATCTACTGTTAGTAGAGATTGATATGTGCGAGGATTGCATACTTGGGAAACAAAGGAGGGTCAGTTTCCATACATACACCAGTACTCCAAAGAAGGAGAGACTTTAACTAATCCACTAAGATGTATGGGGACCGACGACCGTCTTATCCACAGGTGGAAGGAATTACTTCGTGACATTTATTGACGATCATTCTTAGAAGGTATGAGTTTACTTTCTAAAATACAAATCTAATGTCTTTGATGCTTTCAATATTTGGAAATTAATGATTGAAAATGATACTGGTTTGAAAATCTATAAGCTGAGAATTGATAATTGTGGTGACTATGAAGACACTGGGTTCAAGAAATTATGCTATGAGCATAGTATCAAGATGGAAAGAACTGTACCAGGTATGCCTCTGCACAAAGGTGTAGCCGAGCAGATGAACCGATCATTATTGACTGAAAGATCCAGAAGCATGTGTACGCGGTTAGGCTTACCAAAGTAGTTTTGGGCGGAAGCAGTCAATACAACAACGTACTTGATTAAGAGGAGTCCATTAGTACCATTGGATTACAGTCTACCAGAAAGAGCTATGAAGTGGAAAAGAGGTAAGACTTTCACATTTGAAAGTTTTTGGTTGTGTAGCATATGTGTATGCTAGTGATCATGTCAGAAACAAGCTTGATCCAAAGTCCTGGAAATGCATCTTCGTCGATTATGGTGAAGATGAGTATGGGTATCACATTTTGGGTGATGAAAACAAGAAGGTGATCAGAATCAAAGATGTGATCATTAATGAAAAGGCGATGTACAAAGACAGACACACAACAGAACCACCATAACCCGTAGAACCAGTTTAGAATGAAACAACCTATGTAGACTTTGATGATGTCCTAGAAGGTGTTAGGACACAACACACCAAGAATCCTCAGAAAGAGGAGACACAACAGCAAAACGCTGAGATTCCCCAGGCGGAGGAATCTGTGGAGTAGATTGTCACACCACTGCTTCCTACTCTAGCTCGGAAGCTTAGTAGATCTTCTCGGCTGTATATACCAAATAAGAGGTATATGAATTATTTACTTCTTATAGATGGAGGAGAACCTGAATGCTATGATGAAGCATGTCAGGTGGGAGATTCGAGCAAGTGGGAGCTTGCAATGAAGGACGAGATGAAGTCCCTCAACTCCAACAAAACGTGGGAACTAGCTGAGTTGCCCAAAGGTAAGAAGGCTTTTCACAACAAATGGGTGTACAAGATCAAAGAGAAGCATGATGAATCCATGAGATACAAAGCCCGATTGGTAGTTAAAGGCTTCGAGCAGAATGAAGGAATTAACTACATTGACATCTTTGCACCAGTACTTGTGAAGTTAACAACCATCACATCAATTTTGAACATTGTTGCCTCGGAAGACCTATATCTTAAGCAATTGGATGTGAAGACGACATTTCTACACGGTGATCTTGATAAGGAGATTTACATGCAATAGTCAAAAGGATTCATAGTAAAAGGTAAAGAGGATCTTGTGTGTAGATTGAAGAAGAGCTTGTACGGTCTCAAACAATCTCCTAGGCAATGGTACAAAAAATTTGACAGCTTTATGCGTAGGAAAAATTTTCAGAAGTGCAATGCCGCCGACCACTGTTGCTACTTTAAGAGTTATCAATTTAACTACATCATTCTATTGTTATATGTCGATAACATGTTAGTCGTAGGACAAGATATAGAAGAGATAAGGAAATTGAAGAAGTAAATGTCAGAGGGGTTTGACGTGAAGGACTTGGGTTCAGCCAAGCAAATACTTGGGATGCGGATCTTCAGAGATAAGCAATAGGGAACATTATGGTTATCTCAGTTGGAGTATATTAACCATATTTTACATAGATTCAACATGAGTAGTGCCAAAGCGGTAAGTACACCATTGGCCGGTCACTTTAGCCTCTTCAAGGATTAGGCTCCCTATACAGATGAAGAGAAGAACTTCATGACGAAGGTACCTTACACCTCAGCCATTGGAAGTCTCATGTACGTCATGGTTGGTACCAGACTAGATATTGGCCAAGTAGTGGGAGCTGTCAGCAGGTTCATGTCAAATCTAGGGAAAACTCACTGAGAAACAATGAAGTGGATCTTAAGATATCTACGTGGCACTATTGATAAGTGCCTATGTTTTGGCAAAGGAGACTTGAAAATTCAAGGGTATGTTGATGTCGATTTTGCTAGTGAAATTGATCATCACAAAAGCACCACCGGATATGTATTCACTGTTGGCACAACAACTGTTAGTTGGATGTCACAGATACAGAAGATTGTTGTTTTATCCACTACGAAAGTTGAGTATGTAGCAGTGACAGAAGCCAATAAAAAGATGATTAGACTTCAAGGTTTGTTGATAGAGCTTATAATAAAATATGAGATAAATGTTTTGTACAGCGATAGTCAGAGTGTGATACATCTAGCAAAGAACTCTGCATTTCATTTCAGAACCAAAAACATTGGATTAAGTTGTCATTTCATCAGATCTCAGTTAGATGATGGAGTGTTGACACTGAAAAAAATCCAAGATAGCCAGAATTCGGCCGATATGTTGACAAAGGTGGTGACTACAAAGAAGCTGAAGTTGTGCTCAACTTCAGTTGGTCTTCATACTTAAAGACATATTTGAGCACATAATTTATCTATATATTAATGGGAGATTGTTAAGCAAATATGGAGATGGAGAAATAAATATGAGATTTAATGGTCTTGATGATGATGAGCTATAGATGAGAATGAGAGTTGTGGAGGAGCCAACTTTCATGCGATGGAATGATAATGCCCGTATGCTTATTTATCCCATTAAAATGCAATAACTCATTTCCTTCTCTATCTATCCTATGTACATAAATGAGAGCATTTGTGTTGTGTGAATAGTGCAAGCAAGTGAGTGAGTGAGGAGTGTGAGAGTGTTGAAGGTGAGAGAGAGAAAAGTATGAGAAGAGGTGAGTTGAGTGTGTGTCTTCTTCTCTTATTTTTCTCCTAGATTATAGTATATTCGGTGTGCTCCGTGGACATAGGTCAGATTAGACCGAACCACGTAAATTTGGTCTCCTTATTTTTGTGTATTTATTTTGCTTGTGTGTGTGATTATTGTTCCTAAATCTTTAGCAGGGCCAACCTACATCATGTGTGAGACCCATTGTAGTGACCCAGAGGAATTATAATATTTTAATAATAAAAGGAAGGGAGAAGAGGAAATTAAAAAGGGGGTAAATAGGTTCGCGTTCGTCAACGAGAAAATACCGAGAGAGATTTTGGGTGATTCTAAATTTTTTCGACGAGGGGAAAGTTCATTGACGAGTTGTCTTCATGACCTCGTCGATGAAGGCCAGTGTATAAATAGTGATTAACACGATTTTTCAGCTTAATTTGGCTGCTGAATCTCTCTCTCTCACTCTCTTCGGTTCCCCTCACTTCTCTATAGCTTTCTGGGTCCGTTCTTCGCCGGATGAATGATCTGAAGCCACCACAACACTCTTGGGAAAGTTCTCTGCATATCTATTAGAGTGGATTGTTGGTGGAGCTAGTTCGCAATCCATCCCAAATATAGGGTAAGACTTTCTACTCAATATTTGACTTCTTAACAGTTGTAGAAAGCGTAGTACGCGAAAAAATACTGAAGTTTAGTTCTGGGGCATGTCATTTTGAGGATGTTGAACGGAAAACCCTGCGGGCGTAGGACTGCTTATTTTAGGATCTTTTTTTTTTCTTTTCAGGAATCAGGTAAGGAGATAAATTAAGCTGGTTATTTTATGAAAATGTATGTATGTTATTACAGCATCTGATTTCAGAAAAATAAATATATTTATACATGCTTTATGTTTGGGAAATATTGCTGTAAAAAATGATATGTTTAAATATGTATAAAACCTGTTTCGTATGGCATGAGTATAATTTATAATGAAATACTGTTTTTTGGGAATATGAAAAAGATATGGATTTTGTATAATGAAAAATCGGCGTACGGGTCGAGAGTTTTATATGTTTGCCGGTGTACAGGCCGAGCTATGGATATGTTTGCCAACGTATGGGTTGAGCTATGGATATGTTTGCCGGCGTACGAGCCGAGTTATGGATATGTTTGCCGGCGTACGGGCCGAGCTATGGATATGTTTGTTGGCGTGCGGGGCGAGCTATGGATATGATTTGCTGGCGTATGGGCCGATGATTTTTATGATGTATATAAATATGCAAAACAATATGATGTCATTGACTTGGCAAATACTTCAAACGTCCTGCTAATAAAATAAAGTTTTTTTCCCTAATTTTAAATTCAATCATTAACCTAAGCAGCAGAAGACCAATCATATAAAATAAATCCACACATAATACAATACGAGAGTGTCAAATCATCCCACAATATACAAACATCACTATTTTCACGAAACTACCCTTACTGATACCAAGGGTTTACAAAACATGCCACTCAAAAATAATACTCACTCTCAAAAAGGGCAGTATAACAGTCCCTCTACCTACGAGTCTGCTCCGCTCGCCTAACTAGTTCACCTGAAAAATAATTCAATACTGAGATGAGCCAACGCTCAGTAAGACGAAACATGCTATTACTAGTGTGTGGCCACTGAGTTTGGTAAAAATAATCTGTTTTAAGAATAGTATGAATAACTGAACCTGAAATGCTGAGATCACATTACGTATAATAAAAACATTAACTACATAACCTAACATGCCAATCTGTATGAAATTACTTTTCATATTAATCCTACTATTCCTGAAAGTCTGATAATACTCATAATATCTGAGAAATTTCCCTAGATGGTTGTATGTCATGATTTAACCCCTTATGACAAGGTTGTGCGGCCCGAAGGCGAGACCTATCTTGGCTGGCCTACCAGGGTAAGTTAACTGAACTTCGACAGTCTGATCGGCCCCCTCAATCCATATCTGATGGAGAGCCTGTCCCGACGTGGGCACGATCGACCTCATACCACTTACTATCTGACTAAAGTGGTTGCACTCTGAACTGAATGTTTGTAGCTACGGTACCGTGCTCTGCTGTCTGATTCATCAGGGTCTAATACTATATAGGTAATTGATATCTGTAATATACTGTTTTTACTGTGGTTTCTAAAATAATCATAACCCCATAGAATTTATCTGAAATTCTAAATAAACTGACTGAAAATTTGATTTCTGTATAACTAAACTGTTGTCTGAATATCTGTATATTGGGGCGTTATGGTACTGATAAATGTGTTATTATGAAATTATTGAAAATGCATATTTCTAAGTATACTGTACACTGAAAATTTTGTCATTCTATAAACATGCAAATATCATGGTATTTCTGTTAATAACTATAACATGGTATTCACAAATTCTATAAATATAGTACTGTTTCTGTTATCAACTCAAGTCACACAAGTAAATATTAATATTACCAGGCTCCGAAAACTGTATATATAGTTTGAATAATAAGTTAATACAGGCATATAATTTGTACTGAAATCATATATGGTTGCCTAGCATAGCATGTTTCTCTTACCTGACTACTGGAAAGACCCTATAGTATACTGGTCCAACACCCGCAGGGCTTCCTACTCAACACCTTGAAAATAACATTCGGCAGAACAGAAAATTATTATTTCTTTGTCTCTATCATTTCCTACAACTGACAGAAGGCCAAAAATTGAATAAAATGTCTTACCCTGATTTTGGGGAGAAATTCGACTCAATCCTACCAACGATCCGCTCCAACAGACTTGAAGAGAACTCCACTAGGAGCGTCATGGCGGCCTCAGATCGTCGATCCGGTGACTAACGGGGCCGAAATCGAAGAAAAAAGGGAGAGGAAACGTAGGAGAGAGAAAGAAAAGAGAACGACGCTGAATTTCTACATTAATCCGAGGTTTTGCACTATTTATACTGCGGCCTTCGTCGACGAGCTACGTCATCTCGTCGACGAAGTCCAGAAGGAGGTTCATCAACGAATACCATCTCCTCGTCGACAAAATTCAGAATTCAAAAAATGGCCGCTTGGTATTTTCTCATCGACCAAATGCTACCTCGTCGACAAGGTCCTCATGTACCGTCGTCGACGAATCCCCTGTGTTCGTCGACGAGGCCCTAGGAAAATTATTAGGTTATTACATTCCAAAATGCAACGTCACGTTCATCGACGAAGTAGGCTGCCTCTTTCTGTTACTGTTACCATTTCCCTCCCTCTTTATTATTTAAATATCATTATTCTTTAGGTCGTTACAATACTAGTATGAAATATCCATTTATCACAGTTTGATTATATGTTATATGGTATTAGAACCTGGTTGACTTGGTTTAGGCTAGCACTTGCACGATACCGCTTCTATGTGTTCATGATTCATCATGATATTTGTGTTAATGCTGCTATACGGAGTAGCGTGAGGTTGGATGGTCGATGTGGTTTTAAGAAGTGTGAGCGCCCCTGGTGTACGGACTAGGTCTGGCAGACCTATAGACTTACAGACTGTACTATTGACTTGGCAGTGGTCGGCCAACCATTGTCAGGTCCCGCTTTCGGGCCACACAACCCAGTCATGTGGGGGTAATACATGACAACAACTAGTTAACCTACCAGGGTTGTTTTCGTATTATATTTATATGAGATGAATTATGCTATGAGAATCCTATATGTTCTGCTATGCTTTGATTATACATGTTTTTCCCATAAATGAGATATACAGTTTTACTAGTTATGTTTATGTAAATGATTATATATATATATCACGAAAATGCTCATGTTGCCACACACTAGTATTAGTTTATTTCCCTTACTGAGAGGTGTCTCACCCCGAATTTCATAAACATTTTAGGAGCCCCTGATAGGAGAGCGAATAAAGTTCCGCTGAGATAGTACCGTTGATCTGCCCTCTCTGAAGGGTAAGTGTTTTGGTTGGGTTAGATGGATTTTGTGGAAGGCGACCCTAGGTTTCTTTTGGATTGTGTATTATGTTACATAAATACAGTGGTTGTAGTAACTCTGGTATTGTGATGAGTGATGTTGGGTTTATGATATTATATGATTTTATGTTTCCTGCTGCTTAGGCTTCCGTATTGTGTTTCTGGTATATCCCTAGAACCCACGGGTTCCGGTTGATTATGACCTACCAGATTTAATATGTTGGCATTGTATTTTATCATTTAAGGAAAAAAATATATATATGTGGAAATTAAGCAGGTCATTACACCCATCACCAACTTTGTGTATACTCAATATACTCCAAAGATATAGCAATCTAGAAGGACAACATAGACCTTTAATAAATTTCAATATATATAATTATTGAAACCCTTAGTTCCAAATGACAAACTACAAAGAAACTTTCATTTCTATTTGCCCTCTTAGACATGCATATATATTGCCCAGAACATTATATACTACACAAGAAAAATGTCTCATGCTAATCATTCAAAATTTCATTCAATTTATTTTCTATCCCTCCATTCCACTAACCAAGCATGATGTAAAAATTAGTTTTTCGTGTTCGTTAGTAAACAAGAAATTACTTAACACATGAAATTCAACAATAAAAAACACATTGGTTAACACTCCTTTCGTCCAGATAGTGATTTTTATTTTTACATAACAAATTGAGTAATTAATAATACAATTAGTCATCATGCCTAGTTAAACAATACCTGACTTCCAATAACTTGCTTCTTGTCCAATGTTCACCTACATAGATGTCATCATAACATAATTAAACACGATTTCTTTTCATTCATGTTGGAATTGGTGTGATCCCAAGAGGGAAGAGGGAGTGAATTGGGTTTTAAATTTTTTTTTTCTAATTTAAACATTTCGCCGATTCAACAAATCATATCCCATTTTAATTATGGTCGTGTATGTAAAAACTGAATAAGCAATATGTGCAGACATACACGTGTATCTCATTTAAAATAATGTATGCATGCAATTTGTTATAACCATAACAAGCACACACATATTGAATTTAAAGTGCATAAATTAAATGAGATAAGGAAAGAGTGACACACGATATTTGTTATCGAGGTTCGGCCAAATCAACCTACGTCCTTGCCTTGGGCATACCCCCTAAGGATTACACTATCCCTACTCACTTAAACGGGCGGAGCAGAAACCATTACAACCTTTCCTTACAGGGCAAGGTAAATCCCAGATCAATTACAAGGCTGAGCCCAACTTATCTCATTTACGGGACTAAGACTCCCCAGTTCAATTTTCGGGTTGAACCTAACCGGTCTCACTTACGGGGCTGAGACTCTGCAGTTCAATTTACGGACTCAACCTAACCGATACATTAAAACATTTTTGTACATGATAAAACACTTTTAAATTTAAGTAGAGATGCATAAGTTTAAACTCTAAATATATGCACTCTAATATGATATGAAATATATGCTCAGTAGAGTAAGGGTGTGTTTCTCAAAATATTTTTGCAATCTTTGAACATAATATGTATGATGAAGACTTCAAAGATTTAAACTCTAAACCAAATATTTATCCAAAAAATATTTTCAGTAAGACGTAGGAGAACCTAGGGTTTTGGTTTCAAATGATTTTGCACAAAACAAAAATACAAACATTTGATATTCAATGTGCAAACCAAAGCAAGAATGTATTTCTCCAGTATAATATTTACCATGGAAATATATGGAGAAATGTCAAAGCAAACTCCCAAAATGATTTTCAAAGTGAAAAGGAAATGAGAGAGTTAGTACCTTGAATGAAAAACTAAATGCCTATAAAATTTGTTCTCTTGTAAAAATGAATTACAATAATAAATGAAAGAGAGTTTTGGAGAGTAAAAGATTTGCCTCAAGAAATAGTTTTTGTAATAGAAAATAAGTTAGGGGAACTTTGATTAACAAGAGGTTAAAAATATTTGAGAGGAAATATTTGCTAATCAAAGTTGTTAATCAAAGCAAATGATGGGATATTTATAGTTTTTAAATAAAATATGACCGTTGGGACAAATTAAAAACTTTGGAAATGTTTTAATTCAGTTTTAACCCTAATTACCCCGATAAAAAATTGGCAACCCGAGAGGTTCGGTTTGTTGACCCTTAGGGTTGGTCGATCGAGTTGGTCGACCGAATAGACTCTGAGAATTTGAATTGAAATTCAGGTTCAGTTTGTCGAAGGTAGTGGCCAGTCGACCGAGCAAGGCGAAAATCCAAACTTTCGAGGTTCGGTCACCGATCCTCAAGTTCGGTTTGTCGGATCATAAGGTTCGATCGCCTGGGGCCTTTTTGAACTACAAGTTCGGTCACCCAGGAATAGTGGAAATGCCAGTGACCAAGGTTCGGTTGATCGTGGGAGCTACGTTAATTTTGGTTCGATCGCCCGAGGCATGGTCAATTTTTGACCTCCATCCAGTTCGGTCGATCGAGACATTTTATATTGCCATGGTTTGGTCACCCGAAACATTACAAAAATGGCCTTTATGTCTTGTTTGGTCTCTTGTGCAATTTCAATCCCGATGAAAAAGCATGTGGCATTAAAGTGTAAGGGTCATGGTTCCAATTGTCATTCAATGGCTTAAACTTTTTAATTAAATCCAAAAACTCAATGTCGGTCGATCAAAGTTTGCCCTAAGGTTTGTCTATGGCCTTTGGTTTCCTATGATCAGTCTAAGGCTTATCTGAGCATCAAGTCATATCATGCAGGATGTATGCATTTATTACAGACCAAAGATATATAAAAATTAATGCTATACAATTAAACTCAAATGTCTTCTTCTTATCCTCTGCTCTTTGACATCATTGAATACGCTAGTTTGAGCTTTTCAGTTCTGTCTTGATTTCTATGTTCTCTTGATCTTATGTGTGATCTGAATTATACCTGTTTAGCACTTAAACATACACATAAGAGACACTTGTAGTTGCCAGCATCAAAATAAAGATCGGACTCAAAAAGTCAATAATTCAATTCAAAGGAACTCGACCATTTCAAAAGAACTACATAACCTTTTCTTTGTTATAATGTAGTTTATCAACTATAACCCTCAAGACATTATTTGACCTTAACATTTGAAAAGACAAATTAGACATTTTATTATTATTACTTAATACACCATTAGAGGTAACATATTCTTACACAGCTACGCCCATAAAAATAAGACACACCTTTCACCAAATAGGAGCAAAATGGTGTTTATAATAAAATTTATCTAAAATACACCCCTAACCCTATATTTGGCAAAATCTATGCTCCAAATACACTTACAAATGTCCCATATCTAACAAAGATAAAATGGACTCCACAATAAAATCGAATAAATCATCATTTACCTTTCCTTCCATAGTTTTAATATATTGTCTCTATAAAAAGAGTGAAAGTTAAGAGAGAGAAAAAGTTATAGAGTTGTGGGCTATTGGGCTCTTTTATCATTAGGGGCCGTCAAGTTGCATTAGGATTAAAGGTATATTCGAATTGAATCAAGTTGATACAATAAAATACTCAAGTTCGACTCGAACTAGATTAATTTAATAATTGTTAAACTTAAACTCGACTCGACTTGACTTGACTTGATTACAAATTAATATTAAATGCTATTATTAATATTAAATATATTTATAAAAATAATATTAAAATTATAAAATTAAAAATCTCGATTAAGTTTAAAATTTAACTCAAATACTATTATTGAACTCGAATTTGACTTTATAAAATATTTGAATAGTTTGAACTCAACTCAAATTCAAGTAAAATTAAGTCACGTATAATTAAGAAAGGAGTCAAACTTGAATAGCTCCCGAATAAATTTGTCTTACTTATACAAATCGCCTATTCCAAATAAAGCCCACCACCAGCCGGACACCGCCGCGGACGCCCATGTGCAAAAGAGGTAGATCCAAACCCGCCAAACCAGACCCGAATAAAGGGTCGGGTGCGTTTTCATTTTCCCCAGTCTGTGTGGAGGGTTTAAGCGATATGCGAGTGGGATTTTGAAAGCCAACAGAAAAGAGAATGGGGAAAGGAACTGATCTTTGGGACGATTCTGCTCTCATCAACGCCTTCGACGACGCCATCGCCAAATACAAGGTCCTCTCTCTCTCTCTCGTATCCGCCATGTTTAGCTTCCTATGACTATTCTGGCACAATGAATATGCATGCGCTCACTGCTTCTGCATCTGTAATTACTTAGTTCATTGCTCGGGTTTGTTGTATTTTATTACATAGATATGATGATAGCTGGATGTTTATTTAATTACTCCTGAAGTGAAATTAGCTAGAACGAGGATGTTGGGTAACTTGGGTTGGAGCGACAAGACATTGGAGATTGATTTGGGGATTGAACGTGACGAGTAATGTGATAAGGAGAGACTGGGATGAGTCCATACTACATATGAAAATTAATAAAATTTTCTGCTGCCATAATACAATTCAAATTGAGCGGGGAAGAGAGAATGATATGAAACACTAATTTCCTTTAAAAAGAATTATAAATGAATCACTAAGTTAAAAAGGAAAGTTCTCATGGCCTACCAAAAACTCTTCCACCAAGTCTGCATAAACCCTTCCATCAATCATTCTACCCAATGTATCAATCACAATAGTGAAAAGGAAGGAGAATTGAGGATCTCACTGTCTCGGACCCCTATTAGCTCTAAACCAAGTTATAGCCTCACCCTTCACCAAAAAACTACAGCCAAAAGGCACCCCCTAATTCATTTCCTTCATCTCGCCACAAAAGCTTTTCTATCCAAGATTGTATCCAAGCAGCCTCTCTTAATTCTTCGAACAGCATCCTCAACGACCTCATTTGCTACCACCGCTGCACCTAAAATCTGCCTATTACCCTTTGAACGCACTCTGACCATGGAAATGGTATTTAACAAGACACTAGCCAGTCTCTAAGATAGAACTTAGTGAGGATCTTATGCACACCAATCACCAAACTAATAGGCCTAAAGTTGTTGATTCTAGTAGCACAATTTTTTTTTGGGT
This sequence comes from Malania oleifera, assembly GCF_029873635.1. Taxonomy (NCBI): domain Eukaryota; kingdom Viridiplantae; phylum Streptophyta; class Magnoliopsida; order Santalales; family Ximeniaceae; genus Malania; species Malania oleifera. The sequence goes on from NC_080425.1 coordinate 13,856,009, forward strand.
ACCAGGGCAATAAAAAATTAAAAATCAAATTAACGCTCTATTCCTTCAAAAAATGTCAACTGTCTTTAATAAATGCCATTGTAACACATTTGGCACAGGAGGCCTCTCTCTCTATATATTTCAAACACAACACCTCTAGTATCCTCATGCTCAAAAGGCCTCTCTAACCACTTTGCTTTCTTTATGGAAATAGGGCACAAGGTCCAATGCCTCAATCATAGCCTTACCTTCATCCTTCTTAGAGAACAAGTTTCTAGAAAAATCAGTAATCATACCCGCAATGCACTTAGACTCCCTAGTAAACACACCTTTATCATCCTCCAACTCTCTTATGAAATTCTTCCTCCTCCTACCAATTGCTACCTGATGAAAGAGTCTTGTATTATAATCCCCCTATAAACTTCTGCCATTAATTAACTGCTTTTGCCAGCTAGATCTTCTGAGAGAGGTCCCTCCTCAGCTAACCAAACTATAACACCTAGTTCACGTAAATTGTAGAATTTTTTTCGTCCTTTTATGTATTTTTTGTTCTTCTGTTCTCTGGATTCTGGATCTCCAAGAGGACTCATTGTCCTCCAAGACTTGTACTCTGCGTTTTGTTGTCTTCCTTTATCCAAAAAATAATGCCTTTCTTCCTTGAATGGATATCACCAAAGACCTCCACATTCCAAATTTGAAATTTGTCCATCATAAACTTCCGCGTTCTCGTCAAGCAAGAACCCTTCCAGTCGCCCACTCGCTAGCCAATATCTGGGATTCTTGATGTGTCAATTTCATAGATACGAAATGGAGTTGGGGCCCCACTTTGTAGTATTACATTCAAGAAATTGGGGGTAGTGATCAGAAATCACTCTAGAAAGTGCTTCTTGAGCTAGGTTAGGTGCGGCTTCCTTCAACCTTTAGTGAATAAAAATCTGTCAATCCTAGTAGCTACTAACCTATTATTGGTAGAAAACCAGGTGAACTGGGCATTAGAGAGAGGAATATTCCTTAAATCACAATTCCTAATTAAAGAATCAAAACCCCTCATGGTATGAGAGATCCTTGAACCTCCCATTTTTTCATTAGTGATACTAATACCATTAAGGTCACCTTTTAGACACCAATTTTGAAAGCACAAACCATAAACTGCTGCTAGCTCATCCAATAACCCCTCAATTGAGGACATTTAGGACCATAATCTGAGGTGCACCCACTACTGCTCCTTACACTTGATGTCTAAATAAACAGACACAAGAAAGAGCCTAATAAAACATCCATCTTACGAGAAAACCTAGAGCCTTAAATAAACATAACTCCCTGAGGATCTAGTAGAGGCTAATCATGCCCAATCCTTAAACCTAGAATTGCATCCATCCACCCACTCTTGCTTGGTCTCTTGTGACAAGACAATATCAGACTCTAGAAAGTTTGCCAATAATCCCCTTAACCTCATGATGTTTAACCAAGCTCCCCAACCCCCTAACATTCCAACCAAACAACCTCATCCTAACACCTTGCTATCCCCAACTCTTTCACCCTTCCTGCCTCCATAATTGACTGCAGAGGGCCACCATAGGCCAATTTTTGCACCTTTTATGCAATTTTTTTTTCCTGCTCATAAATTATAGGGGAGACAGTGATCTGCAGAGACTGATCTAGAGGGTTAAGTAGCGTGCATCTCAACCTATCCAACAACTCTTGTGGATCCTGTTTGCCCCTTTCACCCCGTAGTGGATCTAAGGTTCCTGGCTCCTGCATTCCCCCCCAGGTTAGGGCCTAGAATTTTTTCATTGAAGCAAGTTTTTGATGTGGTTGTTTACAGTTGTTTGTCTTTTGAATTCTTAGCTTAAACCACATTGTTCAGATGCTTGTGTGCACCTGGCTTTCTATTGGGTTCAAGAATGCACTTCAAATTTTTTTTGGGCTCCCCTATTTTGTGTTCAAGAGCACAATAAGAAGTTTGTTGGTTTGATAAGCTCTTTGGTGTACTTCATTGTGGGATTCCTAGGTTTGAGGGGATTTTAATATATTCTGGGCAAATTTCACTATTTTTCATGTTAGTGGGGACTCTGAGAGATCTTTAAACCCTTGGGGTGTGGTGGGTGGGTTTAAAAAGGGGATTTGAGTGCTTTTGATTGCCCCTCTCAAATCCTACCGAAGGGGGATGGATAAGAAATTTGCTAAATATCTCTTTTAATAAATGGGGTAATTGCACTATTTCCAAAATAACCATCTCCAACAATCCCAAGAACCACCATCGTCATTTTGTTATTGTTCCCATTACTACTGTTAGCTGCTCAGCATTCCTACTTCTGTATCACCACAGTGACAATTTTCACACACCATCCCTCCACCAATGGCACAGCTATCTTACTGCTGCAATTAAGAAACATTTGACCAGCAACACTCCCACCAATTCACCACCACCACTTTGATGTCTCCACCATGACTACAACCTCCACCGTATCAGCACCATAATTACCTTGATACTTCCATGACGACTACCGCCTCCATCTCCCAACTGCTGCCCTACCACTGGAGTTGATTAAACGCCCCCCCCCCCCCCCCCCAAAACCATCACTATCTTGTCACCACAATCATGACCAGTTGACCTTGACCACTATCTCCACCACATCAAAGCCACTGCCTTGCTAGCTGCCACTCTTTCCACGGCACCACCACCACCATTACCTTGCATCTATTTCCATTGGCATATTTTTTTGGATCAGCAAAGGGAAATTATATTAAATGAGGCATCAAGGGGATGCCTCCCAAGTACAAAGAAAAAAAATGGATGAGAAACAACCCTTACTGAAAAGTATCAAGAAGATGAAGTATTACAAAAAGGGGGGGGGGGGGGGTGTCCCTTTCAACTAGCCCAAAATGCCAACTAGAGATCATAATCCAATGGTCCATGACACCCTGAATAGGAGAGATAATTACTTGAAAGGCTCTTCTGTTCCTTTACAGGCCCACAGTTGACTTCCCACTGTAGCTGCAGTGACCCATTTCTGATTTACAATGGAGATGGCTAGGTTCCACAATTTCTTCGTCCAAGAACAATGCAGGAGTATGTGATCAACCGTTTTTTCCTGCTCCAAGCATAAAAAGCTTCTATTGACAGGAGGGAGGCCTTTTTTCTGAAGATTGTCTATAGCAAGGATTTTTCCAAGAGTAGCTACCTATGTGAAAAAGACAACCTTTGAAGGGGCTGCTGTTTTCCAAATCAGCTTCCAAGGGAAGTTAGAACTGCTCCCAGGCAAAGAACTAAGGTGTTTATAGAAAAGCCAACAGTGAAGTTCCCAACCTCAAAACCCTTTAGGCTCATCGGAACCAGCCTGACAATGGGACTTATAGAGACTGCTGAAAAAATCCGTAAAAATATCAAGTTCCCAGTCAAAACATTTATTCACACAACACAGTTCATCCTACTAATTCTGACACCTCCATTTCATCCTCTATTTGTATTGCTCTGAAGGTCTCTGCATGACATCAGTGTCTTATCTGATATTCTTTTTGCCTAAGTAATCCCTCAGGTTATACGAAGAGTAATACAGATGCATACATTGTCTGTCTGCTTTAGATATACTTGCTGTTGGATCTTCTTACGCCAAGTGGCAGTACTAAGTGGCCATGTTTTGAGAGTCAGAGGTGGGCACACAACTTTACTCAATGACAAGACACATTTATAAGACAATGGCCTTAATGCTGTGCTTCTGTGAGAACTCCACTCTGAAAGTTGAGGAAATACAGTTTAGAAGTACAGGGGCAACCAATTTCAGAACTTGTCACATTCAATGTTTTAAAAGGCAAAGGCATAAGATGAGGCGTTTTAACTCTAAAGAGGTGAGGCATAAGCCTTAAGGCGTTGGTGCGTAAGCCTTTTGAGACTTTTATTTATAGATAAAAATATGTAAATGAATTACATATATTATAAAAATGAAGAAAAAATTAAGAAAACCACAAATATAATGTAAAAAAATCAAAGACAATTTGCAAACCACTTGTTGGCCATTTCAAAATTGCTAAATAGAATTCATTTCATAAATCATGACATACAAGAGATAGCTATAATATTACGAAGTTCGAATTAATTTCAAGATCTAAGATACAAATCTCAACTATTTTGGAAAGGTTGAGGTTCAATAGTTTTGGAAATTAACTCATTAGATCAACTCTCAATTATTTCGGAAAGGTTGAGGTTCAAGAGTATTAGAATCTACTCAAAGTCATATTATGACATTCCTTTTATATAAACAAAGAGTTAAAATTTTCTATCCAAAAATCTAACTTGAGAATCACACACTCAAAATGCATGACCGCTAAAAAGGTGCAAAAAGCGTGTCTTTTATACAAATGCATAAGCCTTAGCAGGTAATGCATTAGCTTTTTTGGGATTTGGTGTTTTAGATTGAGCCTTAGGGCTTTTTAGGCCTGCCTGCCTTGCCTTGAGGCAATCCTTGATTGAGCCTTTTAAAACATTGGTCACATTTGATGGTGGAATAAACATGCATAACTTGTCATCTATAAAAGAAGAAAGTGTGCATAAATTCTTTATATTTATATTCTTATATATTTTTTGATGGATGAGTACAAGGCTTGATCCAATGATAAGGGTGTCACACCCTGATTTAGGTTACAGGTTCAAATTACGGAAGCAACCTCAGGGGTAAGGTTGTGTATATCTTTCCTTCCCTCGATTCTCAATTTGGCATGGGACTATGGGAGCTTTGAGTTCTGGAGCATTGCATTTGATTTCTATTCTTTTATTTTAGTTTTAGAAATCGCATGATAAGGAACTGTCAAACTGATAACTGTGTTCTTTTGACATGTAGATGAGGTGGGTTCTAACTTGTTTTTGTTTTCTCTAATTTGATTGGGAAAATAAAAAAATGAGGAGAACAAATGAAAAAGAATGTCCAATTGGGAAGTGGATATGAAAATGATAATTAGGCTCTAATTGAAAAGTATAAATATGAAAAGCAGAGTATCTGTTTTTGATGACAAAACTTGTTCATTTTTTTTGGCTTTCCATTCAATAATATTTACTTTTTGCACCTCTGCTAATTTTTTTCCTGTCTGGACAGCATTTGCTACAAGTTTTTCCGTGCCAAAAATTTGTTTATTCATTTTCTTCACATATTTGGTCCAGCTAATGCATAGTAAAGGATACAACAATTGTTCAGCAGAGGAAGGAAATGTCATAAGCCGTACTGGAGATAATGCGTCTGCTCCTGTTGATGAGATTTATGAGGCTGAAAGGTTAGCCTATTACTTTGCCCATTCCTTAATTTCCTCTTGGTCATGCTTATTATTTTTATGAAAGATTGAAAATTTTTAGTATTTTCATCAGATGAAATCTGATATTGAATTTTCCCACATTTTGTGTTTGCACAACAGAATATGATACCATAATCTTCAGCAGTAATTTGCATATACACAGAATAAATGACTAGAAGATTATGTACTTGAAGGCTCAAGTTAAATGCTTCCTTTCCCACTTTAATATTTAGAAGTTCTACAATATGAGACAGATTAATGGAATAAGCTTACCAATCAGCATATATATATATATAAATGATTAAAATTTATTTGATTTAATGAAAAGATATGAATTTGATTGCAGCATTAACTGTTCATAAGTTATGAAGTTAAAATGAAGGCCACTAATTGTGAGTTCATCCATCCCTACAAGTTGTTCTTATATCTATTAATTCAATAGCTTGTAACTTGAATTTCTGTAGATGGTTTATTTATTTTAACCAGATTTACTCTCTTATTTAGTTATTTCCTTTTGACTTCCATCCACCAAGTTGTAAAATTTCTGGGTCATTAGGGGAAGGCTAAAAAAAAAGGGCAGCCCGGTGCACAAAGCTCCCGCATATGTGGGGTCTAAAATTTCTGGGTCATTAGGGGAAGGCTCTAATAGGAAAATGTATTGCATTTTTTGGAATGCGTTATCCAAATAGTAAGTACCAAACTAGGAACCCTTTTTTATATATAACTTTTCAAGCCTTTTTTATGCATATGAGAATACCCTGAGGCTTTCTTCTTTTTGGTTTATCCTGAGCTTTATAAAATTTAAAATTGTTTTTGAGAAAACAAATTTGAAGCCTTGGATTTGGGTTTTGTGAATTTGAACAAAGCTCAATACAATATTGTATGGAATTTTATCCAAATTCACACAATGTCAAATCCATGCTCCTGGACACACAGTAAAAGTATTTAAATATTCGCAGAGAACCATCAGGAGGCAGCAATTATGTTTAAGACTAAAAATTTGTATTCCGTTGCCTTTCTATCCATATTTTTGTCTATTGTTTTGCTTTCATTATTTTCCCACCTCATGTTCTATTTGTTCATTAGAGTTCTTTGAGTATTTTTTTAACAAAAGCTTTAGATTTTAGAATTAGAATATTATTTGTAAAATGTTATTTAGAAAATTTAGAAAATATTATAGCTTCTATGTATCTTTTGTTATCCCGGGACAACTCCTTGTCCATCATGTACTGTGCTTCTTGGTTTTATAGATACTGTCTTCTAATTTTTTTTTAATGTGTGATTAAGTTATCGATTTGGGAATCAGCTAACATGTGGTGCAATCATGACAGTCAGAATAATGCAAGTGTATACTCAAAAACTGAATTTTTAAATAACAATTTTCTTATGTCCTGCAACGTAGTCATTATTCTTTTATATTTGTTTATCTTTGCCTTGTATTCACTATGCTAAGTTTTTTTAATTTGTTCCTTTTTTTTGCCTTATATGTTAAGATATGAGGAGGCTGATAAGGACAGAATTGTTCCGTCAAATATTGCAACAGAAAGGGGAGAAACTAGTAATCTTTCTTCAGTTGAAGAAAATAAAAAAGCAGTTGCATATGTCCTTGAAAGCCATATAGGTTCATCAAATGGTGCACACATGCAGAATGAGCTTAAAGATTATTCAAATTCACAAGGTGCAGAAGATTATAACGACTTACTTAACCAGTATTATGGGCTTGAGGAGCAGAGGCAAAAAATTCTACAGCGACTTCATCAATTGGGCAGTTGGAATTATGACTATTCTGCTGAAGGGTCTGGTTCATTTCCACAGTGTGCTGATTATTCAACTTCTCAAGAGCATCAACCTCCTAGAACCCAAGCTTCGCATCCAGCCGCTGCCTGTTCTTATTGTCCATGTGCTTGTCAATGCTTGTTGGCTCCATGCTTGTCTGTACCTGCTTGTTGTATGAATGGGACATATGTTGGTAAAACTTGTAGTGTTGCTACTATGGCAGAGGGTTCAGGAAAGTTGTCCCCTTTCAAAGATGGTGACATCGTTAGAACTGCAATGTGTGCTGCAGAAAAAGCAATTTCTTCCATGAAGATGAGAACTTCTGGTAAAATTAGAACATGATTGAAGTTGAGCATCTTTTCTTTTTAGAGTAGTAATATCTTTAATATGTTTAAGAATTATAGTTACTGAGCGTTGACCAGTATCAGTCTATCCGATGGTTCAAGATTTATACTTGTGGGCTTAGGGGTTTGAAACTTGCTTTTGACTCTGTATTAACAAGGGCATATGTGCCTTTATTTTGTCTGTTGAGACAACCCTTGCCATGCACTTTAATTCTTTGGATTGACATAGTATATATAGATAGTGCAGAAGAAGCAGAGTTCAGTGCTGCTTGTGATTAGCAACGGAGCATTTAGTCTTCTTCAGTGATGCGTACAAAATGATGCATGTAATGTTAGTTGCAGTCATATTGAGGTCACACATTGATACCTTCAATTTCTCCCTGTCAAATTTCTGCCCTTGGAAAGTTCTGGGCCCTACTGCTGTGGCTATTGTGTTTTTCAATTTTGTTCTTGTTCTTTTGTTGTCATTTTCTGTTTTCTCCCTGTACTATGTTCTTTCTGGCAGATCATTGTTTTTGTGCGATTTAAATTTATCGAGTTTTGGTAGGATAACAAAACCCACACTTCCTCCAGGTTGCTTGCCATATTTGATCCTGCTGAAACTTAAAAAATTATTTCTATGTTGCTCTAATAAAACCTTTGCTTTTGCTCAATCCACGCCTCTGAACTCAAATTTATGGCTCCACTTTTATTGTCACGTTACTCCCATTTTATTCTCTACAAATGGATGATTACTGCCAAAGTGTTGTGTTGGCAATACTCTCTCTCTCTCTCTCTCATATACACATGCACAAACTATACTTGTGCACACATGTACAGGCAAAAGTTAAAATCCTTTTGGCATCTGGTGTATTCAATTTCATATTGTTTATCAGGGATTCAGGATGATTGACTCAGGGATCTGGTGGAATTGGAACCAAATTTCTGATGGCAATATAGATGCATTTGGTTAATGGGAACAGTGTCCAGTTTCATCAGGTTCATATAATAGCTTGAACATCTTGCTTAGGTGCTGTCATCATATGATTTTAGTCGATACTGTGGTAGTAATTGGCTTCAGTATGACATGTCTATGATGGTACCTAGTGACCACTAGTGAAGGGATGACCAGACATTCATTATTATTTCAGCAAATAATATCACTTCTTGCTTTCCTTCCATCCATGCGAAGAAAGAAAACCAAATACGCTTTTAAAGTGTTTTATTAAGCTAGCAAATTGATAGAGACCTTATTAATGTAATATAATGGAAATTCAATACAGTCCCTTTGGCAAGGAGGATGTTATGAGCCGTAGATAAAGCTTGTTTTTCATCTTTCTAAAACTTCATGTGCACTAGCATATGCTGTGTGATTAGGCAAGATAATTTTTTTTTTGGTTTAAGATTAGGCCATATATCTTGTTATTCCCACTAGCTACTTTTTTGTCCCTCTTATTTGAGAGAAAGTCTGTTTGACCATCATGTGATATAAATTTTAATGTGTTCTGCTCCTCTTCTGGATGCATTTTTTCTACTTTGCTATTGTGGGACGATACTTTGTTTTGTTAAGCAATAGTTAAATGACAAGAACCTAGGCCATTATTGTTGCATGTTCAGCCAGGATCTGATTTTTGGCTATTTTAAAAGACAAAAGTGCTGATGGATCAAGGAAGACAAGGGATTTTAATTTTATGACCTGCAATATGAGAAATCAACAATAGGCTTTAAAGCAGAAAGAAAAAGGGAAAAAAATGAGATTGCTAAAGCACCATTCTCCAAAATCTGAAGGTTTTGCTCACTCTTTACGAGAAAGACATCAAAGCAGTTTAGACCTCTTAATTTAAGTATGTACAATATTGTACATTTTTCAGTACATTCTTATACTTGCTGCCAGAACTGCATTAGGAAAATTGGTAATTATTTGATTCCTAGTGCATTAGCAGAGTGCTATATATTATATATTTTGAACTATAGTCTCAATTGGTCATATTCAAAAAGAAATGACTTGGAAATATAACATGTTGTTGTTGTTGTTCTCAATTGTCCCAAAAAAAAAGAAAAAAAAAAAAGAAACTCCCATACCTTGTTCTGTGAAAAATCTGAGTTTTACATTATGTACTTCATGATGCTGTTCTTAATTGTTCTTTTTGTCATTGTATATTAGGCACAAACATGTATTAGAAGGCATATAATATGCATCTTTTTGTATAACTTGTTCCTATGTTACATGAAACAGGGGAAGAGACTCAGGAAGAGAAAAATAAATGTGAAATGGGACAAAGTGCCAACTCTGAAACAGATCTTACTGCCGTTTTGAATGCTTGGTATTCTGCAGGCTTCTACACTGGCAAGTAAGTGCATCCTGTAGTCTTTACTTAAAAATGTTTTACTTGAAATATTACTTTATAAAAAGAAAAAAGAAACACAACTTTTGGTGAAAGCTACTTCTTATGCTGCTCCAGCACCACAAATGTGGTCTTCTTCCTGTGCTTTGAGAGTAAACTAATCATGTAGTCCTGTTGGATTCTACTTCTGTACTAGGCTTTTAAGGATCAGATTCAAATGAATTCATTATGATCTGACCACATTTGATATAAATATGCAGATTCTGTTCATTGGGTTCTGATTGCATCCAACTAAATTAGCAATATAATAATAATGCATACGATTGTGTTTGGTTTTTTGTTAGCTTGGCAGTATGAAGAACAGATATAAGCTCTTTAAAACTCTCTGAATTTTTGAACATTTGTCTTATGTACTAAATTAATGATCATCTGGGGTGCAAAAAGTTAAGCTGTTCTTTCAATTGTGTGAGCCTCTCTAGATGTTATAAATAATAGTGTCAATGACCAAGAAAATCCTAAACTTTGGCCTAATTTTCAATTTTTCCTTAACAATTCCTTGAATTACAGCCCTTGCCATTAATCACTCTAGACATCCCATTTTGTCCGAGGCTTATATGACACACATTGGGTAAAATCCATTAATGCAATAAAAAGAAGAAAATACAACAAAAATAAAAAATACAGGGAAAATGGAATTTTTACATTGAAAATAAAAAAAAAAAAATAGAAGAGGAAAAATGAAATAAATAGGGTGGGCAAGATTCTCCATGCTTGCACCTACATAGACACACAAAAGAATGTCAGTTAGGAAATCAGAATAAAAACTAATTGGTTTTTTAAATTTGATCGAACAATTTAAAGTTGATCAATCAATTTAATTAACAAATTAGTTTTAAGTTTGATTGATCAATTTTATAACTGATTGATCAATCAAATTTAAATCTAGTTGCTTCCCTCGGTAGAGAACTTCAGAAGGACACAGACACACACAGAGGGTGAGACACAGAGAGAGTAAAGAAAGGATTTGTTCATTGAGAGTTTTGAGAAAGAATTGTGAGACAGAGACAGACAGGCAGAGATTGAAAAAAATTGAGAAAGAAAGAAGAGCTGGAGATCTTGAGGTTCAAAGGAGAAGAGCAGAAAGTTTAAAGGAAAGGTGATTCGGAGGGCAAGAGCAGTGTAGTAAAGAATTCAAGGAGGCTTGGGAAAAAGAAGAGGAAGTTGCAAAGTCAAAATTCAAGGACGGAGGTAAGTGTTGGTTAATTTGGCATGAATTTTGTTTCAATATCTGGCAAATGCTGAATTTTGAACTCAGGATTCATTAATTAGAGCTTTAGTTTAGATAAAACAGAAATTAAGATTTTCCCCATAATATCCCAAATAAATTCAGGTATTTGATCAGAATTTGGAATATCCAGACTAGGGTGTTGACTTGGATCCGGCCTGAAAGCTTGAGTCAACTTGACTCGGGTCCAAGTCAATTGACCCGAATACCCAACCTGGGTCTAACCCAAACTTTTTGACCCAAAGTCAATGTTGACTTGGGTCAACCTAGCCCAATCATCCCGATTAGCTTGCGACCCAATTTTAAATCTAAGCCCAAATGGGCCTGGTCCAACCTAAACTAAAGCCCACGAACCCAGAGCCCAACCTTATTCTAGCTTGACCTAGCTCATACTTAATATAGCCCCAAGCCCAAAACTAGCCAGAGCCCAACAAGCCCAAGCCCAAGCCCAAGCTTGAAACTAAAAACTGAACCCAAACCCTAAACCCTAACCCAACAAAACCCTAAACCCGAGCCCTAGCCTAACCCTAAAACTAACCCTATTCAACCCAAACCTCGATCCCCCTTGTTTGACTGGAGAGAAAGTAATAAGAAAAAAAGAAAAGAAAATTAAAAAAGAGAAAAAAAAAAAACAAAAAGAAGGATTGAGATAACATGAGAAGAAAGGAGATCAAAAAAGGGGGTGGGTACTCATCTCTATAGGTTTGGATATGTTGGTAGAAAGCTCAAAGCTCTCTGCTTTTGCTTTTGAATCAAGACCTGCAAAAGAAGAAAATCAAAGAGAGAGTTAGAAAGATCAAAAGAGAGGATGAGAGAGAGGAAGCAGAAAGAAAGGGAGAGTGAGAGAAGAGAGAAAGAGAGATCAAAAGAGAGGAAGAAAGACTAAAAACAAAGAGAAGGGGAGAGCGAGAGAAGAGAGAGAGGGATTTAAAGAGAGAAAGAGAAAGCAGGAAGAAAGAGAGAGCGAGAGAAGAGAAAAATAGAGAGAGAGAGAAAGCAAAGTGAAAGAGAAAGAACAGAGAGGGAGTTTCGTGCAAGAGAAAGAGAAAGAAAACAAAGAGAAAGTGAGAGAACAGAGAAGCAGAGATATAGACAGAGATTCGTGTGAGAGGAAGAGAGAGAAGAAAGAGAAAGAACAGAAGTGGAGAGAAAGAATTAAAGAAAAGAGAGGAAAAAAAAGTTTTTATATATACTAGTGAGACACGTGTTACCATCTATACGGTGACACGTGGCACAACTAGGACCGCACATTTGGGGAGTGACGTGGCGCGATCCTAGCTGCCCAATGTGTGTTTTCTCTAGACGAATGGATTGCTGCCACGTCAGCGATTCGTGTCAAATTCCCATAATCAATTGATACCTGCCACATTGTGGGTGACGTCATGCTAATATCACCATATTGCAGAAAGTTCCAAAAAAAAAATGAAAATAAAAAAATAGTGCCACATGTCACCACTGCTGGCTAACACGTGGTTATCCTTTCCCAACTGGGTCATCTAGAGTTGACTTGTCGTCCGAACTGTCGGTTCATTTAAAAATTGATTTTTAATTGATTTTTTTAATTTTTAAAAATTGAAAAAATAATTAGAAAAAATCAGAAAAAATATTTAAAAAATTTAAAAAATAAGTAAAAATTGTTTGAGTTATTTTGACTTAGATAACAAAAAAATAGAAAAACAAAAATACAAAAAATGAAGAAAAAAGTCTTTAAAAATCTCAAAAAAATGTTAGAAATTCTAAAAATTTTGTAAAATTTTGGGAATATTTTAAAGACTCTTTTTGATCAAATTTGATGAATTTATTTGATTATTATCTATCTATCTATCTCTATATATATATATATATATATATATATATATATATATATATATATTCTATTTTTGAGTGTGTGCGTCCTAATGATTAAACAAAAGGGTAAAGAGGTGTTTCAGATCTCACCTATATAACTCTCCTCCTTTGGAGGTCTTATTAGACTTTTTTAAATCGTACCTTATTTCAAATTTTTATTTTCAAATTTAATATTTATTTGTTTTTTTTAAGGAGTTAATTAAGACCACTAGTACCTTCCCCTCGCATAATTGAACTCCCGATCCCAACTTTGGTAAATGCAGACCGAGACTACTAGTTCCTTGGCCTAGGATTATTCTAAAAACTAATCAAGAAGTAGTAATTAGGTGAACTAACCGCGCGTAAAAAAATAACAAGTTAGTGGTGGCTTCATCAAACATTCAATATTATTATTTTTTGCCATTTCGGACCCTTCTACCGGACGTTGCAACAATCACTGCCATAACATGAGCTCAAAGATTTTATTCCTTGTCTTTCCTCCTGAGATCTCTATTTTCCCCTCAATTTCATTGTCCCAAGATCCTGCAAAGATCCCACAGGTTATCTCTTGAGGCCTTTTAAAGCTGTTTAAGATGGAAGATCATTTATGGAGTTCGAACAAAGATGGTGTTAGAATACCACTGTACCTAAAAGCTTAAGCTGTTAGATTGTGGACCAAAAATGTGTTTCAGGCCTTACACTCTCCTACACATGCAGCTCGACAGCTTGTGGAGACATAAATAAACGATAAACAACGCCCACTATAGGAAATTAGATAACTCTTAAGAAACAGATAATAAATGCAGGCAACAAGACTAGAACCTAGGACCTCCCGGCAACCTGACTCTGATACCATGTTACAATACCACTTTACCTAAAAGCTTGCGCTGTTAAGTTGTGGGCCAACAATGTATATCAGGCCTTAACAGATGGATGTGGGTGATAAAGATGATTGCAGGGATTATGATGACTGCTGATGATGTAGGTTTTGGCGAACATGGAGGTAGTTAGCTGGGTTAGTTTGATTAGTTGGGGAGGAAGGAGGAAAGCAGGAAGATGCGTAAAAATGAGGATAAGGGGGAAAAAGAACAAAAGAAGATGGTGATATGATTGCCATGAATTGCACCGTTCTTGCTAACATATGATGTATTTGTTTGGAGAGGAATGCCATAAATTTTAAGGGTGTCTGCACTTCTATAACTTGATTTGAGGCAAAGGGGTGTTTCTTGCTTCAGTTTGGTGCTTGGCAAATGGTTTGCTTCATTGTAATTTTGATTTTATTTTATTCCTTTTTTTTTTTTTTTTGTTATTTGTTTGTTATCGGAGGAAGCCTTGTTCTCCTTGCATTGTACTTTGCATTTTTTTCTCTAATACTTCTTTGTTTATCGAGAGAGAGAGAGATTCTAATGCAGGCTATTTAGGGGCAGTTGTGTGGTTGACTTGATATGATCCGTGGTGCTCATAACTGAGTTCATTTATGGCTGTGATGGAGGCTTCAGAATCCAGATGTGGCAGTCAGCCAGGATGTTGCCCTCTGTCTCCATCAGCAATCTGTTTATCTTTTTTAAAAATTAATCTGTGGGCATTTTTTAGAGTGACAGAGCTGATGACGAAAGGGTGATGGCTGCCAGTCTGATAAATCCAGGCAATTATCAATCAATAGCAGGAAGGTTCCAGGAAGCTCCAAATACATAATTGTGACTCTCTCTCTCTCTCTCGTCTTCCACTAAATGCTCAGAACACGAGTTTTGGAGGTGATATGCATGCCCTCTTTGCAGAGAAGAAAAAGAGGTCAGGTTGCTTGATTTGTGAAGGGAAAAATAGAGAGGAGGCAGCATGAAAGAGGAGGAGAGAAAAGAGGAACAAGGTTGTGCAACATCATGTGATCAATGGCGAGAACAAGGAGGTGACACAAAGGAGGAAGAGGACAGGGAAATGGAAGAAAAAGGAACAAGGCTGCGTGATATCATGTGATTGACAGCGAGAGTTGCAATTCATTACACTGCAATAGTTAAGTAAATCTAGGAATTGCACTGCAAATGGGTTGGAAGTTTTATGACAATCAACATGTTGGACCTACCTTTTAGAACATAAGTATCTAGGTTGTCACTATTCTTTATTACGGTGATAATCTACGAATAGGAACACAAGTGGTAGAATTAGCAAATGTTTCTTTAAAATGTCAAAAACAACTCTATAATCATTAGATAACTCAGGGAAGGCAAGTTTCTTAGTTGAATCATGCCATCAGTTAATTATAATGCGTCAGCTGTTGAATTGGAATACCTACTGTAGTATTAGATGAAAGCTCTTGTGTTTGGGAGCATGAGTGTGGGGCTTGAATTGTGGGGAATTTGACAAAGTTCTATAAAATTTCCTTTTGCTTTTTGTCCAAATTAAGTCTACATAATTCCAAATCCAAAGCTTGAACTCTGTGCTCCCAAACACAATGTTAGGATGCACAATTCCTTTGAATAATCAGATTTTTGTTTCATATGTTCATATTTGTTTCTCAACGATAAGTATGGCTGTCCCTGTGAAATCCTGTGCCTGAAACCTGTCATTGTGGTGTAGGTATCTAGTGGAGCAGGCTACTGCAGGGAAGCGGCATTTCTAGACTCCCTCCTGCAGCAGAGGCAAAAGTCAAGCAGTCTGAATGATACAAACAAATGGTTTCCCAGCTGTCTGATGAAGGAAAGGAGTGGTTGCATCATTAAATTTGGTTATAGCTAATGGAAATCATGACAAGGCATTGCGACGCAGAGTTATAGATCTTTACCTTGGCATGGAGTTTTTGTTTGTAACGTTCTGATCGGCTGCCGTGACTGAATACGATCAATTAATATGATTTTGTTTAATACAATTTGGCAGGTTCTTGTATTCTCCACTCATTGGGCCCTATTTGGTATAGTGTAGAAACATATTATAAAAATGCATTTGTTGAATTTGCTGACTTTTAGTCTCTGTTGTCGGAAAAAAATTGAATCTCAAATTTCATAAAAAAATTTAATATTTAATATTTTTTATTAAATCATTCATTTTTGTATACATACTTTTTAATTAAATTTAAATAAAATGATCATATAAAATTAAATTTAACTAAAAAAAAAAATGCATAGATATTTTAAAAAATGAAAATAATAAAATCCAATTATAAGATATTTTTTGCTTTTTATTAAATTATTATGTGTGACAAGGATAAGGTTGTTAATGTAAAGTTGATTTTTAAAAAATGACAATTAAGTAAAATAAATATAATGGTTTTTATAAATTTTTATGATTTTAATCATGTTTTTATAATATTATTTGATTTACAGATGAAAATTATATTTTTTAAATTAAAATTTTAATCTGTTTTTATTTTAAAAATATTAACTCAGGCGTTGATTTCTTATTTCTGATTTTAAATTTTTTCGTTATTCTTGATAGTGATATCAGATGATCTTTTCTGAGTAGCTTTGGATGCATGAATTGGATGGATAAAATCATAATTGAATTACAAGGTCATCTCATCTATTCAGCCGACAGTCGACTCCATTGCCGATCTTATCCTCTTTGATTAATCATATGATGTGGGCGGGAGCCTCATGATCAGAGAGTGATGGATGAATGGAAGTGACATTTGTAATTGCAGACAACATGATTTGGGGTTGCTTTGGCAAGTCAAGTCAAGAAGAAACAGCTAGCATGAATTGAAATGGGACACTGAGATTTCTGATGCATCACTTTTTTTTTTTTTTTTTTTTTAAATTTTATTGTGTTATATAGGTGTATAACTTAGAGGTCACGGTTCAAAGCGTAGAAATAGTCTCTTATAAAAATGTAAGGTAAGACTGCGTACTATAGACCCATTGTGATCCGTCTCTTTTTTAAATCCCGTATATACGGAAACTTTGTGCACCAGACTGTTCTTTTGTGTTATATAGTTACTTTTAAATGTAATATTACTTATTTGTACTTTTCTTTTTGTAGGAGATCTCTTAATTGTTAGTCTTTAATTCATTGCTGGATATTTTAAACTTAAATTTTAGAGAGAAAAAAATATGTAGAAGAGGAGATGAATTGCCCCCTCATAGGAATTGTGTAAACACTAAAACTCTGGATCAAAGCATCAAAGTTCACATTCTATTGTGCATATAATTAGGTTGTAAATATTGCATAGGGCCCCATTTTGTTCAACTTTGTGTACTTGATTTGCTCTCTTATATTAGATCGGGGGGTAATGAAATAGGATAATTTTTTGTAATGCTATTAATTTTTAGAGGAAATGCAGAAAATGGTACCAGCTAGTTTGCAAGTGATGCATATTTGCAATTTTAAAATTTTAATTTTTAATATTTTTTTTTGTATTTTTCTTAATTTCTTTTTCAGTATCTTCAATTTAAGTCATGTTTAAATTGTGGAATGTCAATTTTTTAGGAATTGATTGGTTATTTAGAATTAGTTATAACAAAAATTATATTATTGGCAAATAACAAAGTAAAATTTTGTACAAATAAACAATAAAGAATTAATAAATATAAATTATTCTCAAAATCTGGAATGTTTTTTTTTTTTTTTTTTAATTTTTATTACAAGTTGGATGAAATAATAAATATTAAAAAACAGTTATTCCCTTACTGCAAGTTTTTCAATGTGTTCCATTTTATTCTAAATAATAATTATTTTGTGAGCCAAATGTAGCCACTTTCAGGGTTGTTCGGTATTATTTTAAAAAATTATAGGAAACAAGAAATGAAAACAAAAATAAAAACAAAAAAAAAAACAAAAACAAAAAACAAAAAACCAATAACCTATTTGGCTTATAATTGCAAAATTAAAATAAACTAAAAACTTAATTTAAAATGCCCATTTTCGTCTTTAAATCAAATAATATTATAAAAATAAGATAAAAATAGTAAAATAATATACATTAAAAAATATATTAATAAAAATTATTATAATTGTTTTACTTAATTGTTATACTTTCAAAATTTACGTTACAATAAAAATTTTATTGGGCATGACAATTAAAAAGTAGTAAAAATATTTTGTAATTGACTTTATTATTATTTTTAGAATGTATGTTTTTATTTTAATTACATTTAAATTAATATGATCATTTTACTTTTATTTTAATTTAAAAAAACATAAAATGGATGATTTTATCCAAAAGAACTATTTCGGGATATAAAAATTTTAGCAATAGGTGGCCAAAATAATTGAAATTATAAAAACTGATTTCCAATTTTTTTCCAAGCAGTTGAAAGCCCACAATAGAAACATAATACTAACAATATAAACAAATGCATTTTTATAATCTTTCATTGTGCAGAAATAGAAACAAAAAATAACAACGATACCAAACAAGTCCAAATTTCTTACCAGGAATATTTTTTTTTAAAAAAAGAATATAGATAAAATATTGAGAAATAATACACTAACCATGAGACATTCATTTTTTTTCATATTACAATTTACTAAAACATTTAATAAATACATTTAAAATTTATCTTACAACTTTAAAATAAGCACAAAAGGTAGAGAATCTCCTTTTAATATTACTTATAAATAGATGAGATTGTTACATTTAAATTGGCGATGAAAGATGTGGTTTTTACTCCCATGTTTTTTGTTCAACCAGATTTTGGGGCCAGCACGCAAGGTTTTGCATCAAAGCTAAAAGACTTCTGAAACCTGTGCTAGTATAACTTGAAGTTTGAACTATCCCCATACATGTTGTCAAAGCAGCAGGCTATACTGCGATTTGGATTTGACAGAGAAAATGTCGCATACAACATGACAAACTCATGCCTTCACTTTCGCTGCAGCTTCCTTGATTTGCTCAATTGTGAAAACTCCAAAGAAATCATCATCCACCACTGCATTAATCACTGCAAAGGCAACATCATCAACACTAACAGGTGGTGCCAAAAGTACATCAGATGCTGGAAGAGAACTTAAAGGTTTTGTGAAGCTTTCGGTAGCACGCAGAATTCTCTCCAACGGTTCTCCTATTAGATCCAGCGGGATCTCAAAGCCATCCACCCTTCTTTTCCCGTATATGAAACCCGGTCTTAGAACAACACCTGAAAAGTTTGGACCCAATAACAATAGTGAAACAACATAATTTGGTGAAGCATAGATGAAGAAAAAAGAACTTTCAGGTTAGCAATAACCAACTAAAGCGTAGATTGGCATAGGCATAATGCACATGGTAGCTTCAATGGCACCCTTGAGCCTGTTGCTCCGTCATATTTGATGGGTTCATCCTAGGGGAAGGCACGCAAAATGATAAACTGTCTATTATTTGCCTAGGTTTTTGCTTTTTAGTACCCACTTGTCTTGCTTACAGACCAAAGAAATTCCTCTACTGCGACCACATTGTTCCGTGCATATCCAACAGTTCTACTTCTACCCCAGCATGACCAAAACTGAAAAGGTATACAAACCATAAATTACCAGAGTTTGGGTATTTTGAGAGAACCTCTGACTCTGCTTTCCTCTTTCCCGTGAAGTATCCAGATGAAAGTAAAAATGATGGTAGATTATAGTCATGCACTGAGATTAAGATAAATTTGGGAATTCCTGCACAGAGAGAAAAACTTTCAAGTTTTGAAATTGAGATTCCCAGTAACGAAATTCCAAAGTATGAATGTCATCAGTGTCATGAACAGAATGATATCTATGGTATTTTTACTAAGATATTAACATCAATACTAATTGAATAGAATATTTATACTGTTCTCAATGAATTTGGATTAACAAGAAGGCTTATGTACTTGCAGGAGAATAGAAAAGAAAAGAAGCAACCTAGGCACTATAATTGTCAATTATAACATAGTTGACCATGCCAGATCTGCATTGGTAATCAATTCAATGTTTCCATCAAAAATGAAAACTTAACTGACATCTCTCTCCCTAGGTTTGCTTCATATGCATTGTTGATCCATTGTCCAACAGCTTAAGTTTTGGGGACCAAGTAGTGATTTAATATCTATAGCTGCGATTTCCTTGAGGTCCATTGTGGCATTGTCCAACAGCTTAAGCTCAAGTATGTGTTTAATATGGTGCCATAGCTGTGATTTCCTTGAGGTATACTGTTGTTTTTAGCATTCTGCTGTAGGACAGTGAAGAAGAGAGAAAAGATAAAGAAACGGACAGTGTAAAGAGAGAAAATAGGGATAGAGGAGAAAATAAAGACAAAAGAGAATAGAAAAGAAAGCAAAGATGAAGGTGAGGAAGGAGAAGAAAATAGCATAAGAGTTAATGAAGAAAGAGAAAGAAAGTAAGTAGGGCAAATTCAATTAATTTTCCAAATTCAATTGTCATCCCTTATGTCATAAGCCTATAATTATAGGCAACCAAGAAACTCTAAATATAAAACAACCAAAAATTGCAAAATAACCCCAAACAAACAACAACAACAACAACAAAACCAAGCCTTAAGTCCCACTAGGTGGGGTTGGCTACATGAATCATTTTCCACCAATTTATGCGATCATGGACAATTTCTTCGGACAAATTAAGGACCATTAAATCCTTACTATCTCATTCAAAGTTATATTAGGTCTACCCCTACCCTTTCTATTGCCTCTAATAATAACTCACTGACTCTTCCCTACTGGTGCACTATGTGGCCTATGTTATAAGTGCCCAAACCATCTAAGTTGTCCCTCCTTTATCTTATCTTTTACAGGAGCTTCCCCTAACTTACCATGAATATGTTCATTTTTTAATTTATCTTTCAATATTATATTACTCATTTATCTAAGCATTCTTATCTCGCCAACTTTTACTTTTTGGATATGTTCTTTCTTAGTCGCCCAACGTTTTGATCCATATAGCATAGCTGGTCTTATAGTCGTCATATAAAACTTCCCTTTTAATTTTAAGGGTATTCTACAATCACAAAGCACACTTGAAGCACTTCTTCATTTTACCCGACCTGCTTTAACTCTATGCATTACATTCTCTTTAATTTCTCCTTCAACTTGCATAATAGATCCAAGGTATCAAAATCTACAAGTGTTATTTATTTCTTTATCATCAAGTTTAACTTTGTCTCCAATATTCCTCCTACTATTACTGAAATTACATTTCATACATTTTGTCTTATTTCTACTAATTCTAAAACTTCTATCCATAATTCTAACTTAACCTCTATTCCACTCCTAGTTTCATCAACCAATACAATATCATCTGCAAACAACACACACCATGGAACCTCATTTTGGATATTCCTAGTCAGTTGATTCATCACTAAAGCAAAAAGATAAGGGCTTAAAGCAAATCTTTGATATATACCTATTGTGATTGAAAATTCTCTAGTCTCTCCATCTATAGCCCTTACACTAGTCATTACTCCATCTTATATATCCTTAATGCCATCACTAGGCGTACTACATACACCTTTTTTTTTCCCTAAAACCCACCATAAAATTTACGTAAGTACCATATCATAAGCTTTCTCGAAGTCAATAAATACCATATGCAAGTCCCTCGTCTTTTCCTTAAACTTCTCCATTAATCTTTTTAAAAGATATGTAGCCTTTGTTGTAGATCTCCCAGGATAAAAACCAAAATAATCAAAATATCCTAAACAATCCTATATTAACAAAACTCTTGAAATATCAAATTTCCCAAGCAAAGACAAATCTCTAATGTCTAAATCTTTGTCTAGAATATGACTACATGGAATTATCCATATGCTGTACTCCATCAAACTCCAACAGATAGAGAAAAACCAACCTCAATTTTTGAAATGGCATGGCAGCAACAACTTGACAATGTCAAACAACTTCAACTGAGCAATAAAATGAAAAACTAGCATGAAGTTTATGATATCCTAAATCGCCATACGGAAGGAGCAAATAGGCCATCTAACTAGAGACTCATCACTCGAAAGCTCTAAATCATCCATATCGTGGTTCACATGTGACGGCCTTGATGACAACAATGTAAAAGTTTGAATTGGAGAAGCACTAGCAGATCTAGTGAAGTCACCAGCAAGCATAGGAGGCTCCAACCTCCTTCAATAGTAACAATTCCTCCAAACAAGAATAGTTTAAGATCCAACTCTAATGGAAAATCTATTAAATATGCATTCAGTCCATATTCAAGAATGGCAGAAGTTTCAAGGAATTTGGTTAAAGAATATGTGGAGGGAAAAGAAGTAGGTGATAGGAGCACATATTCAAAGGACGGACAAGAAACCACCTCAAGAGGATTCTCAATAACAGGTTCAATAACCAAAGAATCTTCAATAAATTCTAGAGCAACTAGTTGTGCTCATTCCTAAGTTTGGAGTGGGCAAATTTTAGTTCAAAAAATTTGAGTTATTGACAAGCATCTCAGTTTCTATACCTGTAACTCATCTTGAATTTTGTTGCAAGTCTCAACAACTAAGTAGTCTAAGGGACAAGCCAACTACTGTGCCTAGCCATCAATAGTGCCCAAGGTCACTAAAGACAAATCCAGGAACTCATCTCGACAAGACTAATTACTTGTGTCCATTGAGGGGTTATAGAATTGTGCACCAACAACATGCAAAATATTAATGTAATCATGATACTCAATTATGTAATAATTCAAGCGAGAACTTGTAAAAATGGTTATACGTAACAAGATGGTCCTCTCCTCAACATACATCATTACTACCTATTGACCACTTAGAACTTGCTCTAATTAGATGAAACTCCCAAACGTGAGAGGTGATGTTTTTGCGACTAGAAAACTGGAGATTCCAAGCCATGTGAGGAACCTTGTAAAGTGATAGGAGTCTTTGTTTTTTGTCAAAGAGTTTAACTCTTAATTTATTGTCTTAACACAATTTTTTATTTTTATTTTTAACACGCTGGCATACTTTGTGCTCTCATCCATCCTATACCCAAACATAGGACCTATAAATGGTTATTTTGGTCATTTAGAATTATTAGTATATGCTAGAGTTATGTAAGTGTGAGTTAGTAAGGGTATTATGGTCATTGGAATGTACTTGATACATATTATAAATAGAGGGAGAGACCTATCATTGAGGTTATATCTTCCATTGTACCCAATTATTCAACATGGTATCAGAGCAAGATCTGACTTAAACCCTAAGTGCATACCAAAACCAAACCCTACACCTCAAACCAAAACCAAACCCTAAACAAAACCCTAAACCTCAAACCTGCGGCTATAGAGGGGCTATTCACACCACCAAAGACCAGAAGCAAAGTCCAGGAGCTGCCAGCAAACACTGCAGTTGCTGGAAAATCCTGGACGCTGCTGCCTTCTCAGAAACTCAAAGAAATCCTTCATATTTTGCCTAAATAATAGACACACATAGAAACCTCCAGATCTACTGATCTATAAAATTTCATAGTCAGGGAGTGCCTCATGAACCACCACGTGCCAGCTGGACTCCATGCTCTGGTGTATGAGGGTATTTTGAGCAAGTTCTTGGCTCCAATTTTTTCTAGAATGGTTTTACTTTTCAGACCATAATATCAAGGTTTTGATCATGTTTTTTTTGTTCAAAGATTAAACCTTTTTCGATCACTCACTCATGGCAATTTATTTGTTTCTCTTCGGCATTATTAAGTGATGCCTTGTGGCAGTGGCAGTGTGTGTAAGCTAAGTTTTGGGGGCTGTGACAGTGCTATGTCTGGTTGGTGATTCGTTTGTGGTTGTTTCGGTTGGTCCAAAAGTTTACTTGAGGTTGTTTCTGTTGGTCCGAAGTTCACTTATTGGAATTCCAAGAGCATTTTCTTCACTCTGTATTTCTGATTTGCGGCTGTATCGAGGTTGTGCATGTGTGTTGGGATGGTGTCCTTAAATCTCAATGTGTGTTTTCCTCGTCAGGCACTTGTTCAGGTGAACAACATACTATAATTGTATCAGAGGAAGAGTATTCAAGGTTCCTACAGTATCAGGCACCCCAACAAGCATCTCATCACATTGCACCTTTTGCTCAGAATGGCAATCCTATAGTTTGTGTGTCATCTGGTATCTCTCTCACTAGTCGTGGGTTATCAAATTTGCTGCTACTGACCCCATTGCAGGCATGACTAACTTCTTTTCTGCCATCCAGTATCCTAAAAATCTACCAAGTTACCCTTGCTGATGGGTCCACTACTAAATTTAAGGGGATAGGAACAGTAAATCCTACTCCAAGCTTTCCAAGTCAACAAACAGGCATAGTCCTTTCATGCTAGTCCATTCCGATGTTTGGGGTCCTAGTTGTAGAAATTGGGGTTTCAGTACTTCGTTACACTATCCAAGAGATGACTTGGTTTTATTTAATGAAAGATCCTTTTGAGGTGTTTAATATCCTTGGTTATGTTCTCAAATAAAGACTCAATTTGATATGGTATTCAAAGATACTAGTCAAAGATACTTTGTAATGATAATGCTAAAGGAGTACTTCAATACCCAATTCAATACCTATATGACTAATTTTGGCAATGATCCATCAGTCATCTTGTGCCCATACTCCACAGCAAAATGGAGTTGCAAAGAGGAAAAACAGACATACCTCAAGTCACTCATACCCTATTGTATCAAATGAATGTCCCCAAAGTTTTTTAAAGTGATTCTGTGCTCATTGCATGCAGCTTATTGATTTATTTGCTAAATCCTTGGAAGGTGCTCGTGTGAAATTCATTTGTAACAAGTTAGGAGCATATAATATATGCTCCAGCTTGAGGGGGAGCGTTAATGGTTATTTTGGTCATTTATCATTATGAGTATGTGCTAGAGTAATGTTAGTGTGAGTTAGTAAGGGTATAATGGTCATTGGTATATACTTGACATATATCGTAAATAGAGGAAGAGACCTATCATTGAGGTTAGGTCTTCCATTTTATTCAATTATTCAACGAGACCATTAAATTTAGCAAAATATTCACACACTAGAAAACAATTGTTTTACATAATTGGTATACTAATCATCTCCAATAACAAGGAGGAAAATATTTCTCTTTCAAACAGTATTTCATTTTAGACCAGGCGGCAATAGGTGGTACTCCAAAATACTCTCGTTTGGTCTTTTTGCCAATATTCTTTACCAAATCAACAAATCTACTTTTTTTTTTTTTTTAATTGGATGCACCGCCAATAAAAAAATACATACGAATCAAATTGCTCTCTAAGTTGGCTAACCAATATAAGAAATAGGTCTGCACAAACTTCAAAACCAAAAAGGTTCCTAGGTTCATTCACTTGTTAAGAATTGTCAACTACTGGATAACCAAATGTGTCAAAATGAACCCTCCCCGCCCCCCCCCCCCCCAAGGGAATAAATATAGGATGGATTTTTGCAAGAAAAATAAGAAACATTAAATTAATTCTCAAAAGAGTACAAGCACATGCACAAGTCCATGTAGCCTCAGAAAGTTCCTAGAAGTGTGCTTCTGACTCTGGGTTTTTTTCAACAATATCTCAAAATTCACCCAATTCCCCGCAGTAGTCAATTTCTCACAGAAATCTCCAAAAAATCACAGCAGCAACCTCAAAAGATGCTGATAGGAACAACTTCTCTTTTGAATTCTGAAAATATGGCAGTAAATAGCCCAGTTCTCTTAGAAAACTCCAAAATTTCATGGCAGAAACCTGTAGTGGTGCTGGTAAGATCATTCACTCTTATTGAGTTCTAAAAATATCGCAGCAAACATTCAATTTCTCACTGAACAGGTGCACTTTCTCTTTCACTTTTCGTCGAGTCCTGCAGCAGAATCCAATCCTCCCTTGATGCAGCCAAAATATCTTCAAATATCAACTTAACTTGATTTCTCAAGCATGATTCGAACCTTTCAGTGTACAGTCAAAATCTCCTTCCTGGTCAAAATTTCCAGGCTAGACTACAGCATATGGCTTAACAGGTCAGAAGGATAAGGGTATGAGTTAATTTTTTTGAGGCCAGAGGCCAGCTAACACATCGGCAGGGAACTTGCAGAGCTGCGATTGTAAAGTGGATTCAGGCTTCAACAATCTGCAACTCACAAACAAACTGGTTCTCTTCAACAAAAGACCTAAAATTGAAGTAGAAGCTTAGGTCTGTGATGATGGGGATTGGTGAGCACTGACTGGTGGACTTGAAGCAGGTGAGTACTGGTTCTAACTTCTAATGAAACAAACTTCAGGCAGGATCCAAAAAAATTTCTGGCAAAGTTTTGATAAAGAAGCTCCTTTGAGGCAACAATTTTAAACCAGCAGTACTCTACTTTTCCTCTTTTCTTTTTTTTTAACCTTTTCTTTTTACTGTAATTTGTCCTCCTTCAGAACTGGCAGCGACCTTTTTCTTCCCTCACTTCTGCTATTGTATCTTCCCTCTCACAGCAACAATGAATTCATTTCTTTTCCTTCTTTGGGAATTGAACTTCAGGTTGAAGGGCTTGGATTTGGATGGAAGGGGTTCTGTATGTGGGGCTGTTGGCAGGGTTCAGAAGGCAGCAAATGAATGTCTAGGATGAAGGTGATTTCTGTGCAGATAGTGGGGAATCAGGGTTTGCTCTGATTACCAATTGATGTGTAGGACTGAACAGACAGGAGAAACAGAAAGAGAAGAGAGAAATATGGGGGAAAGGTTGGGAAAAGAGGGAAGGGAAGAGAAGAGAAAAAGAAAAAAGGAGAGAGAGAGTTGACACAAAGATAAAAGAATAGGCAACCAAGAAATCACAAATATAAAACAAGCAAAAACAACATAACCCAAACTAATAAAAAATAATAAAATAACACCAAACCAAAGTAATTAAGCATCAAAATTAAACCCTAGATTACTAAAATATAAACAACCCTAAATTGACTAAAATTCCTAAAATATCATATCACCCAAACAAAAACAAAACCCTTTTTGAGTAGAATATGATTCCCTGAGAATTGTCCATAGGTGGCACTCCATCACACACTGCTTTAAATGTAATAGAAGTTTTCAGCCAGCCAGCTTCTTCTCAAAATTTACAACAATGGGATCCCATATACTCATCTTTGAATGCAGCACCAATGGGGAGACCAAATAACTCAGGAATGCACCTAATGGCATCCCAAAATTCCAACCAAAATACGCCCTTCGGTTCCACCTCCAAGCAGGATGAACTTACTTTTCCTCAAAATAACTTTCACCAAAGCTTCAAAACAAACAAAAATACATCTAAGATTAAGAACTTATGAACTTCTGCCTCAAAGAAAATAATTGTGTCATCTGCAAAGAAAATGCCCCTTGAAGGGAAGAAGGCTCAACTCTTATAAAGAGGACTCTCTCCAACCTCACTTTTTATCATAAGTCTGTCCTTACAATCACTTCACCAGACACCAAACACTTGAAGGCGTTCAAAAGAGATTCCTTTGGGGTAGCATGGGTGAGAAATTCAAATACCATTTGGTCAAATGAGGAGTGATCAAACAATCAATAATGAGGGGCTTGGGCATGAAATCCATTCCCACATCTAACAAGGTCCTCCTTGACAAATGGCTTTGGAGATTCATGAATGAAAATGATTGTTGTGACAATCGGTGCTTTGACACCAATCGTTAGAGTTGAACACGTAGCGGAATCATGCACAACTCAAATCAATCCAGAACAATTGATGCAAAACAATCAATGATGAATATACGAATCAAGCAAGCACAATATCACAATCACACATAGAGTAATTGAAAAACAATATACAAAAGACACAAGATTTATGTGGTTCAGCAATGTGCCTATGTCCACGGGGGCAATGACTGATTTTTCACTATAAGATTGTTCAAGCTTACATTAGGGTTACATAAACATGTATATATATCAACCCTATGTGCACAAATGGCCCTACATAAAATCCCGAAGGAAAATCCCCCCCCAATCTACTGATCTCTGATTTGAATTTCCATATTTGCGCTGAACGAAACCGTTGACGGTTGAAGACATAGAGTAATTCCCTTACAGACTGTTCAAGTAACCGTCGACGATTTTAGGGTAACCGTCAACGAATTTCTTGCTAATGCCAAACCGTCGAGCAAACCGGCGATGGTTTCCTCCTACAAGCATCTCCCTTTGTTCTTTGCATCACTATGCTTTCCCGATACATGCGTTCCACCAAAATATGAGCCACATCTCTAATAATTTCCACCTTGACGAATATTCACCACTTAGGAAAAAAACAACTTAAAGCATACCCGCTGCTCCACCCGGGACCATAGATTGGGTCCGTCTCCCATCTAGCACCTAGAGATGTTGATCAAGTTCAAGCATGTTTGTTGTGACAGACCTTGTCAACATATTAGCTGCATTATCAGATGTGTGAACCTTCTCAAGCAGAAGTTCACCCAAAGCAATCAGTTCCCTAATCCTGTGAAACTGCACATCAATGTGCTTTGTCCTCGCATGATATACCTGATTCTTTGCCAAGTAGATGACACTGACTATCACACTACAGCTGAACTCCACCTTACTGAACCCCTAACTCCCTGACTAATCCTGTGAGCCACAACACTTCCATGGCAGCCTTAGCCATTGCCATTGCCATGTACTCCGACTCAGTGGTAGATAAGGCAACCAGCGAATGTACCATAGACCTCCAACAAATGGGTCCACCACAAGGTTGAATACGTACCCTGTGGTAGACCTCCTGTCATCCAAGTCTCCAGCGTAGTCTGCATCCACATACCCTACCACTGATGGATCACTCTGTTGTCTATTGAACATGATGCCATACCTGGTCGTACCTCTCAAGTACCTGAGAATCCACTTGACAACATCCCAATGTTGTCGACCCGGATTCGAAAAGAACTTGCTCACCATGCTAACAAGCTGTTCCAGATTCGGTTTCGTACATACCATGACATACATCAGACACTTCACTGCACCGGCATAGGGGACCTTCGACATGTCATAGACCTCATCGTCCGTCTTAGAGCACTGGGCGGTAGACAGCCTGAAATGTCTCGCCAAAGGTGTGCTCACCGGTTTAGCAAATGCCATGCTAAATCGCTTCAGCACCTTCTCCACATAGCCGCCCTGAGATAACCATAGTTTCCCTGTAGCTCTATCCCTACGAATCTCCATGCCAAGTATCCTCTTGGTTGCACCCAAGTATTTCATGTCGAACTATTTTCCCAACAGAGTCTTCAACCGATTCACCTCGGTCATGTATTTAGCAGCAATCAGCATGTTGTCTACATAAAGCAATAGAAATATGAGAGACCCATCATCAAGACTCCTCACATAGATGCAGCAATCGTACTCACACCTCCTGTAGCCGATACAGATCATATAGGCATCAAACCGTTTGTACGTGGCCTTGGAGACTGCTTAAGCCCATAATGTGACTTCTTCAGTCCATAATGTGACTTCTTCAATTTACAAACTAAGTGCTCTTATCCAAGTTGGCAAAACCCTTCTGGCTGTGTCATGTAAATCAGCTCCTCCAGATCACCATGGAGGAACGCCATGCATATCGTGTTGTGCCACCAGTCCCAACACTACCATAATGGAAGTGTGTCTGACTGCAGGGGAGAAGATTTCATCATAGTCAACTCCCTTCCTTTGTGAGTATCCCTTTGCTACCAAGCGCGCCTTGTACTTCTTTCTTTCCTTTTCTGAAACTGCTTCTTTCTTTCTATACACCCATTTGCATCCAATTACCCGCTTCCCAGCTAAAAGCTCCACCAAGTCCCACATCTGGTTCTTATGCAGTGATTCCATCTCCTCCATTATAGCGCTCATCCAACTACTATTCTCCTAGTTGTGCACAACCTCTGAAATGTAGTAGGATCCCCGCAGCTAATGACAAGGGCATAAGACACCAGATCGTCAAAACTGTACCTAGGAGTGGCATGATGATGCGCCTGTTTTCATCTACAGCTATACCGCACAGCGGCCGCTGGTCAATGGAGCTAGAATTCCCTGTGATCTAAACATTATCATCATCTCCGCCCTGAGTTTCAAACTCCACCTGCACGGCCTGCTGATCTCTCAAGCAAGAACCCCCTGCATTTTTGCCCTGAGCCCCCAACTCCACCTGAACCACATACATGTTACTGATGTAGTTTTCTAGCATCTGTTTCTCTTCTTCTTCTTCTTCCTGAGTACGTCGCAACATGGCTTCCTCATCGAAAACCACATCTTTGCTGATCACTACCTTGTTTGTCACGGGATCCCACAGCTTGAACCCTTTCACACCATTCTAATACCCCAGAAAGATGTACCGTCTAAACTTCGCCTCAAGCTTTGATCTCTCCTCACAAGGAATGTGCGCATAGGCTGGACACCCAAATACTCTCAACTCGGAGTAGTCTACCTCATTACTTGTCTACACCTTCTCAGCAACTTTCCCATCCTGTGATGCCCTTGGTGATCTGTTAACCAAGAAACAAGCCATACTCACCGCTTCGGCCCAGAAATTCATTGCAAGTCCAACATTTAACATGAGACACCAAGTCCATTTAACTTGGGACACCAAGTCCTTTCAGCTAAGGTTCGGTTCATCCTCTCTGCCACACCATTTTGTTGTGGTGTCCGACATACTGAAAAATGTCTTCTTATCCCATACTGCTCACAAAACTCTCTGAGGCCCAAATTTGTGTACCCAGTGCCATTGTTTGACCTGAGACACTTTATCTTTCTACCGGTCTGGTTCTCCACCTCAACTTTCCACAATTTAAATTTGTCAAACGTCACAGACTTGTACTGCATGAAGTACACCTAGACCTTTCGTGAGTAGTCGTCGATGAAACTCACAAAGTACACATGTCCCCCTCATGATGCCACTTTTACTAGCCCCCAAACATCTGTATGAACATAGTCCAATAATCCCTCTGTTTTGTGCGTGGCTGCCATAAATTGAACTCAATTTTGCTTTCCAAGTACACAGTACTTGCAGAAATCCAGCTTACATGATTTTACACCCTTCAGAAGATTTCTCTTATGAAGTTCCTTCATCCCACGCTCACCCATATGCCCTAACCACATATGTCACAAAATGGTACTGTCAAACTTAGACTCTGCGACTGTAGCTCCACCTATAACCGTTGTACCCAGCAGTGTATATATATTCCCCGACACTCTCTTCCCCTTCATCACGGTCAAAATGCCCTTGCTCACCTTCATTACCCCACCTTCAGATTTGTAACTAAACCCGTTACAATCCAAGGTGCCTAACGAAACCAAATTCTTCCTCAACTCTGGTATGTGCTTCACATCACACAACGTCCTCACCACACCATCGTACATCCTGATTATGATATTCCCCATCCCAACCACTTTGCACGCAACATTGTTCCCCATCAGAACGGAACCTGAACTCACCAATTTGTACGTAGTGCACCAGTCCTTGTTGGGCGTCATATGATAAGAACATGCCAAGTCAAAGATCCAAGCATCTGCGAACTCATCCGACCTAGATGAAACCAAGAGCATATCACCGTCACTGCTCTCAAAGTCTCCTTCTTTTACTGCATTCACTGTGTTTGATAACCCTTCTTTGTTTCCAGCATTCCCCTTCATCCTCTCCGGACATTCGGATTTTATGTGCCCCTTTTTACCGCACTAAAAACACCACACATCCTTCCTCTTCCTGGATTTGGACTGAGTCCAACGGTTGTTCGATCCAGCTTGGGACTTGCCTCTCCCACGATCCTGATCACCCTTCACCATGAGCCCTTTACCTTGAGTATTATCATCACTGACCTTCTTCCTTTGATGGAAACTCAACAGGGCACTCGTGATATCCTCCAACTCTAGGGTTTCTTTTCCCCAAGTCAGAGTCGCAACTAGGTTCTCATACATTGGAGACGTAGGCAGGGAATTCAATAGCATCAGCACTTTGTCTTCATCCTCGAACTTCACATCAACCCATTTCACATCACTAATGATCTGATTGAATATGTTCATGTGTTGATTCAGACCCGAACCCTCAACCATCTTAAGCCCGTAAAGTCGTTTCTTAAGACACAACTTGTTTGATAAAGACTTGGACATGTACCGACTCTCCAGTTTCAGCCAAACTGCCGCCGGCGATTCCTCGTCCATGACGCGATACATCACGTCATCGGCCAAACACAATTTAATAGTAGCCACAACTTTGACTTCGAACTCATTCCAACTTGCGATATCCATATTGTCCGGATTCTTTCCGTAAAGTGCCTTCACCATACCTTGTTGCATCAACACTTCCTTCACCCTCCTCTGCCAAAGCCCTAAATTCACTATTCTATCGAACTTACCAACATCGAACTTTACCGAAGAAATCCCAGTCATTGCGAACCAATAGCTCTAATACCAATTGTTGTGACAATTGGTGCTCTGATACCAAACGTGAGAGTTGAACACGCAGCGGAATCACACACAAAATCCAGAACAATTGATGCAAAACAATCAATGATGAATATATGGATCAAGCAAGCACAATATCATAATCACACACGGAGTAATTGAAAAACAATAGACAAAAGACACAAGATTTACGTGGTTCGGCAATGTGCCTACATTCACGGGAGCAATGACTGATTTTTCACTATAAGATTATTCAAGCTTACATTAGGGTTACATAAACATGTATATATATCAACCCTATGCACACAAGAGGCCCTACATAAAATCCCAGAGTAAAATTCTCCAAATCCCCCCAATCTACTGATCTCTTATTCGAATTTTCATATTTGCGCTGAACAAAACCGTCGACGGTTTCCTTGCTAACGCCAAACCGTTGAGCAAACCGTCGACGGTTTCCTCTTCCCAGCATCTCCCTTCGTTCTTTGCATCACTATGTTTTCTCGGTACATGCGTTCCGCCCAAATATGAGTCACATCTCCAACAATGATCATCTGTTGGGGAAGGTCATTGACTATAAGTACGTCTGCAAATGGGGGAATCTCTGAGTAAGGGAATCCTGTGGGGTGGTGGATTAGAAATGGATAAGAAAAAGGTGGAAATAGTTCTTTGCTTAGTTCACTTTGAGATGGGAATGGCGGCAACATTCTCTTTTAGCATTGTCATTGGTGTGGGGATGCTTCCCTTGAAAATGATACCCATACATCTTCCTTCTGGCCTGTAATAAGGAAGTTTTATTATTATTTTTAGATAATAAAAAGTCAGTTAAAAAGAAAACGTAATTACAATGAAATAAGGATAAGAAAAACCCCCAAGAAAAAGCACAAAAGAAACAAATTACATCAAAGATGTCGTCCAACCCCTTTGAATCGGACAGCAAAAGACCCCCCAAAACCCCAAAAGAATGAGCCTAAAAAGAAGAAAGAAAAATAACTTTCTCCCAAAGCAATACTGCAGAACAAAAAATTAACCAACAAGAAAATCCTGCAAGGTCTCCCATCCAACGAAAAAGCTTAGGGTTTAGCGGCTATGAATGTGTAGAGATCCGGAAAATATAATAATAAAAATCATTGGGAAAAAGAGGATTACTGGCAACGGTTTTCTAGAGAGTTAAGAAAACCATTGACGGTTATATGGTTTTACCGCAGGCCGGTAACATGTAAAATGGTAAAATTGGGCCGGTTAAAGAGAAAACCAGCGACGGTTTCCCAAGAGCCTGAGAAAACCGGAGACAGTTTTCTCTACAGTGCTGAATATAAGAAAGTCCCGCGAGCTGATTTCATTAGTTAAACAAAATTCTTCTTCTCTCACTCTCAAACCCAACGAACCCCTCCCCTTCTCTCTTCGATTCCGGCTTTATTCTAGGCCGGATCAACAATCCGGAACCACCACGAGGTTCGTGGAAAGATTCTCTACAATTTTACCAAAACGGATTGTTGAGTTAGGGTTCCGGGGCACCACTCCAAAACTGAGGTAAGGTTTTGGTTTTATTGTTAAATTGAAGTATTCGGAACCTAGGAAGTGTTAAATGAGAGTTATTCTAGGAGTTGAGTTGATTAATTTGGAAAAAATGTGAATTTCAGACTTTTAAGCTGCGAACGCCGTGGGGTGTAGAATTTGGGTATTTTAGCGAAATCTCAGTAAGCCAGGTAAGGGGAATAAATTATAACAGTCTTTTCTGAAAATTTCTGGTTGGGAAATATGAGAAATTGAAATATGATATTTTACTTGAAATTATTATGATATGAACAACAGATTAAAATTGTGTGGCATATGATTTATGCTAAAATGTATTTGAAAATTGGGTTAAATGATTTACATTGAAAATAATGAGGTTATGAAATGTATATTGAAATATGAGATTTGAAATGTGGAAAATGATGAAAAGTGATAAGTCAATGAATACTTTCCGAGAAATGATGAAAAATTTAGCATATATATGTATGCTGGAAAATGGAAGAAATATGAAATGCTGATATTGTTTTACTGAGATATGTGGAAAAACGTGAAATGAGATATATAAATATATATATGTATGAGATGAAGTGTGTATTGAAATGTTGAGAATGAAATAGAAGAGGATGAGAACCTAATGTGAATATTGATATATGAATATGGAAATGGAGATATTGCAATGTGAATTCTGTAATATGAATATTGAGATGTGGAAATTGAAATGTGAATCCTAAAATGTGTATACTGGATTGTGAATATTGAAAATGAGAATATTGCAATATGAATACTGCAATATGAACACTGGAAATGTGAATATTGCAATGTAAATGCTACAATGTGAATTTTGAAATGTGAATAATGCAACGTGAATACTGATATGTGAAAGTGGAAAGGTGGAAATGAAAACCCTGATGGATGGATTGCGATAATGAGCACGGTACCGTTGCTAGTGGTGATTACGTGTAACCACACAGACTCGTGGAGTGTGTGACATGACAGTCGAATGAGCCAGTGTGGAGGGTAGTTTTGCCCCCTGGAGTCCGGACCAGGGTTAGGCAAACCATTCGTACTACAGACGAGTATATGGTATGTTTATTTTGATCTAACCGGGTAGGCCAACCATGGTTAGATCCAACCTTCAAGTTGCACAACCTCGATCATGGGGGGAAGTATGGCGTGGAGAATATCTTCAGAGTAGCACAACCTCGACCATGGGGTGAAACATAGCGTGGAGAAATATCTTAGGGTAGCCATGTGTTACAGACGCGATATGCATTGGTTACCGAGGAAACTCATGGACTGGATGGTGAGATGTAAATGGGAAATGAAAGGATGATGAAAATGGGAAATGAAAGAGCATGAGTTCATAACATAAATAATTAAAACGAAGTAAAACACTCCGCCTGAGGGCTTACTAAGTAAGGTGAGTACAAGAATGATGAAAATGGGACATGAAAGAGCATGAGTTCATAACATAAATAATTAAAGCGAAGTAAAACACTCCATCTGAGGGCTTACTGAGTAAGGTAAGTGTCCTGATAAATATCAGTTGTAGTTGTACCTGAATTATTCGGGCAGGATTACAAACAATATCAGAGTAGAGGAGAGCTACATGTATGGGCGTGTAATCTTCCCTATCCTCGGAAACTTTCGATGATAAATTTAGGTTACATGTGAATGAGATGAAAAATGGAAATAAAGCTTATAAAAGCTTGTGTTGTATATCTATATGATTATAAATGCGGAATTGGTATATTTTTCTCAAAAGGTATTATCTCTGAAATGAATATATGTTATGATATAATGAAATTCATACTGCCACACATTGTAAATAATTTATTCTGTCTTACCAGATGTGTTTTACCCAATTATCTAAATATTTTAGGGAACCGTGACAGACCTGGAGATAGAGCTCCGAGATAGAGAGGAGCTGATACCCTGATTAGATAGGGTGAGTGTTTTGAGCTAGGGATGGAGGATTTCTCTAGAGTTTTGATTGATTTTGGGAATGTGTTGGATGTGTGTGTATATATATATATATATATATATATATATATGGATGTATAGTACTTTGGCTATTTGTATTCTGGATGTTTTGTATATATTGACTTCCGCTAATAGGATTGTTATATAAGTTTGACTAATTACCCGATATCCCACTTCATGTCGAGTGATGTTAATATGGTATCAGAGATTCTGACATGGCCGATGTGTGATTAATAATTATTATTTAATGAAAAAAAAATGGTATGAACATCGAGGCGTTACAGAATGTGCCAATTGAGCATGTTAGGGAGTGAGCTAACAAAGAGGGGTGTGGTATTTTGGATTGGCCTTTAACATACTTCAATGTCCCTCTAGGGGGTAACCCTAGAGCTGTAGAGTTTTGGAACCCCGTAGTGGAAAGGGAAACAAAGAGATTAGATGGTTGGAAGGGAGTCCTCTTTTCTGTTGAGGGTAGAATAACTTCAATTCAGACTTGCCTTGCTAGCATCCCGTTATAATTCCTATTCATCTTTAAGATTCTAGTGAGATTTGCCAGCTAGCTGGAGAGGATCATGAAAGAGTTTTTGTGGTCCAACAGAGGGAGTCATAGGGACCACTTAGTGAGTTGGAATGAAGTTTGTAGATCTAAAAAGGAGAGGGGTTTGGGTCTTGGGTCTTGCCAAGTTGGTGTCTAAAAACACCACTCTTCTAGCTCAATGGCTATGGCGCTTCCCCCTAGAATAGTTGTCCCTTTGACATAAAGTTCTAAGAAGTAAGTTTGAGATAGATGAGAATGGGTGGGATACCAATACTAATTTCATATGTTCTTTGGGGAGTCCTCGAAATCCATTTCTCATATTTATCCTTCTTTCATCCCTCACACTAAACGTGAGGTGGGGAGGGGTTCTCATATTCATTTTTGGAAAGACCCTTGGCTAGGAAATGCACCATTTTCTACTTCTTTCATCTATTTCATCTAAGTTCCGAACAAAAAAAAAGTCATTACCCTTTTTGTTGGTGAATTGAGTAGTCCTTTGGTTTCCTAGAATCTTCATTTTAGGAGACCTCTAAATGATAAGGAGATGGTGGAATTGTCATCTTTGTTATCTTCATTGAGTGGGAGTAATCTTTCTTCAGGAAGGGACGTTCGTTCTTGGTATTTGGACCAGTAAAGTGTATTTTCTTGCAAAGATTTTTTTGCATTTTGATTCGTTCCAACTTCCAACTCTTCTTTCTTGCTATACTCTAATATTTGGAAGGCTAAGGTTCCCCCAAAAATAAAGGCTTTCACTTGGTTGGTCATGCTTAATAAGATAAGTACTAATAACTTGTCGCAAGCTAGGAGACCTATGAAGGTTCTCTCTCCCAATGTATGTGTGCTCTGTTACAAGAATTCTAAGACAACTTCTCACCTTCTTTTGCAATGTGAATTTGCTTGGAGAATTTGGAATATGCTTTTTGGCATTATGGTAGAAAACTATGTTTGCCCTCCCTCGGTGGAAGAATTTTTAGAAATATCCTTCGTAGGTTTTGGTAGAAGAAAGGATAAGGCAACTTTATAGATGTGTGGCTTTTTCTCAGTATTATAGGGTTTATGGATGGAACATAATACTTGGATTTTCTAGGAAAAATTTAAATCAGATTTTGATTTGGGAAAAAATAAAGTATTTGGCCTCTTTGTAGTGTGCGGTTATGGATTTTTTAAAGAGGCAAGGTTTCAGGAGTTGCAAAGAGATTGGAGGAACATGTTGACTGGATTGTTTTTTCTTGGGCATTTTTTTATGATTTTTGTCTTGTTTTGGAGTGTCTCAGGTTGTCTCGGGAGATTTCTCATTCTCCCTCTTGTAAATTCTCTTTCTATTAATGATATCTTCTTTGATTATTAAAAAAAATGAAAAAGCTTACTCAATAAACACCAAGTCACAAAGCAATGAAGAAATATATGTGCATGATCCTCGTTATTATGATTAACACATAACACATACATCAAGGGAAAGGGACATGTATGGTCTACGAACCTGCAACGGATTGCTAGAATTAGCTCTATTAAGATGCAAAATGGAAAATTTGTGATGTCCAAAAGTGAAGTTTGGAAATGATTAGAAGATAACAAAACCATATCGTTAACTAATTTAATTTAAAAATTGTTAAGGACTAAGAAAATGCTAGATGGAAGAAGAACAAATGCTTTAATACCTATATAGAAAAATACAAGAGACATTCAAAATTGCAGTGACTATCATGGAAATAAACTTACGAGACATTCAATGAAATTTTAGTAAAGGGAAATTCAACAAAGAATAAGGCTAGAAATGAGGGTTTCAAAAAATCAATTTGGTTATTTTCCGGGGGATTAACTAAACAAGCTACAATGGAAAAATTTAGGAAAAAGAATAATTTGCACATGATGTTTATCAACTTACATAAAGCCTACCTAGGAAGTTCTATGGTGGGTTCTATAAAAAAAGGGTTAGGTATTTAGATATCTAAGGGTCAGTATGATGGGGTACAGCTAGTGTTAGGACTCCACATGGAGTTTTAATGAATTTCAAATCACAATAACTGTTCATGACAAGTTTGCTTTGAGTCCTTATTTCTTTGCTTTAGTGATGGATGAACTTACTAGGAATATCCAAAATTAGGTTCCATCATGTGTGTTTTTATAGATGATATTGTCTTGATTGATGAAACTAGAGGTATAGAATCTAAGTTGGAATTATGGTTGAAGCTTTGGTATCTAGAGGCTTTAAGACAAGTAGAAGCAAGACAAAATACACTAATTGTAGCTTTAATCATTTTAGGATGAATATTAAGAAATATTAAAGTTGATGTCAAGAAACTCTCAACACTAGTATTTTTAGATACCTTATATCATTATATAAACCAAAGGAAATTTGAAGAATATGTAATGAATAAACTTAAAGCAGGTTGGGTAAAACGTGTTTTGCGCATGTTGTATAATCAAAGAATACCGTTAAAACTAAAATAAGTATTTATATGCTCACTATAACACCAGTTGTATGGATCAGATCATCAGAATGTTGGGAAACCAAGAAACAACATATCCAAAAGGTAAGAGTTGCAAATGAGAATGTTAAGACAGATTAATGGTGTAATGCTAAAAGATAAATTAAAGAATGACTGCATCCATGGTAAGCTACGCATAACACCTGTAAAAGATAAAGGAATGTAATTAAGATAGTTTAGCCACTTGCAGCATAGGCCAAATAATGCGCTCGACATAGCCTAGTTAATGTCAGTGGCAACAAAAGGCCAAGGGTTGACCTATATTTTTCATCACTCAAACTTTCAAAGGATATGGCCTAGATCGCAACAATGGTGTAAAAGGACTCATATAGCCAACTCCATTTAGTGGGACTTAAAGCTTAGTGGTTGTTGTTGCTGCTGTCGTCATGAACAAGTCAT
This sequence comes from Malania oleifera, assembly GCF_029873635.1. Taxonomy (NCBI): domain Eukaryota; kingdom Viridiplantae; phylum Streptophyta; class Magnoliopsida; order Santalales; family Ximeniaceae; genus Malania; species Malania oleifera. Next base: position 13,894,967 of record NC_080425.1, read on the forward strand.
GCTATTTAAATTCATTGGTCAAGGTTAATTTGAAATCTGATCTGTTTTAGAAGATAATCTAAAATTATGGAGCCTTGTTGGTGCAATAGAAGTGCGCATTGGGGTTTCAACAGCTAATTGGAGAATTATTTAATAGTTGGAAAGTTGAAAAGCACAAATGAGGCACTACAACTTACATCTCTCTAATTTTGAGCTTGCTCAGTTGCTTACCTAGTAATATTATTCTTAGAAATTGCTTACCTATGGGACTATGGTTAGAACCACTACTAAAAAATTATGGAAACAAAATCCAAAAACTAGAAATTGAAACTAAAAACTAGCAAACTCGTTAATATTTTCAAAACTAAAATAAATTAGAAACCTAACTGAACTCATGCTTGTTTTTGTTCTTGAATCAAATAACAATTAAAAAAGTAAGACTAAAATAATAAAACTACAAAAGAATATAAATTAGAAAAAATTATAATGAAAAATGATTATACTATTTCATTATTATACTTTAAACTCATTTTTCTAGTGCTCCAATCCTATTGTTCATGACAATTGAAAATGGTAAAAATGATTTTTTGAATGACTTTATAAATGTTTTTATTTTAATTATACTTTAAATTCACATTGTCATTTTTTTTTAATCTAGTAAAAGATTTTGTGTAGGATGAATCATATTCACAAAAGTCAATTCCAGATACTAAAGTAATCTGGCAACAGCAGAAACTGAAAATCGTAAAATCTGGTTTTCAATTTTTATGCAAAATCAGAAAACTAGCAACATAGATAAACACACAGTCATAACCCATTTTTTCACTATAGTAATGAAAACCAAAAAAAAAAAAAAAAGATACCAAACAACCCCATTTACCTTTATGAGATTTTTCCATTTGTAATCAGACAAATGGAAATCTTATACTCTGGTGAGAGAGCTTGCAAGGATGAGTAGTTCTTACTTCGTGCAAAGTTAGGTGCCTTGTGTGGGGAGGTGCTTCCTTGGTGGCTTGTGGAGAACTGTTTTATAAAAGTGGTTTGATCTTCATCATGAAGAATTAAGGGGAATGCAAAGGTAGTTGCTTGAGGAAATAGAAACCAGGTTTGAGCTGAAGTATTATAAATGGTTGAGTCTCTCTTACAATTACCACCACCATGATTATTTGAAATTAAATTTTGAATTAAAATTGAATGTGAACCTAATTCAGCCCTGCTTTTGGGTTGCTATCAGTGCTAACAAAATAATTACTACAAATGCTGGACCAGCCTTAAGGGCTTTTAATCAAGAATCAGAACTAATCATGCTCCAAACACATTCACAGAGGACACCTTTGTTTTGTGAGTCCACCAAATATATGTATTGTTAAGTCACTTTAAGGTATATCCAAGGCTTATAAAAGCAACAATGAACAACGACAGTCGGTACGAAGTTTTATGGGTAGGACTAGGCAACTAGCGTGTTAAGGTGTGTTAGCAAAGTTGATTATGATCATAACTTAGAGACAAGAGCCTAGCTAAAACTCCTTAAAAGACAAGCCAGTCCAGTGAAAGGGTGCAAACATGTCCAAAGGGAGAAGTGAAGGAGATTATGCTCTTCAATCCTTTTTCTTCTTATTATGATTATTTGTTCTGCTTCCATCCTGAATTCCTAAATTAGATTGGTGGAGTTGGCATTCAGACTAGTAGTTTTGAGAGCCTGTGAGGACCCAATGATTTATTGATTGAAGGATCATGTCCCTTCCAGAGTAACTAGTTGTACTACTGGTTAACAGAAATTCAGATTTCACTCTGGTCTTGCAGTGAAAGAGCAGTTAATTTTATAAAGAGTACATATTGAATTCAATACTGTTGGTGCATGAAGTCTCATCTGAAGTCTTTGAAAATCTCTATACTAAGACGTTAAAAAGGTCTTCAAACTAAATCCATCAATGATTCAGGGGAACCATGCGCTAAGCTTGTCTCATCTGAAGTCTTCGTAAATCTCTATACTATGACGTAAAAAAGGCCTCCATAGCTAAATCCATCAATGATTCATGGGAACCATGTTCTAAGCTTCTCTGCAGAGGTGAATGAGGTGCTTATTTGAGAGAATGAAAAAAGTGCTTTTAGAAGCAGGCAAACACATAAATTGGTGGCACTAGGCTAGCTTCAACCCCGTTTAGCCAGATTTTGAGCCCAGAAATATGTATTCAAGCTTGAACCTCAGACTGAAAGCAATTAGGACCTCAAAACTATATAGATTTTCAATCTAAGACTCAAAATTGGATTTATTACAACCCATAGTTTTAAGGGAAGTGACAAACTAGTAACACAAATGTTAACTACAAGTTGATGCGACACAATAATTTTGACAAATCACATGTTGATGTTACACAATAATAAGTGTGACTAGTAAAACAGTCATACAGGCACATGCATGCTCATACTAGTATACATGAACCCAATTCATATAAATCCAAAATCATCATAATCAAGAAGTAGAAAGTGGGAGACATTTGAAATTCTAGTGCCTAGGCCCCAAGCACACCCTATATGACAGGTGCAAACCCACTCAAATATTATGCTATATTAACATTACCAACCCTAAGTGGGATGATACAGGTAGATTTTTTATGATTTACACAAATTAGGCAATGCCTGCTTCCTCTTCAAGCTGCTAAGCATCTTCAGGCACCAAGGTCTGTCATTTTGTCTTTTCTAGACATGGTGGCATTCTGTGGCACGGAAATGCCATAAATTAAAGTAGATCACTTGATTAAGCAGAGGGCGATTCTCTACAAATATATGTTCTAGGTGCATGGAGGAAGAGAATAAAACATATACAAAGTTGTTAAAGTCAGGATTGCTGGAATGGGCAGGATCAGATCAAGGACCATAACAATCTAGTTACCAATAATGTACAAATGTATTTTTATAAGTTATTTTTTGTAATTTAAATATTCAAAAGGGCAGCCTGGTGCACAAAGCTCCCGCGTATGCAGGGTCCGGGGAAGGGGCGGACCACAATGGGTCTATAGTACGCAGTCTTAAAATTGTTGCCTTCCCAACTCAATCATACCTGCTTATAATGAAAAGGAACAAATACTTCCAGAGAAAAATACAAAAAGAAAAAACATAATTTTAACACAAATTAGTCAACAAACAACTACAGAATGTGAACATCTAAAATGTATCTAAAAAATAGCAAACAAATAAGAAAAATTAACCTATCAAGTTATCTCATTAACATTAGTGTCAACACTCAAGCCACTATTTTTTGGTTCATCATTATCACCAAGATCATCATAGGTAACTTCATCAAGCTCATCATTAAAATCACCGTCACCATCGTTATTACTTTCATTAAATGCATTAGTGTGTTAAATATATGATAATATCCTCAACTTTATATTGATGCTTCAAATTTGAATCACTAGCTGAACATCAGCCTAAAAACAAAATTTTCAAGTTCATAATATTTCTAAAATCAATCCACTTCCAAAGTTGTTCATTCCACGTACAAGTTATACAGGACAAACACCAACCCTATTCTATAAGTAATTTAGTAAAATTTTAAAAATATAATGTATTGATGTACTGCAGGATCTTACCCATCCTAACAATCCTTTATTGGAGACTCAAATGAAACAATCTAGTAGTTTCATCTTCCAGCTCTAGCTGTTATTCCACACCGCACACCCGATGATGCAACAGATAGGATATTGAAGTTAGAGATTAATTTCTCTGTTAGATGGAACCAATTGCTACATGTCCTTGCTTTAGGATAGTATGTCAGAACGATACTTCAAATTCAAGTGAAAGACAAAAGTACGGTGGTTTTCAGGTATCCTCCAACAGGATTATGCCTGAATCCTAAAAGTTTAATTCCCAGCATGGGCAAACCTATTTCTAGTTCACCTTCATACAATTGCTTTGGGTTCGTTTTTTATTTTCAAATTAACTTTATACCCTATTCTGTCTTTGAAAAATATAACCATCAAATATTTAGTAAACAGAGTCCAGTCAACTATTCAGAGTAAGCACCAAAAAGTCCAATCAGGCAATTTTGTTAATATATTTATTTATGATTTATGTTAACTAGTTCATGAACATGAATATAACTTGGAAAACAGTACAAATGGGAAATCAGATGAACAAAAAACAAAACATTAGAGGTACACCGATGTTGTAATCTGAAAAATGTACAGGTACCCAGAAACATCATTCCTTTTCTGGTAATAGAAAGCGAATTGTAAGATGTCTCCAATAAGCAGTGTAATCCATTTGTCAATTCTAGGCCAATAAACACTAGAACAATTCAAGAAATCTCATATTCAAATGTCTGATCCTAGAATGCATGCAGATGTTAAATCATTGGACTAAGGATAGGAATGATAATGCCAACCATAGTTCCGTCAAAATTTAACAGTGGGAAAATAAAAAAGTTCTTAAATCGGAATTAAGTTAAAAAAAAAGAAAAAGAAATATAGGTCCTCAAATTAATACTTCAATTCACTAGGTAATGAAAACCAACAATTCCTCACCATTATCTTTTGCTGCATTCACTGCTAAAACATTAGCCTCACCATTAATCCTTTTCATTTGTTCATCACTACCAAATCCACCAATGGTCGAAACTACAGCAGTAGCCCCAACTAATACTTCATCCCAGTTTGCATAAAAAACATCTCCTGCATAATAAAAAGTGGTTTAAACAATCTGCTCTTATGGGAAAGCATTGAATACATGATCTAGGCTGTGACCAGTCAATATTGATATCACTACTGCAGGAATAAGCCATTGACAATACAGACCTGTAAAGTCTATAGACCAATAAAGCAATCCTATATTGTGGACAAACTGTCTGTAAAAGCCTTGCATCCATAATTACACATTATTAAGTTCACATTCTCATAACATTGTCCAACATATAACAACTGTTGGAGAATCAATACGTCCCAACTAACTTACACAGCTTCCCCTGCCCAACATGTTTTAACATATTCTTTTTCTTTCACAAAAATGTTTAGGAGTATCTTTCCAAGGGTTGGGTGCCTTGAGTTTAATATTCCATCCATGTAGTTATACTCCAATCATCTATTTTCCCATGCTGATCAATTCAATTACATGTGCACTTATTTACACAAATTATTTTAGGGATTTCAACTCTTCTTTTTGAACCGAAAGCCTGAACACAGGATGAATTACAAGCCCAGACTCCAAGTGGGTCTTATTTAGGATTCATATCCAAAACAAAATAAGATGGGCAAAGAAGACAAGTGCAGGAAATATCTACCATATTATGTAACTATTAAAGGGTATAGAAAATTTCACTTGCACCCACCTGAAGCAGTGGTACTGCACCAATGAAGCATAGTTAATATTGTTAGTTGCTATAATATTTATTAGATAATATCAAGGCATCATTATTTGGGTACAGACAAAGAGTGTCATTTCCTTAGAACAGCTTTATTTTCAGAGTTCATTAACAAGGCTTTTTGAATCCAGAGAAGTAAGAAACAGCTGTAGTCAAGAATAGTCATTTCCCTAGACACATCCAATGTGCAAGTCTGTTATATTTATGTTAGCCCAGATAAAGAATAGGCAATATGGAATTTCTCCTTTTCTTTTTACCAATTCTGATCTGTTCAGAATTTTCCCAAGAACTTGTACCTCTCTTTGCCACTGAATATCACTACAATGAATAGTAATCTGTCAGATTTTTACCCTACAATCTTTCCCCTGCGCACAATTCATCAACCCCACTCCACCCCACCCCCAGGGGGAAAAAAAAAAATGGGAGCTATTATTTGCCCCTGAATGCAGCAAAGTCCCCTCAAGAAACTTCAGTTGTGGATTTGCCTACTAGAGCTAACTAAAGTTTTGTAACCATTGAGAATAGGACGAGCATTTTTTCTCTTATAGCAAAAGAAATTTATTAAGAAAGAGCATAAAAGGACCATAGCACAAACTTGAACTAAAAATGAAAATAAGAGGTCAGCGACACCACCATAACACATGTAGAACATGCATCAATACCTAAGACAAAAACAATCATCATCATTCAGACCATCTGAGGTTGGCTACAAGAGTCTTTAAATCTCTTTTCTCCATCTGTTTCATTTTAGGGTGCCATACTTCACACACACACACTTGCACTGTCTCAACCCAAATGTCAATCAGGTCATCCTCACTGGTACATGGTCTCTAGCACATCTCTTAAACATGTAAAGGGTGCCACCAGGGCAAGACGAAGACCAAGAACATGGGTTCAGATAAAATAGTAAAATTTAATTTAACAGAAGGCATAACCTTAAATTGAATTGAAGGGAGGAAAAGAAACCATATGGCCAATCCCAAAATAGTTGGGGTAAAAACTTGGAAGCAGCATTAGTAGTAGTTCAGTTGTTGCAGTTGTTTTTTGCTTTTTTTCCTTGATTGTTTTAAAGGAGGGGGAAGGGGGGATCTCCTAGACTAGGTAATCTAATGTATGGTAGACTTACCATCTATGCTATTCCTTTTCTTTTTTCAATATTAAAATTTAAATCTAATTGTGGCAAATCTAAAGTACACTGTATGATTTATGTTTCTTGGACCAATTACCATAATAGGATGGATTTTTTTTTTCTTTCAAAATAACTTTTTAAATATTTTATTACCTTTGAATATATTTTTTCCAGGAAAATATGTGAATGACTTGTTAAATAGAAAATATGTGTCGAGTTCCTTGGATCAAGTGTAATCAGGCATTGAGGTTTACCTTCAAGATCACACTTTTTTATAGAATTTTCTTCTCCTTTTTTTCCCCAAAAATAAAAATAAAAAAGTAAAAAACAAAAAAAAAAATCATTTGCTTCATCTACCCTTCATCTAGTTTGATGTCTTAACACCCTATGGGTAATTAACATGCAACATGTACTACTATGTTGCATCAGCACGATATTGACTGTCATGAACTTTTGGACCATTATTCAAGATTCAAATGTTGTTACATTTTTTTTTTATCGCATTATGATTGAACTGAACATTTTTTATTAGTTGAATTTATTTATTTATTTATTTATTAAATTTTCTGAGCCTCATGGAGTAATGTGGACCATTTCATCCAAATCAGTTCACAACTCAAATGCCAAATTAATGAATATCAATCTTAAACCAAGTCCAATACCAATATTTTGAACTATGGATGCAAACCATGTGACAAAAACTTTAATATCATGCTGCTAATCTAATGCATTTAATTGTAGAAAAAGATAAAAGTTATAATTGAACCACCTAACTTCTATGTGATTTAAATCACTGCAACTGTGTTGTATGAGTGATTACACAATGTATTTACAAGTTAGCAATTATTTTTGCCCATTTAAAAACTAGTCTTACTTGAGTGATTACCCAAGGAAAGTACATATAGAAAACAATAAAGGCACAAAATTTCCCAAAATCTAGACCCTGATTTTCACTTGTACAACTTTTTTGAGGAAAATATCATGTGCATGCTTTCAGATGCTACTTTGAATTGCCATGACCATGTTTCATTTTCTAACTGCTGGACAAGATTTGAGTCATAGCACAAACAACCTATTCATGGTATCGGTGTATCACAGAATGGAACATGCCTGTTTTCCAAGTAACTTGATCCACCCATGAACTTGAATAAGAAGGACTCCCTGACCTGTAAAAATTGATTAAGGTTTCAGAATCTTAAGGTGAGCATCAATACACCTGGAATGTCAATAAATTCCTTGAACATGATATCAGCTCGATAAAAGGCAAAAAATCAAGAATTTGGATCAAACATGCAAGCCAATATGGATTAAACACTTTGAATACCTGCTTAGGCTTATGACTTCTATGCCCTTGGATACTGCAGCCCTGCAAATTGCAGACCCAACAAAACCACCGCCTCCTAAGACTACAACCTATTAAGAACAATAATTTGGCGAGTTCAGTTTACCAAAGGAGCCACAAAACATATTCTGAGGGTGATTGCAAATAAATAAAAAAAACATAGAAGAGTCTGAAGAGTGCAAACCCGTTCAGCCTTGACATTAGCCACAACATCAATTGTATCAGATTCAGAGTCACCCTTCACATTTGCTTCTGTATAACTGCATCTGACACCAAACCTAAAAAAACCCATGTTTGATGTGGAGAAAATGTAGTGTCAATGTCATGTGTTCAGTCTCAAACCTTATAGATGGATGCAGAATAGAATTAGATCGAAATAATAAAGAAGATTTCAAAATGGGCGGTCCAAAATGTCAATGAAGTAGATGCCAAATCAGATCACTTTCTCACTGTCAATACTCAAGAGAAATGTAAATTATGCTACACACAAGTAAGAGCATACTTTAGAAACAAAATATGATTCATTTGCAAATGAAGTTAAATAAGATTTTCTACTTTGTTTTCCCCACTCCCCCAATTAGGTTTTCCTCTTTTGCAATAAAGTTGTTTTTTATTTTTCAATAATGCAAACATGCACAGGGACCAGACTCTCCTCTGTAACATTTTATGCAGGTGAAAAAAGGTTTCCTAGTACAATTATACACGGATGAACATTGTATCACAATGCTAGCAGTCATGGCATGCCAATATTATTTTAGTAATCCATTCAATTAGATGATCAAGCATTTATAGATTTAGCAGCCTTCTAGAAGGTGATTCTGACATAAACATGGAGGAAGTTGTTCCTTTGCCTCAAATATATATTTTCAACGACATATCAATATTTTTATTATGTAAAACAACTAGTCTTGTGAACCTTACAGAAGCTTGGTGGATTTAACTTTCAAGAAATACCCAAGGGAACATAAACTAGTATATATTTCTCCAGAACTAAAAATCATCCAGTAAAGGAAAAAATAAAAAAAGGAAGAAACTACATACCTTTTGCCTGTTATAACCTAATTAGTGCAACTACATTTAGCAAATTTAAACACATGGTACATTTTTCCTTTTCTTCTATTTTTTTTATCAAATTATCAAACAAATGACATGAAATAAGGTAGTGCTTAGGAGTATGGATTTTGGGCCTTGGATTTAGATTTGTGTGGAAGAAACTCATTATTTTGTGCGTTTTGTCCAAATCCACACAAATTCAAATCTAAGGCCCGAAATTCAAACTCCCAAATGCAGGGTAAGTATAAAAAGAATACAAGAAAATGGTGTCATGATTATTTGTTGCATATGATGATTTTATTATGAAACTAAACATGCTTAAATTCTGCAATTACACAAAAAGCAAGCCATAAATTGTCTTCTTTATAATATCATTTCATTTGAGAATGCGCAAGTAGCCATAGTTCAGCTTAAAACATCAATTTTGAGATCCCTCTTTCTGGATTGCAGGGACATCTTTATTTTCTCTTAATTTTGTTTTATTAATATTGTAGACAGTTTGACGAGTTAAATGATGAAAATCAGCCTTACATAGAAGAAACAGACGCGGACAAAGTTACCAACCATGAGCACTGATTTGAGATGCCTGTGTAGGAAGTTTGACTTGGGAACTGAATTGAATTTTGAAGCATTATAGGGGAAATTCTACTTGAAATACTCAATCCAGTAACAATACTGTTTACAGTGTTATGCTTTTGGGTAATTTGAGGATCCTATTCTAGAGGCATTCTTGGTCTTTGTGTCCTTTCATCGAGTGGGTTGGTTATGTATGGTCAAGATTGGTTTATTTTCCAAGGTTGAGAATGAGATTAACTATTATTGGGTTTTCAGTTAGTTAAGGTCCTGCATAAATATTGTAATGCTTCTCTTAGGAGCTAGTTTTACGCATTTTACTATAAACCTGGACGGTGTGAACTGCAATGCTGTGATTCCTAAGAACCTTATTTGTACAATGCGAGTAGTTTTCCCTTCAAATTTGCTCTATCATTACTATATTTCGCTGTTTACGATGATCCTAAATCTGGCTCGAATTTTAGTTTAAGCCCTAAATCACATCCACAAACTCTAAACCTTAATTTACCCAAATTTAAGATATCCATTTCACCACTGTATGTTAGTGTCTCCTCCCATGGGTAGTTCTGCATGCAGAGTAGGTTTCCCTCTTCATATAAGACAATTGCATTCATATGCATCAAACATTTCACTATAGACCAAGTTATCAAAACTCAAACAAAGCTACAGGAAATCATTTCTTACATGAATCTTCTGTGTGTGTGCGTGTGCGCGCGCACAAGAGAGAGAGAGATTTACACCGACTAAGTCCTAATTTATCAATGTTGCTGATTTTGCAGTCAGACTATCCATTTGGATCAGAAAAAACATCAGGTGAAATAATAACAACAACAAAACCAAGCCTTGAGTCCCACTAGATGGGGTTGGCTATATGAATCCTTTTCTGCCAATTTATGCAATCATGGACCATTTCTTTTGACAGGTTCAGGATTATTAAATCAGGTGAAATAATATAAATAGAAAAATTAAATAAACTAAAACTTGCAATTGGCTGTGAAGGGAATATTTCTATGGTTTATAAGCTTGGGCAAGCCTACCATCAAGCAGCTTGGTGTGAGCATGTTAGGCTAGTTAGCCAGCCCAAGGGTTCTTGGGCTCATGGTTTGACCTAAGAGGTTAGAAATGGTATCAGAGCAATAGACTCTGCTGCATGTCACCTTGCCCACAGGTCGGATAGTGGTGTAGAGCAGGTCTGTGTCCCATTCAGGTGTGATTAAACCTATATGCAGACCTATGATAGGGCACAATGAGGGCATCACTTACCCCATGGTTTGTGGAATGAATATTTGCGTGGCTGAAAAACTGAGGGAAGCCAACCATCAAACAACTTGGCTTAAGCATTTCAGTCCCGGGCTTATCCTGGGGCGTCAGGTTTGCATCAAAGTTCCACATAGACTAAAATTAAATTTGAAATTAAGTCTATTTTGAAGCAAACCAGCACTTAAGGGCCAGACGACAATTTAAGAGGAGAGAGGGGGAAGGAAATTGGGGTAAAAAAGAGTCTTAACTTGTCATTTTTCAAAATTAATAAAATCCGTATTCAATTTCGTCTATTGAACACCGCGAGCATCCAAACAATATATGAGCAGCAGAAGCTCACAAAAATAATAATACGGAACTATTTGCTTGGCTTTGTGAACTGGAAGCAGTTGTCTTGCTTTATTATCAATGCAACTTTCGCTTTCAAAAACAATAATAGCACTACAATAAATGCAACTTCGCCATAGACAACAGTTTATATCAGAACCTAATTTAGAAGTCGGCAATTCATCAGAACCAACTAAACATAAATGAGAGAAGAAAGAGAGAGAGGGAGGGAGACTGACCGACTGTGAGGAGGCTGTGGAAAACGCAAGGAGGGTCGAGAACGAGAGGGAAACCACGCAGTTCTGAAAGAAGACGGCGGCGTGGAAATGGCAGCAATGGAGGAAAGGGAGGACATTTGTACGGCAAAGAAAGAATCACAGAAGGGAGGTCGGGATGCGGCACAGGGCAATACTTCTGCCAGTTTAAATCTGAACTACTCACCATACAAAACACTCCTCCCAGCTTTTAATAATCGTTGGATTTCTCGTGTGAAATGGAATGTGGTAGCAAAGAATAGGGATGAAATTTTGAATGGCATTGTTATTCTCACGAGTGAATTTAGATTTCATTTCTCATTTTTATCTGTGTGGACCAAACATGCAATTACAGTTACAGTAGAATTAGATAATTGAGAATTAACTTTAGAAATCAGAATAATTTTGATTCTCATCCCATTTAGTTTGTAAAATAAAAAAAAATAAAGTAAAAAAATGAATCGTGCAGGAATGAAATGACTTTTGAAATTTAATTATTGCCTTTGGTTAGTAAGAAATTACAATTTCAAATTTTATTTTTCAATGCCTACTATATTGAAATGAAAAATAAGTTACTTTTAATAAGTACTCCTAATACATAATTATATTTTTATAATACTAATTATTATTAGTGTAAATTAATATTTTTTTATTGTTGTTAGTATGTTTTATTATTTTAAAATAATTATTATCCTTAAAATAATAGCAATCCTTGTTATTTTTTTTCTCTTTTATTTTTACTATTGTTCTTGTTGTTATTATTATTTTATAATAATATATATATTTGTTATTGCAATTATTATTATCGCTAAGACATAATTATTTAATTTTTTATTATTACTTTTTTTATAATAATGAATATAATTAGTGTAAATTATTATTTTTTATTGTTGTTATTATTAATTTGTTATTATTTTATAATAATTATTATCCTTAAAATAATAGTAAACATTCTTATTTTTGTCTTTTTTATTATTACAATTATTTTGTTCTTGTTCATTGTTGAGGTAATTTTCCCATCAAATGTGGAGTTGTCCTTCAAAAACACATATTAAGGCTTTGGCTGCTTCATGAACATATTGTCTTTGTTTTTGAATATAAATTTGTTTTATTGTGAACATTTGTTTAACTAATACAGTAATTGGTATTCAAAAAGGCCATCAACGTTCCACTAATAACAAGTACTACAGAATAAGCCCTAAATAGCAGACTTTCTTCATATTGTAAGTTTAGGGCTATAGGTTTTGGATAAGTTTTTGTCAGTGAAATTGGTATAGTACAGTTGTTAATGATTCTATTTGTAAGTCCCATGGGGTTTGAGGTTTGTTTTTCGCATATTTATTTAATCTTAGATGTTAACTTAGGTGGCTACCTAAATAGCAGACTTTCTTCATATTGTAAGTTTAGGGCTATAGGTTTTGGATAAGTTTTGGTATAGTACAGTTGTCAGTGACTCTATTTGTAAGTCCCATGGGGTTTAAGGTTTGTTTTTCGAATATTTCTTCAATCTTAGATATTAGTCTCCGTGGTTACATGATCCTAATTGTCGTATTTTGATGATAACAGCTCATTAATGGTTATAAGTTAAACTAATCTTTGCATACTAAGTTGTGGCAGGTATAAGTGACGAAATCACACAGATATGAGTTTTAGTACAAAGATCAAGCGAACATTTTTATAAGCAAAGATCGAGTAGTCAATTCAAGAAGGAAAGATCAAAGTGGACAATCACTCAAAATGATTTAAGCACAATATGTATAATGGGGAGTGTTTAAGGTAGTGTTTATTGTAACTCTTATAGTTTTGATTTGAACAAGTTTATTTAGTAAGAGTTGAGCAAATTGCATGTGCATACTAGGTCGTAAGAGTACATAGGATATCACCAAGTCATAAGTTCGGTACTTATGAATTTTCAAAGTCAAAACAAGAGTTTTATAAAAATATCCTTTACTCAAATTTATTTTTATATGGGACAATTTTTAAATCATATTTGTTAATCGTCCCACCTGGGAGTATATAGAGTCAGAGGGGGGTGAATGGACTCTTTTTCTAATATTTTGATTTCCTCTACCAAATAAAACTCTTGACAAAATTCAAGCAACTATATCATAATAAATCAAGTGCAAATCATGCACAAGACAAGTAAAATAAAAAGAAGGGTAGAGAACGATCAACACTGATATTTTTACATGGTTCGGCACCAAACCTACGTCCATGCCTTAGCACCAAGCCAAGGATTCCACAATCCACTATAATCTCCTTCACCGGCAGAGAAAGCCTAACAACTCGGGAACAAATCATTATACTCGGGAACAAATCCCTACCATGCTCACCAAGAGCCACAAGGATCACCAAGTTACCTTGCACGTTCGATTTGCCAAGAACCTATACCCAATGGTTCACAAAGAACCTTACAAAGAGATGAATAATACAAGATAATGCTCCACAAATGAGCTTATATCAATTACAAACCAATATCACACTACTCTCTCAAGGAATGATTCAAACAAGATAAATAAACAAGAGAGATTGAGCACTTGTGGATGAATAACTACAATGCAAAGTGCTAGGTTTTGTGTTGAAAAGATGTTTATGACTAAACTTGTGTAAAAGCAATCAAAACCATGCTAAACAAGTCTATGGACTTATATTTATAGCCAAAACCATAAGCTAACCGTTATTGGACCGTTCAGAGCAAATCCCAAAAGAACTAGTTGTTTTCTAATCGTTGGTGCGTTGTTCACGATGCGCATCGTAGACTACTGGCCCCCACTCGTCGACTAGTAGCACTCTACTAGCAATCATTAACATTCTGCCTGGAATTGTCGACAAGTTGCACCCAATCGTCGATGAGTGCCTTGAATCGGAAAAAGTCATTAACATGAAAGTTGTGGGATTTTTTCTTAACTTTCCATAGACACTAATATTGTCCTTTTTGGACTTTTCTAATAAAAGTTATGCCCCGAATATCTCTGGGTATTTAGGAAATTTAATAGGTACATAATTAAGATTTTAAACCCAACCAGGACAAAGTTTGTAAAAGATTATAACACTAATATAATTTAAAACTTGTCCTTATGAAATTTCTTTTGAATATAAGATATTTTGTTTATGAAAACACATTTGAAAGCTCATTTTGATATCTTATATGCTAGATATGTCATTTTTAAAAGTATACTTGACTTTCTTGAGACTTTAGGACATAAAGCTCGTTTTGACAAAACCGAGACGAAGTATGTAGAAGTTTATAAAACCAAGATGCTGAAAATTTATCCATTTGAAAACATATTTTGAGTTTAGGATTCTTTTGATAAACTCTTAAATTTAACTTTGAAAACTATGAAAGTTGAGTTTGTGACTTAAGTGAGATCCTATAAACTCAAGTGTTATAGTATGCATATGCAATTGCTCAACTCTTGCTAAAAAATCTTGCAAGAAACAAAACCGCAAGAGTTAAAAAATATACTACCTCAAACACTCCCCATTACAAATAAACAGTTGTACATTAAGCTTCCTTGGGTGTGCTTGAATCCTTTCCAAGTGAGTGTCCATTTGATTTTTTCTATTCGAACTTCTACTCAGTCCGATTTTTGCCTTTTGACCAATACCTTCACGTATTTGTCACTTGTACCCATACTTAACATGTTTTGCAAAGATGGGAAAACACTAGGAACAACAAATAGGCTAATATCATCAATACACATTAAATATGATTATGTAGCCCCCAAGGCTAACAATATTAGTGTTATAATCTTTTAAAGACTTGGTCCTGGTTGGATTTAAAATCTCATTTATACACCACTCAAATTTCTCTCTCGAATTTTTAAAACACTTTTCAGTATTTGGAACATAACTTTTTATAGAGAACTCAAAAAAAGGGCGATATTGGTATCTACGAAAAGCTAAGAAAAAACCTCACAACTTTTGTGTTGAAGCTTTGCACATATTAGAAGCTTTAGATAATGAAAAAAGCATGGCAAACCGTCGACGGTTTGTTCAGGTGCATCGACAGTTTCAGGCAGAGAGCTGAATGATTTTATTGCCTGAGCAAACCGTTGACAGTTTAGGGAAACCGTCAGTGATTTGCATCGAGTTCTAAACCCAAATGACCATAAAATGGTTAGTTTTCAAAGTAAACAAATATTTTATTAAGTCAACAGCCATATAACAGCTAGTAGCCCAATTTGCCTATAAATACAAGTCCAAAGACTTGTTTAAAGATGAATCTTAGTGATTAAGATTTAGTGATTATTATTCCCAAGCACACTACATTTTAGTTCATCATTTTTGTGCTCAATCTCTCTCTTGCTCTCTAATCTTGTGTTGATTAATTCCTTGAGAGATTTGTGCGAGGATTTTATTGTATTACATGTACGCTCATTCAAGGAGCTTTGTTTGTAATTCATCTTCTTGTTGCAAAGGGTTCTTGGTGAACCGGGTTGCAAAGGGTTCTCGATGAACTGTGGTTTAAGGTTTTTGGTGAACCAAAATTGCAAGGATTCTTGATGAACCTTACGACTATGGGTGAGTATTAAGGGATTGGCTCCCTTGGATAGGCTCTTGATGAGCGAAAGGGATTTGTCCCCGTTCATAAAGGCTTCTCCGTTGGTGAAGGAGGTTGATAGTGGATTGTGGAAACCTTGGATGTGACTCAAGGCATGGACGTAGGCAGGGGCCGAAGCACTTTAATATCGTTTGTCCAGCTTTTCTTCCCTATACTCTTTAATTTATATCTTGTGCATGACTTATGTTCTATATATTGTGATATAATCATTTGTATACCGCCAGTATTTTATATTTTGTAGAGGAAAGCTAAAATCCGCAAAAAAAAAGCCTATTCATCCCCCCTCTAGACTCAACTCTAGGGCCAACATTAGAAATATTTGTTTGATAGTCTTCTTGACCTAATTCTTCACTGATATTTTCTTCAAAAACTTGTATGTTATTAGAGGAAAATGGAATTCTATATTTTTTTTTTATCTATTTGGTTAAAATTTCTTCTTTGTCAAAACATCCTTTTATATATGAAGGATAAGGAATTGAATCTTGTTCCTAGTTCTTTTTTCCTTTTTTTTTTCTTTACTTGATTACTCATTTGACTTAATAGAAAAGTTTTTGACAGATGGATTTGTTTGGATTGTTGTTTTATATTTTTCTTGCCCTTTTCTATTTTACTCATCTATTTATTTATCTTATCTAGTTTTTCAATCACGTAATTTTCTATTCTATCTAATTGCTCTCCTATAGTGGATAAGTACTTTACAGTTGTTTTGTTTAGCTATAATTTTCACATGTTATTGCATTGTAGGTTGTATTGTCGGATCACGTTTGTCAATAACTTAAAAAATCTCAGTTGAATCGGTATCAACCAAGATAAATTTATAAAAAAATTGTCACTTTTGTCATGCGCAAGAATTCGGTTGCATTCTTTGTCAATAATCCTTTTAAGATTATCATGGAAGCCCATATATATTTTATATCCCAGAGGGGCTATAATTGGAGATACCATTGTTTCTGGCACAAGAGTTCCTATAAAAATAGAAAATGTGTTACTTTTGAGTGCGGGAACTATTGATTTACATTAATGGAAGTAACCACGTAGGTTTACAATGAAGCCCAGAAATCAATCACTAATCTAATTTGAGTACCTCTGCAGGATAAACCTCAACAGTAAACTTGCTATGGACTTAATTGGATTGAGCCATGGAAACCTACTAAATGAGAACTTTCAAATTCAGGGAAACCCCGGAATTAATAATGGAATTAAGAAAAATGAACAATCCTATTTTCTAAAAACAAGCTAAGGGTTTAGAAAAAAGGTTCAATAATGTATGTATATTGGCCCCTTTTAGACATTTATAGATCTTAGGATGCAATTTTGATTTATTAATAAAAATATATTTCAATGCTATTTTTTCCTATTTTCAGCATTTTTTCTTTTTTCTTTTGTTTTTACAAAGACGAAGAAAAAATTCAAATTTCTCTCCTATTTACTACAGCGACACCAATTTAGTATTCCTTCATTCAGTCCTATTCAATCCAAAAAGGTTATCTAGGAGCTATATGAATACACTAAGTTGCATAACAAAAATCGTTTTTTAGTCAATCCAAAATCCAATAGAAAAGGCTTTATAAGATTAAAAAGGTACGTTGAGCGCCCCATAACTATGTTATAATAAATCCGAACACTTGCCCTGAATCAACTTCCAGATCATAATTGCTTCACTAAATAACTATTATACTATACAATACAACCTTAATATTGTAAAGACCCAAAAATTTAAAAGGATTAAAATAATTAAAAATATATAAATAAATAAAATAACAGATAAATAAATAAAAGGAAAGACGTGGAAAAAAAAAAGAAAAGAAAAATTAAAATTAAAGAAATTAAATTAAATTAAGATAAATTAAATAATTAAATAATTAGTTATTAAATTAAATATTTTTATATTGGATTTAAAAAAAAACTAATTGAAATAAGGGAAATATATATATACTTATATAGTAGGTTAATATAATATATAAATATATTTGTATATATGTATATATATATATATATATATATATATATATATAAAGTATTTGATAGAAGAAAAGTAAAAGAAGAAGAAAGAAGAAAGAAGAAGGAAGAAGAAGAAAGAAGAAGGCAGGAGATGCACGCCCCCCCTGTAAAAATCCCAAAAAGATATATAAAAGATTAGCGGATTGATTTCCAAAAAAAAATAAATAAATAAATAAATAAATAAATTTTTTTAAAAAAAATTAAATTAATTTAAAAAAAATATTAATTAATTAATTAATTAAACGAATTTAAAAAGAAAAAGAAAAAAAATTAATTAAAATTTATTTTTATTTTATTTATAAATATATATTATAATATTAATTAAATATATTATTATTATTATTATTATATATAAATATGTTAACCACCTGAAGCTTCTGAAGCTTCAGGTGGATTCTTAAAATTCAATGCACCCCCCCCCAGAGTGTTCTTCTTCTTCATTTTTATTTCTTTTCTTCTGCAACTCTCAGGAACCTTCTCTCTCTCCTCACGTTCTCTCTCCCTCTCTCCTTGATTTCGTGACGGATTTTCGCCCAATCGAAAATCCGAAGATACCACTGGACTCCATTCGCTGCTGCCGTCATTTCTACCGAAGCGGATCGGTGATAGGAGCGGCGTAAGCGTATTCCCTAGGGTAAGCCATTTTTCCATTTTTCTTTAATTTCTTGCAAAATATAAGCCCAATTGACGAACGGACGCCACCACAAGAATCTAGTGATGATTCTCTACAAGTCTAGTGGGATGGAATTCTCGTGGGGGTGTTGGGCCAAAACCCCAAATTTGGGGTGCGGCGATTATTAAGGGGCTTATTTTTAATTAATTAGCATTAATTTAGAAATGTTAAAATATTAAGCACCTGAGACTGAAATAGGATTTCTGAAATTTAGGGCTCAGGTGAGCGCCGCGGGTGTAATTTGGGACCCGCAGGCAAAATTTGAAAAATTAAGTAGGGATATTAAATAATAGTTTAAATATTAATTTGAGATATATGGAGCCTAAGGAAGGCTAGATGAGTATTATTTTGGAGAAATAGATTAATTAATCTGGGGAAAAATGTAAATTGCAGGAATTAGATTTCGGGCGCCAAGGGCGTGAAATTTTGGATCCTAAGGAATTTCTCAATAGTCAGGTAAGGGAATAAACTAAAGCAGTAATTTTTCATACAAATTATTATTGATTATTTCTAAATTTATTTTTAGAAAAACATATGTTATATTGTGTATTACGAATAAAATGTACGATTGGGAAAATACTGCTATGATGATTAAATTGTATATGTATGTATGAGATGTAAGTAATTCACGATTATAGAATATGAAGTATGACTTTTAACAGCATATGTGTGGCATGAATATTATTTTATGTGAAATGTATTATGATGTGAAAGATTTTACGAACCAAGCATGATTTCAGGCATTTATGAAAATATGAGTTATGTTGTGATGGTTTTGACGATTGTGTGATAAATGAGGTATTTTCAGTATATATATACCTGAAACAATTTTGGCGCGAGGCCATATATTTATGTTATCGGCACGAGACCGTATTTATGTTTTTGGCGCGAGGCCATATATTTATGTTATCGGCACGAGGCCGTATTTATGTTATCGGCACGAGGCCGTATTTATGTTATTGGCGCGAGGCCACGTATTTATATTTTCGGCACGAGGCCGTATCTATGTTTTCGGCACGAGGCCATAATGATGTTACGTATGATCATGTATTATATGTTTTCACAACCAGGATGTTAGTTTAGTTCAGACCAGGAGCTCGGTACCGTAGCTATGGGTTCATTTTGCCACGAGGCCTTATTAGTGTTATCGTCCCACGAGGGGATGGGAGATGGATAGTCGATGTAGCTTTCAGCAGAGTGTGGACGTCCACCTAGCAGTCCGGACCAGGGTGTGGCGGGCTCATCGTACTTACAGACATATTTGATTCGGCAGTGGTCGGCCAGCCATTGTCGGGTCTCGCCTTCGGGCTGCACAACCCGTCATGGGGGGTAATACATGACACCAGCTAGCTATTCATCCTGTGTTTATTTTCAGTACTATAGTTATAACAAATGATTTTATATATGATATGAATTATTAACAGATGTGAAAATATATGTTTAGCCAGTACGATATGATGATGTTTATGGAATTATGAAATGTACTATATACGTATAAATGCATTAAATATTCATGTTGCCACACAGCTGTATTTAGTTTATTTTCCCTTACTGAGAAGTGTCTCACCCCCAATATTATTACATTTTTCAGGAGCTCCTGAGAGACTGGCGGGTCAGGGCCGCCGTTGAGCTAGTGAGATTACCCTGTGAGAAGGGTAAGATTTTGTAATAGTGTCAGAGTTATTTTGTGTTTGATCCTAGAGATATTTGGATGTATGTGAGGATGTATAGAATGCTCTGGTATTATATTTTATGACTGGATGTTTGAGATTTTATGTGTACTGCTGCTAGGTTTTCCGCTGTGTATGACAGGTGTCCCCGCTACCCACGGGTTCGGGTTGACCATTTTATTTATTATGTGATATTTTATGTTAAGAAATTGAGGGACGTTACACCCCCCTTCTGAAAAATATTCCTGAGGCCAGCCACTCCGTCTCCGTCTCTCTCATTTTCTCTCAATTACTCGGTGAGTTTGGGACGGATCGGGAAACGGAAGGTGCCGTTAGAATCCTGGTTCCGCTGCCGACATTTCTATTGGAGTAGATTTTTCATGGGAAAGGCTTGAGCACTGCTCATGGGGAAAGGTAATTTTTCTCCATTTTCTCAATTTCGCCGTTAATATGTGATTAAATCGACGAACAGACACCACCACGGGGTCCTAGTCGTCGTTATCGTCATTTTGACATAGGTAATTTTCCAATTGGGGTTTTCTAAACCCTACTCCAAAGCGAGAGTAGGATTTGAGAATTTGGCAAAATTTAAGGAGATAATTATTTATTGGGTATTTAAAGGCCTAGGAAGTATTAAATTAATATTTTATTCAGGAATAATTTATTGAAATTAGGAATTTAATTTCAGGGTCCGGGTGAGTGCCGCAGGTATTTTTCGGAGTCCCTATTGGCGTAGTTCAAGAAATCAGGTAAGAGAAAAAATATATATTAAATCAGAATTTTTATAAATTTAATGAAAAAATAAATTGTGTTATATGTACGTGTATATGTTTCGATATGGGTAAAATGCCAAATGTTTAAATTATATTTCCTTCGAGTTTAGGGTTGTTTAGTAGATATGTATATGTGAAAATGAACTGATGAAAGTGGGAAATATTTTCAGGATAATTAAGTAAGAAATGAAAGGTATTTTCAGTATATAAACATTAAATGTTGGTTGGCTTATTTCACAGGCAGTGTATGAATTTTATTGCTAAATTGTGTGGCATGAGATTCTGTGCAAATATATGTTAAGTGTATGAGATGCAGGCTAAGTAAGTAAAGCAATGAGAGTAAAATATGATATGGACAATGTTGCCTGTGTATGTTAAATGCAACCATGTAAATGTAAGACAACTGAAAGACAGTCATGTTAGCAGATCTAGCACACTTCTGTGTAGATTAACTAATGACAGCTAAAAGGAGCTGTGTTAGCAGATCTAGCACATTTCTACATAGACTAATTGATGATGGCTAAAGACCAGCTGTAGTACGAAGTAATGAAATGAAATTTTTTGCAATGAAATGACGATGAAATGGCAATGAAATGAAATGACAAAGGTAAATGATGTAAATGGGAAAGAGTCACTTAAAGTGAAACGAAATGCAAAGTTAAGTTATGAACAGGAATGAATGTGCATGAATGTATAATGATAGAAAAAAATAATGTATTATGATATTAGAAGTATGTATGTACGTAGAATATGTTACGATTGGGCAAGACATACCTTTCTCCTGAGGGCTTGCTGAGTAAGACGAGTGCACTAGTAGCTACAGATGTGGCAGTAGCCGCATAACGTACTAGGGCAGAGGGAACCTACTTGTATGGGTGGGTAGATTTCCCTATCCTTAGGGCCTTTGCCGGTAAGCTATTGTTGAACGGTGTGAGTACGAGATTAATTTATCACTTGAGGGCTTACTGAGTAAGGTGAGTGCCCTGGTATACTTTAGCTGCGACCTTTGGGTTGCCTAAGTATCAAAGCAGAAGGGTGCTACTTGTATGGGCGGGTAATTACCCCTATCCTCGGGAAATCTCGTGGGTTAAACATTTGCATGTGTTTGATTAGGATCAGGGAATGATTTTGAAAATTATGTTAAGGATTTTCAAATGTTAAATATTATGTTATATATAAACTCATGTTGGCCACACACTGTTTTAATATATGGTTTCTTCCCTTACTGAGATGTGTCTCACTCGAATATAAATTTATTTATTTTTCAGGATTTCATCGAGATCGAGCTTAGAGAGCTCGAGGTTCTATAACATT
Source organism: Malania oleifera (assembly GCF_029873635.1). Lineage (NCBI taxonomy): Eukaryota > Viridiplantae > Streptophyta > Magnoliopsida > Santalales > Ximeniaceae > Malania > Malania oleifera. Next base: position 13,917,238 of record NC_080425.1, read on the forward strand.
ATTGGGAAATAGTAAAAGAAAATGGTATATTTCTATGTTAATTATGAGATGCAAATATTTATATTTTACGTCCTTATATTTTAAGTCTGTAAAGAAAAGAAAGTTGTGAACATACTAAAATGTTTTGGAGATATATGTAATTATGGAAATGCAGGTGTTGGATGATTTATTATAGATTATAGTTAGAATTAGTAAACTCTAGTATTCTGTTATATGGAGATTATGAGCATGTTTTTCCGCTGCGTATGTTTTGGAATATGATTTATGAGGATATGATCAGGTATAATGCACCGGACCCGGGTTTAGGGGTTCGGGGCGTTACAAATATGCTACAATAACACTAATAGATACTATAATAAGACTATTGTATGGTAGAAAGAAAAATATAGGATGAGGGAAAGATGTTGAATCTACAGTTGTAAATTTTAAGGCTTTGTCTTTGTAGGTGCTTAATTTAGACTATAAGGGAGGAAGGGATTATCTCAAAATATAATATCTATTGGTTAAGGGGATAGTCTGGGATGGTTTGGATGAAGACGATGTGGTAGGGAGAAGGGAGAAAGTGGGAATTGGTGGTAAAACTTTAGGTTGTAATGGTCATGGCTGAGGTATCTTATAGGCACGAGAATAGTTTGTCGTTGAATAATTCGTCATAGTATTTTAAGAGACAAGAGGACAATTTGTCATTGCATATTTGTCGTTGGAATTAGCCGTTGGTTTTTTTGTCATTTTCTCTCTTGCAAAAATTTACAACTGATAAAATTAGGTAAAGAGTTTCTCTCTTCTTTAATATCTTCAACGTCAAAATCAAAACAAATAATAAAGCCTGTCATCCTACAAAGATTTGTTTTAATGCTGTATTTCTTACATCCTTTGTCATAACATATTTAGCTTATTTACAATCAACTCTCAAAAGGAATTTATTATTTAATAGGTCATTTTGGAATTTTGAGATATACGAAACTATTTCTAGTATTTATTTTTAATAGTGAAATATTTTCTCTAAGTCTCATTCCTTCCTCTTAAATGAAACCTTACTAATTTTTCATTAATGTCACCCGTTTGAGGATTCCTCCATATCCAATTTCTAAGGCATTACTTTCAACAGTTTTAAAAGTATGTGGATTACAAATTGTCATACAAGGGAGATTCTTGAAATTTTGTTTTATTTTTTTAACTATTTTTGTGGATAGAAGACTGATTATGCGCTTAAACTGCGTAATTAGGTACTTTAATTCATGCATTGAAGCCTATATTTTTAATTAAATACCTAATTACTTTCAATATTTTAACACTGTGTCTTATTTATAATATTTGGACTTTATTAAGTAATTTATAGATTTTTGGTATTTTTCTTATCGCAGGAAAATTATTGGAAGCTAAAACCAACACTGCGTCGTAATATGCATATAATTTTCTCTTCCGAGCTCCGATTGAGACAATTCAAAATTTTGTGAAAATTCAAGAAAATTATCTACAACTTTCGTGTTTTAAACTTTGAGCGATACGGGCTCCAGGATGGTCAAAAGTGGGTTTGATCGCTAGGAAACAAAAAAGAAGAAAAGAAGAAACAAGAAAAAAAGAAAAAGAAAAAAAATTAATAAAATTTATAGGTTGTAACCCTTGGTGCACTGGGTAGGTTTTAGGGGTCTCCTTATATATATATATATCTTCCTTCTTCCCTCTTCTCCTTCCTCTCTTCTTCCATTCTCTCCATCTAGGCCTATTCTCTCTCGCTCAACTTTTCTCTCCCTTCTCCCTTCTCTCTCAACTCTCAACTCTCAACTCTTCTCTATCTCTCAAATTCTCTTCTCCCTCTCTTCTCTCCCTCTCCTTCTTCCCTTCCTCTCTACCTTACCAGCTGCTATCTATGAACTCCTCCACAACTGCTTATGCTACTGGTTGCTGCTACTCCTCCAACCTAAGGAGCTCACGTTTTTGCTGCTGCTGTCATAACCAAGAGCCCTTACTGTAAGAACCCGATTTGTGAGATCTAGAATAAATTATTAAAGAGAAAGGTAAAATGGTAATTTAAGTAGAGTTTGTTGATGAAGTCAGAGTTCGTCGACGAAGGCCTTTTGTTGCTTGGTGACGAAATGCAGGGGCTCGTTGATGAGGAGAAGTCGAGAGGTTTCAAGAACCCGAAAATCTCAGGCTTGTCGACGAGGCCACCGTTTCGTCGACGAACTATCTACATTGGCTCGTCGATGAAGACGCCATCTCGTCAACGAGGTCGACCAAGTCAAAGGGCTATGAATATCATTTTCCATTACTTCTCAGCTAAGAAATCTAAAATCTTCTCTCACTCTCACTCTCTAGAAACTCAAAGGGCACTCTCTTTCTCTTTAAATTTCTTCGTCGTACGTTGCTCGAATCCTCGATCCAAAGTTATCACAAGGATCAAGGAAGGATTCTTTTCAAGATTTGTGGAACGGATCTTCATTCCGAGCATTTTCGGGTTTTGGCATAAAATTGAGGTAAGCCTCGATTTTCATTTCTGTTCTGGTAGTTTTATAGGGAATGAAATTGTGAGTACTTATGTACTGTGATTTATAGGTTTTGAGAACTTGGTTCGTTGTTTAGGAGCCGTAGAGTTTGGGATTGAATTTTTGGGGAAAGGTAAGGGGATTCTGTTTATGTCAGTTATTTTCGAAATCAGACTCGATAGAACTGTGGTTCACGGTCCTGTGTGTGTTTTGGTTACTCATTTAGGGAGATCTAACGGGTAAAATTATGAGTTTTTCATGTTATAATTTTTGGAAAAAGGGGGCATTAGGTTGCATCTCTGGTTTCGCTGGAAAACCATGAATATATTGTGGTATATATTATGTTATAGGGATGGTCGTGCCTTTACTTGTTTAAACTGTATATTTTTGGAAAATCATGATTTTAGATTACCAAATGAGTGTGGATTTGTTTGGTTATATGAATATGCATGAGTTGTGTTTTGATGCAATGAAATAGGAACTAGGTTCCGAATTGTTCCAGGTTGTGAAAGAGTGTCCGACTCTATATCCGAGGGTGTGAAATATCACCTGCCATGTTTGGCAAGAGTGTCTGGCTCTATATTCGAGGGCGTGAGCCTTACCGACTGATCACCAAAGGGTGTGGATCCACTAGTTGTACCGGTACGATGCCATGGGAGCCCGAGGCTATGCCATGTGTCGAGGACGCCGTGTAATGCGGGTCGGCTTCGAGCCGAAGGGTGTGACGACAATGGGTTACTTGATCATGTGTGTGTGTGATGCACTGTACTGGAACTGTTTTGTGAAAATACTGGAATTGCATTAAACTATGTATGTTTTATGTCATGATAACACCCATATGCCACACACCGATATAACCTTGATCTGCCTTACTGAGATGTGTCTCTCCCCTATTGTACGTACATATTTTTCAAGTCCTTCGAGTAATCGGAACTAGCGTCCATATATTGGGAGCGTAGTTGTCGGTGTACTGCGGATAGTGCTTGTGTAAGTGTTAGGACTTTATCGAGTTGTCATTTTTGGGGTATGGTTGGCACCCAGGTTTATGTTTTGTTTTATGGAGCCTAGACTTATTTTGTATAGACTCTGGTATGGTACGATGTATGTATAGAAAGAATATTTTCCGTTGCCTATTTGTCATATTTGTGAATGTGTATAGGGTGCTTAGGAATCCCACGGGGTCAGACCCTCATTCATTTGGTATTGTATCATTGGTGATTTGTATGATACAGGAACATGTTAGGTTACTTATTCACCCTTGGGTCCCATTATCGGGTTCGAGGCGTGACAGCTTGGTATCAGAGCTAACCAGGTTGTTAGGTCTTGTATCTTTAAAACCTCCACCTGCTTGTATATATTTCACCTCAATCCCCTTTCAAACATACTGGCTTTCTTAACTTCATCCGGCACTATATATATAACAAATCGTGACAACTCGATGCATTTCGTCGCATACTGCTGAACTGTCATTGGTCCCTAGGTCAAACTTAGAAACTCCTGTACTTTAGCCTCTCTGATTGTGGCAAGATAGTATCTGTCAAATAATATGTCTCTAAATCAGGCCCAGGCCATCGGCACAGGAATGGGTCTCTGCTTTTCTAGCAATTTCGTGGTCGTTCGCCATCTTTCGACCTCTCTTGCCAACTTATACGTGGCGTAAAGGACCCTCTGCTCATCGGTACAGTGAAGCACTGTCAGTTTCTTTTCTATCTCTTGCATCCAATACTCTGAATTGCATAATCAGCTATTCTCGAAAATGCTGGAGGGTTCATCTTCGTGAATTTTTCTATCGTGCACCTCTGCATAGTAGATGGACCTCCCTACTCCTTGAAGCTCCGTGTAATCTTAGCCATGAGCTACGCTGCGTAATACAACATCTGAATCCCCATCTCCTGCAACAGAAGGCCCTGCTCCATCGTCACCACTAGCGTGTGCGCTACTTCCTCCAGGGTCCATCCTGCAACACACCAAATTATTATGAGATTTCAAACCTCGTAATTCTAATCTAACTAAAATCTTCCCCATACATCCTTTCACTAATTGGTCTAGTCCTACCATATGGATAAAGAAACCAACGATAGTTTACTATGGTTTTCTTGAAATCGTCACCCCAAGAAAAACACAGAAACCACCACGAAATTCCTGTTTCCAAACAGCAGATTAGAACCCTAAATTCTCATCCTAGTTTTCCCCAACATTAACTCCCTCATATTCTGTTCTATCCAACTTAAATTTCATTCCTATATTTTGGTATTGTTTTCCGCTATACTCTAGAGTTTGCAGAACCTAACAAACTTGGCTCTAATACAAAAATGTAACAACCTGAACTTTCATACCTTTTTTTTTTTCCATAAATATACTACAAAATAAAATACTCTTATACCCCTGATAATATCTGCTATAACATCTCAGGTCCCAGGTGGGCACTAAGGAAAATTCTACTTACAAAGTAACATACCTATGCAGTGGAAAACATAAAGTCATACATCCATATTTACAATACTAGAATCCAGTAGTTTTTCAAAACATACATACATAATTATACATCATCCCGACATCTTCTACCCAAACACTCTTGATTACTACTAAAAAATGCAATCCTCTAACACTTACCCAAAAGACAGGGTAGTGTATACGACCTCTCTACCTACAAGTCTAGTCTGCTCGTCTAGTTAGATCACTTGAAAAATGTTAATTTATTGGGATGAGACAATGCTCAGTAAGAAGAAATATGCTATTACTAGTGTGTGGCAACTGAGTTTACATAAATAATTCACTGATAAATAACTGAACTGAGATATCATGTAAATACTGTACAACTCACACCTACATAGCTTAAGATACACTTGTAATATCTAAGTTTTCTATTAAATCATACTGATAAGAATATAATATATCTGTTGTTCTTTTATAAATCTGTATATATATATAAATAACTAAGAAATATCCCTAAAAATCTGTATGTCATGATTTGACCCCTCATGATAGGGTTGTGCCGTTCGTAGGCTGGACTTTACTCTGGTTGGCCTTGTAGAGACCCGAAAAATTATAGTAACTAAATAATAAAGAAAAAAAAGAAAAGGAAAATTCCAAGGGGAACTCAACAGGGTCTCATTGACGAGCGCAGGGAGTTCGTCGACGGGCAGCTCACTTGGGCTCGTCGACGTGGACCCATGTCTCGTCGATGAGAACTTACCGAGAGAGTTGATTTCAGGGCCTGACACTCGTCGAAGAGGGTTATGTGCTCATCAACGAACGTCCTTCTTGGACTCATCGAGTATGTGTCGTGGCTCGCCTACGAGGCCACGTGGACAACACTCTATATAAGGCCAAAAACACATTTTTCTATGAGAGAACTTTGCAAAAAACCCTCTCTCTCTCTCTCTCTACTTTGTCTCTCTCTCCTTATCTTTAGATTTTCAGCTTCATTTTTCGCCGATTCGACGATCAGAAGCCGCCACCTTACTATTGGGAAGATTGTTTTCAAGTCTGCTGGAGTAGATTGTTGGTTAGGCCAACTTGGGCACCATCCCAAAATCTGGGTAAATTGGTTATTTTAGGTTTTATAAGTTATTTAGTATTTATGGACTGAGGAAAATGTATTAGGTGAGATAATATTGGAATTTTGTTGGGAAAATGTAAATTTCAGGATGTTGACCTGGGAACACCACAGGTGCAGGTTTGGTTAAATTTGCGGGCTTTTCCATAAGTTAGGTAAGGGGATAAATTAAGTCAGCATTTTTCATGAAATAATTTATTATTATACAACATTTATTTTCAAAAAAAATATGTATGATATGGAACTGTGTTTTGAAATATTGCTGTTGAACAAGGAAATGGTTTTAAAACATTTTATCAGGAAATATGATTTTAGTTCAGATTTTATATTGGAATATTATTTACACTTGTGTGGCATCAGTATGATTTTCCATGAAAATTATACCGAAATATTATGATTTCTCAAAATAAGCATGTTATAATAGTTTTAAGAAAAAACTATAAAAACAGTACAGGAACTATGGTTTTTAAATAATACATTAACAATACAGAAATATCAAGATTCAGTATGTTATGTTTTATACCGGCGCAGATGCCGTGATTTATACGATAAGATATGTCGGTGCAGATGCCGTGATTTATACGATAAGATATGTCGGTGCAGATGCCGTGATCTATACAATATGATATGCCGGCGTAGATGCCGTGATTTACATGTTATGATATGCCGGCGTAGATGTCGTGATTTATGTTGCCATAAATGCCATAAATATGTATGATATGTCAGAATTCATGAAAATATGATCATGTCAGATATTTCTATGAAATATGAAATAGTTATGTATCAGTATTATGAAATGTATTATATGTTATCAGAACCCAAATGGTTTAGTTTAGTTTCACGAAGTACGGTACCTTAGCTATATGTTTAAGATTATGTTTATGTTAGTAATATCACACATCTCAGATAGAGTGTGGGAGATGGCAGTCGATGTGGTTTCATGGTAGTGCAATTGTCCCACTAGCAGTCTGGACCAGGTGGGGCAAGTCCATCGTACTTACAGACTTATGTTGACTTAACATGGTCGGCCAGCCATTTCTAGGTCCCGCCTTCAGGCCGCACAACCCTGTCATGTGCGGGTAAGACATGACATCAGCTAGCTATCCATTGTGGGTATTATTTCAGTATTGTATAATTATATAAGATCATTCACATGTACAAAAATTTAGTATGTTATATTATGTTATGTTAAATAATGTTTTATTTAGAAACTATATATGTAGTGACCCAGAGAATTTATAATATTTAAATAATAAAAGGAAGGGAGAAAAAGAAATTAAAAAGGGACGCACAATAGGTCTTCGTCGAAGACGCGGTATATTAGACTTGTTAACGAGGGTGTAATTTGTCAATGAGAAGATACCGAGAGAAGATTTTTGGAAGTCTGAAATTCATCGACAAGGGTTCAGGTTCGTCGACGAAATTTCTACAGGATTTGTTGACGAGGTGATGTAGCTCATCGACGAATCCCGCAATATAAATAGAGGTTAAACGTGATTTTCAGCTTAATTTGCCTGCAGAATTTCTCTCTTCCCCTCCCTTCGGTTCTCCTTCCTTTTCTCTCAATTTCCAGGTCTGTTTACTATCGTATTGACGATCTGAAGCCACCACGACGCTCTTGGGAAAATTTTCTACAAGTCTGCCGGAACGGATCGTCGGTGGGGCTGAGTTGGAAACCATCCCAAATCTAGAGTAAGACTTTCTACTCAGAATTTGGTTTCTTGATAGTTGTAGAAAGTGTAATACATGTAGAAATACTGAACTTCAGTTCTGGGAAATGTTGTTTTTAAGGTGTTGAACAAGGAACCCTGCGGGTGCGGGGCTGTTTGTTTTAGGGGCCTTTCAAAACTCAGGTAAAGGGATAAACGAAACTAGTATTTTATGAAAAATATGTATATTATTACAGCATTTGAATTCAGGAAAATAAATATATTTATATATGTTTTATATTTGGGAAATACTGCTGAAAATGATGGTATGTTAAATATATGAAAAACCTGTTTCATGTGGCATGAGTAGAAATTATTATGAAATACTGTTTTCTGGGAATATGATAGGAGTATGGATTTTTATAATGGAAAACTGACGTATGGGCCGAGATTTTTATATGTTTGCCGGCGTACGAGCCGAGCTATGAATATAATTTACCAACGTATGGGCTGAGCTATGTATATGATTTACCGGCGTACGGGACAAGCTATGGATGTGATTTGTCAGCGTACGGGCTGAGCTATGGATATGATTTGTCGGCATACGGGTTGAGCTATGGTAATATTGGCATACGAGCCGATGATTTTCATGATATACATATATATGCAAAATGATATGATTGATTTGATAATTAATGGTATGAAATATCCACGTACCATAGTTTCAGTATATGCTATATGATATTAGAACCTGGTTGGCTTGGTCTAGGCTAGCACTTACACGGTATCGATGCTATGTGTCCATGATCATCATGATCGTGATATTTGCATTAACGCCGTTGTACAGAGTGGTGTGAGATTGGATGGTCGACATGGTTTTAAGAAGTGTGTGAGCGCCCCTGGTGTACGGACCAAGTCTGGCAGACCCATCGGACTTACAGACTCTACTTTTTGACTTGGCAGTGGTTGGCCAACCATTGTCAGGTCTAGTCTTCGGGCCACACAACGTAGTCATATGGGGGTAATACATGACGACAACCAACTAACCTACCAGGATTGTTTTCATATTATGTTATCGAGATAAATTATATTTATGAAAATCATGTATGTTCTGCAATGATTTGAAAATATATGTTTCCCAGATATGATACAGATAGTTATACTGATATGTTTATGTGTGATTTTATGTAGAACACGGAAACACTCATGTTGCCACACACTAGTGTTAGTTTATTTCCCTTATTGAGAGGTGTCTCACCCTAAAATTTTATAAACATTTCAGGAGCCCCTGATAGGAGAGCGAGTAAAGCTCCGCTGATTTAGTGTTGTTTATTTGCACTCTCTGAAGGGTAAGTTTTAGTAGGGACGGTTGGACTTTGTGGAAAATGTCCCTAGATCTTGTTTTGGGATGTATATACTAAAATACAGTGGATATAGGGACTCTGATATTGTAATGGATGATTTTGTATTTATGATATTATGATTGTCTGCTGCTTAGGCTTCCGTTATGTGTTCTAATGTATCGCTGATACCCACGGGTCCAGGTGGATTATAATCTGCTAAACTTTGTGATATGTGTTATATTATGAAAAAAAAAATGTGGAAATTAAGCTGGTCGTCACAATATAGGCAGTTTTACATGTTATACAATTAAGTACAGTTCATATTTATCTCACGATAATACTCATGTTGCCACACACTGATGTTAGTTTGTCTCTCTTACTAAGAGGTGTCTCACCCTAGCATTACAAACATTTCAAGAAATCCACGTAGGAGGGCGGATAGAGCCTCGCAGTAGGGTAAGTAGCTGAGTTAGGGTCAGATGGGTTTTGGATTGAGACCCTAGGATAATTTTTGGTCCTTTGTGGATGATTATATATATGTGATAAACTTAGTAGAACTCTGGTATTGTGTTTGGTGTTGTATGACATGTATGTAATTTATGTTTTCCGCTACTTAGGTATCAGAGATGTATGACAGGTATATCCTTGGTACCCATAGGTCCAGGTCGATCATGACTTTGGAAGTTTAGTAGGTTATAGAATTATTATAAATGTTATTATGTGGAAAAAAAATATATGAAAAAATAAGCAGGTCGTTACAAGCCTACTAGGATAAGTCACCTGAATACTCTACCAATCCTCAGTTCGGCCTTTAGTGCAATCTCTCCAAAGGCATGGTACTAATATCTACCTCGTCAAACTGGCTTCCTTAACCCAGAAACCTGGGGAGCCTGCAATCTCTCCATAGGCACGGTTGACAGAATTAACACACTATCTGAGATATGTGGTTGCACTTTGATATGAAAATAGTAACGGTACCGTGCTCTGCTGACTGAATCTGTCTAAAATAATTAAACTATCTGTAATAATTCTTCAGGAATCTACTATTGTATAATGCTAGTATATAGATGGTTGGCCACGTGGCCTTGTCGACAAATCACGTTGCCTCATCGATGAGACCAAGAAAGAGGTTCGTCGACGAACACATAACCTTCGTCGACGAATCTCAGGCCCTGAAATCAGCCCCCTCGGTAAGTTCTCATCGACGAGGCTCGTGTCCCCGTCGAAATGCCCAAGAAGACTGCTTGTTGACGAACGTTTTGCACTCGTCAACGAGACCCTACTAAGTCCCCCTTTGAAATTCTCTTTTCTCTGCTTCCTTTTATTATTTAATTTCTATAATTATTCGGGTTACTATAACTTGTCCTTTGATGGAGTGGTCCTAAAGCACTCCTACAAGAATGATTCAAGGTGCTACTTTTGGCACCCAAACCTTTTTAATCCTTTTTAAGTCATGTTTTTTTTTAGTGTTGACTTTCCATTCATTCTTGATTTTGACATATTTCTTTTTAAGTGGACATTCAAATTATATATGTCTCTTTTTCTTACACGAGAAGCAAGTAGTGAGTTCATAAGTATTTGTAGAAGATGTTCTTGCATTGTATTTTGATTCCTTTACGAAATATCCCATGTATAAGTTCTTTTTCTTTTTGCTTTCAATTCCATTGAATCCAATTCCTTCTTTATCACAAGTCATTTTTGATGTCCAAACATTTTTTCAAAATTTTCTTTTCCTCTAGTAAAATTGTCTATGATCTTATCTTTATCCTCAATTTTACTTTTAAGATTACTTATTTCAAGATCCTTCTTGCTTTCATCATTTACTTTTGTCTTTGCTAAATTTTGAAACATCTTGTTTATTTTACCAGTGAGATCATCAATGTAAGAGTTCTTTTCTTTTTCAGTAGATATTGAGGTTTCTAGCTAATTTTTTAGCTTTTTATTTTGTTCTTTCAAAGCTATGTTTCTTTTAGTTACTTTTATGAACCTCTTATGTAAGGCAAATAATTCAGCCTGAATTTCTTTATATGAAAGCATGCTATCACACAAATCACTACTAGATTCATCACTAGATCTTTCATATGAACTAGTGTAGGAGTTTACCTCAACATCTCTAGCCATGAAGCAAATGTTTGCCACTTCTTGATCACTTGATTCATCCTCTGATTCACTTGAGCTCATGTCATCCCATGTAACTTTCATGCATTCTTCTTTTTCTTGTCTTTCTTCAGTTGTGGACAATCTGGTTTAATATGCCCAACCTTTTTGCAATTATAACAAGTAGGAGGTTCAATCTTAGTTTCCTTTTTACTTGTTTCTCCTTTGTCAGCTTTTGATCCTTTAAACTTTTGAGTGAACTTTTTATTCTTTTTGAAAAACTTTCCAAGTCTTCTAGTGACGAAGGCTATATCATCGTCATTTAATTCATTGTCTTCTTCATCCTCACTAAAGCTTTCTTTAGCAGCCTTAAGGGCTATTGATTTCTTGTTCTTGTTATTATCAGAATTTCTTTCATTTACAGTCATCTCATATGTAAGAAGAGATCCAATTAATTCATCAAAGGAGTTGTTTTTCAAGTTTCTTCCTTCCCTAATTGCAGTGGCCTTAGGTTCCCATATTGGAGGAAGTCCTCTAAGGATTTTCCGAATCATCTCATAAGTTGAGTAATTTTTCCCTAAAGCATTGAGGGAGTTTATCATATAGGTGAACCTAGTATACATACTAGTGATAGTCTCATCTGGATTCATCCTAAAGGCCACATACTCGCTTGTGAGCATGTCGATTCTATTATCTCTAACATCAATCATTCCATCATAGGTTACCTCTAATTTATTCCATATTTCTTTGGCTGATTTACATGTCATGACCCTATTGAATTCATTTACATTAAGAGCGCAATATAGAGCATTCATAACACTTGAATTTACTTGTAACATTTTAAGATCATTGTCGGTCATCTCTTTCTCTCCTTTAGGTATTTCTTTACCATCTACCGTTTTAGTGGGGATAAGGTCACCATGTGTGACAACTTTCCATGCTTTCCAATCCATAATTTGTAAGTAAATTCTCATTCGTTGTTTCCAAAAGGTGTAGTTTACACCGCAGAAAATAGGTGGTCTAGATAAGGATTGACCCTCAGCAAGAGAAGATACACCTAGGTGTGCCATATAGATCTTTATCTAGCTTCTAATTTAAGATTTACTACAACTCCGCTCTGATACCAATTGAAAAGTAAAGTGTACTCCCAAGAAGGGGGTGAATTGGATTTAAAAATTTATTTACAAACTCTTTTTATAAGTTCCTTTAGATAATTTTGAATCCTAGCTATCTTTCCTTTCACCTGTCACACACAAACACAATGATCAAGAATCCTTTGAACTTTAACCAGCAATTATACCAAGTTCAATATTAAAGACCAGCTTAGTTAAATTCTCATATTTTCTCTAATATTCGAACTCAGAATCAATGAATAAATATGAGATCAAGATTTATTTTCAGATTGACAAATAACTAAGTTTCAGCTTTAATATTCAATTTCAAGCTCAAAATCTTTTCAAAAAATTAATCTCAACTGATCTTTTCATATTATAACAAAATTGAATTTCTCAAGATTTATGTTAGGTAAGCAATAAAAACAATTCATATTTTAGAGTCGTATCAAAAACTCAATCAACTAATCAATAAGTTAATGAACTTTGATATTTATCAATCAACATACTCCCTTTAATTAAGGTTTCTGCAATTTTCAATGATAAATTAATTTCCAGCAATTAAGTAAGCATCCAAGCTATTTATATATGCCAAAAATTAAAGAGAGTAGGGTAAGGAGAGTGACACCGTATTTTTACAAGGTTCGGTCCAAGACCTACGTCCTTGCCCCAAGCAAACCACTGTGAGGATTTCCCTTTCCAATTTTTTTTATTAGGCCAAAGTTACAACCTCTCTAACAAGAATCCCCTCTCACTAGTCCAACGATTCAATAACCTGAACCGTCAACAAAAAACGATTTGGTATACAATGACACTCTCAAAATAGCTGATTAGTACAATTGAATGCACAATAAATATACTTCAATTAAATATCAATATAGAAAGAATTGAAGCTTAGAAATTTATCATCGGGTTCTTTCTTAGATTTGAATTTCTCAGAAATTGAGCAAAGAACCATGTGATTTGATCAAGAAGAACTTCAGTAGAGTATTTGCAATAAGGTTTTGAAGAGTATAAACAATATAGCTTGATTGATGATTGTAATTATTGGTGTATAAAATTTTTAGGTTTTCCCATGTATTTATACATGGAAAAAGCTTCTATTTCGTGTTCCCCAAGTTGCTTTGAGTATTTCCCCAGTTATTACAAAATTTGGGGTCTAAGTAATCAGATTTGGAAAATTTTCTTCGTTGTTTAAACTTGATCGTTACGAAGTTTAGTCAACTAGACTATCGGGATTAGTCACCTGATCTTTTAAAATTTAGCGAAATTTCAAAGTCAAAATGGGGTTAGTCGCCTGAATTCATAGGGTCAGACGACTGGGCCTATTGTGCTTTCCCAATTTATTTTAGCATAAAAAGGTCAGTCGGCTGACCATAATAGGTCAGTCACCCGATCATGTAACAACATGTGCTTTTACAATTTTGTTTCCAAAAACTTTTGTTAACTTTCATACTTGCCCTATTGCTTTAAGACTGTTGAAAATATTTTTTGGGGTTTTCAAAATTTGGTCTCTAAGTCAATAATGAAACCTAAGAGCTTCAATGCATCCATATCAACATTAAATGAAGTACTTACATAAGCCTTCTTAAGACTTAAAACATTTTAAGCACTAAGTCTTCATGCTTGTCTTTCTTTGAGTCCATCTTGTCTATAAGCTTCAATATACTTTAAGCTTCATCAATTTTTTTTTATCTTTGAATCCAAGCTTTATATATACTTTAAGCTTTCATTTGACCATCTGTCTTTGGAGTATAAACTTTCAATAAAGCTTGTGAGCACTTGATCTTGAATTCATATACTTGATTACCGAAACATCATCACTTAACCAAAACATGTTAAGTTCCCTTGATTTGTTATCATTAAAATAAGATTCATAAGCCTTGTTAGGCCAATAGCCCTTACCATGTCCGAAGCCTCTTCCCATGCCCCTAAAGTCGGCCAACCCATCGAGGAGGATCCCCATCTTGGCATGACTCAAAGCCGCAACCATTTGGTAGCGGGTTGGGATGAGTCCGGAGATGATTCTTGGGATGACACTTGCAATGAGACATATGGAGAAGACATTGTTGAGGAAGCTCAATGAAGCAGAGTCTTGTACAAGGGGATGGTTTCCGAAGCTAAACCAGGGAACTGGATGGTTATTGCAGGCAAAAGATGGTGCTCGGGGCCCTGGCGATGAGGGTGAAGAGAGGGGCGACGAGAATCGACCAAGAGGCAATGATGGCGGGACTTAAAGAGTCAGGTGCAAAACAGGATTTTAAATGAAGTTTAACTATCCCGACCAAGTCGCGCACCAACTTTAGTCGCTAATATGGTCAATCCTCGTGGTATTTTCAAATCTCTGTAAAGTTCAGGGACTGGACTAGGTCGCTCATGTGCATGCTAGTTGCCCCCTTTGTAGCACCCCATTTTTTTAACGCTTACTTTAAAGACTCTAAACCCTAATTACCCTATAATGTACAATCTACAGACTCAAAAAGAAAATAAAAATTCTTGGGTTGCCTCCTGGAAGCACTAAGTTTACCGTCTTCAGCCAGACGCATTAATGCTCACATGAAACTTAACCTGGTTCAAAGTTAAAATTATCCTCCCCTCTTTCCTTGTCACCCCCTTTCTTGCTTACCCCAACTTTTCCTCTCGAATGGAGGCCAAATCATAAATTACAAAAGGTTGCTCATAAGGGTCCTCCAGGTCAGAGAGGGTCAGGCATTCAAGCTGAAGTGAAACATCCAAAGGGTCCCTCCACATAATTGAGGGATCCCCTTCTCCAACATTTTCATCGATCGAGTTAGTGTCCATAGCGTGGACGAATTTAAGTGGGTGTTGGGAAGCATGAAATATGTTCAGTCGTAGTTGCCTGTGGCCAAGGGAGATATCCATAATCCATGTTCTGAACTAAAGGTCGACATTAGTCATGGCTAAGAATGGTTGCCCTAAAAGGATAGGGATCGGATTCGTGGAAGGCTCTATATTTAAGTTAATGAAATCGATCGGGTAATGGAATTCTTTCCTTGACCACTACTACATCCTCTACCAAACATAGGGGTTTCTTTATAGATCGATCAGCAAGACACAATGTGAATGGGGTGGGCTACAGCTCTCCTAGGTTAAGTTTTTAGTAAGCCAAGTACAGGAGGATGTTCACGCTCGACCCTAAATCTAACAAAGCCCCCTCAATGGTGTAATCGCCAATTACACACAGGTGAACTGGAGTCCTTTAATTTAGAAACAAGATACCCTAATATTATTGAGCTCATGTCCTTGACCTGCTTTACTAATCCATCCATATGCATCCTCGACTCGTGCTTATGTGTGTATAAGTCCTTAAAGAACTCGGTGAACCCAGGTGTTTGCTGGATATCATCTAGGAGAGGCTCGTTGATCTTTACTTGTTTGAATATGTCCTAAATAAACTTATTGGAAGCCTTCTTCCTAAACAACGAGATTGCATGAGGAGCTGCAAGGGATGATACTAAAAAGACAAGGAATGCCTTATGAGGGGTGTAGTGAGGGTTGGTCTCTCTAGTGGCAAGTTTGGGAACTGAGGACTCTCTATCAAACTGGAGGAGGAAGTGGGGCACATTTCAACTTTTAGTTCTATTCTTTTTCCTCTTCTTCCTCTTCCTTGCTCAACTGCTCCTCAACACTTTTGTTCGCCATCCTACTTCTTGGAATAATGATCACCACGTGGGCCTGTTTGTTATATGATGAGGGACCAGCGTCCAATTCACATTTCGCCTCGTATTGTCCCTTGGGGTTCACTAAGGGCTGACTTGACAACTTACCCTCATCTCTCCGACTCAAGGTGGAAGCTAGTTGCCCTATAGTGGCTTCTAGCTTTGCGGTAGATGGGAGTGAGAGTGAAGGAGCTACCGATGGAGGAGGAGGTGGTTGCTGAAACGATGAAGATCTAGGGGCAGATGTGGGGTGATTTTGAGAGTTATTGTAAGGGCGAAGGGGTTGAGCATCTGGGGCTTGGGGAGGTCTTTGAGATTGAAAACTCGGAGCTTGTTGCCTCTAGGAGAAGTTGATGTTGTCTCCACCCAGGGTTGTATGTATTAAAGTAGGGGTCGTTTGACGACCTATCGTACCAATTATGGGTGGAGTTAATTTCTTCCTGTACAAGCTTAGGCTAGAATGACACATGTGGGCAATTATGATATGAATGGGAAGGGTCAGAACAAATTGCACACACTTCTGCACAAACCTTTGATTGTTGTTGCTGCCTTAAGGACAAGCACTGATCTAGCTTTTTAGATATGATGTGCAGAGTGGGTGCTAGGTCATGGTCTGAAGTTAACTCATAAACTCTCTTAGGCTTGGAAGTGGATTTGTTGGGTTGTCTACGAGTAGCAACCATGTGCTACTGAGAACTCTCAGCTTGGTTCTCAAAAAGAACCCGAGCCTCATTCTCTTGCTTGGTGAGGGAAGTACCTATGCATGATGCATCAATCATTGACCTATCTCTCTCCACTGACACTTTGTAAAAGGTCTACACTAATTGCCACTTGAGGACCTGATGATGTGGACATTTACAGAGTAGGTCCCTAAATCGCTCCTAGGTCTCAAAGAAAAGTTTCCCATTCGAAAAACTCATGGTAGCTCTCTGAAGTTGGTTCGTCTTCCTAATTGGAAAGTACTTTTTCAAGAATTTGTGCTGCAAGGTGGCCCAGTTGGCCACCGAGTTTGGCTGTAAGGACGTCAACCAATATTTGGCCTTATCATTTAGAAAGAATGAAAAAAACCTAAAACAGAGAGCATCATCACTAAATTAGGTATACAGATGGTGGAACAAATCTCCAAGAACTCATCCAGATGTTGGTAAGGATTTTCTATAGAATTCCCAAGAAAGGTAGGCAACATCGAGATGATGGAAGTCTTTATCTCAAATTGCGCCGCCTGCACATCTAGGAACCGGATGAAAGACGGAGAGGTGTATGCGTTAGGTACAAAGTAGTCCCTAAGAGGTCGAAGGGGTTGCTCTCCCACCACAAGTAGGCAAGGAGCTCGGGGTTCTAGGATTTGTTCAGCGGGAACCGGTTGGTTTTGTTCGGCCATGAATTTTAGCTCAAACAACTCAGCTATCTCTAGATTAGAGGTAGGTTTCTTAGGGGACCTACGAGATTTTTCAATTTCAGGATCTTTGGGAACTATCTCGGGCTCCAAAGAACGCAAACCAAACATACACACTTTAGGCACAAAGATTCAAAACTTCAATATAAAAATTGGAAAATAAGAACAAAACAAAAATATATACAAATGAAGCAATAATATATTAAGAGAGAAATTGGCTAACAATTGTACCCTAGTCCTCGGCAACGGCGTCAAAATTTGGTAGGCTCACCAAGGCTTGGGTCCTTAACTACCAAAAATAATATTTATACTACCTAACAATCCCAAGTTTGGTAGAAAGTGGGAAAGTTGGGTGTCAATCCGCAGAGACTAAATCGTGCAGTTGTAAACCTTTTCTCAATTAGTTTATTAGTACTTTGTGTAAAAGCAAAGTGAAAAAGGTGGTATTTTTGCAATGAGTGTGTTTCTATCAACTACTAGAAAGCAAGCAAAAGCTACAATACCCTTCTCCTACAAAGCGATGCTTGGATCTAAATCAGACGCTGGACGTCGTGCCTCTGACTACGTTCAACCAGGTTTACATAAGAGTACTAACCTGAGCTTCTCAGGCCAAAGCTAGAGAGGGTCAGTCGAGGGCACATGATTGCAAGGGTGCACAAACCATCCGGAGCACGGTTGGGAACCAGAGTATACCCTGTCTCAACAATCAAGCGATCATCTCCGCGGATCCATAGAAAACTACTTCTACCTGACTGAAACTGTAGTAGTGCTTATCCTTATAGACAACCTTTCATCATAACCAAGCAATAAATCAAAAGCAGTAAATTGAAACACATGTAAATGAAAGCAGTAAAAAGATCAAGCCTTTGTATTCGAATCCTCTATCATTAATGACTGTCCGTACAACTGAATGATCATCTAATCTAACAAAGAAAATAAAAATCACTCATTATTATTCGAGTCGTCTTTCACAGACGGCTGTCGTTACAACAAAGTGATGGCTCTCAATGGTGTTTTAGGCTTGTCACTAACCTAAAAGAGGCCAAAGAGGAACCCAGAGCACATTGTTGAAGCTATTAGTTATAGGCTCTAGGGTTTACAAGGTTTGGTTTTCAGTTTAGGAAAGTTTGTAGCAAGTATCGTGCAGAAGATCTTTGTCGTCAACCAAGTAGCTCCTATATTTCCCTTATGCGTGCCCTAGTCGAGACTCACGAGAAATTAGGGATTCGAATCTTCAGTGTCTTTGACTAAGTCGCACTTTAGGGTCTTGCTGGTCGAGTTGATGGTCGAGACTTGCAAGATCTCGATCTTCGAGAAATCTTAAGAGCTCAACATAGTCGCCCCTCAAGATCTCTTAGTCGACCACTTGGTCGATGCTCTCTGTATTTCTTGACTCAGTAGAGTTAAACATCTTACCTTAGTCACCCTTGAGGGTCGCATGGTCGATCTCTTGGTCGACCCTTGCAGTATTTCAATCTTAGTCTGAACTTTGGAGTCTACAATGGAAGACTAGGTCGCCCCTTGTGTTGCTGGTCACACCACTTGGTCGAGCAAAGACGTCCTTTTCTCTAATGACCTGAGGTTTTGGGAGTTTGGTTAAACATCTGACTTTGAGCTTTGTGTACTCCAAATATTTTTGTAGCTTCTCGTATGCCTAACTCCTTGGTTTTAACCTATATTTCCTGAAAATACCAACATACCTTGCATAGCTCCGAACAATATAATAATGGATAAATAAGGAATAAAGTA
The DNA here is from genome assembly GCF_029873635.1 of Malania oleifera. Classification (NCBI taxonomy): domain Eukaryota; kingdom Viridiplantae; phylum Streptophyta; class Magnoliopsida; order Santalales; family Ximeniaceae; genus Malania; species Malania oleifera. The sequence continues at coordinate 13,936,309 of NC_080425.1, forward strand.
AGGATAAGCAAAGGTAGATGAGGGTCTAAAATCATGCATTTCAGAGACTCATCAACACACACACACACACACAAAAACACACACATGGTAGGCTCGCCAATGCTTGGGTCCTTAACTACCAAAAATAATATTTATACTACCTAACAATCCCAAGTTTAGTAGAAAGTGGGGAAGTCGGGCGTCGATCCATAGAGACTAAACCGTGCAGTTGTAAACCTTTTCTCAATTAGTTTATTAATACTTCGAGTAAAAGAAAAGTGAAAATGGTGGTATTTTTGCAATGAGTGTATTTCTATCAACTACTGGAAAGCAAGTAAAAGATAAAGTACCCTACTCCTACAAAGCGATGCTTGGATCTGAATCAAACGCTGGACACTGTGCCTTTGACTACGTTCAACCAGGTATACATAAGAGTACTAACTTGAGCCCCTCAGTCCAAAGCAGTAGAGGGTCAGTCAAGGACATAGGGTAGTAAGGATGCACCAACCATCTGGAGCACGGTTGGGAACCAGAGTATACTCTGTCTCAATGATCAAGTGATCACCTCCGCGGATCCGTAGCCAACAACTTCTACTTGATTGAAACTATAGTTATCCTTATAAACATCATTTCATCATAACCAAGTAATAAATCAAAAGAAGTAAATTGAAAGTATGTAAATGAAAGCAGTAAAGCGAAAGCAAGTAAAAAGATCAAGCCTTTGTATTCCAATCGTCTATCACTAACGACTATCCGTACAACTGAATGATAATCTAATCTAACAAAGCAAATAAAAATCACTTCTTGTTATTCTAGTTGTCTCTCACAATTGGTTGTCCTTGCAACAGAGTGATGGCTCTCAATGGTATCCTAGGCCCGTCATTAACCTAAAAAAGACCAAAGAGGAACCCATAGTACATTGTCGAAGCTATTACTTATAGGCTCTAGGGTTTACAAGGTTTGGTTTTTAGTTTAGGAAAGTTTGTAGTGAATCTCGCGTAGAAGATCTTTGCCATTGACCAAGTTGCTCCCATGTTTCCCTTCTGCGCACCCTGGTCGAGACTCGTGGGAAATTAGGGATTCGAATCTTCAGTGTCTTCGACTAAGTTGCACTTTAGGGTCTTGCTGGTTGAGTTGATGGTCAAGACTCGCAGGATCTCGATCTTCAGGAAATCTTAGGAACTCGACATAGTCGCCTCTCAAGGTCTCTTGGTCGACCACTTGGTCGATGCTCTCAGTATTTCTTAACTAAGGAGAGTTCAACATCTCACCTTAGTCACCTTTGAGAGTCACATGGTAGATCACTTGGTCGACCCTTGCAGCATTTCGATCTCAGTCTGAACTTCGAAGTTTGTAATGGAAGATTAGGTCGCCCCTTGTGTTGCTGGTCGCACCACTTGGTCAAGTAAAGACTTCCTTTATCTCTAATGATCTAAGGCTTTGGGAGTATGGTTAAGTGTGAATTACGGTGTTATCCCGAGAGGGGGTGAATTGGGTATTTTTAAAAGATTATGACCTTTAAGATCTAATTTTGAAAAACCTTCAATTACAACTTTCAAATTACCTAACAACAAGATTAATGTTTCACAATTAATCAATCTAATATGTGTCTTTGTCAAGCATACACTTCTACCCAATTAGTCACATATGTAACAAGTGTTCAACACATACACAATGCACGAGTAATTTAAATACAATGCGAAAATTAAAAGGGACTTAAGGGTAAGAGAGATGCAAACATGATTTTACAAGATTTAACCAACTCGGCCTACGTCCTCGCCTTGAGCAACCCACTAAAGGATTCCACTAAATCCCTGCTCCTTTAATCCTAATGGAGCTTCCCTTAGAATCCGCTGCTTACAAGAGGTACAACTTCCTCCTACTCCGCTGCTTATAAGAGATACAATTTTCTCCTCAAACCCAGTTCACAACCCGAATCGTGATTACAATATAGAAGTTACAATTTCTGCAAATACACTCAAATGCTTCTACACACAGCTAGTGAGTACAATAGAAAATCCTAACACATATCCATATGATAAAACTTGAAGCTCAGTATGTATGTAATGATGTAATCGTTATATGAATGATATGCTTCAAAAATTACCCTTTAATCAATATCTTCCAAAAATTGATTCTAAAAAAAAAAAAAAGAACTTTGGAGATCTTGGGGTTTAATTTCAAAATACTTTATGCAAGAACCGAAAATAAAACCATTTAAAATAATATTAAATAATGCTCAGATATATGTTATTGCTATCCAATATTTCGTAAGATTAAATCTTTGATTGAAATAAGTGACTTTGAATAATGCAAAGATTTAAACAAAACTTTTCACAAGATATTTCTCACGAATATATATTTAGAACCTTTAGACTTTTCAAACAAGTAGATTTCGCAATAACAAAATGTCGAGTCTTTGAATGAAAATAGGAACTTGAAGATCAGCAAATATTCAATGTTTATAAAATCCTTTCACAAATAAATTTTTACGTAACAACACAAAGATTTTTCTTCTCAATAGGAATAATAGATGTATGAGTATGAGATATGAAAAATCTTCAAGATATCTATATATTAAAAGCACAAACCAATCCATTGTTTACCAAACCTCAATCACCAAAGCTTGTTTTTAAGATGTGTAAATGAAATCCTTTTGAAAAGCTGAGATGATTTGCCCAAAGAGTATGAAATTAGAAGAATATTGGCAAAGTTTTGGTATGGAGGCATACGTAGCACAAGATGTGTGAATATCTCTCTAAAACTCTTTCTTCTTGTGTTTTTAGGGTTTTGGGAGTGTTTATAGAATGAGTTTCCTTGTTGCCTTAGATACTTGGAATATCCCCCACGTTTTTATAACATTTAAATTTGAAAAATTTAAAATCACCGTAGGGTCAATGGACTGAGGTATCAGGTTCAGTCTTCTGATGTTCCTTAAAGCACTGGAAATTATAGTTTGGACAAAGGGTCAGACGACTGAACTGTAGGTTCAGTCTTCTGAAGTCCCAGCTCAGACGACTGAACTGATGGATCAGTCTTATGAGGGTGTTCTGCCTGTTCCGTGTTTCAGCAAATAAATCTTCAATATACTGAACTAATTCTTTGGTCTTCTGAAGAAATACTTCAGATATCTAAAGTAAAACTTTAGTTGTCTGAGCGTGCATCTTCAGACTTCTGAGGGTACACCCCAGTCGTCTGGGCATACCAACTTCAGAAATTTCATTTTAGTTTTCAAAATCAATTTTGCTCTTTTGCTTTGATCTTTTATAAAATATTTTTCGGGATTCAAAATAAAATCTCTAAGTCCATGTTTAACCCTAAGATTTTCATGAAATGCATATGTCTTAAGGTCAGTCTAGGGTATATTTTGAGCTTCTAGCTATATCATATAAAATATGCAAATACAATCAATTCTAAATATCCATTCTCATGACGATCTTGAACTTGATGTTTGCATCTTCATTCTTCTACTCTTTTAGTTCCATGGATTGTGTCAGGTTGTATATGCTTTAATCCTCGTGGCTTCCATGACTTTCTCACCTTTTGTGCATGTTAAATAATGTTCTTGTTAAAAAGCTCAATGCACATATGAGATAATTGTGTTTTGTTATTATCAAAACGAGATCGGACTCAAAAAGTCAACATTAAGCATCTGACTTTGAGCTTTGTGTACTCCAAATACTCTTGTAGCTTCTCGTATGCCTAACTCATTGGTTTTAACCTGTATTTCCTGAAAAGATCAACATACCTTCCATAACTCCAAACAATAATAACAATGGGTAACCCCCAAGGTGTAGTTCAGGTGGTAGTGCGGGCTGCGGGAGTACCTCTCACGAGGTCAGGTATTCAAACCCTCCCGGGTTCGTTTTTGCCCCTGGATTTGTGAAATTTACCTCCCTTTGGAGTTGTGGGGTCGACTTCAAGGGGCTCGGGATTAGTCACGTGGACCGTAAAACGGACACGTGGAAACTCGGTGCATAATCAAAAAAAAAAAAGGATAAATAAGTAATAAAGTAAGGATAAACAAAGGTAGAGGAGGATCTAAAATCATGCATTTCAGGGACTCGTCAACACACACACACACACACACACATACACACACGTAATTATTGTAACCATTCCATGAATAGGTGTTGATAGGGGTACTAGTTGACTAGCCCTAACTGAGCAGGTTAGTTATCACATTTCCTATGCACAAATAAACTTTTGAATCTAATCTTTGATTTCCGTATACTCATGATTTTATTTGTATTCTGTTTCTTTAAAAAAACAAGATGGTGACTATGTGTATTATGTGTTTTGTGTTTGTATATATATTACTATATTTTTTTAGGTTTTCTTATTTAAGCATCACCATGCCAAAATTTCCATCCGTTGACATCTTGGAAAGAATCCAACATTGGCAGAAGCCCAATCAAATTTTGGCTCAAAAACTTTTTTAGTCAAGTATCTTATTGCATTGAATTTAGTTTGAACCTTCTTAAAGAGGAGCCCTCTTAAAGTTGGGTATCTTCGGCTTTCCTTGAACCATGTAAAATTTGATATTCCTTTGATAAAGTCCTAATATAGCTAGGTGTGTTCATATTCATAAAAATAAAAAAAACTTGGATAATTTTTGTTAGATGGGTAACTAAGCTCCATAAAGCACGATAACTTATATTTTTCTCTCTTTTATGTGACCAAGTTTATAAAGTGGACTATGTTAGTTATCAATGCTGAATAATTACAAGTGTATCATAGCTTGTTGGATAGTTTTCAATCACCTAGATGCATGGGAAAATCTTATTGATGGAACTCATATCTTGATCTGCATTTCAATTCTTACTAAGCTTTTTTTAGTCATATCAATGTGTTACTCAACTCGTATTGATGGACTTGATCACCTTGGTGTGCAAGTATGTACCCACTAGTACACCTCCCATCCTAGTGTTGCATTTCTCAGACGTCATTTTGGTCATCCGGAAATTCAATTCAAAACTCCATATCTTTAGACCTAGACACCTTGGTATATAGGTAAGTTTTCGCCTACAAAACCAATCACATTTGGTTCCATCTCTTTTAGTGGTTCTCATTCTTTAATCCTAAGGCAATATGTTTTGTTCCTTCTTGTCACCCCCCTCAATCCCAACATAGTTGTTATTGTCCCTATACATGATCCTACTCAACCTCAGCGTAGTTGGATTTATACCTATGAATGATCCACGCTAACCTTATTATAGTTGGTTTTATTACTATTGATGGTTTTACTTTTTGATCCCAGAGCAATTGATTTTGTCCTCACTAGTGATCACCTCAATTTTTATGTAATCCTTGCCAATGTTTTCTTCTAACCTTGACACAGTTGCTTTTGTCCCTACTAGCGATTGTTTTTTATCTCAGTGTAGCTGGTTTTAACTCTCCTTGCAATCTCCCCCAACCCTAACATAGTTGATTCCTCCCCACCAATGATTTGTGTTCTTTGATATTGGCATAGTTGGTATTGTTCTTATCATCTCCCTCAACCCAAGTGTATTTGGTTTTTGTCTCCACTAGTGATTCTTATTATTTGGATGCAATTAGTTTCACCACAATCTACAATCCCCATAAATTTTGTTGTAGTTAGTTTTGTTACTTTCATCCCTATTGTTGACTGTAGATCTCCTTAAACATTATCTTAGTTAGTTCCATCCTTGTTAGTAGGGTGCTCATGGGTTGATTACTTTGAGTCGAATCGGAGGTTTTGATTCGATGTATTGTGAATCGAAATCAATCTAAACTCATTGACTAGTCAATAGCACAATAACCAACAATTCAATTCGAATGCCCAATCCAAACTAACTTACACATCATAAGTGTTTTTAAAAAAAATATTAGATCCTTTACTTATGTTTTGATTTAGCATGTGTAATCACACTTTATTTATATAAATCAATCACTCAAAAATATTTATGCATACTATTTTATAACTTTAGGATATATTATAATATTGTTATACAATCATATGAAATATATAGTACAAATGAATACATAGATTGTTTTAATTTAGCTAATCATTGGTTCATGAACATTAAAAATTGAAACCAAATTAAAATAAAAATTATAAAAAATTTAATCATAACAGGCACAAACGAATCAATTAACCAATTTTTTGATTCAGTTGGGGTTAGATTTCAGATCGGTTTGATTTTCAGAAGTATTTTTGAAAGACTCTGCTTGTTAATAGTTCTTATTTTTTGATCTAGTGCAATTGGTTCTAATTTCCCTATCCTGACATAACAATTTTATTTTGCAACGTTCCTAAGAAAAAGAATCAAACGAGAGCAAAATTTCATTTTAACATATTAAATTTTTAAAACAATTATTTGAAGTTCAAATCACAAAAATTTTGACATTGAAAATGATTATTTTGAAAGTTTTTTTAAAAAATTAGTGGCATGTTTTTTGAAGGGAAATCGAGCAAAATTATGTAATTGCAATATTGTTTTTTTGCGGATATTTTTAGCACTTTAAAAATATTTCATTAAATGGTTTATAACGGCAAGCAGATTGATTACACCCAGAAAAATGAATTTTAAAAATTCTCGGACTCAAGAGAGTCTTTAAGGGATTTGGTCGGAGCTTAGCTACCTGATTAGAAGATCCGGATAATTCTGCCAGTCCCACTTGGGCCAGACACGTGTTACGATAATTCTCTCCCTCCACACTCCCGGCCCCAAACGCAACATCAGATCGCACGTGCGCCCGCCAAACGCGAGGCCTGGATCGGCTCCACCAGTAACCCCTCTCGTTCTCTCGTCATCCCGAGAACGAGTCCTCCCTCCCTCTCTCTCTCCCTCTCTCTCTTCCCTCCCTTATTTCTCTCTCCTCGCAGACTATGTCGCTGCTCCTCTCCTCTACGCTTCCCGTGACTCGACACATATTCTCCAGAGCTAGGGTTCTCGACCGTCCTTCATCTTCTCCCTCTTCCTCTTCTTCTTCTACTTCTACCACTACTGCTTCATCTTCTTCCTCGTCGCCTATTTCGATTTCGTGTTCTTTTTCTGCTCGATTCAGTCCTAGGAGGTGCTCTTGCGCTCTGTATTATTCTTCCAAGGCGAGAGTGATGGCCGAGAGTGCGGAAGTTGTAAACTCGAGCTCCGGGGAGGAGGTGGAGAAGGACGTCACACATTCCCGCACATTCCTCGATGTTCGCTCCGAAGAAGGTTATCTTTCTCTGCATTTCTGATTCTTTGTTTGGGTGCTGATAAAATGTAGGAATAGAAAAACTAAAGAAAGTACGTCTTATGTTCTGTTTGTTCGGGTAAAAACCGTTGTTCTAGTTTTGTCGAGCGGCCAGAAAGTGAAGTGAAGTGTGAGCTGAGTAGTCGTATTAGGGTAATTTGGATTGGGTGAAGTGTTCTTTCTCCCCACCATATTTCATAACACTGAAAATTAAGAATTAATATTTTGTCTTCTTTTTCGAGACTTCGTCCAAAACAAAGCTGGGCTTTTATAGTTTTGTATTTAAAGTTGCTGCGTGAAATGGAGTTATTTGATGTCAGTTTGGTTTGCAAACAACCCCCCGGGGGCGCAGCCAAGAAATGGAAGGTTTTTTCTTCCACAAACTTTTTATTGCTCCTGATTTAACTGGTTTTTTAATTCCAGTTTTAAATGGTTTCTTACCCAAAATTGTGTTTGTTGATGCTTGAGCTTTGCTGGTTTTTTTTTTTTTTGGGGATGGAAGGGCTGATTTTCTTGGTTGAAAATAGAAACTTCAAGAAAAGAAGAATTTCTAACTCAAGAAGTATTTGTGCCTTTTTCTAATTTTCTTGTGCTTAATAAGTAATTTTAATTCTTCCTTCTCTGAATCTCTCGAGTTATGCGCAATCTGCACGTGTCCACAACAAATGCATTTATTTATTTTGTCCACTTTATTTTTGGGGAGCAGCCTGTGAAGAAAACAACTAGAGAGAAATTCTGAATTCTCATTATCATAATTCATTACATCAGCATATATTTATAGCTGAAAAATAACTACACAAGAAATACAATAACAGAATTACAAACTAAAAATTACAAACTGAAAGACAGTTAAGTAATAACAATATTCTCTAACAATATAACTGGTTTAACACTCCCCCTCAAGATGGATGTGATTGAGTATGAACATCAATTACTCCCATCTTGGAAAGCAATGAAGTAAAAGAAGAATATCCAAGGGGTTTTGTAAAAATGTCTGCCAACTGATTTTGCGAAGTAACTTTCAATATCTTGATAATTCCAGCTTATATCTTCTCTCTAACAATGTGACAATCTATCTCAATATGCTTTGTTCTCTCATGAAATACTGGATTAGCAGCTATATGTAGTGCTGCTTGATTGTCACAAAAAATCAAAACTGGCCTTGTATGCTCAATCTTTAAATCTTTAAGTAGTGAAAGCAGCCAAGTTACTTCACATACAGTAGTTGCCATGGATCTATATTCTGATTCTGCAGATGATCGAGACACTATCTTTTGTTTCTTAGATTTCCATGAGATTAAAGAATTTCCTAGGAAAACACAATAACTTGTGACTAACCTCCTAGTCTCTATGCAACCTGCCCAATCTGAATCACAAAAAGCTTTAAGTGTATGTCTGATGAAGCTGAAAAGAACAATCCTTGACCAGGAGTTGCTTTGATGTATTTTAACACTCGATATGCTGTAGTCAAGTGTGGTGCCCTTGGCTTATCCATGAACTGACTTAAAACCTGGACTGCATAAGATATATCAGGCCTTGTAATAGTTAAATACAACATTCTCCCTATTAACCTTCTATAGGCAGTGGGATCTTCAAGTAAATCTCCTTCTTCTGTAGTTAATTTCATGTTCTGCTCCATAGGATATTTTACTGCCTTAGAGCCTATATAACCTGAGTCTTTGAGAATATCCAATGCATATTTTCGTTGGCATATAGAAATACCTTGTCTAGACCTTGCTACCTCTATTCCCAAAAAATACTTCAGTTCTCCTAGATCTTTAATTTTAAACTTCTCATGTAGAAAATGTGTCAGACTCTTAAATTCCTGGAAACTGTTCCTTGCAAGAATAACATCATCTACATATACTAGAAGAGCTGTATATGATTCACCAGTATCCTTAGTGAAGAGAGAATAATCTGCAAGTGATTGTGTGTAACCAAATTCTGTTAAAGAAGTAGATAATTTTGAGTACTATTGTCATGATGCTTGCTTAAGCCCATAAAGTGACTTGTTGAGTTTGCATACAATGTTCTCCCCCTTGCTAGCAAATCCAGGAGGCACACGCATATAGACTTCCTCATCAAGATCTCCATGAAGGAAGGCATTATTGACATCTAACTGATGAAGGTGCCAACCTTTGATAGCAGCAATGGATAAAAGGCATCTAACACTGACCAGTTTAGCAACAGGGCTGAAAGTTTCTGTATAATCCAAACCTGCTTGTTGTGTAAAACCTTTGGCCAAAAGTCGTGCTTTGGCCCTTTCAACAGTACCATCAGATTTGAACTTAATCTTGTAAACCCATTTATTATCAATGGCAACCTTCCCAGGAGGTAATTCAGTCAAGATCCAGGTTTGATTGTCTTCTAAAACCTTGATTTTAGCAGCCATAGCTTTTCTCCATTCAGGATGTAAAGATGCCTCCTTATAAGATTTTGGTTCAACAAGGTTAGTGACTGAAGACCCAAAAATTTGATGGGCAAGAGAAAGATTAGTAATGGAGGTGTAAGGAGAAATATCATGAGGGCAGCCTGGACCTGCAACAGTGGCAGAACTGGACTGAGTTGTTAAAGAAGGCAGAGAACATTGATAATTCTAGAGGTAAGGAGGAGTACGAATCTGTCTTGAAGTTCTTTGCAAAGGAACAGAAGGAATGGAGGTATTAAAAACATTCGAGGGATCAATAGAAACATTACTCATGTCTGTTGTGATATTTGGACTATGAGAAGGTAATTCAGAAGTGAATGGTTCTAAAGGAATAAAATCAGAAGAATTTTCCCAGTTTGTCAAAATTGGATGAGGAATATCAGAAGAATGATTTTGTGAAAATTTCTAACAAGGAAAAACATGTTCATAGAACACAACATCGCGGGATATGAATATCTTTTGAGTGTGTGGATCATATAATTTGTAGCCTTTTACAGAAAAAGGATATCCTACAAATATGCAAGACTTTGCTCTATGATCAAATTTGGTTCTACCATGTGAAATAGTAGAGGCAAAACAAAGACAACCAAAAACTCTAAGATGAAAATAACTAGGAAGTTTATGAAACAACATTTCAAAAGGAGATTTACCATGGAGAATTGGAGTGGGCAGCCTGTTAATGAGATAAACTGCAGTTAGAACACACTCACCCCAGAAATGAAGAGGTAAGTTGGATTGAAATCGAAGAGATCTAGCCACAGCAAGAATATGTTGATGCTTTCGTTCAACGACACCATTTTGTTGTGGTGTATAAACACATGACTTTTGGTGGATAATGCCTTTGGAAATAAAAAAATCAGGCATGTGAAATTCTGTTCCATTATCAGTACGAATGATTTGTATAGTAATATGAAACTGAGTTTCAACAAAAGAAACAAAAGATTGCACATAATATCTTGCTTGTGCTTTAGATTGCATTAGGTATAGCCAAGTACATCGGGTATAATCATCTACAATGGTCAGAAAATACTTTGCACCATCAATTGATTTAATAGAAAAAGGACCCCAAATATCACAATGTACAAGTTGAAAGGCTTTTGAAGATTTATTATTTCTGTTTGGAAAAGGTAACCTCTGCTGTTTAGCAAGAGGACAGATATTACAATGACTAAAATGAGACTCTTTTATTGCAGGAACAGATTTATGCAACAGATCTAGTCTAGATTTAGAGGGGTGTCCTAATCTATAATGCCAAATATCAAAGTCAGAATTATTGACAGACAATGAAGCAGATACAGGAGTTAGGCCATGCTTATTGGAAATTGTATTAGAGACTGACATAGCTGAATGCTTATTGAGGAGATGATATAAACCTGCCCTCTCTTCACCCAATCCAATCATCCTCCATGTCTGCAGGTCCTGTATAAAGCAAAATTTGCCATGAAAAATAAGGCAACATGAAATTGATTTGAGAAGTTTGCTGGTGGAAATTAAGTTGTAGGCAAAAGAAGGAACAACAAGAACATCAGTGAGCAACAAAGTAGATGTTATACGAATTGTTCCAATGTGTGTGACTGGAACAAGAGTACCGGTAGGTAATTTCACAGATGTATTAATGGAAGTTGTTATGGTAGTGAGAGAGTTGACAGAATTTACCATATGATCAGTGGCCCCAGTGTCAATTATCCAAGTGAGACCTTGAGTACAAACAGCAGATGAGCAGGAAGAAATACCTGTCATTGTGGAGAAAAGATGATCTGCAGAAAAAGGATTTATATTTTGAAGAAAAGGTCCAGTCATTTGAGCAACTGAAGGTTGTGGCTGCATTTCAGGTAAAGGATGCATGATTGCCATGATCTGTTTGAGTTGTTCCTGAGTGAATGGAAGCTGCTGCACTTCACCACATTGCTCAGTATTGGTTACCAAGTTTACCTGATTTGCTAAAGAGCTATTGTGCTTAGATCTTGACTTGTACCTTGGAGGATATCCATGTAGCTTGTAACATTTTTCTGCTGTGTGTCCTAGAAGTCCACAATGAGAACACAAAGGTCTTTCTTTCTTGCCAAAATTCTGTCTGTATCGTTGATTTCCTGTAGCTTTTCCCAGCATAGCTGTTGGTTCAGTAATTATTACTGAACTAATCTCCCTTGGTCTCTCTTCTTGCACAAGTAATGCCAATACTTTGTTTATGGGAGGTAAGGGATTACTAAGAAGAATTTGGCTTTTAATATGACTATATGATTCATTCAAACCCATTAAAAACTTCATGACATAATCTTCATTTTGATAGTCAGCCAAAACCTTCAAAGAAGTAGGGGATGTTTCGGGAATAGGCTTGTAGCTCATCAATTCATCCCATAAGGACTTTAATTGTGTGAAATAATCGACAATATTCATCTGACCTTGTGCCAGATTAGAAAAAGATTGCTGTAATTGAAAAATCCTAGGTCCATTGGTTAACGAGAATCGATCTTCAAGTTCAGTCCATATATCCCTTGCTGATTTGATGAACATCACACTGGAATAAACATCATCAGACAATGAATTGAGGATCCATGACTTCACGGTGTCATTGCCTCGTTTCCAGGTGGTATAATTCGTATCAGTAGATAAAGGAGCTACCAGAGTTCCATCAATGAACCCTAGCTTGTTCTTGGCACTCAGTGCCATCGTAACACACATGCTCCATGTCTGATAGTTGTCTTGAGTAAGAACCTTATTGACAAGATGCAGATTTGGACCATCGCTGCCTTGGAAGTAATAAGGATTTGAGCTCAGATCAACAACAGAATTAACAAGAGAACAAGAAGTGTCAGTGGAGGTTGCAGACGAAGCCATGAGAGAAGAATTTCTTTAATCTTGCTCTTGATTGAAGAAAGTTCTGCGAAGAGAACCACGGAGAGCAGCAGCGGAGAATTGCTCTGATACCATGTGAAGAAAACAACCAGAGAGAAATTCTGAATTCTCATTATCATAATTCATTACATCAGCATATATTTATAGCTGAAAAATAACTACACGAGAAATACAATAACAGAATTACAAACTAAAAATTACAAACTGAAAGACAGTTAAGTAATAACAATATTCTCTAACAATATAACTGGTTTAACACAGCCACATGCTCATACAATGTGCTTGATGATAAATTGCCAATGTAATCTTACCACATCTCAACACTATCTATCTAAATGCCAATACCAATTCAAAAAAATTTCATGGTAGAAGGTTGTTGTGATCAAATACGGTATGTCTGCTAGAGGTTGGTTCTCCAATGATATTAGATGTTCTTTTGCAGTCGGCATTTGGAAAGTTATTATGAAATGGAAAGAAGATTTCTTGAAGGTTATCAGCTTTAGGGTGTGCTTAGTTATGGGGAAGTGGAGAGAAGAGAAGAGAACATAAATAGTCTCTCTACTTCGTGGTAAGTTAGGCATAACTCCTGTAGAAGATAAGATAAGGGTGGGACTTTAGGGTTGGTTTGTTATTGTAGAGAAAAGACGTGGAAGAAAAAAAGGTGGAGAAAAAGGCTCATGTTTTCCCATCTCAAATTGGAGAGATTTGGAGAGAAAAGAAAAGAAACCAACTCATAATTTTGCAAAAAAAGGACAATGATGCCCTTTTAATAAAAAATTTATAAAATCGCAAATCTTATGCATGTTATTTTATTATTTATATGGTTTGATTATTTATAAAACAAAAACTATGGCTAATGAAAATGTTGTGATAATGGAGTTCAATGTGCATGCAGGTTTGTTTTGCATTTAGTGGGGGTCTTGTGCTATTAGATTAATCTAAAAAAATTTGTATGTTTTTTAACTTAAAAAATTTCATACACACTATTATTGTTTTATTATCTGACACATTTCTTACAAGGGTATTATAAAATGACTTAAAAAATTTCATACATACTATCATTGTCTTATTATTGGACACTTTTCTTACAAGGGTATTATAAAATGACTATATACGAATTCATTTTTTCTTTTTTTCCCTCTTTTTTTCTCTCACATTAGTTGAACCTAACAAGAAAAGTATAGATTTCTTAGGGCTGTTTGGTAAAAATTATTTAAATGAAACCACGAACATCAACATGAATTCTTTGTCTCCAATTCACCTAATCAAAAGAATTTTTCTCTATTAGATTAAGGGCTACTAAATCCTTCCTCACTGCCTCATTCAAGCTATTTTAGGCCTACCCTTACCCCTATGTCGAAAAGAATAACTAACTCACTCCTCCTTACAGGTGCTCTACTAGGTCTATATTTTAAATGGTCAAACCATCTAAGTTTCCTCTCCCCTATCTCGTCTTCAACTGGTACTATGCCTAAATTATTGCGTTTATGCTTGTTCCTTAGTTTATCTTTAATGTTATACCACTTATCCACCTTAACATTTGCATTTCAACAACTTTTACTTTTTGTACATGTTGTTTCTTGGTTGCCCAACATTCTACACCATAAAGCATAGCTAGCTTGAAACCATGAACAAAAACTAAAAATCAGAAACAAATACTAAAACCCATAAACTAATAGTAGTTAATAATCCTAAAACTAATGCAAATTAAAAACTTGATTCAGCAAATGCCAATTTTTGTCCTTGAATCAGATAGTAAGTACAAAATATAATTCAAATAATGAAAATACAAATTTAAAAAAATACTATAATAAAAATAGAAATTATTATATTTCAAAAATCACTTTTTAGTGTTTGAAAAGCATTCGTACTGCACATGAAAATTGAGAAATAGTTAAATTATTTTTTAAATAATTTATTAAATTTTATTCAATTTTTTATAAATTTTATGGATGTTTTTATTTTAGTTATATTTTAAATTTACATAATGATCTATTTTTGATTTTAATTAAATTATATATAAAATGAATGATTTAAATACCAAAGTTAATTCTACATATGAAAGTATTTTGGCAATAGGCTACTCAAACAAGCGAAAGCCATAAAATCTGATTTTTAGTTTTTTTTTGAAAACAACCAAAAATCAACAATAGAAATAGAAAACTGGGAACGGAAACAATTGTCATAATCTATTTCATCATTGTACAAAAGCAAAAACGAAAAGTAAAAGCAAAAATGATACCAAACAGGCCCTTAAGTTCTCTCCAACTGAACATACAAGAGGGAAACTAGTTTTTCTCCTCTCCTTTCCTCTCCTCTTCTCTTATCTTCTAGTCTATTAGTTTCTTTTCTCCTCTCCTCCCCAACCTAACGCACTCTTAAAGCTTGGAATGGTAATATGATGGGGTGCTTCCCCAACTCCGCCCCTCCCCTTTTGTGTGACCAGCGAGTAACTCACCCCAGCTTCGAATTGAATGTGGAGGGTCTAATTCCTGCCTACCCCCATTTCTCATCTACTTTGCTATTGGGTCAACTTGGCTAACCCATCGGGTTTGGCATGTTAAGTCAGGTCACACTAAGTTGACTAAGTCAACCTAAATCAATTCAAATCCAGTTTCATCCTGTGTGTGGAATGGCCAAGCTCATCAGGCCTGGTCCATGTTTTAAAACCACGGTTTAAATCTGTCTAAGGTGAGGAAGACTTGGTGACGCATCATTTGGCCTTAATTCTACTGCTTGCCATCTCCAATTTGAAGGAAATGCAATGATCGGTAGCTGCCTAGTGTGGAAAAACTTCTTTGGGTCCTTTATAGTGCAAATCTTGATAATCTTAGGATGGATGTAATCTATTGGAGTCTGGAGAAGTGGAAGGAATGGTATATCACAGTTAATATTTCTACAACCTCATCATCAATAGGTGGAAGTACTTTTACCTTGGAAATCTGATTGGAGACCAAAGGCTCCAATGAAGGTAGCTTGGTTTTTTGGCCATAAGTTGTGTTAGATGCTATTCTTTTTCGGGGATAGTTGTAGAAAAAAGGGGCGATCTTAGTCATCTGGTTTTTTATGTGCAAGGAAGATGGAAATACATCTAATTATCTCTTCTTCTTTATGTAGTTGCTGCGAGTTTCATTTGGCAGTGGTTTTGTGTCCATTGGGGTTTGCTGGCTAGTGTGAAGTCTCATGCAGTGTTGGTTTTTTTTCCTTTTTCTTTTTAGGGGGGGTTGGGAGTAGCCTTAGTAGGAAAAAGAAGCTTCCCCTTGCCTATTTTGGTGCAGTTTGGAGGGGGAGGAGTAGTATGGCTTTCAATGGGAGGAGATGCCAGTTCAAAAGTTGAAGAATTTACTCATTTTAGACATTTTTTGGATGCTAGAATATCTAAGAAAAATCCTTTTGTACAATTGAAAAATGATATAAATGATTTTTTGAATGAATTATATATATATTTCAAATGTTTATAAATTTGAATGGATATTATTATTTTAATTAAAATTTGAAGTCATGGTCATTTTATTTTAATAAAAAATTAATATAGAATGATGGTATAATCCACAGAAGTCAATTCTGGATATTAAAGTACTAGAAAACCATAAAATTCTGTTTTTGTGAAAACTGACATTAGAAACAGAAAGAGCAGCATTTTTTTTTATAATATTGATAGCAAAAGAAGATTCTTATTAAAAGATTAAGAGACATCTTCTTAGCAAAGTCTGGAAAAATCCAGACAAAAACAAAGGAGAAAACGGAAAAGCAAAAACAGTAAATCAAAACTAGCGCACTAACAATCCAAAAAATATCACCAATCACGTTGAATATCTGAAAAGCTCACCCTTTCAAAGTTCCCTTGACCCGCACACCAAAGAGCAGCCAAAAAATGAATCTTCTCCCAAAACAGCAAATACAATTAATTCTTTCCTGAAAAAATACCCGCATTGTGTTTCATCCACAGCCCTCAAAATACTGCTAAAAAAGAACTGTTCCAGAGCACTATTTCCTTTTTCCTGCTGAAACCAACAAAAGAAACTGCCTAAAAATCCTGCAATGTCCCTGGACACACCCAACATTTGCTGAATTAACTCATTTCATACCCTCCAAGCAAAATCACATTGTCTAAAAAGATTCAATGCATTCTGAACAGTTTAAACAAAGTACACAAACATCTGGAGAGCCTTCAAATGTCTCCTAATCTGTAAGAAGTTATTGGTATTGATTCTATCAATTGAACCAACCAGAGAAAAGCCTTGATTTTAGAGGGGACTTTGGCCTTTCAGATGGTTATGTTGAGAGGAAAAGAAGAATTAGAGCTAGTCAAAAATTCACAAATGGATTTGCAAGAATAACCCCCAATAACACCACCCCACCCCCCCGCGTGGCCGCGAAGGATCCAAAGACAAGGACCAACTATCCTTTTCCAATGAAACTTAAACAGTTATTCAACAAAAATAGCATAGAAGATAACTGTACCATCTTCTTGTCATTCAACGACTTTTGAAGATGAAAATCCCAAGAAATGGAACCATCTTGACCTGAGCTCAAGCGAAAGAGGCGTGGAAAAAAGAGGTGGACAAAGTTACATTCCCCAACAAAAGCCAGCACCATAACAATCACATTATCTACTTATTTATTCTCTTCTAACAATATCAGAAAATAGAAAAAAGAAGTGATAACAAACAGCACCTTAATTTTTTTAATGGTTTTTTGAGAAGTTTTTTTTTTAATAAAAAAATTAGAATAGTCTTGCTATTCTGATTACACAGAACACACATGGTGATAAAGTCATATCAGGTCCCTACACCCCCAAACAATCACTGGTATGTAGCTTGTGGAGAATCATGCACCAAACAAACAAGTTAAGTTTAAAAGAAACTTGGCCTTCCAAATGAACTTCTCCAAAGGGAAAGGAATGTTGGTTGGGGTCTAGACTAGACAGAAACAGAAAGGATTGCTGAAAAAATTACCAGAAGTATCATGGCATGGAGCCTATGTCAATGTAAGAGAGAAAAGAATGGAACTCAAAGAACTGAACTGAGCCACCTCCCTATAATTAAGATTCAAAGAATTGAATATTCCAAGAGATAAAAGAGTCATCCTGTATATGTAATTGGTGATAGGAGCATCATGGATGGTAGAAAGACAATATAAGTGTGGAAAGGAAACACAAAAAGGGATGCCCCCAGCCATAAATCCTCCCAGAACCCCTAATCGGCCCAAGTCCAAGAAATCAAAGCAATATAAATCTGAGAGGTAAATTTCTAGGGACAAGCATATCTCCCACCTGACCACAAAAAAGCTTCCCAGCTTTTCCTATGGAGCCTATATTCACTTTTGATGACCACTTCCTACCTGAAGAGATGTTTTTTGACACTAAACTCTCTTTCCCAGCTTTCGCACTTGCTCCCAACAAACTAAATGATTCTTTCTACCATCCCCTAACCCAGACCAAATAAAATATTTCATCAACTTCTCCCATCTCACAGCCACCTGAAGGATTTCTAGAAGTTCAAAGTAGATGTTAAGAAACTCATGACTAGATTGTCAATTGTTGGGGATGTGGCTGATATTCGAATCGGGGGTTGTAGATTGGGCTTATTTGGGGGATTTTCCTCCGGGGGATAACTATAGATGTAGTTTAGGTTTACTAGAACCCTTCTATAAGCATTAGATGGTTATATAAACATCATTATGAAACCTTAGATAAGATTAAGCTTCAAGTAAGCTTCAAAGATTGGAGCTTTGACATTGATCATAGTGAAAACCCAAGTGCTGCTCCCCGTGGACGTAGGCTATTGCCGAACCACATAAATCTTGTGTTTTAGTTGTGTTTTTGATTCTTCTTATCATTGTTTGATTGCTTCTTGAGTATATTTCATCGTCGAGTGCTTGCATTAGGTTGTTGATTGATTTGTGTGTGATTGTGTGCTTCCGCTGCGCGTGTTCAAGTTGAACGAACGTCAACATCAAATAATTATAAAAGTCGATTTGAAGCTGACATTGCTTGTTAATGGGCATGAATGCTAGTTGCTAGATATATATAAACTTATATTCTTGGAAAAATTGTTTAAAATAATATGAAAAATATGGATTTACATCTGGTTTTAGAATTTAGAATTTGAGAACTCAAACAATGTCCAACACACTGACAAGATTCATTACATGGCATTGCTATGGTGTGTTGGCTGCGGGAACTTTGAAGGAGTGAGCTTCTAGGATATTCAATGTGATTAGTGTTATTTGTTGGCTTGATTATGAGCTGGTGTTTCTGCATGTTTCTTTTTCTTTCTTCATCTGTTTTTCGTATTTCCTATCTGGTTTGTCTCAGATTTTTCAAGGAGATGTCTTATTCTCCTTTTTGTATACCCCTACTCTTTTACTGAAACTACTTCTTTTGCCATAAAAAAAATGATGCCCGATGTGTATGGCATTCTTATAAAAAGAAAATGCTAATTTGTTTTACATTCTAGTTGGTTTAACAGTTGGATGTTATTTGTTTTGGAGAGTGGAAATTGGATTCAAGTCAAATCATCATTTTGATGGGAAAGAAATGGAGTCCTTGCCTCAAATGTTTCCAGCCTTCTACATTAGTGCTAAGAAATAACCAACAAGAAAGGATAAAAATGGTTGGGCGCGTTTTGGGGTGGGGGATGGGCCATGTTCCTTGATTGTTGCCATAGTAGTTGGTTTTTATGAATATGTTTCTATAAATATGAGATGGAGATGAGGGGAAAAAGAAAACAAATCCAGGAGTGGTTCCTTTGTTCTTGATAGAGTACAGAGTGAATCTTGATGGTTTTCAAAGGAGTAGGAAATGAAAACCTTAAGGTAATTTGCATCTTTCACTATCTTGTTGGCAGCGGGAAAGCATAGTAGTCAAAGGTGCATCTGAGATGCGATGCACACTTAGGCGTTGAGGCTTGTGCCTCATGGGGGTCAGGGTGAGGCAACCTTCAAGATGTGCACCTCACGCTATGTTTACCTTATAGTTTGTTTTCTCCCTCCTTTTTAAAAATCAGCCATCTGATTTGTGCGTATGATTATAAATTAAGGTGAAAAGCTTAAGTTATATTTTGTTTTATCTTGCATCTAATGTCTTCGGACTCTCAGCAGATCAGCATTCTGCTGCTCTGCTGCTGCATCTAATGTCTTCGGACTCTCAGCAGGTCAGCATTCTGCTGCTCTGCTGCTCTCAGTTAGAGCTGCTGTGACCCTCCTTTTATTTTTACATTATTATTTTTTTTGTTGTTTTATGGAAATTTCTGCTACTTTTTCTTAACATTTCTGCTCTGTTGCTGTTATACTTCTTTCTTCGTTTTTAATCTTATTCTTCTGGTCTGCTCTGCTGCACTTAATCTGAGCTGTAACACCCCCCCAGTTTATTTATTTATTTATTTTGCTGTCTTTTAAAAAAAAAATAAAATATCTGCTCCTTTTTCCTCAAATTTCTGCGCTGTTGCTCTCAGTCCTCTTTTCTTCTTCTGAACTGCTCTGAGCCCCCCTTTTGATGCTCTTTTTTTTCTATTTCTTTTTCATTTTTGCTGTTTTATTTGGAAACTGAGCTTTTTTTTTTTTTTTTTTGGAAACATTTATTTTTCTTGGCATTTCTGCTTTTGTAATCTGGAATTTGAGTTTCTGGCATGAACATGACTGCTGTTTTCTGGAAGTTCTCAGTCAGCTGCTTTTGCTCTTTTTCATTTACTACTACTTATCTCTGCTTCCGTGCTTCTATTTTGTGGAATTTATGGCATGAAAATTTCATATTATTGAAAATTTGTGTTACAGTATTCATTTATGTTTAGTGTTGAATATTTTGATAGTTTAAAATTCAAATATTAGTGCTCATGTTCACAATCAAGAATCCATTATAATAGGGCATTTTACAAATAATTTTAATAATTTTGCACCTCGCCGGCTTGCCTTGCGCCTCATGCCTCATGCCTAGGCTCCAAATATCCTCTGCTTCTCAGTGCACCTTGCGCTTTTGACGACTACAAGTGAAAGAAACAAGAAAATTGTCAGAGATCCACTTATGTGTAACTTTATACTCTAAGATTGAGGTGAGTTTTTTGCGTCACTTTGGGCCTTTTTGTCTTGGTGTGTTCGATGGAAAGCCTTTGAATTGAGGGACTGGGGGACCGTTCCTGATGTTTTCCTTTCCTCTTCCTATTGCACTTCCTCTCTTAATGATGTTTTATTTGGCGTTAGATGGAAAAAGAGTTGATCTTTGTAGAAATAGTGTATTTAAAATTTAACCAGACCAGCTTATAATACCATTAAACTCTGAAACTGGACTAGACAGTCAAAACATGGTTAAATGTATAAAAATCATTTGAATAATTTTTCTAAAAAATAAAATTTACATTAAAAATTATTATGTGCATTCAAAATAAACATAAAAAAAAAAATCTGTATGGATAGTTTGTAGTAAAATAGTATATATTTTATTTACTATTTTCCATGCATATAAAGCATATAATATATGAAATATGAATATGATGTCATGATGACGTCATGGGCTGGAGTAGATGCAATAGACTGGTTGGATGACCTGTAAAACTGTTGACAGACTTGTACACCTACTGGTTAAAAGCAGAGTGTAGAAACATTTCTCTAAACATCTGATGGTGAAAAACAGAAAAAGTGTTGGTTGAAGAAGAAAAAATGGATTTGTTTTTTTTTTTTGATTAGTAGAAAGGTCTGTTGAAGAGTGACATCGTATTAATTCTCAATTTATATTTTAAGATGATTACATCCGACTAGGATACAAAGGGGAAAAGGAGGAGGGGGATGAGAGGATGGGATTTGACTGATAATGGTTGGAGGTTTATAGTGTTTTGAGGCATATTTTGAGCCCTATCCTCGGTGAAGGTTGAGTAGTCTAAATAGTGTCCGCTGATGGAGGAAACTCTCACTTTTTATTTGCATTTGCAGGTGTTGCAAGGCCTCACTGTTCAGTAAGAGCAGGTTATATGAGTGCATGAAGTATTGGCAAGCAGCAACACTTGCATATTTCTAATGTTTCTGTTGGTTTATGCTACCTTTTTAATTGGAATGAGCTTGTTTAGATATAGGTTTTATGATCTTGGGTTGAATTTTGTTGTTTAAGAATTCAGTTCATGAGTTGGATGTGTTTTTATATTTGAATAGTCTGCCACAAAGTTGGACAATAGGGCTGGGAGCTCAGCCTTTCATATGTGTTCAATTTTCTTCATCACAGTTTAGTACTTTTAAATAAAAGATTAGTCATTAAAGTTATCTTTTGGGGAAAAAATCTTGACTCATCCTGCACTCCATTGCTTTTTTTTTTTAATACTTATTTTTATTAGGGCTCTAAATATTTTATTTGAAGCATTTTTACTTTTGAAAATGGACTGCTTTGTATACCATTCTGTGTTGATCCCAAGTGATTCTTTACCATCATTCCAATGCATCCCTCACTTTTATTTTTTTGGATATATAAACAATTATCCAGTGTTTTAAAAGGCGAAGGCGTAATATAAAAATGAGAAAAATGTTAGAATAATGGATAAAAAAAATAAAAACATAACTCTTAAGTATTAAAAATAAGGCATAAGTTTTCAAATAGAAGAGAAAAAGCCAAATTACAAATTTCTATCTGAGAACCTCAGACCCATCGGACAGAGACTTCGAAAGAGAGAGAGCAGAGGCTTTGAGAGAGAGCAGAGGCTTCGAAAGAGAGAGCAGAGGCTTCGAGAGAGAGTAGAGGCTTCGTCGAGCTTCGTGGAGGCTTCGAAAGAAGAGCAGAGGCTTCGAGAGAGAGCAGAGGCTTCGTCGAGGCTTTAAAAGAGAGAGCAGAGGCTTTGAGAGAGAGCAGTGGCTTCGTCGAAGCTTCGAAGAGAGAGCAGAGGCTTCGTCGACAGAGCAGAGAAGAAGAAGTTTCGCGGGAGAGAGAGGGAGGATAGGGTTTCATTGCAATACCGAAAGGAGTACGCCTTGACGTTGAGGCATAAAAAAACAAGGGTTTTTGTTTGATGCGTGCACTTTTATGGAGTTACGCCTTTTCACTTACACCTTGGTGTGTTTTTGGCCTAAAATGGCTCAAAAACACCTTTAAAATCACTGCAATTATCTGAAAGGATACATTGGGGAACTATGGAAATACCTGATACCTAATTTTCAGGGATACCGCTGCAGTAATTCTGATTTTATTATTAGTTGACTACGATAATTTAGGAATAAAGAGATTCTGGAAAATCCTGATATCTTTATAAGTTTGTTTCCTATTTTGCAGTTTCCTATATTTGGCTAGTTTCTTGATTTTGTGGTAATTAGTATCTTGTTACCGAATATAGTGAAAGGAACTTTTCTTCCTTCCATTATATACAGGCTGTACATTTATCATTAAAAAATAAGAGAATTTTTTCTTCTCTAAAATAAACATGGTATCAGAGCCACCTTTGAACCGTAGATAGATGACAAAATACGGGATGACAATGGCTCGGCAAAGTCAATCCTTCTCTGAAGTCACCTCCCATCCTGAAACCTCAGCCACATGCAGCAATGGAGGGTTAGATGGCAATCTTCTGCCCATTACAGGGCGCAAAAATGGATAGATTTATCTTCAGTGGTCAAAATCAGTAATGATGTTCATTTGCAGAAAGGGAAGAAACGACTACCTCATCGGAGTAGCAGCCCCACCAAGCAAAGAAGATCCAAAGTACAGAACATGGAAGTCAGAGAACAACATGGTGATGTTCTGGCTTACAACTCAATGACAAACGAAATAGGAGAAATTTCCTATTGTATGTGACCGCAAAGGA
The DNA here is from genome assembly GCF_029873635.1 of Malania oleifera. Lineage (NCBI taxonomy): Eukaryota > Viridiplantae > Streptophyta > Magnoliopsida > Santalales > Ximeniaceae > Malania > Malania oleifera. The sequence continues at coordinate 13,959,547 of NC_080425.1, forward strand.
CATCTGGGACGCAGCCAAAGAAATGTATTCTAACTTTGATAACTCATTTGAACTGTTCGCTGTTGAAAGTATTCTTCACAATCTACGCCAAGGAGATCTCACGGTCACTCAATACTTCAACACTCTCACACGGAATTGGCAGCAATTGGACATGTTTGACGAATACAATTGGAACTGCCCAGAAGATGGAATCAAATATCGGAAAATCATTGAAAAGAAAAGACTATAAGTTTCTGTTGGGCTTCAAAAAGGACCTTGATGATGTTGAGGAAGAATCTTGGGGTTGAAACCGCTACCTAGTATTCGAGAGGCGTTTTCAGATGTTCACATGGAAGAGAGTCGAAAGAAAGTGATGATGGACCACCAACTACGACTCACAGCCCCGAAGAATCTGCACTCTCGGTTCAAGGGCCTCAACATCAAGCTGGATACAACAGACTCAAAAAAGGATGACCTTGGTGCGATCATTATTGGAAGACTGGTCACACCAAGGAGACATGCTGGAAGATTTTATGAAAAACCCACCGATTGGAAGCCCTCATGTCCATTCAACAACAAAGAAAGCTGTGGACAGCTGGTCTCCTGTGACGAGAACCACACACAGCCCGAACAAAGTCTATTAAGCAAAGAACAAACGGAACTTTTGCAAAAATTGATCAACCAGCACCAATCCTCCAATCCCTCAGTCATTAAAACCAGATCCTTGGCTCACAAAGGTAATTTTTTTAAACGCTCTCAGTGCAACAAGAGAGAAAATCTGCCCGTGGATTGTGGATTCAGGAGTCTCCAGGTCACATGACTGGAGATGCAAGGATTTTTGATACTTATAGTCCATGTCATGAAAATTTTTTTGTCAGAATTGCAGATGGGTCTCTTTCAAGAGTAACAGGAACAGGTTCTGTGGTTATATCAAAGAACCTCATCCTAAACTCCATCCTCCTAGTCCCAAACTTAGATTGCAATTTACTTTCTATTAGCAAACTCACTCAAGAGCTTAACTAAATTCTTCCCTAGCTCGTGTGAATTTTTAGGACTTGAATTCGGGGAAGACAATTGGCAATGGTAAGATGTGCGCAGGGCTCTATATCCTCAAGGTTGGTGATCTTCCGGAACAACAAGCTCACTAGGCAGATTCGGACAAGACGAACAATCTGTCTACAAAAATTTCTTTTTTTGTTTCTCGTTTCAATAATGATAGTGCAGTTATGTTAGGGCACTATAGACTAGGTCATCCAAATTTCGTGTACATTCAAAAACTTGTTCCCTCATTATTCAGCAATAAAAATCCAAAAGATTTTCAGTGTGAAGTTTGTCAATTCACTAAACATGCCCGTAACCCTTACTCAATTCAACAATATAAAAAATCCCATCCATTCTCAATGATCGATAGTGATGTCTAGGACCTTCACGTATCGGGACTCGCTGGTTTATGTTATTTGTAAATGATCACACTAGGATCACTTGGGTGTTTCTCATGAAAGAAAAATAAGAGGTTGGGCAAATCTTCAAAAACTTCAACACTGATTCAAACCCAATTCCATACCAAAATACAAATCTTTAGGATTGATAATGCGAAGGAATACTTCAAACACATTCTCGGAGATTACCTACAAAGTCAAGGCATTATACACCAAAGTTCATGTGTCAATACTCCTCAACAAAACGGAGTAGCGGAAAGGAAAAATGGACGCATTCTAGAGGTTACTAGATCACTTATGTTTTCCACTCATGTCCCAAGACACTTCTGGGGGGAAGCCATACTCGCAACAACTTATCTTATAAACCGAATGCCTTCCCATGTCTTAAACTTCCAAACACCTTGTCAACTCCTTCTTCACTCTTATCCCAACACCCGAATTGTCTCAACAATACCATTCAAAGTATTTGGGTGCTCTGTGTTTGTCCATGTCCACCAACAACACAGAATGAAACTTGATCCCAAAGCACTCAAGTGTATATTCCTCTCCAAACCAAAAAGGGTACAAATGCTATTCCCCAGTTACAAAAAGACTATATGCTTCCATGGATGTTTCTTTCTTTGAACATCAACCTTACTACCCCAAATATGATATTCAGGGGGAGAATCTCATACAGGAATACTAGCTTTGGGATATTGATGCCACAACAACCAACAACCACCCAAGTCCACAAGTCACTATCCCTCCTATCTCAACTACTCCTACTCCTACTCCAAACCATAGTCACCAAACAAAAACAAAATATGAAAATCTTCCACCTCCTTCAACTCCTGTCCAACGTCTAAAGCCTGCAACCAATGGTGAGTTCATTGTATATGCTCGGAAGGAGAAGAATCAAGAAGATTTAGAGCAACAAGCACCTCCCAAGCAAGAACACATGAAACTTCACCAGGTAACACTAGCTCTGAATTCATCACTAATGAGTCTACTGTTAGTGACCTTGATTGTCCCATTGCTTTAAGGAAAGGTAGGAGGTCATGTACCAGTCATCCAATCTACAACTTTGTCTCTTATAAAGGGTTGTCGCCTAGATTCCAAACATTTGTGGAAATATGAACAAAGTGCAAGTTTCTAACTCCATTCAAGAAGCCATTTCAATTTTGGAATGGAAGACTGTAGTTTGGGAAGAAATGCAGGCACTAAAGAAAAGTGGAACTTGGGAGATTTCAAACCTATCGAGTGGGAAACATCTAGTAGGATGTAAATGGATATTCACCGTCAAATACAAGGCTGATGGAAGCGTGGACAAATTTAAAGTGCGACTGGTTGCAAAAGGGTTCACTCAATCCTATGGCATCTACTACCAAGAGACGTTTGCTCCAGTAGCCAAATTAAACACTATTCAGGTACTACTATCATTGGCTGCCAATCTTGACTGGCCTCTTCACCAACTTGATGTTAAGAATGCCTTTCTCAATGGAGACCTTACAGAAGAAGTCTACATGGACATTCCTCTTGGCTTTGAAACATAGGACACTATGAATAAGGTATGTAAGCTCAAGAAATCCCTTTATGGATTGAAGCAATCCCCGAGAGCTTGGTTTGACAGGTTCAACAAAACAGTGAAGAAGTATGGGTATTCCTAGTGTCAAGCATATCACACTTTGTTTATCAAACACTCAACCGAAGGAAAATTGGCGATTCTCATTGTGTATGTAGACAACATCATCTTAATAGGTGATTATGAAGACAAATTAATCAAGCTCAAAACCTTACTTCCCAAAGAATTCGAAACCAAGGATCCTGGGAGCCTAAAATACTTCCTTGGAATGGAAGTAGCCCGGTCAAGAAAGGGAGTTTCAGTGTCACAATGGAGTATGTACTCGATCTTCTTAAAGGGCCAGGAATGCTTGGGTGCAAACTGGCTGAAACACCCATGGGCTCAAGTACTAAGCTTAGAGCTAATAAGGACAATGTTCCAGTTGGACAAAGGCAGATATCAAAGACTTGTTGGGGAGCTAGTTTATCTCTTGCACACCAAACCTGATATTGGGTTCTCGATTAGTGTAGTCAGTCAATTCATGAATGATCCAACTGAAGAACGTATGGTAGCTGTTAACCGGATATTGAGGTACTTTAAATGACACTAGGTAAAGGTTTGTACTTTAGGAAAAACACAAGGAAAGATATTGAAGTGTTCGCTGATGCTGACTGGGCCGGATCAATAACTGACTGAAGGTCAACATCTGGTTATTGTACGTATGTGTGGGGAAACCTTGTAATATGGCGAGGTAAGAAACAACCAGTAGTTTCTCGGAGCAGTGCAGAAGCAGAGTTCAGAGCTATGGCACTCAGAATTTGTGAGGGAATATGGTTGGAAAGACTAATGAGGGAACTAGGAATCATCACATTTGAACCAATGAAGGTATTTTGTGACAATCAGTCAGCTATTAACTTTGTAAAGAATTTGGTGCATCACAACAGGACAAAACATGTGGAGATAGATCGCCACTTCATAAAGGAGAAGATAGAAAATGGGATAGTTAGTCTGCTATACCCGTCGACAAGTTAGAAAATAAAATAAAAATTGCTGCAGCGGTATCCCTGGAAATCAGGGATCGAGTATTTCCACACTCCCCCTCAAGCTAGGCGTAGATGTTAATCAAGCTAAGCTTGGTACTCAAATCTTCAAAATTCTTCCTTGGTAGAGCTTTAGTGAGAATATCTGCTATTGACTATGTTAATTTAGGAATAAAGAGATTCAGGATAATTCCTGATATCTCTATTAGTTTGTTTCCTATTTTGTAGTTTCCTATATTTGGCTAGTTTCCTGATTTTGTGGTAATTAGTATCTTGTTACCGAATATAGTGAAAGGAACTTTTCTTCCTTCCATTATATACAGGCTGTACATTTATCATTAAAAATTGAGAGAATCTTTTCTTCTCTAAAATCAATAGGAACAAGATGTCCTTTGAAGAACAAACAAAGAAAACAATCGTAGAATTACATTAACGCTGCCTTCCAGTCTCTAACTTGATCAGGCAGTGGCACACCCTAAAAAATCCCAAAGGAATGGGCCAAAAAAGAGGTCGAGTACACTGCTCTATCCCACAACAAACAAGGAGTGGTAGTATGATTTTTTAAAAATTCTTACATTCTTCTTAATTCATGATGCCCATAAAATAGAAAAAAACGTGTTGCGATATAGAACTCTTCCTTCCTACCCCTGCTTGAGCCACAATTTCTCACCAACAGGAAATCACCCACTGCCAAAGGAGGCACCCAAGCCTCACCCCAAAAAAAAAGGCACTCTTAAGATGAGATGCCACTTTGCAATGAGGGAAGAGGTGAGCATTCATTTCATTGAATTCGCATCACATCACACACACATCAAGATTGAGGGTCTCAAAGGGCCTTTTAATGTATGACAAAGTTGTGCAAGTTAATGTTGTTTAGAAAGTCCAAAGACTTCGAACCTTGAAATCAACTTCAAAATTCCGAGTGATGCGGCTCTAGGGAAGAAAACATGAGGAAGGAAATTAAGGAGATGAAGGAAGATAGATTTAGTGGAAAAGAGGCCTGATGAATCACCCTATCAAACCTCTCTCATCTCTCCTATTGATCCGAACAAATGGATCCAAAGAGATAAGATGGAAATCTCATCGATCCCATTTTCATTTAGATTCTTGAAAAAATGGAAGTCCCAATAAAGAGAATCCCCCCTTAGAATAAAAAAGTGCTGATAGGTGCATTGTGAAGGGTAAAAAGCCTGAACATATAAGGCACCATCAAGCTCCAAGGAACTCTTACCCACCCAAACATCCTCTCAAAACCAAACCTTGTTGCCATTTCCTAGCTTTGGATTGGGTGAAGGGGAAGAAAAGACGAGCAACTTGGCACAAATACTTCCATGGGCTTGCATGAGAAACAATGCTATGTTCTTTTGAATCCCACCCATTTCGGTGCGTTTCGTACTTACTTTTAATCACCTTGTGCCATAAATAGTTACCCTTTATGGGGAACCTCTACAACCAAGTTGTTATTGGAAACCACATTATTGAGCCCCAACCCTTCCTTGTATTTCAGTCTACGATCCACTTCCCCAAAGTAGCACTACCTGAACGCCTTTGAATCCCTACCATCCATATTAATACCTGCCAATCCACTTGGACAAGTTGGTCTTTCAGCCCTCACATTATTTCCATCATTTACCACTTTGCCTATTTCCAAAGGCAATATGACTTCTTGTTGTGGGTGCTGTTGCTGATGCTCATACCCTAACCCTTAATGTCATAATCTTTTCTCGAAGCTATCATTTCATGGTGGGAAAAGATTCGTGTACCTATTGGTTGACATTTAGGTTTCAATTTTTTGTGATGAATATTAGGGTCTTTTCTTTGAGTTTTGAATGAAAATTACTTGCTAAGCTTGCCATATCCTACTTCAGTTGGATGACATTAAAATCTTCCAATTACTTTGAAATAACATTCATTTCCAATAGCCGAAGAAAGGAGGAACTTTTTGTACCTGCTATTGCAAACTTTAGTCTTTTCCTCTTGATGGTTTCGTTTGCAAGGCTAAGATTCTATTTAAAGTTTAAACTTTCACATGATCAATGATAGTGTTACCAAGAACACGGAACCTTCTTGTTCATGGAACAAGAACGTGATCGTGGTGCGACACATGCTCTAAAATGTGGAAAGTTAGGGGTGGCTTGCATAATACGTTGGTGAAAAATATGTGATGACACTTGTATATTTTTGGGGAGGATGTTGAAGTGTTTCAAAATCTAGAAGAAATTTTCTTTTGTGAAATAGTAAATAAAGACTTGGAATGGTATTATAATGTCATAATTCTCCACTTTAATTGATAGAAAAACATGTTATGTGAAAAATATTGAATTAAAACTTAGAATTGTTATAGGATTGTTAGTTTTAGCATTTTGCAATGAATATGTACTACATTTCGAAATGTTTTTACCAATATGTGATCCGCTACAAAGTTAGTGTTTTCTGGTTAGTGGTAACTATAACAACAACAACAACAACAACAAACAAACAAACAAACAAGCCTTAAGTCCCACTAGGTGGGGTAGGCTTCATGAAAATCCGTTTCTGCCAATTCACCCGGTTGAGAGCATTTTCCTCCTCTAGCTGAAGATCTATTAAATCCTTTGTCGTTACCTCATTCTAGGTTATTTTAGGTCTATTCTTACCTCTTTTAATACCAGAAAGTCAGAACCAATAACTAACCACTCCTCCTCACAGGTATGCTATTAGGCCTACATTTTAAATGCCCAAACCATCTAAGCGACCTTTCCTTATCTTGCTTTCGGCTGTTGCTATGCCTAGTTTATTGTGTATATGTTCATTTCTTAATTCATCTTTTACTTTTTTTGGTAACTATGATAAATTATTTTTAACTTGATTAACACTAATGGTTATTTCTAGGTGAGGAGACCGATTATGGTTATCTCCTTATGTATGTGTTTTATGATGTAAAATGGTGATATAAATAATAATATTTTTTTTCTTTCATTGTTTTGTGACCTACAAGTCCTACTCATTGTTTGATGATGTTTAGCAGTGTTTGGTTTGCCTAGGTGCAGTGGAAGATTTGTTTTGCGACAAGCTTCAGTTTTTTTTTTTTTTAAATAATAATTTTGGAGTGAGAGGACACTGGGAATGGTAGTTTTCTTTTCCAAAGTGCTACTACTGTGATGCTTTTGGGCTTTTGGATGGAAACAAGTGTCCAAATCTCAGGGAATTCACACTTTTTAGGTTATTTTGTGAGCGAGTGTTGTTTTATGCTTCACTTTGGACTTCTGCTTTAGGAACTTCTAAAGGTTTGCCTTTAGTTTCAGGTTATTTTTAAATAATATTTTTGGAGAGAGAGGACACTGGGAATGGTAGTTTTCTTTTCCAAAGTGCTACTACAGTGATGTTTTTGGGCATTTGAATGGAGAAAAAGTCCAAATCTTAGGGAATTCATACTTTTTAGGTTATTGTATGAGAGAATGTTGTTTTATGCTTCGCTTTAGACTTCTTCTTTAGGAACTTCTAAAGGGTTGCCTTTGCCTTTAGCTGACATTCATTATGATTGGAACTTTGGAAGACTTTGATTTGTTAATTTTTTGCTTTTTAGGCTGCACTTTTAGATTTATTTCCTTTGTGGATGAATTCCTTGTCCCTGTTGTGTTTTTCCTTTCTTTCCTCTATAAATTTCTTATGTATAAAAGATTCAACTTCTTTGTTGTTATTTGCTTTGGCCTTTGATATAACATTGTGTATAACCATACTATATTAATTATTAAAAAATATATTTTAGTGAGGATAAACCTTTTTCTAGTTTTCTTCGTGTTCTATCTCTAATACTACTAGCAAGAAACTTATACCTTCACCAATGATGTTCCAGAAATCAAATTTTATCAAATTTTTAGAAATGTTTCTCGAGAAGACTTGAAGGGAGATTGGGGCGCTTTGATTTAGTAAAGTTGTATTGTGGATTATTTTTTCATTTGCTTTCTTTGTCTTGTTGGAGGATACCTTGTTCTCCATGTCATTTTTCCTTTCTTTTTTTGTTGTAATTATTTCTTTTCTCCCTTTAATAAATTTTTTTATTTATCTAAAAAAAATCATCAGGGGAATGTTTTTTGAATTAAGCTTAGTGCTATTTCTACATTTAAACAACTTGCATACATGATCTATTTTTCACTCCTACGAGTCATTGATTTAGCACATCCAGCAGCTTTGTAACACACTGCATTGCCTGCTCTTTGCTTGTATTTGTTTTAGTCTTAGAATGCATGCAATACCCTTTTTCAGCTAATTGCATCAGCATTTAAAGTTATAGCTATAGTTATTATTTTCATTAGAGGGTGTATGGTCTTCTACTCATCTGCATTGTTATTGGTCTTTCACCTGATCACCTTGTATTACTGTTGTTGAAAGTTTAAATTATGTATAATGGTCATTACTTTTTAATTTCTACAATGAAAATGCAATCTGTTAACCATGTTATATGATCGAAGTTGTCAGCTTTGCTTTTATTTCCTTTGCAATTCTGTTTCTCCTATTTGGTTGTATGTTTCATACTTTCATTATTAATTATTTATTGTTTAAACTCAAAACATAATTCTTACTTTGTCGAGTTTGTTCTAGACTTCTAGTTGAAGCCTAAGCCATGCATTTCTGATGCAGCTAAGAATACTTTTAGATGTTTTGACTCTTCTGTTTGCAGCATTTCTTTATTTGGAATCTAATTTGGAGGTATTGTTTTCTTGTCTTGCTGGGTTTCCTGCAGAGCTGCTTTCTGGAATAAAGAAGGAAACAGAAGCTGGCAGATTGCCTTCAAATTTTGCTTCAGTGATGGAGGAATTATATCGAAGTTATCAGGATGCAGTAAATAAATATCCTAAACTCATGCTTTTGTGTACATATAGAAAATAGTATATTGCTGAGATGTTGGATTAGTTTGCTTCATTGCATCGATATTATTAGTTTGCTTTATTGCATCGATATTAGGCCACAATATAACACACCTGGTGCCCAAACTTCCCACGCCATATTGGGGTTTGGTGAGGGCATGATGTATGCAGCCATACCTCTACATTTGTGGAGGCTGTTTCTGTGACTTGACTGGAACCTGTGACCTTCAGTTTTAGGTGTAACATCCTTATCACCAGGTCAAGGCTTGGCCTCATTAGGCCACAACATGCTTCCCTATAAAGTGTTATGGTGCATACTTGTGTTTCATTTTACATCTGAAAAATTTGAAGTTGACATATTCCCATTTTGTATTGGATGCAATCACCCATCTGTATTACTTTATTTAGGGAATTGCAATGCATGCTGCTTCATTGGAATCAGTGAGATAATGTTTGAATTTTTAGAATTGGTGAACAGGTCAATATATTTGACCATTATGCTTTGTTTACTTTTTAATGCCTACTTTAGTGATGAGTCTGATGACTATCCTACATTATTAAACTTTAAACTGAATAAGTGTAGGATCTACCTCCAAAAAATTTAGGAGTTTCTGATTAATTTAAGATTCTGTCAATAGCTCTAATAATGAAACTGTTGACTGAATCTGCACCGTACAAAAAATCTGTTAATTGATAATTTGAAATGCTAATGAAATTCATAGATCTTCAAATTGTATTCTACTCTAAAATTTTTTTCATAAAATTCTAAATTTTGAAAAAAATCAAATTTTGCATTTAATATTTACAGCTAACTGTTGATCTGTATTTGCATCAATGCTTAAATGTTGTGTCTTGGCGCAAATCCACAAAAACAATGAGTTGCAGATGATAATCTGTATCTTCTATAAAATTCTCTAATCTGATTAGGCACCAGACTGCCAATGTTTTTGAACTTAAGACTGGTCAATGAACTGGAATGCTGTCCAGTTTTTGGTTCAGGCTTGTCAAATTGGTTTTGGTCTGTTTAAACTGGTTATGTCAGCAGGATGTTATCATAGTTGTCTTTATATATTTTTAATCTAGGCTTCTAAATATGCACGGTTGAAGGTTTGATTGAGTGGTGATTGGCAATACTTTTAGAAGTAAAGAAAACAGTATTGAGTTTCGGGAACTTTTGTTGAAGAATTTAAGGCTTTGGCCTTTCAGAGTCCCAACAAGTAGCAATCCGGACTTCCAGACAATTATTTGTTATATTTTTGTTTTTAACCGGCAGAATATCTTGTTACTACTTTCCCATTTTGCCAATAACCACCCACCATCCACTCCCATAACCCAGCCCTCTTCCTATTTATGCTTCTTGACTTCTTAAATTAATTTTTCAAGTCTCCAAGGGAATCCCATTCAGAGCAATTAAGGCTCAGGAGATATTCTCTCTTTCCTGTTATCTGTGCATGAGATTCTCTCTCTCTCTCTCTCCAAATTTTTTTCTCATCAAGACTTCAACAATTTGGGGCATTGTTTCTTGTCAAAACAAATGAAAATAAAAAAGACCAAGAACCTGGTTTTGGCCGGCTCATTTGATTTGTCTCATTGATCTAGGGGGTTGTTTGGTACTATTTCTGTATTCTGTTTTCATTGCTGCATATTGAAGAAATGGGTTATGAGAATACATTTGTTTATGTTTCTAGATTTTTTTTTTGTTTGGGGGCTTTGTCAGTTTTCTAGAACTGAAAACCAGATTTTATGGTTTGCAGCTTGGGCAGTACTTTGATATCCACTGCTGGCTTTGTGAATTAGATCATTCATTTTATACAAAATTTTGAAATTAAAATAAAAGTAAAATAGCCATGTGAATTTGAAATATAATTAAAATGACATAAAATTTCAAAAATTTTGAAATAAAAATAAATGTCACGAAAAGGTCTTTATTTTTTTTAAAACCAATTTTCAACTGTCATTTACGGTAGGATTGTTCTTGGATGCCTAAAATGTGAGTTTATAAATATAAAAATTTAATTAGATATTACTGTATAATATTTCTAATAGTATTCTTTTGCATTTTTACTATTTGAATCATATTTGTCAATTGTTGTTTCAAGGAAAAAAATGAACATGATTTCAATTATGTTTTTAATTTAATTTATTTTTGTAAATAATAACCTAAAGTGTTGCTAGTTTTCAATATTTAGTTTTTATTTCTGATTTTCATTTTTCATTTTTGGCTTTCGTTTCCATAATTCTTGATATTGATACTAAATGGCCCCTAGTTTTTCCAAGTTTTTACTAGACTTTGGTTTGATAAAAAACAAGATGGAAGTTGGACCAGACATTGAGCTTGTTCTTTGTCTAATAGTTTTGGCTGGTCATTTTAAAAACACTGTAAATTTGTTTATGAATTTTCTACTTATGAGTTAATTTCTTGCATACTTGTTTCAGTGGGAATGTGGAATGGAAATGCGGTTTGAGGTGGTGAGAACAACATGCTTTCCTATGATATAATAAAGGATATGATCCTAGATTGAGCTATATGACCAGATCAAAAATGTGTAGCTAACCACAAGTTATTGAGATGTGGGAAACTAGACTTCATAATTGGGCTTTGTAGGATATTGGCTTGTGCTCAAGTTGACAGTGAAGCTTGGTGGTATAGCATAGCCCGAGGGGGTTTGGGTAGTGTTCCCCCCCCCCCCCCCCCCCTTTTTTTTTTTGGCCCTTACCACCCATCATAATGTGCCTATTTTCTCTTTCTTGATTCTTGATGGGGATTGTGTTTCTTGATGTCTTCACTTCATAGGAATATCCAAGATAGGGAGGCCAATGAGATTTCTTTGCTTCTTGTTTTGTGCTTCATAGTTTGTTGGATTCTTTTTGGCCTTCTTGAGGAGATGCTAGCGTTTGGAGTCCAAATGTCTCATGTCTTCTTGTGTATTTTTTTTTTTTTTGATAATGGAGGGGTCAACCATAAAACCGGCAACTTTCAGGACATCTAGTGCAGCAACTCCACCTTGGGTGACCATTTAAATATAGGTGTCATCTGATGGGGAAGCGAACTCAGCTCAGGTTGATTCCTCCCCCAAAAGCTTGGCCTTACTTCTGGGCATGCTGAGGTATTGTCTAAGGTTATGGATTTTGTGTAGATGGCCATCCTTAATAAGTTAATAGAGTTTACACCAACAATCTATTGCACATTTGAAGACTTTACAAGGCTTTATTTCTTCACGCATGCGCGATGTGCTATTCTAGTGAAAAGAAAAAAACTCTTGCTATGCAGATTCATGCTCTTTACCCATTAACATTCTTAAACTTTTAGTTGCATGTTTGCTTTGAACTTTGCTAGGTTTTTTAATGTTTTATTTTATAAACTATAAACTTCTTTTATTCTAATATATCTTCTTTTGTTATCATTTTTTTTATAAATTCTTTTAATAATTATTGGTCTATCTACTTCGTGAAGTTATGTGGTGAAATTGGATTGATGCATGGAAATTGGTGTCTGGTGGTTTCCTAGCCTTATGGATGGCCTACGTTTGGCTTCATTGTCTCAACTGGTAGTTGGTGTTATTTGTTTTAAATTAAAAGTAGCAAATTTCAAAATAGGCTTAAATTATTTTTGTATATTTATGGTTAGTTTAGTAAGTTTACAGGTGCAAACACACACTTTCTCTCTCTCTTGCACACACACACTCATGTCCATGTTCTTATTTTTAGATTTTGAGTGACACTGTCTCTGTTAAGGCTTTAATTGCGTTATTAAAGGATGCTAATCTGCTGCAAATTCTCTATTGGATTTTATAGATTTGGTTTAGGATGAAATCAAACAATAATTGTACAGTCAGAAAGACTACTGTACTAAAAATGTCATTTAGTTTGTGATAGAACTATCTCATTACATTTGCTGTTGAACATCCTATTCTACATGTTATGTTATACTTAAGATTGCAGTTCTGGTGAAACTTTTTGGTAGTCTTTTAAAATTATGCCTTTCTTCATTTTGGTATTTCAATAGCTTTCATAATTTTATATTTGGAATGCTTTTTCCATTCAGGTTTTCCAAAGTGGAATTCCAGATGCTGATGAAATTATATTGTCAAACACAACTGCTTTGTTTGATCGTGTTTTACTGGATGCAGAGGTGACATGCAAACAACGTCAAGCTGTTCTACCTTTGGATGTATATTTGTCTTAGCATGCTGATGATAAAAACTGTCTGCTTGTATGCCCATTTTAAACAAAGTGTGATGGTTTTCTTTTGCAGGACTCTTTTGTTTTCCCCCCACATCATAAAGCAATGCGAGAGCCTTTTGATTACTACATGTTTGGTCAAAATTATATCCGTCCTTTGATAGATTTTGGGTGAGTCAATGACTTATAGGTTCTTTCATCTTTATCTGGTTTCGTTGTTGTGGGTTTGGCACTAATTTATTTGCTGTCTGCATCATTGAAATTTATGTGACTGTTTTTTCTGTATATTCAAAATGTCATCCATGGCTTTGTGAATGAAACATGTGCGATAAAATATTGCTTCACCGGCTCCGTTCACTCTCAAACAGGATGTCCTAAAGCACTGGATGTAGATCTATCCAGCCTTAGATTTCTTCTTTATTTTTTTTTAAATAGAATATTTTATTATTCCCTTGGGTAAAACGCTAACTCCTTGTTTGGTCCACGGAACGGAATTGAAGTAAGGAAGGAATCAGTTTAAGAATGGAATCATTGTTGGAATGCGATTATTGCATTTGGTTAATAACATATAAAGGATGTAGGAGTTACAATTTCTATTCCCAACTTCTATGGTGGCTGTAAAGCCTGCAGTGGAACGAAAACAAGTCATTTTTTCAAAAATACCCATGATAGAAAATTATTTTTATTGAAAATATATACATATTTATCATAATTTACATATTTTTTTTATTAATAATAATAATAATAATAATAATAAGAAGAATAATTGTTGTTGTTGTTGTTGTTGTTGAAGTATTGGGTAAATTGGAAGGCCTAATCACAATAATAGGTCCCTCTCTCTCTCTCTCTCTCTCTCTCTCCCTTGCTCTCTCTCTCTCTCTCTTTGCTATTTATAGTATATGTTAGCAATAGTACATGACGATGACCATAATACCTTGCTAACTCATGCTTACTAATATAATCATGGCACATATTGATAATGCTAAATGGCCATAATAACGAGTAGCTCTCTCTCTCAAGTTGGAGCATAGATATCATAGCTTCTATCTTGATAGTTGTTACAAATGAATTTAACCCTAGCACCCCAAGGATTTAGTGAATAAATCAGCTAGTTCAAATTCAAACTGCACATGAGTGGTTGTAATGAGCTTTTGCAAACAATGCGAGAATGAACTTTATGTGTTTTCTCTGCTAATAAAAAACTACATTGGAACTTTGGAGGCCATATGAATAGCAACTCTGTTATCACACATCAATGCTATGGAATGAGAATATGGAAAAACAAGTGCTTTCAATGCATTCTTCAACCAAACAAGTTCACATTTAGGGTGAGCAATGACCCTATACTTTGACTCAAAACTTGACTTGGCAACCACTATTTTCCTTACTCTTCTAGGAAACCTAGTTACCACCAATAGAAATACAATGCCTAGTTGTGGATCTTCTGTCAAAGGGTACCCGGCCAATCTACATCTGTTTACCCATTTATACAAGTTTGACCTAAATATAAGTGTGATCCTGATCATGATATAAGATACCTCTCCATGGTGCACCTTTGAGGTATCTCAAGATGCGAACTATTGAGTGACTTGTTCTTGGAGCATTAAAAAATTGGATCATAATGCTTGTTTTGAAGATATATTCGGTTGAATGTCTGAGATAATTCAACTTTCTGACAATTTTCAGTACTATCAAGGGTTGGGCAGCAAATCACCATATTTGGCACTTACTTACTATTAGGATCCATAGGTGTATCATTTGGATCTCAGTAGCTCAATCTCATCTAAAAGATCAAGAACTCACTTCTTCTGTGGTAAAATGGTTACAATACAAGATTTGGATACTTTTATACCAATGATCCCAAATCTTTGGTCTAAAACTTAGTTTGTGAAAAATGCTTTATGCTCGAGATACTTTGATAATCATTGTTAGATTACCACTTTGCCTAAATGCTTAAGCTAATAGGTTGTGGGCCAGCAATGTATGTCAAGCTTTAACACTCCCTTGTATGTGTGGCTTGATAGCACGTGGAAATATAAACAAGTGATAAATAACGCCCTTTACATGGAATCATAGTAGTTAGAGGCGCAAGGTGAGCCGAGGCACGAAGGGCCTTTGAAGCCAAGGCACGAGGTGCGAGGCGAAGGCGCGCGCCTCACGAAGGTGAGGCACACAATTATTAAAATAGTGTACAATGCTTATTTGGGGTAAATGATATATGAACGTATGAATATCTAGTAATATTAGAATTTAAAATGCCAAACATTCAATACCAAAATTGGAAATTTAATGAAATTGCTAGGACGAAGGCCAAAAGCATTAATAATTCAACGTAGTTCAACATAGAATCCATTTAAAATTTAAGACCTGATATTCTAAATGCAAAAACAATGTATAATATATTTCAGAAAAATGTATAGTTTCATTAGTATGCTGCATTAAATGAAAGATCCTGCATAATTAAAAAAAGTAGCTAAATTCAGAAAAATAATGTTATTTATTAGTTATAAACTTGCATTAAATAAAACTACATAATTAATTACATGTAATATTAGAAGAAGAAGCAGCAGGCAGCAGAAAAGAACTGAAAAATAAGAAGAAGCTGAAGAAAAACTGAAGAAGACGAACTGAAGAAGAAGAAGAAGAGCTGCAGAAGAAGAAGGAGAAGAAGAAGAAGAAGAAGAAGAAGAAGAAGAAGAAGACTTACTGGTTCGAACTTCGAAGCAGATGAACTCACGAAGGCTTGATGGCTCGAAGACGAGCTCGCGAAGAGCTTCTGCTGGTTTGAAATGTCGACAACGAACTCACGAAGCTCCTGACGAACTCGTGAAGGGCTTTTGCTGGTTTGAAGGATCGAAGACGAACTCGCGATTGCTAGTTCGAAGGGGCAAAGACGAACTCACAAAGCTTCTGACGAAATCGCGTAGGGCTCCTGCTGGTTCGAAGTGTGGAAGACGAATTCACAAAGCTCTTGCTGGTTCGAAGGACGAACTCGCGAAGGGTTGGAGGGCTTCGAAGGGTTTCGTGCTGGCTCGAATTGAATAGGGCTAGAGCTGCAAAAAAAGAGGAAGAAGAAGAAGTAGAGCTGCAGAAGAAGAAGAAGACTTACTAGTTCGAACTTCAAAGTAGATGAAGCAGATGAACTCACGAAGGCTCAAAGACAAGCTCACGAAGAGCTCCTACTCGTTCGAAATGTTGGCGACGAACTCACGAAGCTCCTGACGAACTCACAAAGGGTTCTTGCTGGTTCGAAGGATTGAAGACGAACTCGCGATTGCCAGTTCGAAGGGTCAAAGACGAACTCACGAAGCTCCTGACGAAATCGCGAAGGGCTCCTGTTGGTTCAAAGTGTGGAAGACGAACTCACGAAGCTCCTGCTGGTTCGAAGGATTGAAGACGAACTCGCGAAGGGTCGGAGGGCTTCGAAGGGTCGAAGAAGAAGGGTTTCGTGTTGGTTCGAATCGAATATGGCTAGGGCTCGTTTTGCTTTGGCTACTTCTCTATTTAACAGGGTTGAAAAGTTTCAGGCATGACTCACGTCACTTGGCGCACCAGTGAGCCTCACAATGCCTCCCTGCGACTCTTGCAGGTCCTCTCGCCTCGCCTGGGATGAGGCGTTGCACTCCTCGCCTCTCTGCGCCTTGTGCCTTTTAACTACTATGCATGGAATTACGATAGTTTTTTAAACACCACAAAATAAACATGGGCAACAAGACCAAAAGCCATGACCTCCTAGTAACCAGCTTTAATACCATGTTAGAATACCGCTTTACCTAAAAGCTTAAGGCATTAGGTCTTTGGTCAACCATGTATAAAAGCACCCATCCTCCACTATATTTTCCAATGTCAGACAAGCGTACAAGTGGAATTCTCAACAATCTCTCCATCTTATGTGAATTGGATCACTCCTTTAATGGAAGCCATTACTTGTCATATAACCACCTAGGAGCTACAACTCAACCATGGAAAGGACACGAAACCTTGAGAGGCCACTCATCTATGGGATTAGCATGCGTAGGATCCATCACTCCTCTTCTATGGGATCAACATCCACATGAACACTTGTATGAACACTCAAGCCCACCTTGAACCATCAACTCTGATACCATGTTAGATTACCACTTTACCTAAACCCTTAAGCTATTAGGTCGTGGGCAAACAATGTATGTCAAGCTTTCATAATCATCACCAATAATGTCCAACATACACAATAAGTAGAATTCTATAGGATAGAGTATGATGATAAAGAGTGATATACTGGGCACCTTGGAAGCCAAAACTCAATTGCATTGTATTGACCAAATCATGCTCTGGGAGACTACGTTAGACCATATAATGATTTCTTGAGTGCACCCACTAAGCTTGACTACGCCAAGCAACAAGCCCAAGTTATTGCTCCATATGGACCTTCTCGTGAAGGTCACTAGCTCACCGTGTAGGAAGAAATTCCACATCTAATTGATGCAAAGGCTTGTGAAAGATGGTGGTGAAGGAGATGAACAAACATGCAAGTTCTGCTACTAGGGAGAATGCGTTTGAATAATCCACAGTACACTTGAGTACCCCTTACGAATTCCTGAGTATCATTATCATGTAATGCACGCATCTTTTCAACTATTGCACTGCTCCATCTAGAATAAGCTAAAGCTTTAGAAACAAATTTAGGAAGAGCAATAGAATATGGAGTAACAACATAAAAATTAGAGTGACAAGAAATCATGGCAAACGAAGTTAGAGATTCGATGTTGTGTTCTAGTGCATTTACCTTTTTGGATAGCAATGGGAAGATCAAGGAAACGAGATCATAAGGGAACCAAAGGTGTAGTAGTAAAAGCTAGAGGGGTCTCTCTCCCTTGAGCCCCATTCTGTATATGCCTTCAAATTAGGACAATCAATGTGCCGAGAAGGACTCAAACTACATGAAGATGCATGTGGATGACTAGGTAGAGATAATAAGCTAGAATCAAAATGATTAGGTAGATTAAAGGACTTATTGGGGTTAAA
Organism: Malania oleifera; assembly: GCF_029873635.1. Classification (NCBI taxonomy): domain Eukaryota; kingdom Viridiplantae; phylum Streptophyta; class Magnoliopsida; order Santalales; family Ximeniaceae; genus Malania; species Malania oleifera. Next base: position 13,977,578 of record NC_080425.1, read on the forward strand.
AGAACTCAAGGACTCAGAATAGTTTTGTGTAGACTTAAAGAAGGTAACTTTGGTGGAGATAAAAATATGATGTAGAGTAGGGTTATAACAGTACTTTTCCTTTTGAGTACATGAGTTGCCCATAATACATTATATATCATGAGGATCAAACTTATCCTAACATGCACCTATGTATGAGGAGGTAAAGAGAACAAGGAAGCATTTAGATAGAGTACGACATTTTGCTGCTAAGAATAGAGGATGACATTCTATTGATAAGAGAGCAGGTGGTGATTACACCATCATTCCGAAACACTTTAGGAACATGCATATGATAAAGCAAGGTATGAGTGACTTTAGGCTATTTGTATTGTTTCACTTTACAACCCCTTTTTGTTTTGAAGTGTGAGTAGAAGATGATTCATCATCATATTTAAGTACTAATTGGGTATTGGAGTACTCTTTTTCTTTTTTTTTAATAGCAAAAGAAGACGGATTTATTAGAATAAGAAGGATGTATAAGAAGGGGAGCAAGAAATCCTCCTCAACAAAAGAAAGGGAAAAAAAGAATAAAAATAAAGCAAAAATAAAAAATCAGACAACAAAGCCAAACTATCCTATTGGATATTAGAAAACCCTCTCCTTTAAAGCACTCCTGAGTGGGGCAAAATAATGAATCTTCTCCATAAACAAGATAATTTCAACTTATTCTCATAAATATATAAGCATTTCATTTGATCCATAAACCCTACAAAATTGCAAGAAATGCACATTTCCACAAAGCATGTGCATCCTTCCTTCTGCTAGAACTAAGAGAAAAGTGGCTAGCAAATCCTCCACAAATTGCGGAAAAACTCAAATTTCACCGAAAAGACCAAAAGCCTATTCCATATATTCCAAGCAAACAAGTAGTGAGGAAACAAATGAGACGTTGCTTTTAGACTATCAATACACAGAGAACATTATCGGGAGAAAGTGCCCTTTTTAAAGATCTCCTACTTTACAATAGATTGTTAATGTTAATTCTATTAAGAGCAACCAACCAAATAAAAGCCTTGATCTATGAGGGAACTCTTGCCTTCCAAATAATTTTGTAGAGTGAAAATGAAATATTAGCATTAACCAACTAATCATTAGAAGATCTAAAAGAGTAAACCCTTTAGAGGGCGTTTGTTTCGTGGCGTATTTCAAGATCCCAAGAATGTGATGCCTATGGCATCTCATTCCCATGTTTGCTTAAGCATGGGAATTTGATGTGGTTGGCATATTCACAATTCTGGGAATATAAGGATTCTCATGAAACATGGACCTCCTATTCCCATCTCCTTTGTAAAATTTCATAGGCATCTTACTTTTTGGACCAAATAGCTCTCACTATTTTGACTTTTGGACTATAATGATATAATATAATCACGCTCTATTATTAGATTTAAAATAATAAATTACTAATAAACTAACTGCTAAAATTTTAAATTATTATAAGTATTAATTATTTTAATTAAAAAATATATAAAATGCTAATTAAAGATATTAATTATAAAGCTTTAATTAAAACTTAATTAATTATTAATTAGGAAATTAATTAAAAATTTATTTAGAAAATATTGAATTGGAAATTTAAAATATAAAAAAGTATTAATTAACTAAAACCTTAGTAAGTTTTTTACTTAGAAATATTAAAAATGTTAATTACAAATATTAATCATAAAATTTTAGTTAATTTTTTGTTAGAAAATATTTAAAATGTCTAGTATGAGTGTTACTATTAATGTTAATCAACATTTTGATTGGCATTTGTAATTTATTAAATAAAAGCAATGTTATTATTGTTTTGTATAAATTTAATATAATAGTTATTATTTAAATACTACATTGCCCTCAATTATATATTTTGGTTAATCGATTATTAATTGTTAAAGGTATTGAAAATTCTAGGACATAGATTTCATTAAAGACATTCTTATTAGGTTTTTGATGTTGAAAAATTCAATTGTTCTTCATATACACACGTTTCAAGAGTAGTTGTCATCTTCTTAAAATACCTACTAGGATTCCCATGTTGAACCAAATATTGACATGGGAATGTTGTGTACATTTGTAGGAATCTTACAATGTGAACCAAAGAAAAATATTCCCATGAGGTAGGCATGCTATTCCCAGGAATGAGATTCTCAGGAATGCCATTCCATGGGAATATTTTTGATGTCATGAAGCAAATGACCCCTGAAGAATCTACAGACCAAGAACGACTATCTACACCAAAGGAAGGACAAGTCCTCAGTAACATCAACAAGGAAGATAACTCCTGCACCACCCTATCATTAAGAGGTCATGGAAATGGAAGTTCCTGGAAAACGAATGACCTTTCGAAATCAAAAAGAAGGAAATAATCTCATCATGACCCAAGCTCAAATGATAAAGATGAAGAAAAAAATACAAAAAAGCAACAATATCCACCTAGATATTTGTAGAAATGAATACTAGAATACTAAAAACGGACCAATAATAAAGAGGGATACTAGCAAGACAAGCCTGATTAAGAGTGATACGACCCCATAGAGAAAATAAGTGCACCATTACACTCATCCAAATGCTTAGAGACACTCTCCACCACTAGATCTCAAAAAAACCACGAACTTAGGATTATCACTCAATGGGGCATCGAGATAAGCCAAGGGGAAATATGAAAGACCATGACCAGCTGACCAGCTGATGAAGCCAACCCCTTAGGCCTACTAGATGTTAAATTGATGGCTTCTATACCACTCTACCCCAGAATAGTTTAATGCCCATGTACCCTCAAAGATTTGAAGAAGATTCAGAATGTTCAAAAAAGAACCTCTATGATCACAAATGAAAAACATAGTATCATCGGCAAACAGCAAACTGAAGGTGGGAGACCCAAATCCTCTCTCTCCCCACTTCCAGCCCTTTTACTAAATTCTTATCTATCACCCTCTCTACCATTCTATTCAAAACATTAACAGCCGAAACAAACAGAAAAGGAGATATGGGATCTCCTTGTCTAATGCCTCTTGACGCTCTAATTTATGATTTAGGTTCTGCATTTAATTGAGAAGAAAGCATTAGACAAGCAACCACTCATTTAGGTTTCCTTCTCTCCCAAAACCTTTTTCTAGCCAACACTTTATGCAAAAAAAAATCTGACTAACCCTATTATGTGCCTTTTTGAAATCCAATTAGAAAGATTTGCCCTTCTCACTCTTCCTTTGAACCTCCTCCACTACCTCATTAGCAACTAGAACAGCATCCCCAATCTGCCTAACCCTGACAAATGCACTTTGAGCCTGCACTCAACCTCTCAGCTAGTAGTTTAGCCATGATCTTATACACACTAGTCACTAATAGGTCTAAACTCAGCAATCTTAATAGATCTATTACTCTTACGCACCAAAGTGATGAAAGAGGAATTAATGCTTTTTCTAAGGATCCATTATAATGAAATTCATTAAAGACCCTTAAAAATCCACCCTTGTCACATCCCAACAATCTTGAAAAGAAAGACAAATTGAACCCTCCAGACCTAGAGCTTTATCCATCTCCATCCCAAAAACATAGTTGGCTTCACTTCCTCAAAAGGTCTTTCCAACCAACTCACGCGATCCCTGGAAAATGGGATTCCAATCTAAATTCTCAATAACAGGTTTACAAAAATCCTCCTCTGAGTAAAGATTGGAAAAAGAAATCAGAAGTCTCATTTGCAATCAAACGAGGGTCGATATAACCTTGTCTCCTCCCAAGTCCAATTCCCTGATCATGTTTTTTCTCATCTTCCATCAGTCAACCTATGAAAAAATTTTGTATTAGAATCACCTTCTTTTGCCCACTTAAATTTAGCATTTTGCCTCCAACTCCTCAATTCCTTAAAAATCAAATCCTCCAACTCATTCTTCAACAAGACCCATTTGGCCTCTTCACTCTCCAAAAGACTGACACCTTCTTCTTTTCTATCTAAAAATTGCAACTCACCCAAAATGACAGCTTTCTTCTGTGATGAAGGTTGAAATGATTTCTTTGCCTGCTTCATTTTGGTGTGGAGAATGGTGGCAATATTCTTTTCTAGCACGATCCTTAGTTTGGAGATTACCCTTTGAAGCTCCAATACCCAGATGTCTTCTCCTTGGCCTATAGCAAGGATACTTTGGCAAGCTCTTTCTTTGCCCGTTCTACTGGTGAAGTGACTTGAAACATATTTTTTAGGGAAACATTCAAGATTGGGAACCGGAAACTCTATTTTCTTTGAGTTGGTGTATAGAATGGTGGTTGATTTTAAAGGACAAGGCCATCTTGAGATTGAATATCAGTGGCTCCTTTTTGGTCAATTGCTACTACAAAGACCTTTAAAGGGTGGAGCTTGCTGAAGTAAAGGCACTTCTTTTAGAAAGCTATTTGGGCGTTAGATGCCCCATCCAAATTGGCTATTCTCCCCTTCCAAAGGGGCTTTTCTCCTCTGGGAAGTACTATGAGAAGTCTTTTGATGATTAATAACCTTCATAAGAGAGGGGAAATAAGAAAATTATAGCAAGTTCTCTGCCAAAATGCGGCAGAATCAGGGAATCACATTTACTGCCTTGCTCTTGGATTAGAAATTTGTTGGGTTGGTTTTTCTCTCTTGGCATTCCTTGGCCAGCAGTTGTCTCTGTTGGGGGTGATCTATGGTCTTGCAAAGGTATAAATACCTGTACAGATGGGAATTTGCCTTGTCCTCAATTCCTCTCACTGTTTTTTTGGGTTGTGTGGAGGATAGGGAATGGAAGAGTTTTTGACAAATGAGGAAACCCTTGATACTCCAGGACTGGTGGCTTCAAGGCCTTTTATTTGCTTGGTATTATTAGCATAAATGCCTGTACATGCACACATATTTTTTTTCAAAAGTCTTTTGGACTTCATTTCTTTTATACTTGGGCTGGCATCAAGGGGTGCCAGTCATTTGCAATTCCAACTAAAGTGGCAATTATTATATGATATGAGTTCTGTGCCTTTTGAACATAATGAGACATTAAAAGAATTCCTTTTTTATGTCAATGCCTTTTGAACATTATGAGACATTTAAAGAATTCCATTTGTGTCAATCTGTGTGTTTTAACTTATTGTCTCCTTAACTTTGATCATCTTTGTTGCAGGAATTCATATGTTGGCAATATCAACATTTTTCATGAAATGGAAGAGAAGCTGCAGCAGGTCAAGAATCTCAGTATTATTTCTATTTATATTCTCTGAGTTTTATTATATGCTTTAAATATGATGTATTAATTTGTATCAAGGTTAAATAGTTCTCTAAAGTGGAAAGTCCATTTGCTATTTGTCCATTCTCCATTTGCACGTGTTACTAAAATGGTCATTCTTTGTTTATTTTCCACAAGAATTTTACTATCTACTTTTGTGTATTTTTTTTTTGGGGCAAAACAACATATAATTCTGAAGATAGAAATTTGAGCACTGATTTTGATTTGTTTTAACTGACAAAGCAGTTTCTTTGGACAAAGTCAACAGATAAAGATACATTTTTGTTCTGGCTATGGTTTTATTTTCCCTGCTCATGCTTTTTTGCCATGAGTCTGATACTGAAGATTTAAAAAATTTGTGCCCAGATAGAAGAAAATGTTTGTGCTTGTTGTGTCCACTCACATTTTATTCAGACTGCAGTGCATGGCAATTTCACCTGGAATATTTATAGTGGAAGTTGAGTTGGTCAATGAAACTTAGTGGATGTAATAAATGTTTGTGCATGAGGTTTTTACTGTCTTAAAGTCCATCAATTACATGTTTTGGCTTTTGTATCTAATAATATATTAGCCCTAGCAGCTTAACATATGACACCCATAGATAAGTGTAGAGGATCTAAACAGAAAATATTTAATTTTTCCAGATCCATGAAATGAAGACTAATGAATGGATGAAATGCTCACTAGCGGCATTGATTATTGGAAAACATATAATAGGATGAGCTTTTATAAAGAAACTGCACAAGAAAAGATTGCTTCTTTTGTGCTGATATCCATAAAAACTACATATTGAAGTGATTTGGTTGAGGCCTCACAGGCAAAGTAATATAATCTAATTCTTAAATTGTATATAGCTAGAAAATTCTAAAAATGCATTGGCGCTACATAATGAAATTATTTATTCAACCTCGTTTGAGCAATCAGTGCTATGTGCCAATATATTCAATCTAGAATTGTGGTTGGCTGCTTGCGGACTTGGGGACAGTTTGGTGCCAGTGGTGTTTTGATTTTATCAATGGTATGAAGAGATTCAAGATGGTTTTGAGTATGCAATTTTAAGATGCTTCATTAACAGGGTCCTACGCATGGATTAAACTTTTTAGGCTTAGTCCCCCCCACCCCCCCCAATAGCTTTTTAAAAGAAACCTCTAAAAGGAGCCGATGAAAAGGAGTTTTCAAATAACTGCGAAAGTTGTTTGGACCCTATGTGAAAAAGGAGCTATTAAAAAGAAAAAGTTGGTTTTGAGTGATGGGTAAAAAAAGCTATAATCTAACTGAAATAATTGAAATGACTAAAATAGGTATGGCAGCTTATGAGTGTTTTTGTTAAATTATTTATCAAAAACTAAATAAATATTTATAACAGAAATTTTACAAATTAACATATATGAATATATGATTTAAAATAGTTGTTAAATTATTTATACAAAAAAATTAGTTGTATAAAGCAATATCATTACCAATATGGGCCCTAAGTTCTTGATTTGAGTTATATGAAAAAGGAAGTGAAAAAATAAGGCCGGGAGAGGTGAGTGGGTAATTTTGTGATATTAAAAAATTATTAGGGACATCCATGGAATTATCTTCCAATAAAAAAGTCAGCTTTTGCTTTTAAAAGCTTCAAATTCCTAGCTTTTAAAAGCTCCCCAAAAAAAGCTAAAAGCTAGCTTTTAAAAGATGGAAAAGCTATTTGTAAGACATGATAGACCCAACTTTTACTTTTAAAAAGGAGAATGAGGCAACAAATAAAAGGGGGGGGGGGGGGACTCAGCCTTATTGAGATTATTGCTAAGGTTCTTCTGACAGATTTTGTGTGGTTTTGTGTGCTCCTGTTCTTAGTTCTCAATCTCCCTTTGCTGGTGGTTGGGCAGACTTTGGATGCTGATTTTGGCAGAATGAGTTGTTGAGGATGGTAGGAGAAAAATACAAACCCCCTTGTTTTTGAGTCGAATTTTGAGAAAGCATGTGATAGGGTGAATTGGATTTTCTTGGATAGGGTTTTATAGATGGTCTTGGTTCAAGATGGAGGGGTTGGATTAGGGATTGTTTATCTTTCGGATTTTTTTTTTCTGTGATTATTTTTGAAGAACACCATGGTATTGATTGAAAGTGTCAACACTGATATATAGACTCTCTCTATTTCTCTCTCTCTCTCTCTAAGTTAGAGTTTCCAGCAACAGCAGTTCCATATCGCTTGTTTTTTTTTCCCTTACATTTTCTTTTGATTCTTCCTTTTCGTCTAGATGGGATTGAGTGGGGTCAGCCATGGAGGAGTCTCCACTCTCTGCAAATAGAGAGTAAATCCTTAGATCTGCGACTGGAAAAGGTTGGGAAGGGTTTCTTTTTGGCTGGATGCTGTTTTCGGTTGCAAAGGGAAATTGTCAAGTTAAATTCTTGGATTTGGGGTTATACTCATTTGGAAAGGCTTATTCTATTTTTGTTCTATGGGGTTTTGATGGGGAGTGATGGCAACGGTTTGTTGAGATGTTGCAGCCGACGGTAAGTGCTAAAAGTAGGAGCGATTCTAAAGTTAGGGTTGTGATTCAGTGCTCGTACTGCATAGCCCTTCAAAGTTGGAAACATTTACTATTGGGAAGGTTAGGCCCATCAATATTCAAGGGTGGGATGTGGTGTAACAATTATGGTTGTTCTCTGTCATTGTATGGTGGAGTGATGGTGGCTGAGGGTTTGGATGATCTGGGGCTGCTAGGGTTGTGGTAGGGGTGAACTCGGTTCATTTCGCTTTGGTTATGGGGAAAACTGAAAACCAAACTGAAAATAGTGATTTTCATTTTCAGCGAACCGAAACCGAAACTGACACTGAACCGAATTGTCTATTACATGGAGAACCAAATTTTTGGCAGTTCAGTTGTGGATTTTTCGGTTCTTAACCAATTTTTTTTAATATACAATAATTTTTTTTTTGGGGTACAATAGTTGTTAAAAACCTAGTGGACCTTTTGATTTTTCATAATGTTTCATAATTTTAATCGAATTTAACTTACTGGACACTTTAAGAACATACGAATTATGGAAAAATAATTGAGAACATGCTCCCTGCTAGTCCTACAGGAATTTTTAAATAATAATTTATATGAAAATATGAAAATATATATTCTTTTCTTTTGTTCCTAGTTTTTATTAGCTTTTCTGTTGAACCCTTTCTGCAAATCATCATAGTGCAAATTACATATCAAATAACCAAAATGTCTCAATAGCATTTTAATAATTAAGTCTCCTTATTCCTAATTACACAAAACATGCAAGCAAATTCTTGGGAACTTTTGTAGTTAAAATCCTCGTCCCTAATTGCCCAAAATAAACACACATTTGAAATAAACAAGAAAATTTGAAATATCCCAAATTACAAACCAAACAACAAACATTAAAATTGTTCACTAGAAAAGAAAATCAATATTTAGAACTTTGAAAGAATTAAAGTCATCTGCATTCTTCAATATTCAAAATTGCAGCTTCAATTCTCTGATCTCCATGCAAGCATCACCCATTCTTCCTATAAAAAAAACAAATGAAAGTTATAAGAAAACAAAAATTAAATTGATAATCAATGTTCATAAAAGAAATGAATGTATAATCTTACCAACAAATCATCGACGGTGTCAACGCTAGAAGAATTTAGGCCAAATTTATCAAATTTTGAAATGAATTAAAAAGAAAAAAGTTAATAAATTAGAGAAAATAAATACCAAACAACAATTAGAATAAAACAATTAGGAAATGTAAAAAAGATAAATAGTAAGATTATCTTTTACCTTTTTCAATTTTATCAAGTTCCTCAAGGCTTTCTTCCTAGTTAATTGGGAGTGATGACTTTCACAACCAATCTTGATAACATATAAGAGTCTCCACAATCTTGGGAGTCAATGATGCATTGAAAGAATCAAGAACATGACCCCCTCTACTAAATGCAGACTCAGAGGCAATAGTAGATATGGGGACAACCAAAACATCACGTGCTACTTGTAAAAGGATAGGAAATCTCAGATTATTTATCTTTCACCATCCTAAAATATCAAATTCATGACTAGCCTCTTCAAGGTCCTCGGAAAGATACCTATCAAGATCATTCTTGCCTTCCCCACCTTTCTTTTTCTGACCTATGCCTCTTGAATTTATCCACCATAAGCATCCTTATCTTCATTGATGGTTGCTCAACATTCGCCACACCACTAGAAGAACTAGAGCCAATTTCAGAAGTTTTACCACCAAATCCACTACATTGCCTACCCCCATTTTTGTACTCATCAAACATAGCAAAAAATGACATCCTTCACCTTTTTACTCAAAATTAAAGATGTAGGAGGAGAAAACAATTGAGAAAGGCCCCACTCCACATACTCCAACTTATTTTGCGGATCAAGAATGGTGGCAACAAACATCATCATGTTCAATTTTTTTGGACTCCCCCAATAATCATCATATTTATGTTTCATTTTGTATGCCATTTCACTTAATTGGAAATCATCACTATTGCACCAATCTTTCAACAAAGCATTAACCATGCAAATTTCATTGGAAAAAGTATTAGAAGTCACATAATTAGAACCAGAAACACGCAAAGTGAATTCATAGAAATATTTTGGGAATTGCACCATCTTCCTCACATTATCCCAATCATCTTCCATTGACTTTCCTTTTCCACCATCTCTCGAAAGATCAAGTGCAAAATCCCAATATTTTTCATCAAATCTATAAAGAACTTTATGAAAATTTTGAGCAGTGTCCAATGTCATGTATGTGAAATTCCATCTTGTAGGCACATCCAAATACAAAAGCTTTTTACAATTAACCTTGTCCTCATCTGCACACTCTTTAAATTTTGCAGTTCTACATTGTGATTGCCTAGTATAACATTTCACTGCTTGCTTAATTCGAAGTACCGAATCTCCCACAAGTTTCAATCCATCTTGCACAACTAAATTGATGATAAATGTGCAACACTCATGTTTAAGAACTTACCATTGAGCACACTCTCCTTCCAATTGTTAACCCTCCTCTTTAAGTACTAATTAATTGCTGCACAATTAGAGCTGGCATTGTTCACCATAATGGTAAAAAATTTATCTATTCCCCAATCTAACAAAGCTTTCTCAATAGCAAAACCTAACACCCACCCCCCCCCCCCCCCCCGGGGGGGGGGGCGCGGTGATTAGGAACTAGACAAAAACTCAAAACTCTTTTTTGTAACCTCCATTCATTGTCAACAAAATGCATTGTCAAACACATGTAACTAACATTCTATAAAGAAGTCCAAGTGTTTGTTGTGAGGCAAACTCGTTGACAATTCTGTCTCAAAACATTTCTTCATTTTTTTTTCTCTTCCCCCCTATAAAAGAAGACAATCCCTAGCCATTGTCACTTGTGATGGAACCTTAAATCTAGGTTCCATGAGGTTACAAAAATATTTAAAACCTTTCCTCTCCACAAATCTAAAAGGTAGTTCATCCACTATCACCATTTATGCCATGGCCTTTCTAAGAACATCTGCATCATATTTTTGGCATGTTAATTGTTTTTACCCCATTTTTGTTTCTGGTTTGAAGTTAATATGTGATTGATTACAATCACGGGGTCTCCTATAGGGATACTTGGCACATGTATTCAAGTGATTACGCAAAACTCTTGTTCCATTTCTTCTCGAATCAGCACAACAAATGCTTGGGACAATATTTACATTTAGCTTTTACCTTGAGTATCATATACACACAATCTAGTAAAATAGTCCCATACCTCTGATCTTGATTTCAACTTTCTCTTATCATCCAACTCTGTTTCTGAAGTAGCAACATTATCTCTAGATTTTGTATTTGTGCTTGGGTTTGGACTTGGGTTTGGGCTTGAACAAGGAGTTGTATTGACACTTGCATTGTCCCCACTTCCAAACATCTATAAAAATCATATATAATAGCAAATTCATTAGATTTTAACATAAACTAGAATTGAAACATTTCATTAACATTTAATTTATTAAAATAAATGAATAAATAAATTCAAGGCTTACTGAATTTTTAAAAGTAGGGTCGACAAAAAAATTTACATACAACCTTCTGGAAAAAAAAAAACAATAAATCCTATTATTTTTTCTTTTTTTATTTTTATGGTCAATCAAAAGACTACATTAAATTTGATCCGCACGCTGAGAATTAATCCATTTTCTACCATCCATTCTAAAACATCGAACTTGAATCTTTCAATATAAAGTCCCAACTAAGATGTTTCTAGGAGAAATTCCTCCTCCTATCTCTTCAAATTAACACAATAATTAATTAAAAACCTACGTAATTAATCATAATTATACTTGAGCTAAATTACATGACAACTCCTTAAACTTTGATCAAATTGCACATTATTCCTTAAATTTTAATTTGTGACATTCAACTCCCTACTATTTTAAAAAGATTATAGTATTGTCAAGCTCATCTAACAATAGAACGAAATCATTGCCATCAGGTCATGAATTTTTATTGCTGGATTATACTTTTCATTTTATTCAAAGGAATAAAACATAAAACTATATTATGTGTCTATTATTAACAATAAAAGATTTTATTATTAAATCAAAAGTAACTAGAGAACTTTTAGATTGTGGTCGGATGCACAAAGAGAAGTTGGAAAAATAAATTGAAAAAAGAGAAAGGAAAAGAAGTGAGATGTTGGAAAAATGCGTTGAAGCAGTTAGATAATTGTAAGAAACAAGAACCGAGGGCAATTGGATAGCAGTGCAATGATACTCTGTTCCTAGAGCATGAACACAACCCCATATCTTTGGACATGAAACCATCACCATGCTAAGAATGGAAACTAGCATTCATGAACTCTGGTAAAAACCATCTACAATGCAATAAATAATATAAAATCCAAAAATGAATGTTCCATATGCAAAGAAATGGAACTGATTCAAATTCTATGCAGAACACAACTTACTACCATGAAATCTGAAGGCACATTTTCACTGTTAGCTCAATACCTTTCACCTAACAAAGCAGAATTGTAATGGATTTTTAAAAAAACAGCTTTAAAATCTGAGTCCTCAACAACAACTTTCAACTTTCAAGACTATACTTTTAATTTTATTCAAAGGAAAGGGGGAAAGAAAGAGTAAATAGATAGGAAGACATGCTTTCGCAGAGCATGTGTAATGTTTGATGAATATTCTGAATAAGAAAAATTCAAAGCCCAGCCAATGTTCTTAGTTAACTGATCTACTAGAGAACTTTATCAAGTTCTCTTCATTTGTAATGATGAAGCTCCATTTTCCAAAAAAAAAAAAAAAATGCCGGATCAATCCATCAAAGAGCTCAAATCGATCAAACCAAAAACAAAAACAGGAAGATCCAAGCAATGGAATTCCAAAGATGAGTATTGTGCAGCAAAGCTTGAGGTGGCGTGCGACCTTGAGGGCTGACAATGGTGCTGTGGCAGTGCGGTGGGTCTGGACTCAGAGGCAGCGATGAAGGTTTGCGATGGCACGGCGCTGCTATGCTTGCAACTCGCACGGTGCCGGCAGCGGCAGGTCTGGACAGTGGACGCCACTCGCACAATGCGACTTGCACTGTGATTTGAGATTTGAGAAAGTGAGAAACCCTAGGTCCTTCGGCCTTCAGATCTGAGAAATGAGGAATGAGATCTGGAAATTTATATTTGGTTCATGTTCCAGTATTTTAGCCCCTACCAAAGCTAGGACACGGACCAATACTATTCTAACACATGTATATTTAATTAATTAATTTATATCATTTATATTTAATTTGGTTTTTTGATTTTTTGGTTCAGTTATGTCCTGAAACCGGAACCTAAACCAAAAATTTTCAAAATTAAATACCGAAATCGAATACTGAAAAACCGAACCGCTTGTGCTTTCAGTGCGGTTTTGATGCGGTTTTCAGTTTTCGGTAATTTTTGTACACCCCTAGGTTGTGTGATGAATGGAATGGATGCATAGGGGCCAAGAATGGAGTGGGGCTTGGAGTGGGTTGGGCTAGGAGTACTCAATATTACTTTGCATTTGGGCAAATTATTAAACATTACAGGTTTTGATTCAGTTAACTCTGGGTGAGAATTTCATTGAGCCATGGCAGTGTACAGCAGAAGAAATGCCTTGAGGAACTTTCCCCTTCTCATCTCTGCACTCCAGAGCTTCAGCCTATTGTGACAACGACTGCAGGCCATGAAGGAAGAGAACTTTTGATTTGAGACTGGATGGACCGGAATAGGGTGAATATTTATTTATGCTTGAGGGTAACCCAATTCGAAATTGATGGGTGAGATTTTCTTTATTGCTGGTGAAATAGTTTCTGGAGGGGATGTCATCGGTTTTTGGAAAATTGGGAAGGGCTTATCAAAGTATTGGCATTCAAGCAGATATTGGATGGCTATTCCTTCAACAAAGATGGGGGATTTTTTGGAGTTAGGGTTAGGATGGAAAGGTCAATGATTTTCTGTTTTTGCCCAGTGAGGCTAAAGGAGATGGATGGCCAGGGTTTGTGCAGGAATTCTGTGGTGGCTTCAGGATCTTGTGCAACAGCTAGTGATTGAGGAATTCTCCGATCATTTTAGGTGTGATGCTGCTTGCACCAGATCTTGAGTCCTATGCTGTTGATCCTCAGCCTAGTGGTTTTGTGGCTATTGCTAGATAGGCGGATAGAGTTTCTGAGAGTTGCAAGGAGAAGTTGAAGAGGAAGGGGCTGGGGCTTACAAAAAGTGGCCAAGTGGGCCTGCTGAGTTAAATGAAAGTGTCATGGGCTTAGATAGGGTTGGGCTAGGCATTACAAATTTTAATCTGCATTTGGGCTTTATTTTGGGCGATTGGAAAAAAAAAAAAGGGCTGTCTTCAGCTAGCCTAGAACTTAAAAGTCTGAAATATATACAATCTATAATCCCATAGTAATCAGGCCTAATATGAGCAAGGCACTGAATCAAAATTTGCAGACGAGTGGAGAATGCAATCTCTCTAAGAAGGTGGCTCCTCAAGCTTCGCTGGTGAATGGACATGAAGTGGGGCAGCAAAAGAAATATTCCTTTCTGGAATACTGAACATGGGATAAAATTCAAGGTCCAAGGTAGCCAACCTCAAATCCAGGAGATCTGTGCGAAAGAGAGCTTGGGGAATATTGACGGTGTGAGGGGTGACTCTATTAATGATGCGGAGTGGGCTGGTAAGGCTGTGGTTAAAAAGGTATATACTCGTTGAATGGCGGTGTGAGCAGGTATTAAAATAAGAAAACATTTTGAAGGTAAATAGCTCTGGTACAGTGATGTCCAACTGTCCAAGTCTTTGAGATATAATTCTGAGGGGCAATTGTGCATTTTGGAAACTCAGGATACTCAGCAGAATGAATCAGGTGGGAGAGAATGTGAGGGAGGTTGTTCTGAGGGGAAGAAGAAATGGGGTGACGAGTCTGAGAGTGAGTGATGTTGAAAGCGAGTTTGCTTGTGACTCTGGTTTATTATTGGATGAGGTCTGGGAACAACATGAGTATGCTTCAGATTCATCCGATTTAGGCAGTGATATCTCCTATGTGCCACTTAAGCCCCTAGAAGTTATTCCTATTTTTATGGAAAATGTTATTTGTAAACAGAATGGAATGACCAGCAAGATATTGTTCACACTAGGGATGGTATTTTGCTAACACTATTTTCCTGCTTGGACAGATAACTGAAAAGTATATTGAAGCCCAAATGGATCAGATGGGACTGTGGTTGTCTGTTCCTGTAGGGCGAGTTGATTGTTTTGATGAAGGCAAGAGTAAGGTGAATAATGGTCATCAGGAGCTAGCTAATTTGAGGCGCTCGATTAGTTACAACGGAAAATAAAGAGGGGTTTTCTGGTAGGGTTGTAGAGTTAGGTTTTGTTGGTTTTTCTCTTTTCTTGACTCCTAGTTCTTTGACAACTTGTAAATATTCTCCCTCCTCTCTCTCTCTCTCTCTCTCTCTCAAAATATGATTCTCTATCATGATAGGGATGATATTGTCTCACATTTGCAATTCATTTATGGTGCCATTCCCTTCTTGCCTAATGATAGGTCTTCTTTTTCTAAGATTCTTACGTTTTTGCAGATTTGTTAGTGTGTTTTAGGATTATGGACTAATATGGATAAGAGTGGGTTAGAAGCTATTGGTTTGAGTTCAAATGTGATATTTAGTTTCGTTCCCTAGTGGTTGTGGGATTTTGAGGTGGACCATAACTTATTGAGGGTCCTTTTTTTAGGTGGTATTCCTTGGTTGGTTCCATATAGGGATCCAATAGTTGCTAAAGGCATATGAATGTCTTGATAATTGGGTGCTATTTACTCTAATTTAGACTTCTCTTTCCTTCGTTCCTCATTATATTTTTTGTCTTTAAGATTCATGTTAGGTTAGCCGCTAAGTTGGTGAGAGAGGGATCATTTAGTGAGCTTGATGGTTGTTTCTAGGTCTAAGGTAGAAGAGGGGCTGGGTCTTGGTAGTTTGGTGTCTGAGAATGTTGCTTTTGCGAGAAAGTGATAATGACCTTTTCCCTTTGAAACTAATTTTCTTTGGCATAAATTTCCGCAGGGGGGGGGGGGGGAGATAATCAGGGACATCTTGTGCTCAGAGGTAGGGAGTTTTAGGGATCATTGGTTCGTTGGGGAGTGGTGGGTAGGTCTAAAGAGGAGGGTGGTTTGGGCATGGGTAATTTGGTGTCTAAAAACACAGCTCTTTTGGCTAAATGGCTTTGGTGGCTTTCTTCCTTGTGGCATTTAGTTGTTAAAGGTAAGTATGGCTTAAACAAGAATGGGTGGGATTCTAATTTGAGATTTAGATGTTCTTTGGGGAGCCGGGGAAAGCGATCTCTTATATTTATCCTCTCTTCATTCCCCATATTAAAATCCTGGAGGGAAGAGGTAGTAATATCTGTTTTTGGAAAGATCCTTGGTTGGGGAATGCAGTTTTGTCCACCTCTTTTCCACGTCTTTTTCACTTGAGCTTAGAACATGATGATTTCACTTCTTCTTTTGTTGTTGATCCAGGTGGTCCTTTGCCTTCTTGGGATTTCTGCTTTCGCAGATCATTAAACAATAGGGAGATGGTAGAGCTATCCTCTTTGCTAATCTTGTTGAACAACTATTGTTTTTCGTTGGAGGAAGATAGTCAATCTTGGTCTTTGGATCCTTAGGGGGTTTACTTTTGCAAATCTTTTTGTGATTTTCTGAATAGATCTAGTTGACCTTTTCCTCACTATAGACCCATTTAGATGGCCAAAGTCCCCTTTAAGATCAAAGTTTTTATCTGGTTGGTTGCGCTTAATAAGACTAATACCAATAACTTGCTGCAGGTTAGGGCACCTGTGATGTGAAGCCTATATCTCCAAACATTTGCTTTCTTTGTTTTTATTGTTCAGAATCTGCATTGCATTTGTTCATTTGTTGCGATTATGCTTGGATTTGGAATGAGCTGTTTGGTATTTTAGGCGAATGTTGGGTGAGTTCTGGGGTAGTGGAGGACCTTCTGGCTGTTTCTTTTTTTGCTGGTTTTGACAGGAATAAAAGAAAAGGCAGCGTTCTGGAAATGTGCTTTTTTGCAATCTTTTGGGGGCTGTGGATGAATCATAATGTGCATATTTTTCTGGGGAAGAAATTGTCTCATTTGATGGTTTGGGAAATGATACATTATTTGGCTTCTCTTTGGTGTGTGAAGCTGAGGAATTTAAGGGGATGAACTTTTCTGATATTTAGTATGATTGGCGTTGTGTTGGAATGTTAGATTCATGTTTGTTTTTCTCTCTTTTTTTGGTTTTGTTTTTGTTTTTAGGCTGTTTATTTGTGTTTTGTATCTGGATTTTCCAGACCACGTTAGGGAGATGTCTTATTCTCTGGGCTGTATATTCTTTTTTTGTTAATGAAATTCTTCTTGTACTCTTTAGCATAAATTGATCAAAAGCCTCTCTTGCTAGAGAATATGTAGGATGCTAATGTTAGAGCATTTCATGAAAACATGTGAAACTCATCTTGCAAATTCAATCCTTATTCTTTCCTTTTATTACATATAGAGTTGGAGGTGGTTCTCAAGTTTGGTTTTGGAGTATTTATGGTTAATAGAGCATAGGTTTTTTTTATGTGTTTTTATCTAATTTTTGCTTTAGCACTCTTCAAAATGTCTCTATTTCCTCATTTTTTATTCTTGATGGGGATTTTATTTCTTGAGATTTTAATTTTTGCGCAAACTTGAATTATTCTTGATGGGGATTTTATTTCTTGGGATTTTATTAATTGGGGGAAAACTGCTTCACTTGTTTTTACATTATTTGTTCTCTTGGGGTTCTGGAATAATTTGTTTGGGATGTTTGGTGAAAATTGGCTGTTCCTGAGTTTTTTGGGGCATTTTTTGTGTTGCCATGTTTGGGGGTGTTGGTGAGGGGAAAGGGAGGAAAATTTTGTGGCAAAGTACTGTTCTGGCTACTATTTGGTGCAATTGGTTAGAAAGAAATGCTAGAAAATTTAAAGGTGTTTGCCACTTCCAGTAGTATGCTTTGGAGAAGAATGGTCTTCCTTGTTTCCCTTTGGTGCTTGGCAAATGGACTCTTTTGTCATGTTTCCTTGGATGACATGCAGCAGGATTGATAGGCATTGCTATATTAGATTTGTGTTGAATTTACTTTTTGTTTAGCTTCTTTCCTTTTGAGGGTGTCTTGTTTTCCTTGGTTATTTCTGTTTTCTTTTTCTTTGCATACTCCTTTCTTCCTTTATGAAAAAATTCTTTGTTTATGAAAAAATGATTATCCTTTTGAGCATAATTGTTTTTGATATTTTGATTTTAGATATTATCTTTTTTGTCTCTTCTGACTTAGATCTCTCATCCTTTCTGAACATACTTATGGGTAGCAATTCTTTAATCAGTTGTTTTACAAAAAAAATGCAGGGTCACAACATTATTTTGATATCCAACCATCAAACGGAAGCAGACCCTGCTATAATTGCATTATTGCTTGAGAAAACAAATCCTCATATTTCTGAGAACGTGGTGAACTTTAATTTTCCATTCTGAGCTCAATTTAGCAACATTAATATGCACTTTTTTGGAATTGCTTGCTTATAGAACCAAATTCTTTACTGTAGACCTATGTAGCAGGGGATCGGGTTTTAACGGATATTCTTTGCAAGCCCTTCAGCATGGGCAGGTACTTGTGATACTTTTGATATGTTTTATGATGTTCATACAGTGTAGTCTAAAAGAACATATATCATCTTTTTACTGTTGTAGAAATCTTATGTGCGTCTACTCAAAAAAGCACATGCTTGATGATCCTAAGCTTGCTGAGATGAAGAAAAAAGCAAATATACGAAGTTTGAAAGAAATGGCCATGCTTTTGAGGTACCTTTACTAGTTTTTCTCATTCTAGTCTATCATGTTTCAGATACATAGCATCTGTGGATTTAAGAATTGGGCAGTTTTGTGGTGAAGAAAAGGTTGTCCATATTTGAAGCTTGAATTTGGCAATTCATGTATTGTTTACTCATTCACATACAAAATATATAATAGGAGATCCCTCACCCCTTATTTTTTTCTATTTTATTTCTACTACTCAATTATCTGTTTTGTGCAAACCATAGAAACCATATTATTGGATTTTTATATTATGTTAACCAACTTGCTGTCACGGCACTGGACTGTTGCAGAGAGAAGGCTGCAGTTAAGATGTACTGTAGATTTCTGCATATAAACAGATGAAATTTAGATTAAGATGTCAGCTGTTTGATTGCATGTGCTTTTAGTGATGACTCTGTGTGTGTTTGTGTGTGTGTGTGTGTGTGTGTTTGTCTTTTGTCTAGCACATTTCATGCATTTGTTTAAGTTTCTGAGAAACATGGAGTGAGGGGATAAATTGTTTTACAATTGGATGAGAATGGTGTGAGAAAATGTAAAAACATTGATCTCTCCATGCCAAGTTGAGTGGGTGGATGCCTCAAGAATGGAAGCAGAAGATATATCTGATGGAACCAAAGTCCTGTGGATGTCTTGAAAGTTCTTGTAATGTATGTTTGCTTCGGAAGCAGACAGAATTCTTGATGTTGACAATTGTTGTGCCTATGATATTCACTAGACTTTAATTGGCGAGAACCCTGCTTTGGAAGTTCGGGGATTATAAAACACTGAGCCTTTGCATGGCCGAGTCTGGTTGCCTTCCTCATTAATTTTGTTCTTTCTGGATTTTTTGCAGCTCTTACCTTTTGCCCATGGAGCATGTTTACAGAATGATGAAAATTTAGTGAGCAGAGAGAATATATTGGGAAAATAATGCAGATTATGCTCTGCATGTTGTTGGGACAAGATGAGCCTCTTTTGTTTGTGGATAAATGAATGGAAATGTTTGTGGTTTCATTCCAGCAGAAAAATGTTAAGAAATATCATGAGTTAGTTGGTAGGTTAGAAATTGAAAGTTGAAAACCATCTGTTCATATTTTGTGTAATGTGATTCAAGGAGAGGAGCTGATAATATGGCAATAATTTAATTCAGCCATTTTAGAAGAGTATTGACTACTAGTGGAATGAGAGTTTTGCTGCTCATACCAAGAAGAACTGTTAGTTGACCATTTTTAGAAAGGCAGAGTTGCAGAAGTTAACTAACTGTTGTTAATTGTTACTTCCAGTTGGCAACTTGGTATAACGAACAGATAATGGTGAGGCAGCTGAAAAAAATGTTCTAGATTTGGCATTTGGTCGTACCTATAAATTCAACAGTTGATGTGATTGTCGTTCCATGGCTTCTGGTTACAGGTAGTATATGTGCACTTCTTTATTGTGACCAAGAGATGGTGAAGTTGTGTGTGAATGAGAAGAAAAAAAAACAGAGTTGAGTAGTTCTGTAGTAGGTAGGTTAAGGTAGGTTAAATATATAATAAAAAATATAAAAAATGTAGCAGCAAAAAATAAAATTGGTCCAATGCACAAGGCTCTTGCATATAGCTTTATGAAGGTGGATGGTAGGGAGGCAGCCTTACCCCAACTTTTGGAGAGGTTGATTCTCGGATTAAATACATTTTCTCTGATATAACATGTTTTCAGGACTTGAATGCTTGTAATCCATTGGATGAAGCAGAAGGGAAAGGGTGATGCTCAGTGGTTAATTGTCATACTAAATGTGTATGTGCTTTGGAATTTCGGAGCAGTGTGTAGCTTGTAGAAGACTAACTACTGAGGCCTACCACGCTGAATCCAAAATTAGAGAATCAATATATTTGTGGCTATAGGGTTGTGATGATGTCCTTTAATTTTGTGACTGTTGGATTGAATGAGAGATCACACTGAGAAGCATTATTTTTGGAAGTATGAGAGGTACCTTGGACCTTTGAAGAGTTTCTTAATGTTATTCGCTTTATGAATGAAATGCCAAGACAAGGACAAAGAAAATTTCGAAGTGCGAAGTCAAAAGTTCTCATACTTTTTTGGATCCCTTCTGTTGGATATGTGTGTGTGTGTGTGTGTCTGTGTGTTGTCTGGAGAAATTATTCGAATTGTTCTATTTAAGCTTGGATTTAAATATTTCACTTAGTGCAAGGTGGTCAACAATGCTTCATAAAGAATAGTTGCAGGTCCATTGGCCTAGTAGCCAAGTGGCATTTATACTCTTGAGGGAGAGACCAGAAGTTTGAGCACCTTACCATGAAACACGTGCACACACAGGAAATAGACAGCATTAGAAGCCTTAAAATGGGGAGAATAGATTTTTGAGAATCATGTTTCATCTGGGGACACTGTGCTTTTCCTATTTTCCAAATATATGCTTTGAAGGTGTGTGTGTATATACATATTTCCCCAGGGGAGGGGGGTGGGTTTGGGGTTGTGTGTGGGATTTGGCAGATGGAACATGATTTGTGAGTAAATGAATTAGGTTGCGGTGAAGAAGGTAATTACTGTTGCAGAAGACATGGTTAAAATAGACCAAACATTGCACACTGCACAAGGCTTGAGGAGATCAGATGGAGGTGGAAATGAAAAGAACTCTATTGAACAACTGTGACTAGGACTTGATATTAGTGAATGATGAGAGAAAAAAGTGAATTAGATTTCTGTAGTAAAATTGGAAGGGGTTGCCCTAAAGGCAGATAAGAGGATGAGGAATACAGTGGTTGTAGATATTCATGGAAATGTTGAGTGTTGTGGCTAAACTCACAGGAATTTTTGTCGCTGAAACAATCATTCAGCTAGTATTGTAACTATTGCCTATATAATCAGTATAGCCCAATGAAACCAACCATATAGGCAAGTTGAACAACTATGAAGGAAAAGTAAGTCTCAGGGTTTCAGCTGAAGCTACTATTTTTGGGAAGAGTGGGAGACTAAAGAATCAATTTTTTCTACTTATGCCTTGAGGCTTGTGCAAACTGGCTTATCTAATGCATGTGCTATGAAATGAATTCTTGTCAGCTTTCATTATAAAGAAGAATGTTACAGCTCAGCATAATTAGTTCTGTGTTTAGTCTTAAATATATTGGCTTCTGACTAAACTTCTTGAATTCAGAGGAGGGTCACAAATAGTATGGATTGCACCAAGTGGTGGTAGGGACCGTCCAGATCCCCAGACAGGAGAATGGCATCCGGTAAGCTTTTTCTCTCAATTTATTTAAAGAAAAAAGTTATCAACACCCATTTGGTATTGATTTCATTTTGTCATCTAACTCATCTCTTTTAAGTGCTTTGATTACCAAAAGTTGGTGATAACCGTAATTTTTCTATCATTCTTGATCTTGAGTGCTTTTTATGACATCACAATTGCAGTCAGAAATTTGCATGTAGATATCAAGATTTAATTAGATTTCAACTTTAAATGGTAACTAATCTTAGGGGCATAAGAAATGTTGTTTTAATAACTCTTTGAGAAGAGAAAGTTGGAATAATCTGTAATTGCAATCCATAAATAGGACTTGAGAAAGCATACATTAGTTTGGGGGAAAATATTTATTATTTAAGATAGAATCTTACATAACATTAGGAAACTGTCCCTCCCAGGACCCTGGTTGGACCATAACTAGGTAGTGGCTTGTATGATGTCAGTTCAACTAACTCAAGAGTTATACTTCGCATGATTTCGACTGATAAAGGTTGAGCCAATAGGAGCATATGAAATTATTTTTCTTTTGATAAAAAAAGAAGTTCCTTAGATAAAGATAGAATTTACAGACAGGAGAGAGGACATCTCCTTGACAAAGTCTGATAATCCTCAAGAAAACCAAGAAGAAATTGCAAAAAATAAACAATGACAAAAAACTCAGGACGTCCTTAGAAGAGACTTCCAATTGTGCTGAACTTCTGAAACATACATTCCCTTGAAGTTTCAATGGTCCATACACCATAAATAAGCCACAAAAAGAATCTTTTCCCACACCAACCAATATGGTAACTTCTTCCCTGCAAATATACGTGCATTCCATTCCTTCGACAAGCCCCAAAACACTGCAAATACAGCACAATTCCATAATGTTATTCCTTCCTTCTTCCTCCCAAACCCCACAAAAGAAATTGCAAGAATTCCTTCACTGTTCTAGGACAAGCCCAGTTTTTTTCAAAGTAATTGAATAACTTGTTCCAAATCTTCCATGCATAATCGCAGTGCAGGAAAAGGTGTGAAACAGATTCTGAACAATTAAAGCACAGATACAAATATAAGCAAGGAGAGCCTTTAAATGTCTCCTCCTCTGCAATAAGTCATTAGTATTTATCCTATTAAGCACAATCAACCAAAGAAACTCTTTGATTTTAGGGGGAATTTGACCTTCCATATAACCTTGTAAAGAGGAAAAGAGGAATTTGTCCGAACCAAGAGAAAGAAAGATAATTGACTCCCGAAGAATCCAAAAACCAATATTGGCTATCATTTTTGGAGGATACCCTACAATTATTCAACACAATCAATAAAGAAGATAA
The DNA here is from genome assembly GCF_029873635.1 of Malania oleifera. NCBI lineage: Eukaryota > Viridiplantae > Streptophyta > Magnoliopsida > Santalales > Ximeniaceae > Malania > Malania oleifera. The sequence continues at coordinate 14,000,704 of NC_080425.1, forward strand.
CTCAATAATTTCCCTATCATTCAAGGCGCTCTCCTGAAATTGAAATCTCAAGAGGTTAAAGGATTGTCCGAGTCTACTCTAAACGAAGAAATGGGATCATTTTGCCCTGAGCTCAATTGAAAAAGGCGAGGAAAGGAGGTGGACAAAACAACATTCCCCATCCATGGGTCCTTCCAAAAACAGATATTACAACCCTTATCCAAAAAATATTTTATATATGGAAAAAGAGAGGGTAATACGAAGATATAGGTTTCCACAGGCTTTTCAAAGAGCATCTAAAACCCAAATTAGTATTCCATCCATTCCCATCAACTCCAAATTTACTTTTGATAACTCTATGCCACGATGAAGAAACATCTAGTGGGAACCGCTCGAGTCACTTAGCCAAACCCAAACCACCCTCCCTCTTAGTCCTACAAACCATCTCCCTACTCAACAAATGATCCCTAGAACTCGCTACCCTTGACCAAAGAAAATCTCTCATAATTCTCTTAATCCTACTAGCTACTTCCATTGGAATTTATAAAAATAGAAAGAAAATATAATAGAATACTTGAAAGACAAGCCTGAATTAGAGTAATCCTTCCTCCTAAATAAATAAAAAAAAGGCTCCTTTCCACCCATCTAAACGTTTGGACACTCTCTCCACCACACGATTCCAAAAGCTAAATGATCTAGGATTACCTTTCAAAGGAACCCCTAGATAGGACAATGGTCAACCCAATTCAGTGCACCCAACTTCCATGGCTAAATCTCTAACACGCTCTACAGGCATGTTAATAGCTGCAATACCACTCTTACCCAAGTTAATATTTTAAAGATTTTAAGGAGCCTCAAAATATTAGTGAAAGAAGGCTTATGATCATCCAGAAAAAAGATAGTATCATCTGCAAACTAAAGGTGCGCCACCATAATCTCCTCCCTACCCACTTTAAGACATTTCACTAAGCCTCTATCCACAACCCTTTCTACCATTCTACTCAAAACATCAGCCACTAGCACAAACAAGAGCGAAGAAAGAGGATCTCCTTGTCTAATCCCCCTCATGACCTTGAACCAGGATTTGGGCTCACCCCATTCACTATCATCGCAAAATTCACATTAGACATACAACCTTTCATCCATCTATGCCATCTCTCCCCAAACCCCTTCCACACAAAAATCTTATCCATAAAGTTCCATTTCACTTGATCGTAAGCCCCTTTTCTTCCTCCTCTTATCCTCATTGGTTTCATTCGCAATTAGGATTGCATCCACAATTTGTCTACTCCCCCACAAAATCACTCTGGGCCTTAGAAATAGTCTTATCAAACACCACACTTAGCCTCTTAGCAAGCACTTTGGTGATTATTTTATAAACACTCGAAACTAGACTAATCGGTCTATACTTAGAAACCTTGATAAACCTACTTTTCTTAGGCACCAAGGTTATAAATGTAGAATTAATACTCTTACTTAAAACCCCTTTCCAATAGAATTCATTGAAAACCTTCATCAGGTCATTCTTCACAACCACCCAACAATCTTGATAAAAAAACTAAATTAAAACCGTCTGGCCCAAGAGTCTTATCCCTCTCAATCCCAAAAATAGTAGCCCTAACTTCCTTTTCCTCAAAGCTCGATAGGTTATTTATTTGTATAGTTTCTTTGGTTATTCCCATCTTTAGGATATATTATATTGATTAAAGTATAAATGGAGTAGAATATAAGTTAGAACTATAGAGAAAAACTTTAGGGTCTAGAGGCTTTAGAATAAGTAAGAATAAGACAGTATATATGAAATGTAACTTCAGCCAATTAATAGCACTAGTAGATTTCAATACCTTGGATCGATCATGCAAGCAGAGGGAGAGATCAAAGAGAATGTATTACATAGAGTTAAAGCATGTTGGCTAAAATGGGGGAGTGCTTCAGGTGTGCTGTGTGATCACAAAATACCCTAAAAATTAAAAGGAATGTTTTATAGGATGTCTATAAGACTGGTCATGCTATATGGATTAGAATGTTGGGCAACTAAAAAACAACATATCCAAAATGTAAAAGTTTCTGAAATGTGAATGCTAAGGTGGATGAGTGGTATAACTTTAAAGGATAAAATAAGAAACGAACATATTCACAATATGGTAGACATAAAACCACTAGAAGATAAGATAAGAGAGGGCAACTTAGATGGTTTGGGCATTTGAAGTTGAGGTTAAGTAGTGTTCCAATGACGAGTGAGTTGGTTATTGTCAATGTTAACAGAAGGGGTAGAGGTAGACCTAAAATAACTTGGAATGAGGTAGTGAGGAGGGATGTAATAGCTCTTAAGCTAGCTGAGGAAATTGCCCTTGATCATGTGAATGGCAGAAAAGGATTCATATAGCCGACCCCTCATATAGTGGGACCTGAGGCTTGTTCTTGTTGTTGTATGGGTTTATTTTCTATACTAAAATGTAAAAAGTAAAACAAATTGTGTAGATAGAATGGGAACAGTAAGGGCCTGAGGAAATATGGTGGAACATAGATGGACATAATAGACAATTTGTTTAAAAATTATTTTGATGCAGAACCACAAAAGAAATAATGTAAAATTGTGAAGGGGAGAAAATGGAAATACACAACATTGCATTATGTGATTGAAAGGGAATTAAAAAATTTAGATGCTTAAAGACAGGTAGACTGCATATGCTGGTGGGGAAATCATGTATGAAATATGTAGGGAAAAATCCTTGTTCAAAAAATTTTATGAAGCATATTTGGAAAAAATTGTAAGGCTCTGAGAAAAGTGTTGAAACTAATTAGCCAGGAATATATATGATTTATGTGATGACAAGTAGTTTATTACTAGATATGGTGCAAATTTTCTCAAACGCTACCGTAGGGTGAAGAAAGAATTGAAACATATGCTGGTGGGGAAATCATGTATGAAATAAATAAATGGAGTTGATAGCGAATTCTTGTAAAACATTGGTCAACATTTTTAAATTATGAGCCGAAGGAAAAATGTTGACTTGGGTGGCCTGCAGGCAGCAAAAATTTATCCAACTTAAGGTTAGAGTGCTCAATGTTAAAAGAACTGTGAAAAGAGGGCTGTGGAATGCATGCAGCTACGTCTCTTTGTACGGTACCCAATTACCTATTTAGAGAACAAGTGAGAAACCTAGAGCTCCTTTGATTATTATGGTATGATTTTATGAGATAATTTGTATGATAGAAGTGTATTAAAGACAGTGCAGTTGATACTAGATGGTGATCATGAAATTTGATTTATTTTGATGCGTATTTTTAGGTCATTTTCCAATACTGTTGACAGTTAAGTTTAAAGAGTCTTGAAATTTAGTAATACATCATTAATGGATGAGCCCTTGGAGATTTTAACTAGTTGAATTTGTGTTCAGGATGAAGACCATTTCTTGATTTGTGGGTTTGTGGTAAGGATTTGCGTTTAAGCTCTTCAATGTGTTAACATGGTGAATGCAAACCCTTGATAAAAAAAATTCCAACTTCATATTTTGAGAGCAGTACTTGGCACATGAGGCGGGTGATGATTTGTGTCTTCTTTCTTTTTCCCCTATCTAATTTTACGATGGAATATTGGAACATAATTGTCATATTTTCCATAGTCTTGGCTGTGTTAGATGCTTAGAAATTCTAGAATTTCATTGCAGGCTGTTTCAAGAACGTTTGCCAATCCTCTAGACTATTTATTTGTGAAGTTACACTAGTTAATTTCTTTGTTGAGACCAGAAAGTATATTTTCTAATTATATGGTCTTGGGTTGGTTTTTCATATATTGTGAAGATTTAATACAAGTTGAACGAGGTAAACTTCTTAAGTTTTGGTTATGCTTGAGGTGGCAAGATAGTTTATATGGATGGCTCAAGATGCCCCCAAATGATGATTTATAGTACCTCAGATTATGCTTTAATAAGGAGGGGTAGTTGATGATTAGATGGTACAAAACAGCGAAGTGACGAACTCTGTCTTGTTTGGCAGATTGTTGCAGACATGAGAAAGAGATTTATTGAATAAGCATGTTTGATATAATAATGTAGAGCTGGATGAGTGGAGCGAAAAGTGGGCGAGGGTGGGCTAGGTCATCGCCCCGAAGCGACGCGCTGTGTTAGCGCCCGGGTACGGTGTCAAATATGCGAGGGTTCCTGCATCATTTTGGACGTGGGCAGGTAAAGACGTTAGTTCAGGAAACTAGGATTAGATTAGCAACTTGGAATATAGGGACACTTACGGGTAAAAGCATGGAAATTGTGGATACAATGATTAGAAGAAGAATTAATATAATTTGCCTTCAAGAAAATAAGTGGGTGGGGGAGAAAGCTAGAGAAATCGATAAATCAGGATTTAAACTTTGGTACACTAGAAAAGAAAAACACAAGAATGGAATAGGCATTATTATAGACAAAAACTTAAAAGATAGCGTTGTGGATGTAACTAGAGTAAGGGATAGAATTATTAAAATTAAGATGGTATTAGGACAAAAGATAATAAATATCATTAGTGCTTATGCTCCTCAAGTTGGCTTAGCAGAAAATCTTAAGAAACAATTTTGGGAAGATATGATAGTATTATACAAGGCATACCAGGGGTATAGGAGGAGATCTGAATGGACACGTTGGAAGAGATAATAAAAATTATGAGAGGATACATAGAGGATATGGATATGGAGACAAAAATGAGTCTAAGGAGATGATCTTAGACTTTGCTATGTCATATGATTTTAGTATAATGAATACTTGCTTTAAGAAGAGAGAAGAACACTTAATTACCTTTAAAAGTGGACAAAATAGAAGTCAAATAGATTTTTTTTTTTAACTAGGAGGGTATATCGTTTATCATGCAAGGATTGTAAAGTTATTCCGGGTGAAAGCCTAACCACATAACATAGAGTCTTAGTGTTAGATATATGTATTAAAAAATGGAAGAAAAATGATAAAATAAACCAGTGTAAGAGAACTAGATGGTGGAACCTAAAAGGAGAAAATATAATAAAATTTAAAGATAAAATGATCAAAGATGGGGATTGGACCATAGAGGATGGGGTAGATACAAATACTCTTTGGAATAGATTAGCTAGCTCTATTAAAAAGATAGCAAAAGAGATTTTAGGTGAATCAAGGGGAAGATTCTCGAATAGCAAAGAGACTTGGTGGTGGGATAAAGATGTATAAAAAAATCATAAAGACAAAAAGAATTTGGTATAAAATGTGGCAAAAATGTAGAAACAGAGATAACTTTGAAAAATATAAGGAGACAAGAAAAGATGCAAAAAAGGCCGTTAATGAAGTTAAATATAGATCATTTAATAGTTTGTATGATAGATTTGATTCAAAAGAAGGGGAAAAAGATATATTTAAACTTGCTTAAGCTAGAGAAAGGAAGGAAGAGTAAGGGCTTAGGAAATGTAAAATGTATAAAAAGTGAGGTTGATATTGTCTTGGTTAAGGACGAAGATATTAAAGAAAGATGACGAAATTAGTTGTTAAACGAAAACCAAATAGAAGGCTTAAACTTAGAATTGTTAAATGCGGAAAAGACAAAATATAAGATTTATTCGCAAAATTAGAGTTAACGAGTTTGTACTAAAAAAATGAAAAATGAGAAAGCTATGGGACCTGATAACATCCCAATTGAAGTTTGGAAATGCTTGGGTGATTACAGAATTATATGGTTAACTAATTTATTTAATACAATTGTAAAAACTAAGAAAATGTCAGATGAATGGAGGAAAAACACTTTAATACCTATATACAAAAATAAAGGAGATATTCAAAATTGTAATAGCTATCATGGAATTAAATTTATGAGTCATACGATGAAACTATGGGAAAGGGTAGTTGAACAAAGATTAAAGTTAGAAACGAAGATCTCAGAAAATCAATTTGGTTTTATGCCTAGGAGATCTACCACAGAAGCTATTTATCTTTTAAGAAGATCAATGGAAAAGTTTAGGGAAAAGAAGAGGGGCTTGCATATGATATATATTGACCTTGAGAAAGCATATGATAGGATACCTAGGGAAGTTCTATGGTGGGTTTTAGAAAAAAGGGGTGTATGTTGTAGGTATACCGATGCTATTAAGGATATGTACAATGGAGTAATGACTAGTGTAAGGACTATAGATGGAGAAACTAGAGAATTTCCAATTACCATAGGTGTACATCAAGGATCTTCTTTGAGTCCTTATCTTTTTGCTTTTAGTGATGGACTAATTGACTAAGAGTATTCAAAGGGAGGTTCCATGATGTATGTTGTTTGCAGATGATATTGTATTAATTGACGAAATTAGGGACGGAGTAGAGGTTGAGTTAGAATTATGGAGAGAAACTTTGGAATCTAGAGGCTGGATAAGTAGAAATAAAACAGAATATATGAAATGTAGTTTTAGTAATGATAGGAGGAATATTGGAGACAAAGTTAAACTTGATGATGAAGAAATAAATAGCACTTGTAGATTTCGATACCTTGGATCTATTATGCAAGCTGAAGGAGAAATTGTAGATGATGTAATGCATAGAGTTAAAGCAGGTTGGGTAAAATGGAGAAGTGCTTCAAGTGTGCTGTATGATCGTAGAATACCCTTAAAATTGAAAGGGAAGTTTTATAGGACAGCTATAAGACCAGCTATGCTATATGGATCGGAATGCTGGGCGACGAAGAAACATAATATTCAAAAAGTAAAAGTTGCTGAGATGAGAATGCTTAGATGGATGAGTGGTATAACATTGAAAGATAAATTAAGGAATGAACATATTCGTAGTAAGTTAGGTGTAGCTCCTATAGAAGATAAGATAAGGGAGGGACGACTCAGATAATATGGATACTTGCAACGTAGGTCACATAGTGCACCTGTGAGGAAGAGTGATTTAGTTATTGTGGGGGGCAGTAGAAGGGGTAGGGGTAGACCTAAAATAACTTGGGAGGAGATAGTGAGTAAGGATTCAATATCCTTGAATCTATCAAAAGAAATGATCCATGATCGCATAAATTGGCGGAAAAGGATTCATATAGCCGACCTCACTTAGTGGGACTAAGGCTTGGTTTTTTTGTTGTTGTTGTTGTTGGATTGGTGGAAACTCTAAAACTATAAAACCAGAAAAGAATGCATTGTGAAAATCCAAAAAAGGAAGAAAAAAGCAAAAAAAGAATGAAAAGTGCGTTCTGGGAAGCAGAGTTTCCCTTGCAGGTGTGAAAGAAGGAAAATTTGAGATGATTTAAATGAGGATATTGATGAGAGAGAATTTTTCCAAAAAAGTGAGGAGGCAGATAATATGTGTAGATATGATTTTTCCCCTCGGGGGGTGGGGTGGGGTAAATTTTGTTATCATGCTTTAACTGAGCATATGAAAACTTATTTCTAGTCCAATGCTGCGTTGGTGGAAACCTGTTACCCAGAGTTGCAACTTCAATTTTTCTAGAAATTGTGTTGGTATTTTGTAATGCTTTATATGCATATGTGTATGTGCATTATGTATTTCCATGTTATGCGATAACATGTGCCCAGATGACAACTGTTTTGAGCATTTCCAGCCCAACTTTGAGCTTTCTTGTGATATCCGGCCCTAAAATCATTCTTTTATGCATGTATCTACAGGAAGCTTCTTGTGTTTCCCCTAGATTTTGTCTTAGCCTGTTTTTGGATTATAATAAATTATCTTAACTTTACAAATTTTCAAACTATTTTTAACTGATGGATTTTTCCTAGCACAATGCTTGGATTTGTCATTTTCTGATCACGATAACTTCTTAGTAATGCGTTGCTTCACAACAGTTGCACCTTGAATTGGAATACTGGTGCTGTTTTTATTTCTCGACATTTTCATTTTTTTTATCTGGGATAGGAAACACAGATTCCAAAAAGAAAGGGCTTAAAGCAGGGTGAAGAGGGGGAAAAAGATGAAAATGCAAATGCTATTAGAGGGTAACTTTGTTCCCTGAATACTTTTATTGTTTTAGCTCCTCCTTATAAAACAAGAAATCTCGTTTAGAAATCTCTCTTTAATTTCTCTTCTGCAAGAGCCATCTCTAAGGGCCTTGAGAATTGGGTGCAGTTTATTTACCACAAGATGAATATTCTTTGTTAATAGTGGTTTCTATTGTCCAGTCAAATATGGTTGTGACTTGTGGCACATTCTTTTGCTAAGTTCGTTGCAATGGTTTTTTACTGTTTTTTTTTTTTTTTTGGGTGAGCATGGTGGTTCCTAAATCTTAGTTTATTTGATATCCTTGTATACCGCACTCTTTTAAGTTTGAATTACTTTTTGTAGTTATGAAGCTGCATTGTGACCCTTTACTTTCCACTGGAAACTTGTAGTACTAAAAATAACAGGCCTTCTATCCCATTTTTGCACCTTTTTGTTTTACAAGATGCATTGTTTAATGAGAATGGACTGTAGCCTTTCCCAAATGTGTCAATTGATCTTCAGACTCTAGACATCTTACTTGCTCTTGGCTGTTATTCATTTTGTTTGGTACTGGTATTTATTTTAATGTCATGGGGGTGCTAGTTCCCAGGGATAAAGTTACATGGATGGCTGGGGTGGCTATGTTCCCCTGGCCCCCATGATAATATACAGACATTAAGTTAACTATACTTTAATAATTGACTTGTGTAAAATGTCTACTTGAGCAATATACTTAAAGTTAGAATTGTGAAACGTAATTATTTGAGCAATGATTTATAAAAATACTTGACTTAAAAAATTATAATTACTTGAGCAATGATTTATAAAAATATTTGACTTAATGTATAAACATTTTGCACTAGTGCTTTTTGAACAATTGACTGCATATATTAATCTCTTTTAACTATTTTTGGTCCTTCGACTAGTTCTTTTCTAGTCATAAAAAATATATATATATATTTTTATATTTTCTTTCTTTGTATCAATTTGTGGCCCTTTTTGACATTAAATTATGCAGACTACTCTCATGGTTCTGAACAAAGTAAAAAGACATGATTTATTGTTCTATTTATTAAACATGTAATTCCATTTTATATATTTTATGCTGACATAAAGCTGGTCAGGCACCCTTTGATGCTTCTTCAGTGGACAATATGAGGCGGCTTGCAGAAAATGCTGGTGTTCCTGCACATATTTATCCATTAGCATTAATTTGCTACAACATTATGCCGCCTCCACCCAAGGTATTTTCTTAACCCTGATTTGATATTCTGACATCGCCTTTTTTTGCATTTCTTTTTTCTTTCCCTTTTGTGGGAGGAGGTGCGACTGATTGCAAAAGAAACTGTTCTATAGTCATGTTAATCCTTTCCTGCGACACATCCTTTTCTTCCAGGTTGAGAAAGAGATTGGAGAGAAAAGAGTGGTATCCTTTCATGGGGTTGGACTATCCGTGATACCAGATATAAGCTATGCTGAAATTGCCGCTGCTTGTGAAAACTCTGAAGAGGTTGGTTCCATTATTTTACTGGACCTCATCGTACTAAGTTGCATATAGAGTTTCTGTTAATTTTTCAAACTCCATGCATTTTGTTCGTATAGAGGGGTTTGTTACATAAATTTTTCCTTTAGTCAATAAATAATTGTGTCATGTATTACCTTGTATATTTTGCAGTTCCCATAATCAGAAAAATAAATTGCATTCCATTATTCCTTTGTTAGTTCTGTTGCAGATAATCATCAGTTTTTGCAGTTTACTTGAAGAAACCAGGGGTTAATCTGAAAGAATGATTTGCTTTGAAATCAAGGAGTATAATCAAATGATGGACTCATCCTGTTCAACGGAGACATATTGAAGACATGACTCTGTTGTTGCGATACCCCTATGGTTGGCCCCATCGGTTAATGATCGAAGGGGGAAGAATGGCACATCAGTCCATTCATGCAATGTATAGAGTGGCCTGATTAGTGATGATTATGACTACTAGAGCTGGGAACATTGTAGAATTGGAGTTGGAAGTGAGTTTGTGCTGCTAGGATGCTAAGACTGAATAATGAATTCACATATAGCTTTTAAACACACCCAATGTATAACTTGGTAGAGTAGCATATTAGGTCCATTATATTCCATGACAGTGGGATCTTCTTGTGCTGCCTTTCGTGGCAATATCAAATGCCAAAAATGAGAAATCACCTGAGTTTGTGTAATTTTCATCTCAAAGTTGGTCAGCAGCAGTTGAATATGTTTCAGATATCATTTTCTCCTTCTATTCTTGTAGAGGCACATCCAAAACCCTAAATGTGCTGTAATGTTACTTGTGAGGTCTGCTTCATCTTTCTTATTCACAACTTCAATCGCTACCTGAAATTTAGGTTCCTGAAGACCAAAAGCCCAGTAGTTTGTAACTCCATCCTTGACCATGTTGGTCCTGAACTCCAGGAACCTTGAATAGCTTTTGATTGTTGTTTTTAAGCTGCTTCAAAGGATTCAATATGAGTACGCAGAGTGAGGACCTTACAGACAGACCTAATCATTGCCCCTCTGTATGTTGTTTTATCTCCTCTTCTACCTCTTGCCTTATATTTATTATGATTTTTTTTTGTCAAAAATTGATCTGCATAATTCTGGGGCAAAACACTTTTTTGCTTCACTTTTCAAGAACATCTACTGATCTGCGCAATTTTTGGGGAAATGGCACGTCTCTAGTATTCTCCTCTTCTAACTCTCTTTTTCCTTTCACAAAGTGATGCAATCAGCAGTCTTTATTTTATTTTATGCTTATATCAAGTGTTTCTATTTATGGGTGCTAGGGGTGTTTTTGTAATTTCTGGAGTTTGGAGTTCATTTTGGTCACATTGGATTTAGTTTTTTTTTGGTGTAACATTCAGGGTGTAATTTTGTGATTGTAGTTATTTTTTGGTGGGGCTTTAGAAGATAACTGGTTTTTAGAGGGGCCTATGTGCAAAATAGGAGTTGGCTTCTCTTGGAAGTTTCAGGCCTTGTATAAATAGGAGTCTTCACCCACTTTTCCAGGAGGTTTTTGGCATTTTATCTTTGAGAATATTTTTCTCCAGAGCTCAGCTTCAGACCAGCTAGGGTTGTGAAGATTTGGAGGCTAGGGTTTTGAGGATTCGACCCGCAGTGCCTGCCAAGCCCTCCATTGCAGCTAATGGCGTGAGAAGCTAGAAATTCATAGTAAGCATCTCTTTATTATTTTACAGATTTAGTAGTTGTTTGAATCAAGAAAGGGTGCTAAAAAGACACTATCCTGAAATTTCAGTTTTCTGAAATCTGCTTACATCCCTAATTCCCAACACCTATTTCCATCACAAACATCTACTAATCTACATAATTTTGGGGGTAAACCAGAACATATATTTTGAGAGAAAGAATTATTATGCAAGGATGCTCTACTAATAGAATGTCATGTGGAAAAAAATTTATTTAAAACTTGAGGTTGCTAAATTCAGTGTTTTTGGAATGAAAGTATACCATGTTTTGAAACTTTTGCACCAATTGGCAGTTCTTAAGCGTATTCGTGTTTTCTGGCAACTCTGGTCTAGCACAACAGCACCCAATAAAATTGTAACTAGTTTCAGTTTGGTTCCCCAAAATTGCAACTGAGAATGATCAATTGGGCTGCAAATTTTATTAACCGAAGCAATCCAACCTGTGTTATTATTGCTCGGCAGAATAAGGAACATGGTGTCTCATGTTATAGAAATACCAAAATCTGTACATGCTATGGCTTTTTGGGTAGTCATGATCAAAATTGTGCCAAAGCTAAGAGGGTGGTGAGGCAGTAACAGCTATAAGGGGTACCGCAGGAGGGAAAATAGGGGGAGAAGTAGAAAGTGGAGGAGGGAAGAAAGAAGAAGATACAGGAATAAAAATTGGGGGGGGGGGGGTCACGTTTGACTTCCACTTTCAAATTCGCAAGAAACTACTCCAATTTAAACAAAACCAGCATAATAACTGTTAATTAACTGAACATGTTTATTGACTCTTTTCTTTGAAATTGGTCTCCATTTTGGGTTGAAGTGATCCATCCAATAGCCTGGTCCCCATCCTACATCAATTTCCTCCTTGAAAGAACTTGACTCTGCTGAGTTACAAAAATTACCAAGGAGGCCAAGGAGTCCTTCACCATGAAAAGAATCACTGTGCTGCCTAAGGAACTAGCAGTGCGCTTCAATTTGATCAGTGGAAGAGCTTGAGATGGCATTGCTTATGCTTCTTGTTGATGGCAAAGGTGAAGGAATTTTCATAGCCGTCATGCTTAACCCTCTTATCGTGGATGCCCCAGAAGGATATGACAAATCTTGAGGAAGGATATCACACTGCACTCCAATCTTGAAGGTAAGCAAGGAAAGATCATGGACATTCAAATTGGTATTGTTCACCCAGGCTATTCCGTATGGACCAAGATGTGGTTCAACCTCCAAATTTAGCCTCACAGCTTCAAAAACTACATTTGTGCAATTGCCGGGGTCAACAGCCAAAAGGCAAATGTTCCTGTGATAAATCACCCGAGTGATATTTTTGTATTTGTCTATGATGTTCATTTTTTTCCACCTTTTCGGAAAAGAGGATAAATCGAAGTACTAAACAGTTTTTTCACATTGCCATCATCTTATTTTTTCCACAGTTTCCATGATTTGCTTAGGACATTGCATAGCTCGATGCCCAAAATCCTGACATCTGAATCACTTGATTGCTGGTTGGACCTTAGAAGTTGTTCTGAAATGCTCAAAAGTCTTCCAAGGGATAGTAGTATTAACTCCTTTACCCAACTGCTCATTGACATCTCTTACACAGCTCCACTAGTAGTCTTCTTAAACCGAATGATTGATGTAGCCCTAGGACATGCAGCAAGCTTGGAGGCAATTGATGGCTTCAAACCTTTTTTATACAAATCAATCATCATATCCGCTTTCCACTCTATCTTGGCACAAGAAGCCAAATGATAGAACCTACTAGTGTAATCTGATAGTCTTGTCTTCCTGCTTCAAATCAAAGAGTTGCAATTGACGTGCTGGTTGTAATTGGAAGATACAAATCCCTCCTGCATGGCTCACTTCATCTTAGTCACATACCATGTTCTGATCTCACCATCTCTCCTCTTACCTAAGATCAACTGTTGTTGAATCCATGAAATTCAAGCAGCTTCCTTCAATTTTGATTCAGCAAAGTACAACTTGCAAGCCTCATTCTTGTTTATACCATTGTACTCCAAAGAATGCACTCAATCATTGAATTCATCAGGAAAATCATCACCATTAAAATCTGACACTTAAATTTAATTCCTCCTTTCAGCTGATCATTTTGGTCTTCTCCTCGCAACACAAAAGTGTGGGAGCAATAGCAGCTATACCACTCTTCTATTTGGTAGAAATATCAATGGGCCTCTTACATGAGTGTTGAAATCCCAAGTATCCGTGGGAATATGGTGTAAATTAGGAAAGTGGGTAAATGTTGAAGATTGTATATTATTCTGTAAGGAGATTGTTTCCTTATTTAGAATATATGATTGTATTATATATTGTAAGAATAGGATGTACATAATTCAGATTTCAAGAAATACATAATTTCCATTCTGTTTTCATGGTATCAGAGCTAGGGTTTCTAAACCTTAGTTAGCAATGGTAGATGGCACCATCAACAACATAGCTCTGTCGTCCGATCGATTCCTCGACGTCCGCTCTCTATCCCAACCGAAAATTGCAGTCGATGGCAGTGGTGGCAACGAGCTTGACGTAGACGACATCTTCTAGACTGGCGATGCCGACACAAATCAGTCACACTACCAATGTCATCGCAGGATCCCGCAGGCGGAGAAATTTGGCATCTTGGCCGCATTGCCCGACGATGAGTCAAGGGCGAAGGCCACATCTCCCAGATCTACGCCATCCAAGCGCCTTCGTTACAAGATCGCCGGCTTCTCCGCCCACCTCATGAAGCGAATCCAGAAGGGTCCCTTTCGGGGTATTTCTCTGAAGCTGCAAGAGGAAGAGCACGAGAGGCGCATGGACTTCGTACCCGACATCTCCGCCATCAAGACCGACAAGATTAAAGTCGACAAGGAAACCAGATCTACACCATCCAGGCGCCTTCGCAACAAGATCGCGACTTCTCCACCCACCTCATGAAGCGGATCCAGAAGGATCCCGTCTGGGGTATTTCTCTAAAGCTTCAAGAGGAAGAGCGCGAGAGGCGCATGGACTTCGTACCCGACATCTCCGCCATCAAGACCGACGAGATTAAAATTGACAAGGAAACCACCGACATGCTTACCGCTCGGCATGACGGATCTTTTGAAGTTAGGGAGGACGAGTTGGTGGCTGCGCCAGTGCCGACTTCTCCGTTCGGTTGTTGGGCCGGCGGACCCGGTAGGAGCATCAACCGTCGCACAAATCAAATACCTCTCGAACCTCGCAGAGACATCTCAGTTCATAAACTAATCGAACCGATGTGCTCAAAAAGACTAGGGAGTGATTTCTCCGACCAGTTAGCGTCACCTGTGTGTCTCATTCGTGGTTGCCGGCGACGACGAAGTGCGAGTAGGATGAGAAGGGGAAGAAATGCATTGCGTGGCCGAAAGTGGTAATTTATCCTAATTTACGAAGCTTCTTCTTCAAATGCTTCCCGGGATTTTTTAGCCCAAAGTGGTAATTTTTTGCAAGCTTTGAATATAACCTGTAAATCCAAAACACCTTGGATTATTGATTCTGGTGCTTCTGACCACATGATCGATGCTTATCATCTTTTTTCATCATATTCACCATGTGCTGGAAATTTTAAAGTTAAAATTGCAGATGGGTCACTCTCGTCTGTCGCAGGCAAAGGGAATATCCGACTCTCTGAGTCCATCACACTAGGGTCTGTTCTTCATGTTCCTAATTTATCCTACAACTTACTATCCATTAGACAGTTGACTAAAAACTCCAATTGCTCTGCTAAATTCTTCCCTCTCATTGTGTTTTTTAGGACCTATCATCGGGGAAGACGATTGGCAGTGTTAAGGAGTATGAGGGACTCAACTACTTTGAAGAGGCTAATGTGAGTGAACAATGTAAAATTGTTCTTTGTGATTCTACATATGTTTCTAGTGATAGTGAAATTTTGTTATGGCATTATAGGATGGGTCATCCAAATTTTCAATATCTAAGACGTTTATTTACTTCCATTTTTTCAAATCAAACGTCTTCTGAATTTCAGTGTGAGTTTTGTCAACTTGCAAAACATCAACGTAATTCCTTTCCTAAATCCACACACAAATCATCCAAACCCTTTACTATGATTCACAATGATTTATGGGGGCCCTCATGTTCTCTTAATCGCACTCACACGAGATGGTTTGTTACTTTTATTGATGATCATACTCGTTTTTGTTGGATTTACTTGTTGAAAGATAAAACTGAAGTTTGTTCCATTTTCGCCAGTTTCCACTCCATGATTCAAACACAATTTCAAACTCACATTCAAATTCTACGTAATAATAATGGTACGGAATATTTCAATGATATCTTGAGACATTATCTTCAAGAAAATGGAATTGTTCATCAAAGTTCTTGTATGGATACCCCTCAACAAAATGGGGTTGCTGAATGTAAAAATAGGCATATTCTTGAAGTAACTCGAGCATTGATGTTTACTACAAACATGAAAAAATATTTTTGGGGCGATGCCATTTTAACGGCTACACATCTCATTATTCGAATGCTTAGTCGAGTCCTTTCTTTTGCAACTCCTCTCTAGAAACTCCAAGAATGGTTTCCCAACACTCGGCTCCACTCCAATCTCTCTCTGAAAATCTTTGGATGTACTACATTTGATCATGTTCATGCTCACAATCAGGATAAATTGGAATCTCGTGCCATTAAGTGTGTTTTTATTAGTTACTCTCCTACTCAGAAAGGCTACAAATTTTATGATCCTGTCACAAAAAAATTGTATGTTAGCCTTGATGTCACGTTCTTTGAAACCACTCCTTACTTCCCAAAGCCCTCTCTTCAAGGGGAGAAACGGAGTGAAGATCGGTTCTTTGATTTCTCTATTAATGAATCTGTGACATACACTGAGTCTACCATTGTATCATTTCCTGAGTCTACCATTGCATCATTTCTTGAACTGTCATGCACAAAAGATCACTTAACCTCAGGGGGAGATGCAGAAAAGCAAAGCAACACAGAAATACTTGTTTACTCAAGAAAGACGAACACAAAGAACAAGGAGAATCTCATACCTGAGGCACCAAAAGCGTTGGAACCGGTGATAACTCAAAGCAACCATGAGTCCACACCCAATCCCGATCAGGTAATAAATGGTCATGAGCTCCCTTTTGATAAGTCTGTACCTGATGGCATCAATTTACCCATTGCAGTTAGAAAACAAACTAGGTCATGTACTCAATATCCCTGGTCTAAATACATGTCTTATAAAAGCTTGTTTACAGGATATCGTGCTTTTACCTCTAACCTTGACAGGATGAAAATTCCAAAGAATATTCAGGAAGCCTTAGAAATTCCTGAATGGAGGGAGGTTGTCATGGAGGAAATGTCGGCCCTAGAGAAAAATGGAACTTGGGACGTTATGAATTTTCCGATAGGGAAGAAGCCAGCTGGTTGTAAGTGGGTCTTCACAGTGAAATATAAAGCTAATGGGATAGTTGAACGATATAAAGCTAGACTTGTTGCAATAGGATTTACATAGACTTATGGCATTGACTACACGGAGACATTTGCACTAGTGGCAAACTTCAATACAGTTGGGGTCCTCTTGTCCTTGGCAGCTAACTTAGATTGGTCACTACATCAACTCGACATTAAGAATGCATTTCTAAATGGCAAGTTAGAAGAAAAAGTCTACATGACAATACTACCAGGTTTCAGTAAGAAAGGTGAAGAAAACAGAGTATGTAAACTCAAGAAGTCCTTGTATGGATTCAAGCAATCTCCCAAAGCATGGTTCGACAGACTTGCAAGAGTAATAAAGAACCAAGGATATCGACAAGGACAATCAGATCACACTATCTACATACATAAAATTAAGTTTGGAAACAAGTGTGCAATATACCTGAACCCTAGCTCTTGCAACGACTACACGGGACCCCCAGCCCTCGTGACGGACAGCGACTCAGTGCCATTCGGGGTTTTGCAGAGGAGACTCAGACGGTGGTCTGTGCTGTCTTCCAGGATTTGCAGAGGAGAAGCTCTCACGACGACGGTCTCGAGACGACGGTGAGTTTCGGGAAGTGTGGGAGCCGTTTCAGGGATTTGTAGAGGAGAATCAAACGGCGGTCTGTGGCGTTTTTGGGACTTGCAAAGGAGAGTTTTTCACGACGACGAGTTCTAGAACGCTAGATCTCGCGACAAAGGCGATGGGACCCACAGCCCTCACAACGACGGCTACTAGGTGTTGTTCGAGGTTTTCGCAGAGGAGACTGAGAGGGCGGTCTGTGCCGTTTCCGGCATTTGCAGAGGAGAAGCTCCCGAGACAACGGTGTTGAGACGACAGCGAGTTTGGGAACGTGAGGGAATTCAAAACCAGGGGAAGGTCGACACCCACGGGGACTTCCACATCCCCAACCTCCCACTTCGTCACTTGCCGGGTTTCCAGGACATTGAATTCGGCAAGCCTTTCTTCTACCGATACTTTGAAACATCCTTAATCAGGTATGTCTCTCTTCAATTTTCGTTGAAGTAAGACCCCTACAATCTAGGATTCGATGGCGCCTGCCGGCCCTTTGGGGGATCCTCCAACAGTGGGGTCTCTTTCGAAAGGTGGTTCAGGACCTTTGTCGTATGCCCATATAGTATCACGTTCTCATGCTGTTAAACCATTGTCTTCCTCTTTCAAACTAGCCATGAGATATCCAGTTGATGTTGATGGAGATATTGGTTTTATATTCTCGGAGGCTGAGATGAACAAAGTGGCGGAAGATTTTAGGTTTGCATTGGTTCTAAAATTTTTGCAATCTAGACCATCCATTGATATTATCCGTTTGAATATCATAAAGTCGTGGGGCCTTTTGGAGATCCCTTCTGTTAGTTTATGAATGATTTTCACGTACTGGTTCAGATGAAGAATGAACGAGATTTTCTTCATGGATGGTCTCGTGAAGGAAGAATTTTGGTTGGATTTTCGTTTCGTCTTTTTCGATAGACAAAAGATTTCAATCTAAAACAGAAACCATCCTTGGCCCCTCAATGGTTATTTCTCTCTAGTCTTCTGATGTACATGTACATACCTGATTGCTTACAAATTCTAGCCACGAGGTTTGGTCAATACCTGGGAACTGACAATGCTACGCTTAATCGAACTAGGGCTACGAGTGCGAGAATGTACGTGGAGGTGGATTTATTGGCAAATCAAGTGGATGCTTTCCCGATTGTTATTTCTGCAAATCAGAAAATTTGGCAAGAAGTGAGGTACGAAAAGCAAGGTTTTTATTGTGAGAAATGTCATAGACAAGGGCATTCAAAGGTGGTATGCCGAGGGGGTGAAAGGAAACAGAAAATTGGGGATAGAAGTATGGATACGGAATATGGTAGACAAGTAAATCGACAAGAAGTTTGGCGTGTGAAGAAATTGGATAAAGGGAAGGAAGTTTAGAGAGAATTGATAGATCCATGCATTATCGAAGAACCTGTAGAGGGGGCTCAGGCTCAAGAGGGTGCAACGACATCAAAAATTTTGCCAGTGGTCGAGACAGTTCCGCAACGTGAGATGGAAGAGGGGGAGTTTGTTCCTGAAGATCCGAGGCCTAAAGTGGAGACTTTGCAGTGAAATATAAATCAGTATGAGATTGTGCAGAGGGAGGAGAGTGTTGAACCAGTCTTGGGTGCGCCTGACGCTAATATTCTGATAGTGGAAGATGGCATAGTAGTGCGTGATCAGTTGATGACGTCTAGTAATATGGTTACAGAAATTTTGGAACAAGAGTACCTTCATGGCCAGGTGTGTCCCACATAATTGTGAATCGGATAGGGTGGTGGAGACAAATAATTTAGAGAAACTCCCTTTGGAAAAAGCCTTTTGTTCAGATGATGATTTACATGTTCCGATTGTTAAGTTGAAGGATATTAATGGGCAAACTGAAAAGAAGTCTCAACGGGTTATTACCCGTCCAAAGAAACTTGATTTATGATTAATACAATTCTAGTGTGGAACGTGCGGGGTTTAGGCACGTTGAAAAATCGCTGACATAAGTTAATGAGGAATTTTTTACCTTCTATTTTGGTTATTTCAGAGCCATTTATGATGAAAGTCTGATGTCGCAATGGGCTGACTTTCTAAATTTTCCGAATATTTGTGCGAATGCTTCAGTGGGGGGTAAAATTTGGATATTTTGGGAAGAGGAAGTGCACTTTGAGTTACAACATATGTTTGATTAAGTTATTTCGGGTATTTTTAGTTCTGTGGACTAGATTTTCTTGGCTTCTTTTGTTTATGCTAAATGTCATCAAACAGATCGCCGGGAACTTTGGAATGATTTGGAGTTTGTAAAGAGGGATGATTTTCCTTGGTTAGTGGCGGGAGATTTTAATATTATCCGTTCAGATTCGGAACGTATTGGTGGTCATATGAGGCCGTTATCGGCTATGGAGGAATTTAATAATTGCTTGGATAACTGTGGTCTTTTGGATTTGGTTGGTACTGGCAACAACATGTCTTGGTGTAATGGTCACAATGGTAATTCTCGGAGTTGAGCAAAACTAGATAGGGTGCTCTATAATTCGAATCTTCTCCAAGTTTTGCCAAATATTTATTTTGAGTATGGAAAGAGGAGGACTTCAGATCATAACCCATTGATTATTTGATTTCATAGAAATCTGCATCGGTATGGTCCTTCTCCCTTCAGGTATCAGAATATGTGGAGCACGCACCAGTCTTTTAAGTCTTGCGTGGAGGAAGCCTGGAGGGAGGAGTCTCATGGTTCAGGTTTAGTTGGACTTGCTGGTAAATTGAAACATACGAAAGTTGCAATTCGAAACTGGAACAAACAAGTTTTTGGACATGTACAACAGGGCATTAAAAAATTGGAGGAAAGTATGGAGGCTCTAGAGGCTCAGCTTCAGGAAGGGTATTCGCTAGAAATGGAGGAAGATTTTTTCCTTACTAAACTCGAGCTGGAAGCATGGGAAAAGAGGGAGGAGATTCGTATTTCTAAGCTAGCCGAAAAGAAATGGTTGGAGACGGGGGATAACAATACAAAGTTCTTTCATGCATTTGTGAACCAAAGGAGGAAGAAGACTATGATTCATTCATTGAAACTTCCAAATGGAGAAGTGTTGGATTCTATGGAAGCTGTTCATGAGGGTGTAGTAAGGTATTTTCGAACGTTCTTAACAGGTGTAGGACCCAATTGAACAGCTAACCTTGTTGATATAATATCTCCTATGGTTTCTGAAGAGGAGAATATTGATCTTTGTTGTGAACCGTCTGAGGTGGAGATAAGGGATGCTATTCTTTCTATCCCGAGAAATAGTAGCCTAGGTCCGGATGGTTTTGGCTCGGCTTTTTTCTAGGCTTGCTGGGATATTGTAAAAGAAGATGTGATCGATGCAGCTAGAGATTTTTTTGCTAGGTCCCCTCTTCCTAGATTTTATTCTGCATCTTACATTATTCTAATCCCAAAAGTTCAAAATCCTCAGAGTTTTGACAAGTTTAGGCCTATTAGTCTTTGTAGTGTTATTTACAAAATTTTTTCAAAAATTATTGTTGCAAGGATGACAGGTTTATTGTCTGCTTTGATTTCTCCGGAACAGGGAGCTTTCATTCCTGGTAGAAGTATATTTGAAAATATTTCTGTGGCACAAGAAATGGTTCATTCTCTACATAAGAAGTCTAATGGTGGAAATGTAATAATCAAAGTGGACATGGCTAAGGCAAATGATAGGGTCGATTGGGATTTTTTAAACTTGGTTTTGGAAAGCTTTGGTTTCTCACGAAGATTCTGTGGTTTAGTGGCGGAATGTATTTCCTCTCCTTGGTTCTCCATTATGATGAATGGCACTTATAAAGGGTTCTTTAAACCTTCTCGAGGGCTTCGCCAAGGAGATCCTTTATCTCTTTATCTATTTATTATTTTACAGGAAGTTCTCTCTCGACTTCTAAAGAAAAATTTTATGGAGAATAAGATAGGGGCTTACTATCATCCTTGTGGGGCGCCTTTGGTATCTTACCTTCTTTATGCGGATGACATTCTTATCCGGAGGGGTATGGAGAAGGTAAGGATGATTCAAGAAAGGAAGATCCCCACGACAGTGAAGGAGTTGCATTCCTTTCTTGGCCTTACTAAATGCTGTAGGAAGTTCGTTAAGGGGTATTCGCGGAGAATGACTCCAATGACAGGACTACTGGGAAGGTATTATTGGCCGCACACGCGGAATGATGTGGTTGATTATACCAAAACTTGTCTCACTTGCCAACAAGACAAGGGGGAGCGGAAGAAGTATGGTACTTTCATGGCCGCACCAAAGTACTATTTGGCAGAGGAGACGACACAATTGTTCCTTGTGACTATTGTGAAACGTTGGGGTGTTCCCCAAGTTATTATTTGTGACCAAGATTTAATGTTCACTGACAACTTCTTAACAGAGTTTTTCAGGATATTCAGGTCACACCTTGACATCTCTTCGAGTTATCACCGACAGACAGACGGACAGATGAAGAGATTCAGAGAGCTGCTAGATGAGTACTTGTGCCATTTTGTCAACGACAACCAGAAGAATGGCGTGCAAGTACTTGATGTGGCTCCGTTTTGTGGCAACGCCCAAAGGCGCTCAACAACCAACAAGAGCCCTTTTGAGCTTGTTACAGGCCAGCTGCTGCTGTTACTTTACACAGTGGGCGAGCCATACAGACGAAAGAGTCCCAAGGCGTACATCTTCACCAGTGAAGGGAGACAAAATGCCGAGTTTGCCCAAGCCTATCTGGAGAAAGCTTCTGAGCAGATGAAGAAGTGGGCAGATCATAAGAGAAGACCGCAGTTTCATGTCAACTGCCTCCAGCCATTCAACGCCAACACCATCGACCTGAGCAGAAGTCAGTCAAACAGCGCAGAGTTGAAGACAGTGCAACTTGACAGACATGGAGTTGAAGAGATCCTTGCAGATAGAAAGTTCATATCCTCAAGGAAGAAGCGGCAGAAGTTCCTAGGGAAGTGGAAATGCCTTGATGACAAAGAAATCAGCTGGATTTCTGCGGAAGATATTCAACCGTTTGTGGACAAATTTGAAGTGTACCTACCGCCAAAAGTCTACGAGGACGTCGACCGCATAAGTGGGGGAGAATGTCACGAGCTAAGCTTGTTCAGGGCATTATTATGCTTGCCTGTGACTGCTTATCTCGTGTGCTTGGGATGAGTTTCCATCATGTAAATACTAGTGTAAGTTTATTTTCTGCTAGTAGAGTCTTTGTAAGCCAAATAAGGCAGTATGACTCCTCGGTCACTTTGATGTTTCCTAGTACCAAGATGATAATTACATAAAAACCTCTTTAGGGGAGGGTGAGTGTTCATCAGTCATTGTAAAACTCACTAGCAATTATCTACGTGCTTAGCCTACTTGCCTCCCTCGCTAAGTACAACATGTCAACGGAGGATTTGTTAATGAATTACGTTTGCTTCAATGTTTACTGCTTGGTTGCCACGGCTTTCATGAATTGATTATTATTTCCGCTGCTATCTGATTGAATGTTAATGAAAGCGCTTCGTGGATGAATGTTGGTAAACGATAGGCTGGCTAGTTAAGCAAGAGTGCTTTAGCTAGCGCCGCACGGCCCCTTCACAACGGTGTGAAAATAGTCGGACCGTGACACTAAGGCATATGATAGGGTCGATTGGGATTTTTTAAACTTGGTTTTGGAAAGCTTTGGTTTCTCACGAAGATTCTGTGGTTTAGTGGCAGAATGTGTTTCCTCTCCTTGGTTCTCCATTATGATGAATGACACTTATAAAGGGTTCTTTAAACCTTCTCGAGGGCTTCGCCAAGGAGATCCTTTATCTCCTTATCTATTTATTATTTTACAAGAAGTTCTCTCTCGACTTCTAAAGAAAAATTTTATGGAGAATAAGATAGGGGCTTACTATCATCCTCGTGGGGCGCCTTTGGTATCTCACCTTCTTTATGCGGATGACATTCTTATTTTTTCCAATGGTAAGAGAAGTTCCATTCGAATGCTTATTAAGACTTTGAAGAAGTATGAGGATTAGTCTGGTCAATTGATAAATAAAGAAAAGTCAAGTATTTTTTTGTCAAAGAGAATTGCTTTTGCTCAGAAGAGATCTCCGTTAAGGACGACTGACTTTGCGGAAGGAGGTTTTTCATGCTACATATTTGGGTGTTCCTTTGGTATCAGGTCGGCTTACGGCCCGTATTTTAGAGCCCCTAGTTGATAAATTGAGGAAAAAGATAGCAGGTTGGAAATTTCTGCTTTTATCTCAAGGGGGCCGCTTAATTTTAATTAAGCATGTATTATCATCAATGGCGGTTCATCAATTGGCGGTTTTGGACATTCCTACTACTGTCTTCAAAAGATAAATTCTATGTTATCAAATTTTTTTTGGAGTGGAGTAAATGACAAAAGGAAAAGGAATTGGTGTTCCTGGTCTAATATATGTAAGCCTGTTTATGAGGGTGGTTTGGGTGTTAGGGATTTGGAGGAGGTAAAAAAATCATTGCATATGAAGTTTGTGTGGAAATTGTTAACTATGGATAATCTGTGGACTCAATTCTTTAAAACCAAGTATTTGTATAAGAAACACCACTTCAGAGAAATGAAACTAGAGAAAGGAACCAGATTTTGGAGATCGATTTTTCGTGTGCTTCCTGAAGTTTTAGAGCATGTCCGTGTTCGAATTAAAGAAGGGTCGGCTTCTTTCTGATTTGATCGTTGGTTAGCCTTTGGACCCCTTTGTGCTAAGGTTCAGGAAATCAGTAACCATAAGCTTCAAACTCAAGATTGTTGGGATAGAGATGGGTGGAATGTTGATTTATTAGTGGATTTGTTGGGTGAAGATCAGGTTGAGGAAGTAATGAACTTTGCTATTTCTTGCAAGGAGGGTCCAGATACAGTAATTTGGGAACCTTCAACAGATGGGAAATTCACCACGGCAAGTGCTTGGGAAATTATAAGGGAGCATAAAGAGGAATTCTCAGTTGCAAAATGGATCTGGCATCCTATATTGCCAAAAAGGGTGTCAATTTGTATGTGGAAGTCTTGGTTTGCTTGTCTTCCGGTTGATACTCGTATTAAAGAAGTAGGTGTCCAGATGGCCTCTCGATGTGATTGTTGTTCAAATGCCAATATTAAATCTCTAGACCATGTGTTTTGCACCGGATCTTTTGCTCAGGAGGTATGGAAAAAAGCAGCAGTGGCGTTGGGTGTTAGTTGTATGGCAACGAGTACTTGGAAAGGCGGAGTTAATGTCTTGTTTAGTTGTGCCAGACGGGCCTCACAGTTAGGCATTTTGATAGGTCTTATACCTAGTCTCATCATTTGGAGACTCTGGACTCGTCGATGTAGAGCCAGGATGGAATCAATTCATGATTTGGTGAGAACTGTGGCTTGATATTAAATATTGGTTGATATCTATTTCAGACAAGTTAAATAAATGTGCACCTGCTTCTTGCGCGGATATTGCAATCATTCGTGCTTTGGATATTCAAGTAAAAAATGTTGGGGTTTGTCTTCCTCGTGTAGTCAGATGGTGTAAACCTGGGATAGGTTGGGTTAAGTTGAATGTGGATGGGAGCTGTAGAGGTAACCCAGGGAATTGTGGTGGTGGAGGCGTGATAAGAGATGAAAAAGGTTTATTTAAAGCAGCTTTTTCCTCATTATTGGGTTATGGAACAAATAACATGGCTGAATTGAAGGCGATTATTTTAGGGATTAATCTATGCAAAGATCTCGGATTTGATCAAGTGGAGATTGCATGTGACACTGCTTTGTTGGTTCAGTGGATAAATTCTGGGAAGTGCTCGGTTTGGAGCTTATGGGAATTGTGGGAAGAACTTATGCTTGCATTAAGAGGCATACAGTTCAAAGTGGAACATGTTTACAGGGAGGCGAATAAAAGTGTAGATTTCTTTGCCAAACAGGGTGAATCTGGTATTTCTCGATCATATAGTTGTCAAGATGATCTTCCTCAGCAAGTCAGGGGAATGATTTGATTAGACTTGTTGGGTTTTCCTTCTTTGCGCTCATGATGTTTTGTGTTATTACTCTTTTAGTAGTTTAGTTTCTTAGTTTTTTGGTTGCTGGTGTTTGGTTTTTTGGTTTGGTTTATGTTAGTTAAGTTAGTTTTAGGGTCTTGGAAATTTGCTTTTATTGTCCCAAAGGCTCAAACTTGTAACCACTGTTTTCTCCGCCATAAATGAGGGTTTTTCTAATAAAGTTTAGGAGGTGCCGCCCTCTTTTACCAAAAAAAAAAAGTATGTTGATATAATCCTAATTGGGGATGATACAGTAGAGATGAAAAGATTAAAGAACGTCCTAGCTACTGAGTTTGAAATTAAAGACTTTGGACAAATGCGGTATTTCTTGGGAATGGAAGTTGCTAGATCAAAAAAGGGTATCAGTGTCTCTCAGCAAAAGTATATCAATAATCTCCTAACCGAAAGTTGCATGCTTGGAAGCAAACCTAGTGAAACCCCAATTAAAATAGTAAAGAGGGTCGAAGACTGCGAAATACCAGTTGAAAAGGAGAGGTATCCGAGATTGGTTGGTAAACTAATCTACCTATCACATACCAGACCCAATATTGCATTTGCAGGAAGTGTGGTAAGCCAACACATGCATTCACCAAAAAAGGCTCACTTAGATGCTGTGTACAAGATCCTCAGGTGCCTTAAGGGCTCTCCGGGCAAAGGACTCTTCAAAAAAAGTGAAAGCAAAGAAGTAGAAATTTTTACAGATGCAGATTAGGCAGGATTAGTGGAAGATAGAAGGTCTACCACCGGATGTTGCACCATCGTATGAGGAAATTTGGTAACTTGGATAAGCAAAAAACAAAATGTAGTGGCTCGAAGTAGTGCTGAAGCTAAATTTAGAGCAGTTGCACAAGGAATATGTGAAGGACTGTGGTTACGGAAACTCTTGGAAGAGCTACAAATTCTGGTGAAATTTCCTATCAAACTCTATTGTGACAACAAAGCGGCCATTAGTATCTCTCTCAATCCAGTTTAACATGATAGGACTAAATATGTGGAAGTGGACCCCGACATTTTATCGAAGAGAAGGTTGAAGAAGGAACCATCTGTATGACTTACGTACCTACCAAGGAACAAATTGCAGATATCTTTACTAAAGGGTTAGCATGACAGAACTTTGATGATTTCATTAGGAAGTTGGAGATGATTAATATCTATGATCCAACTTGAGGGGGAGTGTTGAAATCCTGAGTATCCGTGGGAATATGGTGTAAATTAGGAAAGTGGGTAAATGTAGAAGACTGTATATTATTCTGTAGGGAGATTGTTTCCTTGTTTAGAATATTTGATTGTATTATATATTGTAAGATTAGGATGTACATAATTCAGATTTCAAGAAATACAGAAATTCCATTCTGTTTTCAATGAGGCTGCAACTTCAGTTTTTACCCTATTCAAAACATTAGTGATAGTCACCAAAGCAGTCTCCATGTTTTGTGGCTACACAAAAACTCCACATTTGCAGATGTATCGACATTAGTCACCATGTTGCTGGTTATATATATACATATAAGTCACCGTCTTGCTGCTTTTATATATATATACACATGTGTATATATATGTACACTGACTATATATTGCCAAAGACCCTTAAGCCCTTAGCATAATTTGCCAAAAATTCTCAGTCTATTCTTGCAATTTCTCTAATTTGACTCCTAATTTCTCAAGAACTATCTTCAATTGACCCTTAATCTTGAGTATCGTGCAGAAATTAAACAGATCCACATAGAAAACTCATGAAATGCAGTGATGGACTCTGATTCCTTGTGCTGGCAGTGATAATTGACTCTCCAGAATGCTGATGATACAATGGCAGTTGAATTTCAAGCAACCCTGATCAAAATATTGCACATGAATGCAAAATTCAGTGTCTGAAATTCAATTATTGCACTGCTGATCAAGATTTCAGGTGCTGAATTTTAGTCATGTGCACTGCCTACGCATGGAACGTGCCTGCTGCTGGAATTGGTCCTCTGATGATGTGCTTTCAGCTGCTGGCGGATCAAGTCGTGTTGAATCTAATAGTGTTCATGGCGTATTAAGAAAACTCCAGCAATGGTGAGATTTTGAGGGTATGGTGGCCAGGAAAATTTGGCCTGTGCGTAGGAGCTCTCAGACTGTTGGGCAGCAATGGAATTTTGGGGAAGAGCTTTCGTAGGTCTCTGTCTTTAATGGTGCATGGTGGTAGAGGTGCCGCAAAATAGTTCTCTGGGAGGGGTGTTCGAAATTGAAGGTACTGACTGTAATTTTTGGTTATTTTCAAGCGGGGAGCTGGTCTGCAATGAACAGTGCTGCCGATGGGTAGGGTAAATGTATACTCAAGGAAAGCTATTGAGTGAGAAGAGGAAAGAAAGAAGATCGAAGATGGAGAAGAGAGAAGATGGGTCAAGGATTCTGGAGGAATTTTGATTGCTGTAGGGGGACAAAGGGGCTGGAATTTGACAGAAAAGACACGAAGAACAAGAATGGTAAGGGGAAAATGAGGGTTAAAAATGGATGAATGGAGAATGCTGTTGCACTTTTTTCCATATGACATAGTCACAGCAATAAGGGGGACTGTCAGAGGGAATTCAAGTGGGGGGAAAACTCTCATTTAACTTCCACTTTCAAATTCACAGAAACTTCTCTTACATGGCTTTCACACTATTTGTAAGTGTTAGATTACCACATTCCCTAAAAGCTTAAGCTGTTAGCTTTTGGGCTAACAACGTATATCAAGCCTTAACTCTCCCCCTGCATGTGCAGCCCAACAGCGTGAACAAATGACAAATTACACCATTACAGGAAATAAAATAATTTTTAAACACAACATAATAAACGCGGGCAACTAGAACAGAGCCTATGACCTCCCGACTACCGTGGTCTGATACCATGTTAGATTACCACTTTACTAAAAGCTTAAGCTGTTGTATATCAAGCCTTATCAACAAGAAAGCCTAACTACTAGAAAATTACAAATATACCCCTTAATATATAAGAAATTACAAAATAAGTTCTGTTTCTATATCTGTCTTGAAAGAGAGTACAGTGATGAAAGAGAGTACAGTGACCACTCCAAAGACCTTGAGGGTTGCATTGAAATGCTGCACAAGGGAAGATACTGCACCGGAGGCAAAAGAGAATATGAATTATTTCCGTGGTATAGAATGTTGTGAGGTTGTGAAATATCTTACCAGTGGCATGGAGTGTTGTTTGAGGACATCCCCGACGTCAATCATTGGCGCTGAGTGAGTAGATCTGCACATGGCGCATTGGCTACTTGGTGGAATTAGGTGGTAGTCTATGCTCAATTCAGGCCATGTTTATTCCTAGGATATTATGAAGGCTAATGGGTTTTATATTTTGTGGTTTGGACAAGGCAGTGGAGCTTCATGATGTTGGAGAGTAGATGGAGTTTAAGGAGTTGTGATGGCTTCAAGGATGACCAAGACAGGGCAAATTGAAAACATGGTAGAGATTTGTTAGACTTAAGACTTGAATTTGGACAGAAGAGCAGAGTGAAATTGTAGTTCTGGGCAGAAAGTGACAGTCAAATCTACTATTAAGATTGAATGATCAGTCCTTGTTGATAGGTCAACTGATGTGTTGATAAGCGTGATTGTTTTTTTTCTGCTTTGAAAACTCTTGCAGCTAAAATCTCCAGTTTTTGGTAGGATATGTTTCTATGAGAAAAGGATGTTCTTGGTGGGGGGGAGGGGTGGTGGGGTGGTTGGAGAGAGGGCAATAGGGGGCAGTGGGGCACTTGAAGAGTGGGGAACGCCTGAGAACTATTGGGATTTACTCTAAAGGGTATAAAGTTCATTATTCTTGAGGGCTGTTGTCAGACAGCCTACAAGGGGCTTTGGTTCTATCGTTATATTGACCTAAGAGTTGTTTGATGCCGTGTAGAAGGATTGTTTGATTCCCCAAAATAACCTTCTGTTTACATTGGCACCTTTGGTTGAACCATGTTAAATTTGTGTCTTCTTCCCTTCCTATTTAGTATTTACCTGCTTTTCTTTGTGCTTCTTGATTGTGCGGGGTTGATTGTTGATCCTAGAGTTTACCAAATCTGGAACAGATTTGTGGATCTGGATTTGTTTTTATTTCTTGGATACTATTGGTTGATTGAGGAGGACAAAAAGAAAATAGTTGAGGCGAAGGTTTTCAATAGCAACTGCGATGGTTACATCATCATGTAAGGGCATCATGTGACACGGTTTTAGGGCTCAAATGCTGTTAAATATTGGCTCAAATGGCGGGAATAAAATAGCAGTATAATCTGCTACGGCTGGCTACAGTTGCAATATGCTGTTACAGGACCAGTAGCAGCCTCCGCCGGACTATTATGTTGCAAATTTATTTTTTACTTTTTTCTTTTTCTCATTTTCTCTTTGTTTTTCCCCTTTCGTAAATCAATCCTGATTACCCATGTGATGAGGGGAAAAATATTATAAGGAGGTTGCAATGGAAAAAAAAAGGGGGCAGCCTGGTGCACAAAGCTCCCTTGTATGCGGGCTCAGGGGAGGGGCGGACTACAACACCTTTGGTAATATTCAAGAGAGATGCTGTGTTTAACAATTTGACATTAACATTGTTTTTGTCAAACAAATAATCTGGTATTTATTTTTTATATTTTTCAACTTTAACCTTTTTGTTTAGTTTTTGTCTTGTCCAAATTGTTAATTATAAGTTTTATGATTATTAATTTATAATGATGTAGTTTTGTAGCTTAGGTTTTATAATGTAGCTTTTTTAAATTATTAGATTTTTAGAATTTAGGTTATAAAATAACTGAACTTGTTTAATTTACTGTTTGTTTTGTTTGCATCTAATAGATAATTGTGTATATGTTATTACAAGACTAATCCATTTTGTTTCACTAATTTATTTGTTGCATATATGATTAACCAGTGATCTATTTATGTTTATGGTCATAAATTGATAAAAAATAAAAATAAATATTAAGTTTCATGATTATAAATTTATAATAATGTAATTTTATTGCTTAGGTTGTATAATATAGCTCGTTGGTTTAAATTTACTGGATTTTTTTAAAATTATTGTTTGTTTGTGTATCTACAAGCCTAAGCTATTTTGTTTCATTAACTTATTTGTTGCGTATATGATTAACCAATGATCTGTTTATCCGTATGGTCATAAATTGATGAAATGAAAGTGAAGTATAATTTTTGTCATTATAAAACCATGATAACATTTATTACCCTTACTAGACAATGTTAATAAGTTGAAATAAATGGTCCAAAATACATTGAAAATCTTATTAAGAATAAGAAGGGTAGGGTCTTGAAACATAAAAATATACTAAATATAGACATGGTTGTGCATCTTGAAAAAACTTCACAACCTTTACAGCCGCTTTCTGTTATGTGACACTGCTACTCCCACTTTCCTCTACACCTGTTACTATTGCACTATACTACTTGCTACCTCTCTTTAAAACCATGGCTTAAGGACCTTAAATGCTAAGTGGGAGGCTGAGAGCGTCTATTTGAACCTCTTGCATGCTAAGAGAGGAGGAAGGCTGAAGGAAATAACCAATTACTTGTTTAAAAAAAGAACCAAATTTCTGAAATACATAAAATATAATTTTCTTTTTCAACTTTGGAACTGGGAGTGACAGCTAAATTTTGGTTATGAATTACATGTGGCTGTCAAGACTAAAACATGGTAAAAGTGATTTTTAATCATTTCATTATTCATCTGATTGTATAGTATACACATGTTTCTACAATCTTCATACAGCTAACTTGGTTCGTATGTAAGTGTGCAAAATGCTGCAAGGTCAAAATAACCTGATGCAGGAAAGAAAATTGAGAGGATGATATGTATTAGGATTTTTATACATCAATGATGGTTTCAACTCTTCAGCTTCTCATTAGTCTCTGAAAGTCAAAGTAGGTGAACTTATGCACAGAATCTTGTTATGAGCATATGGACACGTCATATTTCTTTCCCTTCTCTTTCTTTTATTTTGTTTTCTTTTTTTCCCCTCAAGATGAGGTAATTATTCCTTTTCAGGTTAAGGAGGCATATTCGAAGGCACTGCATGATTCTGTTACTGAACAATACAATGTGCTCAAATCTGCCATACATGGCAAACAAGGACTGGAGGCATCCATTCCAGATGTCTCATTATCACAACCATGGCAGTAGCTGGCCTTTCATACCTTTTACCTGTTGCCTTGCATTATAGTCAGGTACCTCTCACTTTGGAATTTTAATTTAAATATTATGACAAGGAACTTAATGCTCTTTTTGGTCTTGGAATTGTTATAACAACTCTTGCCTGGCTATACTTTAAATGCCTTTCCCTTCCTAGGATGTTTTTCTCATTAAAATTTGTTAGATATGCTGGTCATAACTAACCTGCAAAACTGAAGGGAGAGCTATTGATTGAATGCACCGAGAAGTTGAAGATTCATGCACAGCCCAAACATCCAATGAAAAGACTTTGATGCTATGAAATTCTCAACCAGCTATGAGTATTTTTATTTAGTTTTTAATTGTTGATGTGTTTTTTGTGGGAAGCATTGGTGACAAACATGTAGTTGACATGATATTCAGTCATTAGCTGGTCAGATGTTAGCTTAAATTTCCAAAATACAGTTTAATTTAATTTGGCACTTGCAAGCTGTGAGTTACACAGATCCTTGTTTTGTTTTCCCTACATTACAGATAGGGCTGCAAACAAGCTGGGCCAAGCAAAGCCGAGCTTCAGCATGCTTGGGCTCAGCTCGATATTAGAAATATTGGCACGGGCTCGAGCTCGAGCTTGGCTCATTTGCAGGCTCGGGTTAGGGCTCGTGCTGAATTCTTATAAATGACCTCATAATAACAGTTTCATTCACCTATTTTGTTTGGGCCTGGATTTATGCCTTTCTCTTTGGGCGATTTAGCCAATATTGGATTCTTGGGATTGAGCCAACTTAACGAGCTCATTACCGAGCTCCTGAATGAGCTCATTTGAGCTAGTTATCGAGTCACTCACAACCCGAAACAAGCCAAGCCTGGCAATGCTCATGCTCGGCTCTTTTACAAACCGAGCCTAAAAATTGGGTTTGTGGCTTGCTCATTTAGATAATAAATGAACCCCAACGAGCCCTTACTGAGCGGAGCTCTCATGAGCGGCTTGGTTCATTTGCAGCCCTAATTGCAGACTGCTTATCTGCATTATTTTGATATTAATTTTATGATCAGATATGTATAAATTTGAATAAAAGGACAGTCCAGTGGATAGAGTTCTTAAGTGTGCAGGGTCCAAGGAAGAGGCAGACCATGATGGTTCTATACTATGCAGCCTTGCCTTGCATTTTTGCAAAAGATTTTTTCCACATCTCGAACCTCACCGGGCAACAACTCTACTATTGCGCCAAGGCTCCCCCTCATATGTTTAAATTTGAACGAAAAGATAAATAAAAAATATATCCGTAGCTTCATATTGATTCTTGGATGAAGCATTTTTATTACTCCTGAACCATAGATTTATAAATTTTTTAAATTGAAAAACTAAACACATTTGCATGAAGAGGCCCCTCCTGAGAAGGCGTAGCAGGAAGAGTAAACTTTAGAACTTGCACAGGAAACCTGTGCATATTATATTCACATTCCATCCTTTTGATGAATTTGTTGTGATTTCCTTTTTCCAGGTGAAGACAATTCTTTTGACATGATTGTTTAGCTTATTCGACTAGATGCCACTTCTGTTCAATAAAAGTAGGCCGTGCAAGAGATTGGCCCTATTTATTCATACCCCTCTGCGATCTTCAGTGGAGTTTTGCATATCCTGATTATTCTTCCTCGCATATTCTTTTGTGGGGATTCATCTGAAAAACAACCTGCCAGTCCAGTTGAATCTCAGGTCTGTGCTGTACATATCTGTTCCTGTGGGACTTCAGCTGGTCATTCATATTAATTCACGTGTATATGCTACTCCACCGGGATGTATGGGTTCTTTAGCTAATTTCTCAGATCTCTCTCTCTTAATTTTTTTTTTGGTTATTTCAATGTTCCAAACTTATCACAGGAATGCCTCAAGTAAAACTTTCTCCAAATTGCAATGCAAAATTCTGGTTCTAATATAGTCTGATGATGGTTTCCTTGTGCTGAGAGTCTGATAGCATTGTATCTTGCTTTTGATCATCCGTCTTTATTACTGAGGATGTTAATCTCCTAGGTTAAAATATTTCATGCACCGACTGAATTAGCTTCAAACTTGCCTTCATGTCTGCAGTCCCATTTATGCATGCATAAATAAC
This sequence comes from Malania oleifera, assembly GCF_029873635.1. Classification (NCBI taxonomy): domain Eukaryota; kingdom Viridiplantae; phylum Streptophyta; class Magnoliopsida; order Santalales; family Ximeniaceae; genus Malania; species Malania oleifera. Next base: position 14,034,080 of record NC_080425.1, read on the forward strand.
AGCACGTAAAGTCCAACTTCGGAGCAGAAAAAAGGGCACGTCGGGTCCAACTAGATATGGTCAGTCTTTTCCTCCAAATAAAAAAAATATTTATGAGCTCATGTTTTTGCTAATTATGAGCAGTTATGAATTAATCATAAAATGACCAATTATGAACTGAGGTACTTCAAAAAAAATAAAAAAGTGAAATAATTAAGAGTAAATAACTATTTCTCTAATTTTTTAATGTTAAATTATATTCCATCTTATTTTAAGAAGAGCTATTTCGTTGAACTAAACAAGCAGTTAGCTCTCGGCATGACTGAGAGTGAATGCTGACCAAGCAACATCTTCGTTAATAACCTCTCTTTGTTTTTGTTAATGAGATGATTAAGGAATATATGAGCCAAAATCCTGCTTGAATTTCAGTAGTTCTCATCCCTAACAACAAAAGAAATTAGGAATGAGAGTAGTGTCCAAGAAAACAAAAAAGTTGAATTTTTTTGCGCTGTGTTCTATCACCTCAAGCCTCTTGTTGACGTATCCTTGTGCACCGTGCTACCAAACACCCCTCCGCTAGTTGAATTATGTTGGGAACTGGTCTACACAACCCTTCTAAAGTCTCGTTAAACATGTTCAATCTCAAAACTAGGACTGATGTGCTCAATATTGGGAGTGTACAAAAATTATTAATAAATTAAAAACTAAGATTAATCATTACTTTGATCACTTGCCAAAAATAAAAGGAAAACAACTTGAAAGACTTGGGGTGTATTCTAGGGGATCACTCCGATGTTTATGTTAAGGAATTTGAAAGAATTGTATGTTTGTAAAAATGAAAGTATGGATGAGAATAAGATAAGATAAGATGTCTTATCTTCCTTAGGGTGTCCTTTTATAAGCATTCGAGATACCTCCTTATTGATTTCCCTACTAATGGATTGCAGAGGTTATATTTTGAATAGGTTACTAGGGAGTTAAGATTGGTGTGCTAACCCCTCTGCTTTAATTAACGGACATTACCTTCTTTCTATTAATCCCTCAATGTTTTCTCAGTTTTTGGTCTTACCTTAGTTAATGCACAGTTTAATATCAGGATCTCTTTTAAGTTATATCAATTGTCCTCCTACTCTCGAATCTTAGAGTTACCTTTTTGACTTGAGAGTACATTGTATTTACTATAAGTTCTTTTATTATCACGAGATTCGAATTAAGTCGTCAAATGGGCATCTTTGTGCCTAATGAGCGATGCTCATTAGATGAACCAATACTCTACTAAACAATGCCCATTTCTTGTTGCTTCATGAGTAATGTTCATCAAATGGGTTTGTACTTTATCAAGCAGTGCTCATCTCTTGTTGCCTCATGAGTGATGCTCATTAAATGAACATTTTTGGATCTCATGAGCGGTGCTCATCAAATGGACCAATTTTTTATCAAGCAATGTATGTCTCTTGTTACCTCAGTGATGTTCATTAAATGGACATTTTTGGACTTCATGAGCGGTACTCATCAAATAAGCTAATTTTTTGTCAAGCAATGCTCGTCTCTCGTCACCTTATAAGTAGTTCTTATCAAATGGATTTTTATTTTATTTTATTTTATTTTTATGTCATGAGTGGTGCTCATCAAATGGACCAATTTTTTATCAAATAGTGTCTGTCGCTTGCGCCTTATGAGCATTGCTCATCAAATGTGCATTTTTTGGACCTCGTGAATGGTGCTCATCAAATAGGTCAATTATTTGTTGAGCACTGTCCGTCTCTTATTGTCTCGTGAGCAATGCTCATCAAGTGAACATTTTTGGCTTTAAGAGGATTGCTCATTCGATGGGCAAATTTTTTGTCGAGCAATGTTGTCTCTTGCCTTATGAGCAATGTTCATCAATTGGCAGACCTTATGAGGAGGATGCTCATCAGATAGGCCAATTTTTTATCGAGTAGTGCTTGTTTTCTTAGTAGATTTTTCTAGCATGATTCGTATCTTACAAAGTCTCTAGGTCCGTGCCACCTTTTTTTATCCTATAAATAGTCCCTTTCCCTTCTATTATATTCAATACTTTGAAGGGAAATCTTCACTAGAGGTATGTTTCCTTACTCTTCCCTCAAAGATTTCACCAGCGTCTCTAGTTTGTTTTCTCTTCAAATTTGATATGCTTCTTTTTGTGCTGATAACTTCCTCCAAGTTGATATATTTCTGAGTCTGCACCATTAGCTCTCTCATATTAGTTGGAGGTTGCCTCCCTATGGAATTTAGGAAGTCACAAGGTTGCAAGGTCATTGTCAAAACAGCTACTATTACTTCATGATCTAGATTTCTAATCTCTAGGGTTGTATTGATAAAATGGCACATGAACTCTTTCAATGTCTTTTTCTTTCCTTGAACTAATATGTTTCACAAACTACTGCTCCATCATAGAGACTTAATCGAGCCGAGCTTCAATGTTCAGTGCCATGCTCTAGTGTTCCCCTTCAAGGTTGTTGCCAATGTTTAGCACATAATTGCTTTAGGTGTACTTTGCTATTGGATCAACATTATGAAGGTGTCAAGGTGGTATAGGGGATCTGACGACCTATCTTCTTCTTCTATGTTGGGCATCTTGAATTCACTAGGCAAAGGGATCCCCATTATTTCCTTGGTAAAGGGTGGATAGGAAGATCTAACTGAGATTTTCCCTATTAAGGTTGGCCGCGAAGTTCCTTTACCAACTTTTCCAGTTGATCAGTTCTTTTGAGTTTTTCTTCAAATTGCTGGAATCGTTCTCATTAATGCACACACTGTTGGCTCCTTCTACTTCTTTGTCGGATCTAAAATTCTCAAGGCTAGTTCATGCGGTACCACTGCCTTACCCTTAGCTATCATTTCTACTTGAGCTGCCCCTAAGCCATGTTCTATAGGAATTTTTTTTTTTTTTTATATTTTTGTAAGATCATGCTAAACATCTCTTCCATCCTCCTTTGGAAGGCTAGAAATTGGCCTAAAGGCATAATTTGCAGCAAATTGCCTAGTGGTGGGGAGTGAATTGACTAGCGTGATTGTTCCCCAAACGGGTTCAGACTCGAAATTGCATGATGTAGCCATAACTAAATTTTAGAAAGAAATCATTCCAACTTTCCTACAGACGGTGTCAACTATTACTGTCGAAATTTGTTAAGGAGAATTTCAATCAATCATGACTTTGATCACCTGCAAATAAAAAGAGAAAAACGACTTGGAGAACCAAAGATATACTCGAAGGAATCACTCTGATGTTTAAGTTAGGGAATGAAAAAATTGTATATTTGCAATAGTAAAAGTATAGATGAGAATAAGATAAGATGAGATGTTATATCTCTCTTAAGGGTCCTTTTATAGGCACTCTAATGATGGCAAGGGTTACATTTAGGATAGGTTATAGGGAGTAAAGATTGGTGTCTTAATGCCCCTGCTTTAATTAATGGGTGTTACCTCCTTTCTATTAATCCCTCAATGCCTTTTCAATTTTTGGTCTTATATTAGTTAATGTCAAGTTTAATGTGAGGATCTCTTTTAGGTTATGTCAAAGTTTAAATATCAGCTTTTAATTTTGGTTGTAGAAATATGCTAGTAAAAAAAAAACAAAAAATGAATATGAGAGGCAGATGGGGAAGTGCTTTTTGGCTTTCCCACTCATAAACACCCACTAGGCCATCTGCAAGCATATTCTTCCATGCCCAGGGGCTTTGGCCAAGCTTAAATTTGCGATTTTGGATCTAGCCTTAATGGGCTTTCTGCCACTTTTCTTTGAACAGCATTGGTTCAAATGAACCAATTGTTTTGAAGACTGTGATTACAAGTTAAAAAATTAGTTAATGGGCTTTCTCCCACTAGTGTTGAAGGAATTAGAGGCTCGAGGATATAGTTTCCATGTTGAATTGCACAATAGCTGAACATTATGGTGAGGCTTATCTACTTAGTTAATTGTTGAGTTTACTAATTTTTCTTCCTCTCTCTTTCTTTTTAGAAGTTGTAGCTCTGCATTCCCCCACGTTTAAACTTGCATATATTCCATATGATTGAACAGCAAAATTGCAAAATAGTATGTCAATTATTATAGTTCTAGCTTCCTAAGAATCTAGGCAAAAAATACTTTTTCTTTTCTCTATAGGTATATACCCACGGGAGGTCCTCATGTGTTCAACATCCCTAGTATGCTTGAGAGCCCCCCTGCATAGGACGGAGCTCTAGGGAATTGGGGAATCCTTGCACTTTAAAACTCTCATAACTGGAGGCTACCCTTTTGTTGAAGAAGGCCCATGTAGGGGTCAACATGCACAATTAGCCAATTGTTGATTTTCTTTTCTGAAAAATATTTTTTCTTTTTCCTTTAAAAACTTTAGAAAAATATTTCATCACTCGCCACCCAAATTAATTATGGGCAAGAGTATACACATGCTTTTCAATGATTTTATTTTTTATGAATTTATTACAAAGATTTATGTGCTTTTCAGCTTTATTTTTTCTTTTTTGAAGTCTATGGTCATGCCCTTTCAACTCATGCTAATCTTATCATTGTTATTTAATAGCTTCTTCGTTCTACATTATTATTTTACAATTACATGAATTCTTAGTTTAACTATTTCAACAATTATCTCATTTTTAAAAAAATTCCTTTCTCATATTTATGAAGACTTATTCTTTGCTAGAATAAATGATTAAACATGTCATACTCATTCGTTTTTAAAGCATTCTTTACTTTTACCGCTATATCGAGTGCACATTCGGCAAAGTATAGACTATTTTTTTTTTCCCCCTAAAAAACTTTAATCGAAGAATATGTATATATTCTTTTGCTCAAACATTAGTTTTTGATTGGTCTAACTTTTCAAAATACACTTAATGAATTTAGTGCGCGCGTAGTTTTCTCTTGGTGTTATTGAGAAGACTATCCATGTGCGCTCCTCCTCGGGAGTGGGGATGGGGAACAACCCCCAACATACCAAAACTAGTTCTGCATCCACATATGGTAGTAAGGGGATGTAAGAGAACATAATTATAATAAACTAACTATTATCTTATGTTAAATTTGTACTTTGAGACAAAATTGATTGTGTGCCCATCGAGATTGGTCATAAAGACATGCAGTGGATTGTCCTTTTAAATTTCAATCCTAAAATGCTTTAGGTTTGGATTAATGTTTCTTAACCTTTCCATAGGCTCCTCGAGCATTTGTCATATATCATTTGCAGCACATATCTTTTTTATTTTTTTTATTCCTCTCGTCTTGATGATCTAATCTATTACCACTTCACTAAATCAATAGTATACTTCTTTCTAGTTAAAACGATCTAACGTGGTATTTAAATAATTGACAAAAGAAATTTTTTTAATCATTTCACCTACCATCTTGTCCATTTGAGCTTCTTAGAAATTGCTCCATTCTCTAAAACACCAAATTTATAATAATAAAACTCTCCTAATCTCCTAAGTTCTATACAAAATCCACTCTGCAGAGGCCTAGTCCAAGACCCTCATGAGATTTTCTTTTTTTAACGAAGAAAAAAAAAATCATTGCAATGCATTAATTAATTTGATTATAAGTGGAAGATAGATTTTGTTGGACCGCCTTTCATCGATACCAGTTAATTACCAACAAATATTAATTAACAATGCCCAGGCCATTTCTCGCCCAAAGAAAAACTAATTGAAGAAAAGAATAATATGTTTTAAATTATATATGTAGGGGGGAGGGGTTGGGTTCTCATGTGCGTGCATGCATGCCTATGGTAGATTCTAGGAAGACAAAACCCTGTGCCTGGGATCGACTCAGCATTGTTCAATTCTTTATCTATAAAAATATATATTCTGCAATTTATATTAACTTTGGCTCTGCATGTCTCTGTCTTTTAGAAGTTTGTTTCTTTATGCCGGTGGAAGATGATGATGATGATGATGATGATGATGCAGAGGACAACTTTCTTCTTTGTTAATATATGGAACCCCGAAGCATGCGTGCATGCATGCATACTGCACTACTTGCAGATCGATATACATGCATACATACATACGTATATATATATATATATATATATATATACTCTTTTCTTGATTTGTTTTTGTGCGGCTTGTCTGTTTCTTTATGGATTACAAGGAAGGAATTGAAAGGACCCCAAAAAAAAATGGCACTCCTCACAATACAAAATTCAAAACATGACCTAAATCTCTGCCCCCCATGAATGAATGCATGCATGCTGGCGACTGGCCTTTTAATTATTAATTAATAATATATATATATGTATATATATATTAATCCTGGTTCCTTTTCATTCACTCCTTTCTCAAGGCTTTGTATTGTTTATATATATACATGGTATTTGATTAATGTCACTTGCACGAGGTAATGGAATCATCTCAGCTTTCTCATCTAATTTGGGCATATATATATATTATACATACTAATAGTATGTTATATACTTATTAATAATAACAAGATTAGTAGGTGGAGTTGGATACGTGTATCGGGTATATCATCACTAAATTCATTTGGGAAATTCTGTCACTAAACTAAAAGTGTATGAGATCTACTAAATGAATGATTGTGAATTGGTCGACATACTGGAGAATTTCTCTAGATATATAAGTAACTATGGCTTAGAGTTGAAACTCATCCTGTTCATATAAAACACACTTAAAGAATAAAATCATAAAACTGAAAAGTTAAAATTGGCAATATTATGCATAAACAATAATGAAATAGCTTTCAACATCAATGATAACCTTCTATACATACATAGGATATTTTCATTAAATCCCAAAAATTCAAAATTATTTCCATTAAGCATGCTTTTAATTACATATTATGGTGTGACACTTAACTTTTAATGTTGTAAACATACTCATCTGACCATTTAATTCGTAACCCAAGATAATGATTATAGGTCAATAAATCTTTATCTAAATTGTTTTGCTCATTAATTATTAGGTATAAACATACTTGTCTAACTATTTAATCCTCAGTCTAAGCTAATAACTGTGGGTATGTCAAATTTTTATTCAAATTATTTCATTCATTAATTGTTTTTATTATTATTATTATTATTATTATTATTATTATTATTATTATTATCAAAGTGTACATTATGAGTACTTTAAAAATATCATCAATACTCTATATTTAATTTTTGGATAGGTTAGGTCTCACTTTCTTTCGTCATTACTTCAACCTCTCGACTTTTGTTTGATAGGTTTAGATTTTTTAATTTTTTGATTTTATTTTATTTTATTATTTTTGTTTTTGATAGGCCCGTTTAGATTTGTTTCTTATTTAGTTTTGTTTGGATTTGTAATCCTGTTTTGGTTTGTTGTTGGTGTTGTTTTTGGGAGGGCTTAATTTCTTTATCTGTAATCCCAATGCTTGTCTTGTAATCACAGTATTCCTCTGCCAAAAATAAGAGCATATCAATAAAGTTTGCATTTTTTTTAAAAAAATAACTATTTAATTTTTTATTTGTTAAATGACTCTTTAATTTTTATATTGCTAGTGAAAAGGTATTTGAAAAAATAGAGGGCTTGAAACAACCAAGTTTACTCTTTTAACCCACCCACTCAACTCTGTCATCCAACAACACTCCCAATATTATATATACACTAATCAACTTCAATTTAAAATCTTAAATTTAAATTTGTGTAATTGAATAAAATATAATACAAAGTTGGATTAAATTTATTTCAAGTGCGCATAAATTCAAACACATGACATGAAACAAGTACAAACATGTTGCCTTAGTTAATTCACCATTACAAGAAGTTTAGAGCATAAAAAATTATTCTCATAAATAATATTTTTGGGAATAGGTGCTCGTTTTATGGAAATATTTTTATTTGGTTAGAGTTATAGGATTTCCAAAAAAGTACGTAGAATCTTGGTAGGTATTTTAAGAAAATGATCGTTATACACCTAACATGCTTGTAAAGAATAAATGAACAATAATTATATTTTTCAATTCAAAAACCTACTAAAAATACATACTTAATTAATTTATATCCTAAAACTTTCAAAAATTATAAATGTAAAACATTAAAAACTTAATAATCAATATCGAAATACAGGGCAATATAATGCCTAAATATTTAACTATTATGTTTTTTTTATAAAATAATAATAATATTACTTTTATTTAACAAGTAACAAATGTCAATTAAACTGTTAATTAACATAACTATTAACACTTTTAATAAAAATTTCAAATCATGTCTAACTAAAAAGATAAAAAAATTTCTAGATAATATTTGTAATTAACATGTTTCACATTTTCTAATAAACAAAGTAACTAATATTTATGTCAATTAATATCTCTAATTTCCACTTTAATATTTTAAAATTAAAATTTTAATTATTTTGTAATTGAAAATTTAATTTAATTTTTTATTAAAACTTTATAAATATTATCTTTAATTAACATTATATATATATATATATACATACATATATATATATATATTAATTAAAATAGTTAATATTTTGCTAGTTTAAAATTTTCTCTTTAGTTTATGAGTAATTTATTATTTTAAACATCATAATAAAGTATTATTATATTATAAGACCATTATTATCTAAAGGCCAAAATAGTAAAAGCAATTCTAAAAAGTAAAATTCCATGAAAATTCCATTCTCGTCAAATTTATCTTTCATCATTCTCATGAATGTGAACATGTGATAGCAGCAAATGTGAAAATGCATCTTCACATTTCCATCCAAAGATATTGTGAATCAAAGAGTCCTAAAGAAGTGTGAGTTGAATTCTTGTTTCACCGAGTATATTGAAATATAGCACCATGTGGTTTCATCATGCCTCCTAAGAAATATAATCTTTCCAACTCATGAACCCCAAGGCTCATTTCCCATATTAATTAATTAATTAATTAATAAGTTTCCCAACGAAAAATTTAGATTCCCTTTTAATATTGATATTTAAATTTGAAATCATTTTATTGGAGTAATACGATATGATGCATAATCTTTTTCACAATTTTTTAATTTCGTTAGTAATAGTGTGGCTCTCGTTAGGTTTTTCTCGTATCTTTTATTATTATTATTATTTTTATATCTAAGAATATAATTGATATTTTTAGTTTTCTTTCATTTTTTGGAGCAGTTAAACTAAACACCCAAAGTCTCTATTATTTTTATTTTTTAAAAAAGAAATTCCATTTATTCCCTCATGTCTGAGGCTACTAAATATTATTTCAAATGCATTTTAAAAGGTACAAAATAGTTGACAAAAAAAAATGACGAGAACCTCGCCTGGAAATTAGACAGTTTTTAAATATGATTGAAATAACAACAACAACAAAATCAAGCCTTAAGTACAACTAAGCGGGGTCGGGCATATGAATCCTTTTCCACCAATTTATGTGATCATGTATCATTTCTTTTAACAAATTTAAGACTATTAAATCCTAACTTACTATCTCATATCAAGTTATTTTAGGTCTACCCCTACCCTTTTTACTATCTCCCACAATAATTGACTCGCTACTCCTCACTAGCGTACTTTATGGTCTATGTTGCAAGTGTCCAAATCATCTGGGTCGTCTCTCCCTTATTTTATCTTTTATAGGAGGTACACTTAACTTAGTGCAAATATGTTCACTCCTTAATTTATCTTTCAGTATTATACTACTCATCTATCTAAGCTTTCTCATTTTGACAAATTTCGCTTTTTGGATATTTTGTTTCTTCGTCGCCCAACATTCTAATTCATATAGCATAGTTGGTCTTACAGTTGTCCTATAAAATTTATTTGTTGATTTTAAAGGTATTCTACGCTCACAAAGCACACTTGAAGCATTTCTCCATTTTACCCAACTTTATTTAACCGATCTATACATTACATCATCTTCAATTTCTTATTCAGCTTACATATATAATAGATCCAAGGTATCTAAATCTACAAGTGTTATTTATTTCTTCATCATCAAGTTTAAATTTGTCTCCAATATTCCTCCTATCATTACAGAAATTACATTTTATATATTTTGTCTTATTTTTATTCATTCTAAAGCCTCTAGATTCCAAAGCTCATCTCCATAATTCTAACTTATTATTATCATCTATTCCGCCCCTAGTTTCATCAATCAATACAATATCATTTGCAGATAACATATACCATGGGACCTCATTTTGAATGCTTTTAGTCAATTGGTCCATCACTAAAACAAAAAGATAAGGGTTCAAAGCACGTCCTTGATGTACACCTATGGTCATTGGAAACTCTCTAGTTTCTCCATCTATACTCCTCACACTAGTCACTATTCCATCCATCGTAGATATCCTTAATGACATCATTATACCTACTACATACACTTTTTTTTTTTTTTTTCTAAAACCCACCATAGAACTTCCCTAGGTACCCTATCATACGTTTTCGTAAAGTTAATAAATATCATATGCAAGTTCCTCTTTCTTTTCCTAAACTTTTTCATTAATTTTCTTAAAAGATATATATATATATAGCTTCTGTGGTAGATCTCCCAGTCATAAAGCCAAATTGATTTTATGAGACCTTTGTTTCTAATTAACCTTAATCTTTGTTCAACTACTCTTTCCCATAATTTTATCATATGACTTGTAAGTTTAATTCCATGATAATTATTACAATTTTAAATATCTCATGTATTTTTGTATATAGGTATTAAAATGTTTTTCCTCCATTCATCTGGAATTTCCTTAGTTCTTATAATTATGTTAAATAAATTAGTTGACCATATAATTTCGTTATCAGCTAAGCATTTCCAAACTTCAATTGGATGTTATCCGGTCTTATAGCTATTCAATTTTTCATCTTTTTAAGTGCAAACTTAACTTCGTTAACTCTATTTTTGTTAATAAATCTCATATTTTTAGTCTTTTCCTCATTTGTCGATTCTAATTTTAAGCCTTCCATTTGGTTTTCATTAAAAAACTTACTAAAGTAACTTCGTCATTTATCTTTTATGTCTTCGCCCTTAACCAAGACAATATCATCCTCACTTTTTATATATTATACATTTCTTAAGTCTTTACTCTTCCTTTCTCTAGCTTTTACAAGTTTAAATATATCTTCCCCCTTTTTTGTATATAATCTATCATATAAGCTATTAAATGATATGTGTTTAATTTCACTAATGCCTTTTTTTTTCGCATATTTTCTTGCCTTTTTATACTTTTCTAAGTTATCCATGTTTCTACATGTTTGTCACGTTTTATACCAAATTTTTTTTTTACAACTTTTTGGACATTTTATCCCACCATCAAGCTATTCGAGAATCTTTTCCTTGATTCACCTAAAATCTCTCTTGCTATCTATTTAATAGAGTTAGCTAATCTTGTCCCAAGAGTATTTGTATCTATCCCATCCTATATAGTCCAATCCCTATCTTTGTTATGTTATTTGAATGCTTTTGAATTTGTAACTACCATACATTGTACAATTCCTATATTTAGGACATTTTCATATTAGTGAAAGTATTCTGTAAATTCTTTACAGTTTCAAAGCTTATTTCTCTAACGAGTTTTTTTTTTTCCCTCATGGTCATTTCCCCTAAGTCTATGATTGTCAACAATTTCGAGCTTTTTGGCAGTGGAAACACTCATCTTGTTGCCATCAATGCTGACTCCCAACTTCCTCTAAAGCTAACCCCTTCCCACTTTCCTTCATGGCTCGCCCAACTGATGTCCTTGCTCATTGGCTATGATCTCCAAGGCTATCTTGATGGTACCAATGTATGTCTGTCACTGACACTTTCCACCAACACCTCTTCTGTCGAATCATCTTTTGCAGATGTCTCCAATCCGGCCTTCTGGCGTTGGCTCGGGCAAGATAAGCTGATCCTTCACACCATCCTGGAATTTGTCTTTGAACCAGTGATGCCACTCATTGTTGCTTCAACCACTGCTCGTGATGCATGGTCCAAGTTGGAACAATTGTATGACAATCGTTCACGTACTTGTGTTATGCAGATTAAAGAGGAGTTGACTCTCACTCAATGAGAGTCCCACTCGGTCTTAAAGTATCTCCATTCCATAAAGGCTCTAGTTAATGAACTTGTAGTGACTGACTCTCCCGTCTCAGTGGATGACATTACTCTTTATGTCCTCAACGGCCTCGGTCCTAAATTTTGTAATATTGTAGCACCCATTTGGGCACGTGAGACTTCTCTTACGTTTGAAGAGCTTCATGACATGCTAGTTGGCCACGAAAGCTACTTGAAACATGTTAAAGCTTCCAACTCTACCCTGGTTGCCACTGTAAACACCACTAAGCGTCGTACTATCGCTTCCAAATTCAAACGCAACCAACTTTCCAGCACCGGTTCCTCTGGTCAGAATCGCACCAACTCCGGTCGCTATAATCACAAAGAGTAGTCTGGTAAGCCCCAGATTATTTGCCAACTATGTGGTAAAGTGGGACACTAGGCCAAGACTTGTCACTCGATTTCTGGAGTGAAGTCTATGAATTGTGCCACTACCATTGTGTCCAACGAAAAAAAGTGGCTTGTGGATTTCGCTGCTTCTCACGATATCACCTCTAATCTTGCCAATTTATCTGTTCACTTAGAGTATAATGGCATGAATGAGGTCATCATTGGTGATGGCTCAGGTTTGCGTATCACACATATTGGCTCTATAACCCTTCCCTCTTCCTCGAAGCCCTTTACATTAACTAATACTCTTTGTGTTCCTAATATTCACAAGAGCTTGATCTCTATTTATAATTTCACTCATTTCAATAATGTCTATCTTAAGTTTCACCCATTTTATTTTATTTTTTGTTAAGGATCGGAGCACGGGGGCGACTCTTCTTTGCAGCAAATGTCAGGATAGTGTCTATCTAATGCCAATGGTTTCTCTCGCTACCAAGTCTTCTATTTTAGCACTTCTTGGTGAACAAACAACATATGCAACTGCATCCATCGAACAAAATTGTTGATTTTTTTATTCGTAGTTTCTCTCTTCCAGTTGTAGTGTCTTGTACCTCTTCCCCATCTCTTTGTACTGCTTGTCAATGCAATAAAAGTCATAAATTTCTTTTTTCTTCCACTTCTCTTGTTAGCACTCATCATCTTGAATATATCTATACAAATCTTTGGGGGCCTACATGTAATGACCGGATAATTTTTTTTTTTTTTAATAAATACTATGAAATTCCACCACTCCGACACCATCTACTATAAATAACCATCAACTTATGCAGCGAGAAGCTTACTTTATATAACCATAATCATAAATATACAATACCAGAGTGCTAAAATGCTCCCAAAATATACATATACTACTGTTCCCAAAATACCCTCAACAGAACTAGGTTATACAGAGATAACCTCCCAAAAATACTCACTCCACTGACAGGGCAACGCTGTAGCCCCACTACCTGCGAGCCTGATCTGCTCGTCTAATTGGATCACCTGAAAAATGTCAATTTAATGGGATGAGACGACGCTTAATAAGACAAAATATGTTATTGCTAGTGTGTGGCAAGTGAATTACATTTCTATAAAAATCTGATTCTATAAAATAATGAATAACTAAATCTGGGAATACAGGTACAAATAATATATAATACCACCTTGTTCACGTTACTTAACATAACTGTCTTTATAAGTTTTCTATTCATAATACTTTTAATATACATAAGTACATCCTCTGTTTTTGTAAACTGTATATACATATAAATACTAAAAAACTTCCCTGTGGATAATTATATGTCATGATTTAACCCCTCATGACAGGGTTGTGCGGCCCATAGGCGGGATCTATCACTGGCTGGCCTACCAGGATAAATCACTATACTCCGTCAGTCAGATCGGCCCCCTCAACCCATATCTAATGGGGAGCCTGTCCACGACATAGGCACGATCGACTCTGTATACCACATATTATCTGAATATGTGGGTGCACTCTACCGTGCTCTGTAAAATGTATCTATAATGGTCTATTAGGGTCTGATACTATATATTACGTTTCTACATACAATTATTTGTTTCACCATGATTCTGTAATAACTGTATTAACCATGACGTTGTAATAAACTGTATCTATATTAACTGTGTTTCTGAAATTAATTGTAAATTTATATGTCATGGTACTGTAAAACTAAATAATCATGGTATTCTGATAAAATACTATAAAACATGTTTCCTGTCTGTATATTCAGTAAAACATAATCCTGAAAATACTGTAAAACATATCTCTATACTGTATCCATATTCTCATGCCACATAGTAATTAAAACATCTTAAACACAATTGATAACTTTATAAAATTCCTGCTGTGAATAATAATCTGGTAAAAATATATTTTATATTGAAAATCATACTAGAACTGCCTAGCATAGCATATTTCCCTTACCTGATTCCTGCTAAAATCTCATACTGTGATGAGTCCTACACCCACAGGGTTTCCCACTCAACACCTTGAAAGCAACATTTTCCAGAACAAAATATCATTATTTCTACGTCTACTACATTTCCTACAACTGCTGTGAAACCAAATATTGGATAAAAGACCTTACCCTAAATCTGGGATGAAATTCAACTCAGTCCCACCAACGATCCACTCTAGTAGACTTGGAGAGAACTTCCCAAGAGCGTCGTGGTGGCCTCAAATCGTCGATCTGACGACTAACGGAGCCAGAATCGAAGAGAGAAGTGGGAGGAACCGTAGAGGGGAGAGAGAGGGTTTTTCTGCTGAAAATTTCTACGTAAAATCCGAGTTTAACACTATTTATACATGGCTTTCATTGACGAGCCATGTCACCTCGTCGACAAGCTCAAGAAGGCAACTCGTCGACGAACTTCCCCCCTCTCATCGACGAAATTCAGAATCACCTAGGTATCCTCTCGGTATCTACTCGTCGACGAAGCACATGTTCGTCGACGAAGTCTGCTACCGCTGTCTTTTATTATTTCTATTTTCCTCTCTCTTTATTATTTAAATACTATTATTCTTCAGGTCATTATACTACGTCTTCCACTTCAATTGATGGGTTTCATTTTTATGCCTTATTTGTTGATAATTTTAATAAGTATTATTGGTTGTTTCCCATCCGTTGAAAAAGTGATGTTCGCTCCATTTTCTTTCAGTTAAAAAGGCCACTTGAAAAATAATTTGGTTTTCAAATCAAGCATTTATACTCTGATAATTAGGGGGAGGGGAATATCATGCTCATTGCCAATTTCTTTCTTCTAATTCCATTAGTTGGCTAACCACCGCTCCTTATAGACCTCAACAAAATAGTACAAATGAACGTCGACATCGTCATGTTGTCAAAACAGACCTAACTCTATTGAGTTAGGTGAGTCTTCCTCCATTTTATTAGTTCTATGTGTTTCAGGCAACGGTTTATTTAATAAATCATATGCCCACTCCAATTTTGAAAAATAAAAGTTCATTCAAATGTTTATTTGGTCCTACCCAATAACAAGAAGTTGCAAATTTTTGGTTGTCAGTGTTACCCATGGCTAAAACCTTATACCACAAGTAAACTACAACCAAAATCAACGCCTTCTCTCTTTTTCAGTTACTCGAGCTCACAAAGTGCCTATAAGTGTATGGACCTAGTTACATCTCGCATCTACTTATCAATGCGTGTGGTATTTAATGAGTGTATTTTTCCCTTTTCTTCCTCTGCCCATGTCACTGTGCCTTCTCTGTCAGTTTCAGGTGCTAACACATAAGATCTTACCATACCGACGGTGCCTTCCATTGGACGGATCCCCTCCTATCCTTCCACCGCGACGGACAGCGCTCCTACAGCTTTGGGTCCATTTTCCTCGCCATCTTCTTCCCCTGCACAATCTCGACCAGCGACAATAACTTCACCCACCACACCTACAACTCCGAACCAGTACACCTGTACTCATGCTATGACCCGGTCTATGAATAATATTCATAAATCCAAACATCTTTACCTTGCCACCAAACATCCTCTTCCTCAACCTGTAGAGCCCACATATGTGTCTCGGGCCTTGAAGGATCCCAAGTGGCAGCATGCTATATCAGAGGAGTTCACTACTTTGGTTAAACATAGCATATAGGAGCTTGTTCCACTACGCTCCACCATCAAACCCGTTGGTTGTAAATTGCTTTTCTGAATCAAACAAAATCCTAATGGTAGTATTTCTCGCTATAAAGCAAGGCTAGTGGCCAAAGGTTTTCATCAACAGCATGGTTTTCATTAAAATGAGACATTCAATGCTATTGTGAAGCCGATGACTATTTGAGTTGTCCTCTCCATTGTTGTTTTAAAAAATTGGTCACTTCGATTGCTAGATGTTAATAATGCATTTCTGCATGACCGACTTAAGGAGGATGTCTTTATGGTTCAGCCTCCGAGTTTTGTTGATTCTAATCTACCTTCTCACATTTGTAGGTTAAAAAAGTCTTTGTATGGCTTGAAACAAGCACCTTGTGCTTGGTATCAAGAACTGAGCACTTGTCTTCTTCAATTAGGATTTCAGCAGTCCAAATCAGACTCCTCTTTATTTATCTATAATTGTGATGGAGTTACACTCTATTTTCTCGTATATATGGATGATCTCTTACTCTGGATGTAATTCTACTGCTATCCCTAAAATTGTTCAACAACTTGGTCATCGGTTTTCTCTGAAGGACTTTGGCCCCTTAAATTATTTTCTTGGTGCCGAGGTGATTTTGACTTGGGTTGTTCCTATCCCAACAAAAATATATTCGGGATCATCTTTCTCACACCAATATGGATGGTGCCAATGCAATGATGACTCCATTTGCCATAAAGGATCTTCTTCAGATTCATGATGGATCTTCTCCTGTTGATCCGACTGAGTACCACCAAGTTATAGGATCTCTCTAATATCTCTCTCTTACTCGACCCGACATTGCCTTCCCGGTTAATAAGTTGGCCCAATTCATGCATAAACCGTCTCAACTTCATTGGACTGCTGTCAAATGCATTCTGCGTTACTTGAAGGGCACTCTAAACCATGTCATCCTCCTCAAGCGCATTGGGAATCTCACTCTTCAAGGGTTCTCTAATGCAGATTGGGCAGGTGATAAAGATACCAGATTCTCCACCTCTACCTATTTTATTTTTCTAGGTAATTGTCCTATTTCTTAGAGCACGCAAAAAGTAGTGTGTTGTGATTCGTTCCTCCACCAAGGTGGAGTATTGTGCTCTTGCTTCAACCACCTTTAAGCTTGTTTGGATTCACTCATTGTTTTACAAACTCAGTATTCCGATACCTAAGCCTCCACATTTGTTTTGTGATAATATTGATGCTCCTCAGTTAAGTCTTAATCCTGTAATGCATTCGAGGATGAAACATATTGCTATAGATCTTCATTTTGTTCGTGATATGGTCACCAAAGGATTGCTGCAAGTGTCTCATATCAGCTTACACGACCAGCTTGCAGACATTCTGATTAAAGCTCTATCTCGTCATAAATTTCAAACTTTGTGCACCAAGATCATCTTATCTGATGGCACACCTATCTTGAGGGGGTGTATAAAGGAAGTCATGTAGTTGTACCAGATTTCTTGATATTAATGAAAGTATTTTGCAAATTCTGTATAGGTTACGTCACCTTGTTCTCTTACGTTGGTTTATTTTATCCTTTTTCTTCCATATTTTAATACATGTATTTAACATTAGGACTCTATGTTAGTTAGGCTTTCACCTAGAATAACTATAAAAACCCAGAAAATAATAGTAATTAAATAAAGAGGGAAAGGAAAATTTAAAGGAGATAAAGCAGGGTTTGTCGACGAATGCCCCGACTTCATCGACGAACTCCCTTATACAGTTCGTGGATGAAGTTCAGTGTTTTGTCGACGAAAAGATACCGAGAGGGGGTGTTTTGGACCCAATGGTTCGTCAACGAGATCCCTACCTTCATCAACGAACTACCTTCTTCGTCTCGTCGATGAGTACACGTGGCTCATCGACGAAGCCACGTGTCAAGTCACCTATATATATATATATGCGAAAACCAAGTTTCAGTAAGGAAATCAAATCCTTTTTCCTTTCTCTCTAGAAAAACGTATGTTCTGACTTCTCTCTACAAATCTGACCTCATTTCTCCTCGGTTCAACGATCAAAAGTTATCACGACGATCCTGGGGAGATTCTCTACAACTTAACCAAAGTAGAATTTCAATTTGAGAAGTTTAGGAACCATTCTAAAATCAAGGTAAGTGGGTTATTTAAGAGTTATTTGGCTTGTAGGTTTTTTTGAACCCAGATTTGGTTGTAGATGTTATTATACTAGTGTTTGGGATGATTAAATTTGGGTGTTGTGAATTCAGGATTTTTGCGCTTATACTGCAGGTAGGTTAGAGAACCTAGTGGGTGTTATCAGGAACTCAAGTAAATGATAAATAGTTTATAAATTCAGGAAATGTGAGTATGGAAATTATTATGAAAATTTAATTGATTAACAGGGAAATATGTATGTGTATAATTTCAGGATTGTGAAATTATGAACGTCGTGGGCGTAAGTTAGAAATCAGTAAATCAGCCTAGTTTGTCAAGTAAGGGAAATATGTTATGCTGGGAATTTTAAAAATTTTATCAGTAATATATATGTGTGTTTTAGGTTAAATTTTACAAAATATAAATTATCTTCTTTATTAGAAAATACAGATTTCAGTATAAGGATTTTTATTTATTTAGTTGTGTGGCATGAGTTAATATCAGAAAAATTCAGGATTTATACAGTTTTTTAGAATATCATGATTTACAATATTTTGCACAAAAATATGTTTTACCAGATTTTACAAAATTATGAATTACAATGTATATACAAACAGAGATTTTACAGTATTTACAGAATATCATGATTTCTAGAATTTCAAAACCATAACATTTAGATATTACAGTTTATTCAGTTAAGATATTATAGATAAGATATTTTAGTTTATTCAGTTCAGATATTACAGATAAGATACTACAGTATTTTTATATCAGTTTTACAGTGTTATGGTTATTTTGGAATCATAATGAAATAGTAAGATAATTATATATATTTGTATTATATAATATCAGACCTTGATGAATTATTTCAATCAGATTCAGTCAGTAGAGCACGGTACCGTTGCTATTTTAAATCAAAGTGCAACCACATATCTCAGATAGTGTGTGAATTTTTCGTCAATCGTGCCTTGGAGGGATTACATGCTCCCAAGAATTATGGGTTGAGGTGGCTAGTTTGACGAGGGAGAGGTCAGTTACCGAGCCTTTGGAGGGATTGTAGTATGATCGATCTAATGATTGATAGAGTTTCAATTGACTTATCCTGGTGGGCCAACTAGAGTTAAGTCCCACCTACGGGCTGCACATCCCTGTCATGAGGGGTTAAATCATGACATACAGTTTTTCAGAGTAGTTTTCACATATACATATATATACAGATTTATAAGATAACAGCAGATATATTATAATACTAGAAGTATGATTAAATAGAAAGCTCAGATATTACAGGTGTATTTTAAGTCACATAGGTGTGAGTTATACAGTATCATATTTTACATGATATCTCAGTTTCAGTTATTTATCAGTAAATTATTTGTGTAAACTCAGTTGTTACACACTCTGGTAATAGTATATTTCTTCTTACTGAGAGTTGTCTCATCCCAGTAAATTAACATTTTTCAGGTGATCCAACTAGATGAGCAGATCGGGCTCGAAGATAGGGAGGTCGATTGCGCTGCCCTGTTTGAAGGGTAAGTGTTTTCAAGGAGAAGTATTTTGGGTAGACTCCAGGAGTTTTAATATATGAAACTGGAAAGATATGTATTTATGTACGTATATTTTGGAAAAATACTGAATTTTGGTATTACGTATATGGTTGTACAGTATTATGTTTTCCGCTGCATAGGTTTTCCCAATAGTCATTACAGGGGTATCAGAGTAAATGAATATCAGTCTATATATATTTTATTTGAAAAAAAAAATGGTATGAATTTTGGGTCGTTTAGATTTTCTCAGTCCCTAGTTCGCCTTATATAATACTATCCATATATTCCCAAAAATGTATCTTAAGAGTTTTTACTAAGCTTACTTGAGGAGCATAAGCCGTTAGTTGAGGTGTAATCCTAAGAGGGGGGGTGAATTAGATATGTAAAAATTTATTCTAGTACTTAAACAATTTTAACCATAATCTAATCAAATGATCTAAATATGCAAATGCTATCAATATTCACAATAAGTATGTATGAATGTAAATGTGCTTAAATTAAAACTTAAGGGAAAAGAGAATAAAATCATGTTTTTACAAGGTTTTTCTATCCTTACCTCAAGTAACCCACTTGAGAATTCCACTAAACACTCATTTAGTAGGTGAAGAAACCTCTTTCCTTCAGTAATTGAAGATGCCTTTAACAATTCCTCCTTCACTAGGCGGAGATGCCTCTCTCCTTTACTTAGGTGGAGCTACCTCTCTCCTTCACTAGGCGTAAATTCCTCTCTCCTTCAATAGGCAGAGATGCCTTTACAAAGTGGAATCAATAGAAGTTATAGTACAATGAATGCTCCAAACTTGAGCGGATAAGTACAATGAAAATATCAAACTAATACACTCTCAAATGATTATGAATGAAGCTTAATGAGTAACTAGAATGTGAGCACTTAAAAGATGAACAAAGAATTTGAAAAGTGCTTGAAGAGGTTTTTCAACAAAGATCAAAAGCTTGGATTCATGTATAAGTGATACCAATAGTAATACAAATCTCCAATCCTTTCCCATATTTTAGAACAAGTTTAGAAACTTGTATTTATAGGCAAGATAATGAACTAACCAGTTTATGACTGTTACGCTTTTAAAATAATTTATTCTTTTCAAAACTAACTGTTTTCTAGCCATTGTGGTTTGAATCCCGCTGAGTCGGTCGCCCAAATTCCCTAGAGATGAAAATCACGAAAGTCAATAGCCATCTTCGGTAGACTGACTTCTTGATTCGGTCGCCTGAACTCTGTGTTCGGTTGCCCGAGTTCCTCGAGCTAGAAGTTTGCAAGTCGGTAACCAACTCAGTTGCCTGAGCTCTGAGGTTTAGTCGCCTGAACTACGACCTAGAATTCATACTATGCACTTCTAGTGGCAATTCGGTCGACTTAATGCTCTGCTTCAGTCGCCTAAACTTCCTAAAGCCTCAAGACCCTTAGTTTTTCATTCCAAAAATGATTTAAACACTTTCAAATAATTTTTACACATTTATAAAATGATTTTTAATGAAATATAGAGTGCCTATGGTCCAATTAAGGTCACCTATGAGTTTCTTCATATAATCAAAAGTAGTGTACTCACATAGGTCCTATTAGCAATATACATAAGAAAAAATATTTTTATTTTTCAAGCTTGGACTTCATGAGCTCCATGATCATAGTCAATCTTCAAGCTTGATCCCTATAAGCTCCATGTTCATAGCCAAATACCATCATCTCGTGTGCTTCATGACTTCCATTTAGCATCTGTTATTGTGCTTAATATCTTGATGCATGTTTAAACACTTAATATAACAATTAGATGTCGTGGTTTGGCATTATCAAAATGATATGAAACCTAGATAGGCCAACATATGCACTAATGATATTTATTGTCTCTTGGCCTAATACCATCTTTATTTTTATAATTCTATCTCCTACTCTGTTTACATTAACTATGCTATCTTTTAAGTTTTTGTCTACAATAATTCCAATTTCATTCTTATGTTTTTCTTTTCTACTATACCAAAGTTTAAATGTTTTTCAAGTCAAAGAGTTTTGGTTTTTCAAGAAGCATGACAACTTGCAAGTCAAAGAGTCTTGGTTTTTCAAGAAACATTTATTTCATTTTAAGTTTCTAGACTCCACTATCATAATTATTCTAGTTCCTAGGCCCCTATTTCCTATGACAAACTATTTCGTAGGAATCTCATTACCTATGTTTTAAATGTTTTATTTTACTTTTGTATTTTCTTTAATCTCTTAAGAAGTCATGTGCAAGTCATGTGCATGCTCATGTAACGATATAAATATGTCATCACTTGTATTGTAAAAGAGATCTTTGCATAATCAGTTGAAAATGAAGTCTTTGCTTAAACTTGTGAATATTGTTCCTCCCCTTGTGAATGAGTAGTGTAAGGCTACATTCCGTCTCCCTAAAAATTAGGTGGTGAGAGACCACGACAACATCAACATCATTATCAACACTACACGCCCACTCCTTTTTCACAACTCACAGCCACAACCTTCCTCTAGCTTCATTCTTGACTCAAGATTCCTAAGGATCGACAAGCTTGTTCGTGGTACGATCGAGTACTAGTGCATCTTAGTGTTCGTCATTCCGAACCCTTTGGTAAACTCGTTTCAATTCTTTATTTGTGATTGTCTAAAACAGCCCCTAAAAGTGTCTTATAAGTCTTGAAACTCTACTCGAATCCTTGATTGAAAACCTTGTTCATTCTCTTTGAATCTCCCTAGATTTTCAACATGAACATGCTTGTTAGTATTGTGCTTAAGGATATTTGATTTGTATGCTAGGACTTGTGATCTAAGACTTTTAATATAACATCTTTTAAAGTAAACTTGATTACTTGAATGAAATGATCAACTAAGGTCTTTTAAACCAAATCATATACGTTTTCAAAATCTCAATAACTTGTGATCATTAGAATATGTTTGTGATCTTCATGCTTGGTTAATTCAATTTTTCTTGTAAATTGTAATATTGTGTGTGCCCTACAAAAAGGGTCAACAGCAGGACTAAGGCTACTTAGAACCGTCCTACATCACCCACTTAGTTTCTTGAAGGCAAATTATATTAATTTTTCTTTTAATCATTATGTCCACAATTTGCATGCTTTTACTCGTAAGTATTCCTATATTCCAAATTGTTAATCTAATCCTAATTTCTTAAACTAGCTTTTTTACATGCATGCTCACGTCTCAGAAACTCTCGCATATTTGAAACCATACCCGGGCATCGACACGGCGTGTCGCTTTGAGGTGACGACCTAACCTAGTGTCACGAGCTAAGCTTGTTCAGGGCATTATGCTTGCCTGTGACCACTTATCTCGTGTGCTTAAGATGGGTTTCCATCATGTAAATACTAGTGTAGGGTTATTTTCTGCTAGTAGAATCTTTGTAAGCCAAATAAGGCAGTATGACTCTTCGATCACTTTGATGTTTCCTAATGCCAGAATGATAATTACATAAAAACCTCTTTAGGGGAGGATGAGTGTTCATCAATTATTGTAAAACTCACTAGCAATTGTCAACGTACTTAGCCTACTTGCCTCTCTCGTTAAGTACAACATGTCAACAGAAGATTTGTTAATGAATTACGTTTGCTTCAATGTTTACTGCTTGCATGTCACGGCTTTCATGA
This sequence comes from Malania oleifera, assembly GCF_029873635.1. Lineage (NCBI taxonomy): Eukaryota > Viridiplantae > Streptophyta > Magnoliopsida > Santalales > Ximeniaceae > Malania > Malania oleifera. Next base: position 14,057,397 of record NC_080425.1, read on the forward strand.
ATTGATTATTGTTTCCGCTGCTATCTGAATGAATGTTAATGAAAGTGCTTCGTGGATGAATGTTGGTAAACGATAAGTTGGCTAGTTAAGTAAGAGTGTTTTAGCTAACGCCGCACAGCCCTTCACAACGGTGTGAAAATAGTCGGACCGTGACACCTAGTCTCGCCTACTTTTCATTACACCAAGGTGGCACAAGTGCAAGCATCACTCGTAGAAATGTCTTTAATTTAAATTTAAATTTATATAAGATGTAATATAATTATATTAAATTCATTTTAAATCTATTCAAATTTAAATTTAATATTTGAAGATTTCTCCAAAACGGAACGTATTGCGAAAAGAAGAAAGTTCCAGACTTGAATATTCATGACGTAAGGGGCAAATCAGTAATTGTGATTGTAGGGTACCTAGCCCTGGCACTTGGGGACGCCGTCCCAAAACCAGAGAGCCAGTTGGCCCAATCGTTTTCGTAGGCAGAAGAGGGGCAGGGCCAACGCGCAAGCAGCAACCCCATTGCTACACGTGGCAGCCCCATTATAAATTCTTTTTTTTTTTTTTTAAAGACATAAAAAACCAATTAGAAGGGAATTAGGGAAGGTTGGTGAGACATCACTCTCAATCCATCATTAATAAATTATAAAAGAATAAAAATAAAAATGGGCTCCACCCCGACGCGCACATATCCTCTCTTCTGCTTGGAGAGTCAAAAGAAAATCAAAGGCCCATTATTCGTTTTATTATTATTATTATTATTATTATTAAGGCCATGACTGAGACTGATAATTAAATAAATAATTAAACCCATTATTTAATTATATATAAATAATGGTGGGAAATTGGGAATGCGTGACCCCCCACCGCCCTGGGATGCGCGTGGCCCCTACTTTTAATGAATCCACGAGGGATCCATCTCAGCATTTGATGGGTCGGGTCGGGTGGGCCTTTCTTTTTTTTTTTTGTTTTTTGGGTACGAAATTTTGTCTTATTCCTTTTCTCTTAATGTGTTTCAATCTTTAATCATATGTATATTAAAAGCATATGCGTTTGTGGGCCCATGCCTCAACTCATTCAATCAAGTTGGGCAACCTAGTGTAACAAAAAACAAATAAAAGGGACAGCTGGGTCCGCGCGTATGGAAAGTTCGGAAAAGAGGAATCACGACGAATTTATAGTATATAGTTTTATTTTATATTTTTGTAAAAAAATATTTCTAAGTCCTAAACTCAAGATCTCCACGTCATGTAACGATAATTTTATTGTTGCCATTAAACTTCTTTTGTTAAAGCCTAGTATGATAAAAGAAATTTTTTTTCAGGATCATTTTAATATTTTTTTTTCTATTTTTAATACAATACAATTAAACAATATGTGGCCATGCATTTAAATTTATGTCTTTACTTTTGAGTTTTTATTATTGATTTTTAGGTCTTATACTGAAAATTAAAAAAAATACTTATTATTTTTTATTTGGGTAGGCGTGTGTAGAATCTGGATTAAATCAAAGAAATCAATCGAACAAAACTAATTTGGTTCATATGATTTGGTTTGATTTAGTTTAGTTGTAATTTTGGGAAGCAAAAAAAAATATTGACTCGGTTTTTTATTTTGAAAATTAAATTTCAATTTAAATCGGAACACACTTAAATTACTCATTCCTTCTCAAATAACCCAAGCCCGAAATAGTAAAATCTACAACAAGAGTATAAGTGAATCAAATCTACTTGTGAGTTACTTTGACAATTTGACTCTGCTAATCCCCTAATTCGACTTGACTCTATTCTACTTAATTTTGAATTGAGTTTGAGGTACTTGAGTATTTAATGTGTAAAGTTCAAACTTTATAATACTATTCAAGTCGAGTTCAAGCCTAATCGAACTTTGTAACTTTATTTTTTTAGTAGTTATATAAGTCATATAATATATATTTTATACTTATATTTAATTATATACATTATATATATATATATATATATATTTGTACATGTATTTAATGTTGACGTGAGTTGTGAATTAAGAAACAAATAAGAGATATTATAGGAATAGTTACAACTGCAAAATCTCTTCCATCGGATTAACCATAATTATGATTTTTAAAATTTGTATCCTAATTTTAGCATGATTATAGTCATAAAATCTGTATAGTCAATGATGGAGTTGTTAATTTCTATATATATATATATATATATATATATATATATATATATATATATATATATTTGTACAATGCCTCTGCAAATAGATGAAATATAAAAGATAAAGAATTTGACATTTAATATTAATTTATAATCGAGTTAAGTTCAAGTTTAATAATTTCGAGATTGATAGATTTCAAGTTGAGTTTCAAGTTTAATATTTTCGTCTCGACTTGAGTTGAATACACCCCCGATCATAGTTAATCCACTCCAACCCTCCTCCTTTGGGTCTACCTCTTACCTAACAAACTTTGGTCTACTTAGTTCTCAAAATTGACAATTAGGTCAGTTTTGTTTTTTCTGTAAACTAATAAATTAAATATTTCAATTCAAACCCAGTTTTTATCTTGAGAAATCGAAATAAAATCGATCAATTTGATTTGATTCCAAATAAAAGATTAGTCCGAGTCAATTTTTTTCCATGTAAAACCAAAGTAGTTCGATTTTTCAATTTTCCTACTCAAATCGGCAAACTTATATCATGATACAAAATTTGAAATTAATTATAGCGTCAGTACACATAAAACTACAAAAATAATCTGAAATAATTACTATTTCAAATGATGTATTTTACTAACCCCTATCGCATTAAGTTTGATTGATGTGGCTTAATAAAAAAATAAGGCACAAAAAATTAATGAAGGTCTTAATTAATTATAACTTTAGAAGAAAGGCTGTGAGCCTACATGATCTCATTATTAAACTGTTAATAATGGAGTGTACAATTTAGTCGCTTTTGACCGGCACTTAGTGTATGGTCTGTGTGGGTCCATTGTTCATTGAATGTCATTCCCTCATAATACACTTCCATTTCTCCCTATCAAACCTCGCTAGCAATTTCTACTTTTCAGTTTATAAAATTTTATTTGTCACAAGAAAATATAGGACAAGAATTGAAGTGATATGATGTGTCATCACTTGATAATTATGGGGAATAATATTATAAAAATATAAAATAAAATAAAAAAATTTAACGTGATTTGATAATATGCCTACATGCACTAAAGTGAGCAGCGGCTATTTTTATTATTGTTTAAAATAGGGTTATATCATATGTATTTATACTAACCCTAATTGTATAAAGATAGTCGAAAAATTTCTCAAATAACCTTGCGTTTATACCAATTGTTTAACCTCAATTCAAGCCAATTTACTAGTTTTTCCTTGTTTTATTTGGATTATTATACTATTAAATATAGTATTCAACCCAATTCGAATATTTTTTATCTGTTAAACATAATGTTCTAATCACCAATGCTAGGGTGTTAAACTTAGTGAAAGGCAAGTTAGCGATCCAAGAACAGAGCATGAGTTATGAAGATTTGTTGTCTGTGATATAATTATTTTGTAATCATTGATAGTTTTAGTAAAATGTCTATAACAATTTATCCTTCAATATAAAATTATTTTATTTTTAGTTTTCTATTAGCCAGCTCTTGCATATAAATTGGTTGGGCATATGTAATATTATTATTCATTTGTAACTTTGCTAATTCTTTAACTTCATTGACAATCTCAAAGGGTATGCAGTTTTCTTTACATCATTTAGAATTTGCATTTTAAACCTAAAAAGATTAACATTCAATTCTATGATTTCAGTTTATGAAATATAAGCTTTGAAATTTTAAATTATATTCTCTTTTTAACACTATGTTTTATAGGTCATTAGTATAATTTAAAATTATTTCATTATTATATATTTTAAGATTTGTTTGGCCATTTAATTTGCACAAAAAATATATTTTACAAACATGTTGTAGTATCTATGTATTTTTCTATTTTATTGGTATTTTTAATTTAATTTTTATTATGTTTTTTAATTTTTGAAACACAAATAAAATTATTTTGTCATGTTGGTATCAAGTGGTTAGACAAATTAGTTGGACTAGTTAATATGGGAATTAATTGGATGTCCAAATTGCTAACCAAATTTCCTAACTAAATTTGTTAAATCGATATCATTTACCTAATTAAACATATCTCAATTGAATGAAAAGGAGTATAAATGTCATTTTATTAAGGTTAAAATTTATTTTTCACGTGCATTTAACATTTGACTCATGTAAGGTTCTTTTTGTCGATAAAATTCAATCCGAAGGGGTCTTTTTACAGTTTTCAAAAGTACAGGGGGTGTATTGTCATATTTGGAAAACTCCGCAAGTATTATTGAATTTTATACTAACTTTAATGTTTTGTGAACGCCGCTTTTGTTAAGTACATGTTTTATTTAGATTTGAATATCAAATATAATAAGTAGTTTAGTTGTTGAGTACTCTAACAACCTTTGGACTTATTAGAAAACATTAAGTAAAGAAAATGAAAATATAAAAGAATTCACTTCTATCAAGGAAAATGAATAAAAGAAAACACATAGATAACAAATTAATGAACAAAATTATAATTTTGCACATCATTAATATTTTACTTTTCTTAATTTTTAATCATACAAAACAAAATTTTAGTTTTTAAAATCGTATTTTAGATAGAGAGAAAATATAATAAAAATAAATTTCTTTATTATTATTATTATTATTATTTTTTACTTTCCTGAGACAAATTATTAATCCAAACAAAGCCTAAAGAATTTATCTTGGCTCTAAACTAAAATATGGCAAATTAAAACAACCAAAACTAACATCAAAGAAATAAAGTAAAACAAGTAGCTATTTTACATTTTAGAATTAATCCAAAATTGAAATTTATTTAGCCTAAACTTTCATCCTTTCATGCAATTTTTATATGCATTCAATAATTTCTCTTGATTATTTTCTCATCCATCTTGAGGCAAGGAGGAGGAAAATGGTAAAAAATAAAGGAATCTAAATTAAGAAGAGTTATTCTATTGTTAATTAATCACCTAGTATTTGAAGACAATGGTTTCCTATTTTCCAAACTAGACTTTGGAAGCCTCTAAGTCTTCAATAGTGATTTGGACTTGTTGAAAAGATTCCTTGGACTTGTGGTTAATCTAAACAAATTAGTACAACAATTTAGTTCCAACACCCCCAATGACCCTTAGGAGACTTTTATGAAGAATGATTAGAATTTATGAAGTTTGTGATTGAATATTTGGGTGTATCTCCTTCTTGATTTGGTGTCACTTGAGGAATTCGAAAAATTCGTTTAGGTTGAAATTTTAAATGGTAAATATGTAGTGATCCTAAAAAAAATAAATAATAATAATTAAGATTAATTAATTATTATTAAAATAATTAATAAAAAATTAATTGGAATAAAGATATATATATATATATATATATATATAAGATTAATATAATATAAGTTATATATATATATATATATTTAAACAATATAAATTTTTTTAAAAAAAAGACGAAATCCTTCATGAAGTTTCTTTCCTACAGAGAAGTCGTAGCCCCCTCCCTCAGACGTTTCTTTCTCACTCTCCGTCTCTCTCTACATTCTCTCTCCCACTCTCTTCAATTTCTTGACAGATATTCAGCTGATCGGGAAACGAAAGGTGTCGTTGGATTCCTAACTCCGCCATCGACATTTCTACTGTAGCAGATTTATTGTGGGAGTGGCGTAGACACCATTCCTGGGATAAGGTAACTTTTCCCTATTTTCTCAATCTCCTTAAATCTGCGGCTAAATCGACAATCGGGCACCACCACGGGGTCCTAGTCGCGATCGTCGTCATTTTGGTCGGAGTAAATTTCTAATTTGGGTTTCCTAGGCCCCACTCCAAAGCGAGAGTGAGATTTGGGGAATTAGGTAAATTAGTTATATTTTAGGGTATAATTATTTATTTAGAATTTTTGAGCTTAGAAAATATTAAAATAGTATTTTATTTAGAATTGATTTAATGAAATTAGGATTTTTGATTCAGGGTCCGGGTGAGCGCTATCATGCCCCAAACCCGGAAATGGGACCCGGGGGTGAGAAAGTAACATAACCTGTCCCTGTATTTGATAAAACATCCAAAGATACAATACAATGGATGAGGGTCCAACCCCGTGGGGTTCCCAGACACCCTAAACACATCCAATCACAATCATATACGCAGCGAAAAAAGGTCATTCTATATTAACATATACCGTACCATACCAGAGTCTATACAAGAGCAGAACATGGCTCTATAAAAAAGGTACAAATTGGGTGCCCAACACATCCCAAAATGGCAACCTATCATAATATAGTCCTAGCACTTACCCAAACGCTAAACATAGTACACCGGCCACTATGCTCCGTACACCAGGACGCTAGTTCCAGTTACTCAAAAGACCTGTAAAAATGTACATACAGCAGGGATGAGACACCTCTCAGTAAGGAAGAACACGGGTTATATCGATGTGTGACATTTGAGTGTTACCATGATACATCATACACGCAGTTAAATGCATTCCAGTACTAATTTTCACAGTGCATACACGCACCCATACACATACACATGATCAGTAATCTCGGTGTCGTCACACCTTTCGGCCCGAAGCCAGTCCACGACAATCCAGCATTGGCCCGTAGCCAACCCGCAAAGCACTGCGCCACTGGCACATAGCTAGTCCCCGACTCCCATGGCATCGTACCGGCGCTAAATTGGTGGATCCACACCCTTCGGCCTGATCTGCTGGTATAGGCTCACGCCCTCAGATATAGAGTTAGACACTCTTGCCTACGTGGCAGGCGATAAACACACGCCCTCGAATATAGAGCCAGACACTCTCAGTACCTAGACAATTCGGAACCCCGTTCCTACTAGCCATTTAACATATTACACACACATGCATGCTCATATAACCAAACAAACCACACCCATTTGGTAATCTAAATCATGGTTTTCCAAACAAATACAGTTTAAACAAGTCAAGGCATGGCCATCCCAATATCACAGTATAAATCAACATATACCCACGGTTTTTAACAAAACCAGGGATGCAGCCCGTCGCTCCCTTTTCCCAAAACTGTAACAATGAAAACCCATAGTTTTCCCCATTAGATCCCCCCAAATGAGTAGCCAAAACACACACAGGATCGTGGACCACAATTCCACTGAGTCCCATTTGAAAAATAACCAATATAAACATAGTTCCCCTTACCTTTTCCCCGAATAACAAATCTCGAACTCCAAGGCCCCTAAACAGCGAACCGAGTTCCAAAACCTACAAATTACAATACAAACATACTCACAAAACTGTTAACTACAAAACTACCGGATCAGAATTGAAAACCGAGTCTTACCTGATTTTATGCCGAAACCAGAAAATCTCCAAAATGAGATTCCGATCCATAGAAGTTGTAGAGAATCCTTCCACGATCCTCATAGTAACTTCAGACTTTTGATTCCATCAACAATCAGTGAAGAAATCTATAGAGAGAGAGAGTATGGAGAGGTTCAGATAGAGAGAGAGAGAGAGAGAGAGAAAGAGAAATTTGAAGTTTCTTAATGAAGAAGTAATGAAATTTCCAATTTATAGCCCTTTGACCCGGCCCAATTCGTCGACGAAATGGTGCCTTCGTCGATGAATCTTTCACTGACTTCGTCGACGAATCGGTGGCCTCGTCGACGAATCTGATATCTCCTATTTTTCCGAGACTCCTTGGCTTCTCCTTGTCAACGAGTCTCTAAATTTCATCGATGAGAAGAACAAAGGCTTCGTCGACGAAATCTGCCAAATTCCCAATTTTGCCCCTCTCTTATTTATTTAACCCATTTATCACGGTTCGGGTTCTTACAAGCGCCGCATACATTAGTTTGAGAATCATGTTGGCGTAGTTCAAGAAACCAAGTAAGGGAATAAATTAAGTCAGAATTTTCATGAAAATACTTATTATTTTGCAGCATTTTATTTCAGAAATTATGTATGCTATAAAATTATGTTGGAAAAATTACTGTTATTTATAAGGAATGTTTATATATATATTATCAAGGAAAATGGTTTAATTTGTGTGGCATGGGTATAAAATCTTATGATTTATGTGATGACAAAATGTTATGTTTTCATAACCTTCATACTATTATTGTTTTCAAAAAATGGTTAAAACAATATAAGAATTATATTTTTCATAATATATGTGAAATGGCACAAGGGCCGTAATTTATAAAATGGCACAAGAGTGGTAATTTATGAAATAGCGCAAGGGCCGTAATTTATGTAAAATGGCACAAGAGTCATAGTTTATATAAAATGGCGTGAGGGCCATTAATTTATATGATCTGATATGAAATGTCGGCGCAAGGGCCGTAATGAAAGATATGTTATTTTTATGAAAATATTATTATGTTAGATATTATGGTGAAACGGTTATATTCAGTATATGAAATACAGTATATGATATCAGTACTCGGATGACTTAGTTTAGTTCAGTTTAGTAGTACGGTACTGTAACTATATATGTATTCAGATTATGTTAGTGCTACCACAAGCCTCAAGGGGCTGTGGGAGATTGGCAATCGATGTGGCTTCAGTGTAGAGTTGTAGACGTCCCCCTGGCAGTCCAGACCAGGCTGGGACGGGCCCATTATACTTACAGACTTATATTGATCTAGCATGGTCGGCCAGCCAGTGCTAGGCCCCGCCTTCGAGCCGCACAACCTAGTCATGTGGGGGTAATACATGACATCAACTAGCTATTTATCATGAAATTATTTCACGTATTATACAATGATATAAGATGTTTTACATGTACAGATATATAGCATGACATGTATGCTACTTTCAAATATGTTTATTCAGTATATATCAGACAGATTTCTCATATATGATTTATGTACAGTATATGCTTATGACACGTGAAATACCCATATTGTCACACACAGATATTAGTTTATTTCCCTTACTGCGAGGTGTCTCACCCTAGTTTTAAAATATTTCAGGGAATCCAGGTAGGGGAGCGAATAGAGCTCTGCAGCGATAGTGGTCGCTTGGTGTACCCTGCCAGAATGGTAAGTCGTTCCACTAGGGTCAGATGGATTTTGGGGTAGTGATCCTAGGGAACTTTATGTTCATGTTGGGATGTGTGTATTTGAATATGATAGATTTTTGTATAACTCTGGTATTGTGTTTTTTGGACTATTTGATATGTATATGTTGTAGTCTTCCACTGCTAGGGTGTCAGGTTCATATGACAGGTTTATTTCCCAGCACCCACGGGTCTGGGTGGATTTTGTATGTGGTAGTTATGATTATTGGTAGGCTAATATATGGAATATATATATATATATATATATATATATATGAGGAAATTAGACAGGTCATTACAGTTTGGTATCAGAGCCTAGGTTGCTAGAATCTGTAAACTTTAGAGTGCAGTGGAAACAATACCAGAGTATAGGAATGAATTTTGATGAGAGTAGGAGATGGGTAGATTGAAATATAAGTAAGTTATTTTTTTAGAGGATGAGATTGGGAATTTAGGGTTCTATCTTGTGGCCTGGAGTTCCATAGTTGTTTCTGTATTTTTCCTGGGGTGACGATTTCAGGAAAACCATGAATACTACACCGGTTCTTTTTTTCTGAGTGGTAGGATTGAATCCTAAATTGGGATTGAGGATGAAAAAATGAATGGTTATAGAAGATTATTTTTGGGTCCTAGTGTGTTAAGTGTACTAGTGGTATTACGTAGCGTCACCCAACAGGTGATAGCAGAAATGACTAAGAGTTTAGGGGAATAGAGCTGCATGATTGAGCAGTTCATGCGTATGAACCTCCGTCATTTTTTGGAGGGTTGACCCATTAGTGTTTGAGAATTAGGTTCATGATATTGAGGACATGTTGGCGGTGCTGCAGTGTACTGAGGAGCAGCGGGTTCTATTCTCTACTTATAAATTGACAGGAGAGGTAGAGCGCTGGTGGACTGGTGTGAAGCTCCTGGAACAACAGAGGACGACGCCGATAGCTATTACTTGGGACCGATTCAGAGAATTTTTTTTTGATAGATATTTTCTAGCTATTGTTAGAGAAGCTAAGGTGGAAGAGTTCCTAAATCTGAAGCAGGGACAACTGTTAGTCCAGTAATATGCGGCAAGGTTTATAGAATTGTCTCATTTCGCCCCATTTTTTATACTTGATGAGGCAAGGAAGGCGAGACGGTTTGAAAGAGGTCTGAGGTGTGAAATCTACAGACAGGTTATGGTGTTGAAAATTCAGGATTTTGCTGAACTACTAGATAGAGCCGTTTTGGCTAAGGCCGGTGAGCGGTTGGGTGCTGAGGAGTAGGGAAAGAAGAAGAGACCTACGCCTTCAGGTTTCTAGTAGAGGTCTGGGTAGGGTCAGTGGAGAAGAGGAAACTATGGCAGAAGATAGAGACAGGAGGCTGGGGGTTGTGGGGTTCAAGCAGTGCAGTCTTACCCCATTTGTCAGACTTGTGGGAAGAGACACTTAGGAGAGTGTCGAGCAGAGGGTGTTGTCTGTTATTGTTGTGGTAATTTAGGGCACATGGCACAGGATTGTTCTACACCACCCGGTACTACTCCTGTTCCCAGGCAGTTCAGGGGAGGTGATGAGAATCAATAAGCACCATGGAAGGACCCATTACATGTTTTAGTTGGGCCTATCGTTAGAGCGAGATCCCAGAACATCAAAGAAATACTTCACGGGCTGATTCAAGATATTTGGGCTTATTCAAAAATGGGGCACTCCAAGCATGGCCCAAAGAAAGATGAAGACTTACTAAACTGAATTCAAGTTTGTGATGGAGCTAATCTTGCTTAATGGCTCTAATCTCCTTATTAATAATTGTGTGCTAATTCTAATATGGGATTTGACTTAATGGTGTATGGCAAGGCAACTTAGCTTGCATGGGTTTTTAGTAAGTTGTGAGAGTCATTAATGTGTCTAGTAAGTTGGTATATTTAATGTCCTTGTCTCCCATGTTTGTATGGGAATTGCTAAGTATTTAATGTTCTTGTCTCCCATGTTTGTGTGGGAATTGTTAAGTGTTTAATGTCCTTGTCTCCCATATTAGCTATATATATCTCACCATTGTAAGAAGGAAAAGAATGGAATAAAAAATGTGAGGCATTGAGGCTTTGTTTCTTCTTGGTTCTTTTGAAGAACTTTTCAAACTTATCGGGATTTCCCGTGGCGTTCACCAACGACTTATCAAACGGCTTTCCACCACCGTTTGTGGCGTCTTCCTTATACCAAGGTTCGTGTTTTGCACTAAACAACGGGTTGAGGTCGTATATACCAAAATTCTTGTTTGTCGTAAACAATGGGTTGAGGTCTACCATTCATATCTATCCAAAAATCTGAATTTTAGCTTTCTTGGTCAAGCATTCCAATATTGGTTGTTGGGTCTCAACGCGTGTCGTTTGAGGTTCGCATCAGGAGGTTTTCGGGCGCCTCGTGAAGGCCAGCAAAACAATGTGGCTCCAGCGAGGGTGTATGCATTGATGCCTGGTGATGCCGAGACCGTAGATGACGTCGTGACAGGTACCTTTACTATTTTACCATATCAAGTTATTATTTTATTTGATTTAGGTGCCACACACTTTTTTATGACTGCGGCCTATATTAAATTGTCTGGAAATGAGACCCAGTTGTTAGGGGTAGAGTTGGCAGTAGCTACACCTGTAGTGACCTGAAGAATAATAGTATTTTAATAATAAAGAGAGAGGAAAATGGAAACAAGAACCGAAAGAGGCAGTAGACGCGTTCGTCGACGACATTGCACTTTGGAGGTAATAACAATTTCAAGAAATTTCCAGGCTTCGTCGACGAGGTTCTGTCTCGTCGACGAGAAAATACTGAGAGAAGAATTTGGGCTATTCTAAATTTTGTCGACGAAGGGCAAGGTTCGTCGACGAAATTACTTAAGGACTCGTTGACGAGATGACATGGCTCGTCGACGAAGCCCAAAGTATAAATAGCCCCAAACTCATCATCATAGAAAATTAGCGCCGCTCTCTTCTCTCTCTCTTTCTCTCTCCTACGATCTCTCCCTCTTCGCTCTTCGATTCTGGCCCCATCAGTCGCCAGATCGACGATTTGAGGCCACCACAACGTTCCTGGCGGAGTTCTCTTCAAATCTATCAGAGCGGATCGTCGGTGGGACGAAGTTGGAATTCATCCCAAATCCAGGGTAAGGTCTTTTATTCAATTTTTGGCCTCCTGGAAGCTGTAGGAAATGATGTAGGCCAAGAAATATTGATATTATGTTTTGAAAAATATGATTTTCAAGGTGTTGAGTGGAGAACCCTGGGGGTGTAGGACCCGTTACAGTAAGGAGATTTTAGCAAGAGTCAGGTAAGGGAAATATGCTATGCTACGCAATTTTACTATGTTTCAGTATGAACTATACGTTTTTATCAGATGATTATTCACGATAGAAATTTATACAGTTTATCATTTATGTATAATATGTTTAAAATTTTTAGGTGGCTTGAGGATATGGGTATCGTAAAGAAACATGTTTTACAGTATTTTCAGGATATGATTTATAGAATATACAGCCAGTGGGTATGTTTTATAGTAATTACAGAATACCATGATTATACAGTTTATAGTACCATGATTATACAGTTTACAGTACCATGATTATACAGTATTCAGTACCATGATTATACAGTTTTCAGTACCATGACTTACAGATTACAATTCAGTTCAGAAATACAGATGATACAATTACAGTTTATTTCAGTGTCATGGTTAATACTGTTATTACAGAATCATGGTAAAATAGATAGTTGTATATAGAGATGTATTATATAGTATCAGACCCTGTTAGACCATACAGTTTACAGAGCACGGTACCGTAGCTACATACAGTTTACAGCGTGCAACCACCTATTCAGATAATACGTGGTAGTAGGTCGATCGTATAGTGCCCTAACGTGGACAGGCTCCCCATCAGATATGGGTTGAGGAGGGCAGATCAGACCGAGGGAGTATAGTGGTTTACCTTGGTCGGCCAGCCAAGGTAGATCCCACCTACGGGCCGCACAACCCTGTCATGAGGGGTTAAATCATGACACATAGTCATCCACAGGGAAGTTTTTAGTTATTATTATGTATATACAGATTTACAGAGATAGAGAATATACTTATGTACATTAGAAGTATTTTAAATAGTAACCTAAAATACTGATACATTAAGCAACATGGAAATGGTGGTGGTTTCTATTACTTGTACTGTATTTATAAATTCAGTTATACATGATTTTATAAAAACAGATTTTCATATTATTGTAACTCATCTGCCGCACACTAGCAATAGCATATTTCGTCTTACTGAGCGTTGGCTCATCCCAATTAATTTAACATTTTTCAGGTGACCTAAGTAGGCGAGCAGGCCAGGCTCGCAGATAGAGGGGCTGCAGTACTGCCTTGATAGTAGTGTGAGTATTTTTGGGAGTATTTTTGTATAGCTCTAGCCAGTTGATGGTATTCTAGAAAGAAGACATATATGTATATTTTGGGAAACACTTTAGCACTCTGGTATCATATATAACTATGTATGGTTATGTTTATTTGATTTCTGCTTTTCGTTGCTTAGGTTGATGATTGGGTTCAATCCAGTGTGGTATCAGAGCATTTTAAATGTTATAGTATATAAAAAAAAACCCAGTTAAATAGCAGGTCGTTACAACACCATCTAGATTAGTGATGAAATGTCAAAGGGTGCTTAAGGGTTATCCGATAGAAATCCAAGGTAGAGTGTTATCAACTGATCTAGTTGTGCTTGATATGCATGACTTTGATATAATACTGGGTATGGACTGGCTAGCGACGAACTATGCTAACATTGATTGTTATCAGAAGAAGGTGATTTTTAGACCACCCGACAAGCTAGAATTCAGTTTTGTGGGGTCGCAGGTGAGTTCCCCGCCCCAGTTAGTGTCATCCATGCAGGCAAGAAGACTACTCCTGGATGGGTGTCAGGGGTTTATGGCTTTCGTGAAAGAGGTGTCAGAGAATGAGTTGAAGCTTAGCGGCACACCAGTGGTTAAAGAATTCTTAGATGTTTTTCCAGAAGAATTTTCAAGGTTGCCTCTCGACCATGAGGTAGATTTCCCTATTGATCTACTTTTGAGGATGACACCAATCTCTAAAGCTCCGTACCGAATGACTCCAATAGAATTGAGAGAGTTGAAGAATCAGTTGCGAGACTTGCTGGATCAGGGATTCGTTCGACCCAGTGTATCGTCGTGGGGAGCTCTAGTGTTGTTTGTAAAGAAGAAAAACGAGTCTATGAGGATGTGTATAGATTACAGAGAAATAAATAAGGTGATGATCAAGAACATATATCCTCTACCCCGTATAGATGATTTATTTGATTAGTTCCAGAGTACACGAGTTTATTCTAAAATTGACCTTAGATCAGGTTATCATTAGGTGAAGGTAAAAGCAGAAGACGTCTCGAAGATAACTTTTAAGACCAGGTATGGGCATTATGAATTTCTCGTCATGCCTTTTGGTCTGACGAATGCTCCTGCAGTATTCATGGATTTGATGAACGAATCTTTCATCAGTATTTAGACCAGTTTGTCGTGGTTTTCATTAATAATATATTGATATACTCGAGGAGTTTTGAGGAGCATAAGCCACACTTACGACTAGTACTCTAGACGCTTAGGGAAAAGAGTTTGTATGCTAAGTTCAGTAAATGCAAATTTTGGTTAAATAAGGTGGCATTTCTGGGACACGTTATCTTAAGTGATGGAATTTCAGTGGATCCCAGCAAGATTGATGCAGTTGTGAAGTGGGTCAGGCCAATAAATGTTCAGGAAATCAGGATTTTCTTCGGGCTAGCAGGTTATTACCATTGATTTGTTGAGGGGTTCTCGGCATTATCAGGGCCTCTAACGCGACTGACAAAAAAAAATGTCAAGTTTGAATAGGATGATAGCTGTGAATAGAGTTTCCAAGAACTGAAGTAGAGGCTCATCACTACACTAGTGTTGATCATCCGATCAAGGGGTAATGGTTATGTTATCTACAGTGATGCGCCCTTGAAAGGACTTGGTTGTGTATTGATGCAACGAGATAGGGTAGTAGCGTATGCTTCTAGGTAGTTGAAAGAGTCTGAAAAGAACTACCCTATCCACGATCTTGAATTGGCTGTAATGGTACACACGCTAAAGATTTGAAGGCATTACTTGTACGGTGAAAGATGCGGGATATTCTCTTACCACAAAAGTCTAAAGTACTTCTTTACGCAGAAGGAATTGAATATGAAGCAAAGAAGATGGTTGGAACTTAACAAGGACTATTATTGCACCATCAGCTACCATCTAGATAAAGCAAATATGGTAGCTAATGCACTGAGCCATAAATTAGGGGGTGCAGCACAGTTAGCAACAGTAATTCAACATCCGATCTTGATGGATCTGGAGAGATTTGACATGGAGTTGGTTGAGTGCGATCATCAGGCTTTTGTTGCCAACCTAGTGGTGCAGCCTACGTTGTATAAAAAGATTAATGCAGCCCAGAAGAATGACACAGAGTTAGTGGAATTAATCGAGAAAATGCAGGATAGACAAGGGGAGGAATTCAATATTTTAGATGACGGAGCTTTGCGGTTCCATTCTAGATTGTGCGTGCATGCAGATGCCGATATCAGAAGGACGATCCTTGAGGAGGCTTATAGGTCCCTATATACAGTTCATCCCGATAGCACTAAAATGTATCAGGATCTACGAGAGTCCTTTTGGTGGAGCGGCGTGGAGAGAGAAATTTCCAAAATTGTGCAGCAGTGCCTGACATGTTAGCAAATTAAGGCTGGGCACCAGAGGCTCGCTGGCCAGTTGCAGCCACTTTTCATCTCAAAGTGGAAGTGGTGCCATGTTTCTATGGACATGGTGACTGGTTTACCACCGGCGCGATAGGGGCAGAATGCTATTTGGGTGGTCGTTGATAGATTGACAAAGATTGCTCATTTCATTCCCATTAAAGTCAACTACTCCATGGACAGACTGACAGAGATATATATTCAGGAGATCGTGCAATCACATGGAGTGCCAGTGTTTATTGTATCAGACCGAGACCCACATTTCACGTCACGTTTTTGGAGGAGCTTACAGGAGGCTCTAGGGTCTCAATTATCTTTCAACATGGTGTTTCATCCTCAGACGGATGGCCAGACTGAGAGGGTGATTCAGATCTTATAAGATATGATGTAGGCATGCGTGCTTTGGGGTAGTTGGACCCAGTATATGCCACTGGTAGAGCTTGCATACAATAAAAACTATAAAGCCAACATTGGCCTATATATGCGGGCATTGTCTAGTGGAGCACAACAATCACGAGCTATGTAGTTAGGTTTGCCATAGTTGTAGCACACAGTACTCCCACCCCGACATTCTCCCCAATGCCTCCAATTACATCTAGCACAAAGTGTAACGCTCTGGACCCGCCACGTGGGCCCGGAGTGTTAAGAGACCAACATGCGTCTCTGATACCATTCACGCAGTGGAAATATTTTAATTAACCTCAAACATAATATACCAAAGTTCTATAATTACATAAGCATACCATAAAATTAATATTACAATACCTGTATGAAATATATATTAAACATAGAACTAAAATACATATCCGATCTGATATCCACTCACAAAACTACTCCGCACAGGAGCTATCTAAGCTCGATCACCTAGATAACCTGAAAAGATTAAATCATCGACGGAGTGAGATACCTCTTAGTAAGGAAGAAATAATTTACAATAGTATGTGGCTAAAGTATTTAATATATAATTAAAATAACCATACAAACACATTCATACTCCAATAGTAGCCGAAATAACACACTCATAATCACACCATGGTCAATATCTCTGTCACCCAATCACATGCCCACATATCTGATTATTTTAACTAATAATTCCCAAGAATAGGGAAGTCTACCCGCCCATACAAGTAGATTCCCTCTACTCTAGCGCTAACACCAGGGCACTCACCTTTCTCAGTAAGCTCTCAAGTTATGTATCCAAGTAAAGTCTCCGAGAATAGGAAAGGTCACCGGCCCATACAAGTGGTTTCCCTCTACTCTGGTATCCACAAACAATTACCAGAGTACTCGCCTTCCTCAGCAAGCCCTCAGGTGGAGTAATCTACTTTACCCTAAATACTTAATTAAAGTTACTCACAAGCATTTCCATTTATTTCACAGAGTTCCACATAATCGTGCATACCACAATCAATCCACACAGTCTTCAATCATACCCACAAAGAGTCTATATCCACACAAAATGTAATCGTCCACATAGGACTATCAATCACACAGCATACATGTCCACACAATATTGGTCCACATAGGACTAATCAATCACACAGTATACATGTCCACAAAGGGCTGGTCCACACAGGACTAATCAATCACACAACATACATGTCCACACAGGATTGGTCCATACAGGACTAATCAATCCACACAGGTTACAAAACAAACACCCTGTGCATGGTAAATAGGTAAACAACCTCCTCATACCACAACCAATGTTTACCTTCTAATATAAATGCCCATATAACGACCTCCTCATACGACTGCCAACGTTATATGACGGATATACCAGGTACGTTATAACGACCTCCTCATACCACTGCCAACACTATATCGCAATTTACATGAACCACAACATAAATCAACAGCAAACCAATCATTCAACACATTCACAGCTCTACCACAATATACACAACATCAGTATCCACAATCAACTAGTATATTCAACCAACCAGAAATCACAGCCAACAATATTCACAATCACCACAAATTATCACTCCACAGTACTCGCAACCATTTAATTTTCAAAGCTATTTTCAGGCCACAAAATTTTTCCCATTATATTTTATATTTAAAAACAGTATTTTCAATATCAGCATGGTTCAGAAAATTATACCTGAATATGTAGAAATTATACCCAAAATTATTTAGTTTAAAATTAATAAAAATATTGTTATAAAGTATTTCCCCTTACCTGCTCCTCGGGAATTCCTGCTCAAAATTCGAACAAAACGAGACCCTGTATTCCAAAAATCTCAACTTTCTCAAATCTTAGAAAAATACTCATTTAATACTTCTTAGGCTCCAAATACCTCAAAATAATAATAAAACATTAAATTATCTCACTTATCTTGGTTTTGGGATGTTTCCCAAACTTCTCAAATCAAAAATCTGCTCCGCCTATATTGTGAAGAATCTTCCTAGGAGTCTCGTGGTAGCTTTTGATTGTCAAACCGAGCTAAATCCGACCCGAAATCAAAGATAGAAAGAAAAGGAGCAGTAGGTAGAGAGAGAAATAGAAGAAAAATAAAATTCCTCCACTAAAATCTAATTTTTGCCTATTTATAAGCAACTTGCCACGTGACCTCATCGACGATACATTTGGACTTGTTGACAAGCCCAAGAACACCACTTGTAGATGAGACTGGGAGCTCGTCAATGAGATTCGGAATGTGAGAACCTCTCTCGGTATGACAACGCTTAGAAGATTGCTCGTCGATGAGAAAATTCCAGCTCATCGACGAGCGCCACTGAAGAAAAATAAAAATCCTCCACTGAAATCTAATTTTTTCCTATTTATAAGCAACTTGTCACATTGCCTCATCGACGATACATTTGGACTTGTCAACGAGCCCAAGAACACCACTCGTAGATGAGACCGGGAGCTCGTCAATGAGATTCATAATGTGAGAACCTCTCTCAGTATGACAAGGCTCAGAAGATTGCTCGTTGATGAGAAAATTCCAGCTCGTCGACGAGCACCTGCTTATTACCCTTTAAAAATTCCTTTTCCATTTTCTTCTATTTCTCCTTTTTCCTTTTATCATCTTCCTTATTATTTTAAATAGTTAAAATTTTTTAGGTCGTTACACAAAGGGGGCGGGATGAATTCTCTCAGTAATCCTG
This sequence comes from Malania oleifera, assembly GCF_029873635.1. NCBI lineage: Eukaryota > Viridiplantae > Streptophyta > Magnoliopsida > Santalales > Ximeniaceae > Malania > Malania oleifera. The sequence goes on from NC_080425.1 coordinate 14,076,398, forward strand.
ATCAACTTTATCCGACCTCTGACCCCCAGTGTAGAGACCCAAACCCGAAATGAGATGGGTTCTTCGACGAAGGAGTCATGTTCGTCGATAAAGTCCTTCAGAGCCTCATCAACAGAATTCAGAGCCTCGTTGACAAGCAAATACCGAGCGAGTTAGAGAAATATTCGAAACTTGGGTTCGACGACGAAGGAATGGCTTCATCGACAAGCTGTGTGGCAGATTCGTCGACAAAGACGCCTCCTCGTCGACGAGTTGGACTTGGTCAAAGGCCCTATAAATATCCATTTTGGTTGCTTAGGAGCTAAGTTTCTTCCCAAAAGCTCTCTCTCTCTCTCTCTCTCTCTCTAACCTGCAGTTTTCCCTCTCTCTCAAAGATTCTTCGTCGTTCGTCATCCGTTTCTAAAAACGGAGGGTACTGCATGGATCAAAAGAGGAAACTCTACAATTCTAGCGGATCGGAATGTCGTTTCATAGATTTTTGGGTTTTCCCAAAAATCGAGGTAAGGATCTGATTTCAATTTTGATTGGATATTTGGATAGTAGTCAAAATTATAGTAGGGTTATGTTTTGTGGTTTTAGGTTTCCAAGATCCCGGGTTGTCAGTTTGGATCAGTTTTGTACGTAGTTTTGTTTCAAGTTTAAGGTAAGGGGAATTTGATTACAACAACATTTTTGGAAAACTAACGGCTAAAAAGCTAGTTTATACTTATATGTATGATTTAACTGCTTATTTTCTAAATTCTACCAAGTAGAAAAGTCGGTTTTACGATTTTACGATTTTTGGTAAAAACGAGAATTTTGGCGTATGGTCTCCAAACTTTACAAAAATCACTTATTTGCATTTAAACTATAGTAAGAGATGCTTAAATCCTTTACTTTTCCATTTAAATGAAGTTTACTAAACCTTTTATCATTTATAGGATTTTTGGATTAAACTCGTGTGATATATGTTGAAATGGAAATGTATGAATTTTCTATACTATGTGTATGAGAGATATAGGGACTGAAGTTCCAAATTTGTTATACTGAAAATGTGGAAAATAGAGGTAGGTTATACACCGAGCTGTATCAGTGAAACAAAAACGGGTAAACCGAGTGGATAGGCACGGGTTTGAACCCGATGTGATTATTTGAATTTGTGAAAATACTGGAATTGCACATGTTACTATATTTTGCTATAAATTGTATATATGATAAATGGAACCACAACTTACTGCCAGAGGAGTTGAAAGATACTCCAGTAAAAGGGGTTGAAAGATACTCCAATGTGAGAAGTTGAAAAAACTTCATTAATGGAGTTGAAAGATACTCCCAATGGCAGGGAATTCCTTAGCTGGAAGGGTACAGTGCAACCACACATGTAAATCAATGTGGGTACATAGATAGTCGGCTAGCAGGAGTAATGAAACCACTGGTGAAATAATAAATCAAATGGGAGCAGTCGAACTATATATTAGATACTTGACAAATGCCTGCACGAACAGGGCATTGTTGGAGATATCAATGCACAACCCGTGCCACGGGGTAAATAGGAAAAACATGTTATGACAAGCTGGTCGTTGTTCTAATATTCATATGCATGATTTAAATACTAGAATGTGCAAATAAATCTTATATATTGCAGTATTGTAAAGAAATGTTTTACGTATATATATATATGGGTTTTATTCAAATATGCACATGTGGTCACACACTGTTGTAACACTTTCTCCCTTACTGAGAGGTGTCTTACCCCATTATACAAACTTTGTTTTTAGGTCCATCAGGACATCGGTCCTAATTGCTTAAGGGACTTAAAGAATTATTTTTGGTTGTAGCATACGTAAGTAGTTTATGTGTATATTGAACTTAGTAGGAATGTCTCTTTTGGGGTTGTATTAGTGTTCTAAGTCTATATAAATGTATTTGTGGATACAACAGTAAACTTTGGTATATGTCTATTTGACATCCCGATGAATGTTTATGCTTTTTCACAACATTTACATTCCTGTTATGTATATGTTACACCCATATGTCCCTGTTTAGGGCGGGTTGTCTATGTATCTTGAACAGGTATATGTATTTTCTATAAGTGAGTGACACCTAGGTCCGTATTAAGGGTTGGGTTGTTACAGTTGGTATCAGAGCCATAGCCAGTCGGAAGTATGATTTGATTCATGCTGCCTAGTTCAGGATATGTGCAAAACCTAGGAGTTGCTAGTTGTGATAGTTTAGAATATACTAGAGTATAGGACATGGATAAGACCTTGAGTTTTGCTTTGTATACCTGGAGACGTGAATCCATTGATAGACTTCTATGTTTATTTGGATCAATCAAAAGGTTCAAGAAAATCACGGCAATACATTGACGGTTTTGTTTCCAAGTGGAAGGGTGGAACTTGAATTAGAATGAGAATGTCAAATTAATGGAGTATGTCAATATTGGGGATATGAATTTAAGGGATTGAGCCTATAGCATGATAGTACTAGTTGATTCTTAGGCTATTACCTTTCTTATGGATTCTCATAATTGTTTTTCAGGATGGAATTTAGGGATATTACTGCCGACGTGGGAGGCAATAGTAGTGGGGGTTCCGGACCTGAGGCTGGTGGTGACCCCACTAGTGTATTGTGTGATTTCGTATAGTAGGTCATGGCTGAGGTAGTGCGAACGAATAGAAGTCAGGACCGTTCTACAACTGAGATGGGTTGCTCCATTGATCAATTCACCAAACTGAAGCCTTCGGTGAAGTGAAGAAGGCCTGAAAGTTTCAGAGGGGTCCGAGGAAGGACATTCATAGGAAGACGTCAATTCTGGAGTTACAAGACTTTGCTATGTTGGTTGACAAAGCCATCGTGGTAGAGGAGTGTTTGCTTAAGGATGTAAAGGCCCATGTTCCGAAGAAGAGGCCAGTGCCTCCTAGTTCTTCATGTGGGGCAAAGCAAGGTAATTGGAAAAAGAATAGTGGTGGTATGTCTCAGAACACTACACATTTTCAACGTTGCCCTTTATGTGGTAGGAGAGACCTTGGGCAATGTTGGTTGTCTACGAGGGCTTGTATGCGGTGTGGTAGGTAAGGGCACCAGATGAGAGACTGTTCGATGCAGGGAAATAGTAGAGCCCCGTAATAGCCATACAGAGGGAATGCTACGACACAACGTGGCGGTCAACAGGGAGTACGACCCAGGCTAGGGTGTATTCTCTGACTCCTAGTGATGCTGAGAACGCTGGTGACGTAGTCACAAGTATCATTTACATGTTTTCTCATGAAGTTATTGTATCATTTGACTCCGGGGCAACACATTCTTTTATTTCTCGAGGTTTTGTAAAATTGTATGGATTAGAGGTACAATTGTTAGATTATGAACTAATGGTGGCTACATCGTCTAGATCTGTGGTCGGGTGTAGCAAGGTAGTTCGTGACTTCCCGGTTAAAATTCGAGGAAGGGTGCTACTAGTTGATCTTGTGGTGTATGACATGTATGACTTTGATATCATCCTAGGGACGGACTGGTTGTTTTCCAGTTATGCCAGTATCGATTGCCACATGAGGGAGGTGTTGTTTAGACCGCCAGGAAAGCAAGAATTTCAGTTCCTTGGATCGTGTGTGGATTCTACACCACGGATCCTTTCTACTATGCAAGTTAGAATGCTACTCCTTGAAGGGTGCCAAGGGTATCTGGCGTTTGTGAAAGACATGCTAGCAGAAAAACTGGAATAGGAGATGATTGCTATAGTATGCAAGTTCCCTGATGTGTTTCCAGAGGACTTGCCAAGGTTACCTCCGGACCGTGAAGTGGAATTTGCTATTGAGTTAGCTCCAGGCACGACGCTGATATCGAAAGCTCTGTATCGTATGGCTCTAGCTAAAATAAGAGAGTTGAAAGAACAGCTTCAGGAGCTGCTAGACAAGGGGTACATTTGACCCAGTGTTTCTCCTTGGGGAGCACCGGTCTTATTTGTGAAGAAGAAGGATGGGTTGATGAGGATGTGCATCGACTACCAAGAACTGAATAAGGTGACAATAAAGAATAAATATCCGCTACCCAGGATCGATGATTTTTTTTACCAACTCCAAGGTACACAGGTCTTCTCCAAGTTTGACCTACGGTTTGGGTACCACCAGCTGAAGGTGAAAGTGGAGGACGTTTTGAAAACTACATTTCAAACTCGGTATGGCCATTATGAATTTATGGTTATGCCTTTTAGTTTGACTAATGCACTTGCAGCATTTATGGATTTGATGAATAAGGTCTTCCACGAATATCTAGACCGGTTCGTTGTGGTATTTATCGATGATATCCTAGTGTACTCTAGGAGTGCTGCAGAGCATGAAGTTCATTTAAGGCTAGTATTGCAAATGCTTTGGGATAAGAGGTTGTGTGCTAAATTGAAGAAGTGCGAGTACGAATTACATTTCTAGGGCACGTAGTGTCTAAAGAAGGTATATCAGTGGACCCGAGTAAGATTGAAGTAGTAGTGGATTGGGAGAGACCGAAGAGTGTTTAGGAGGTTAGAAGTTTTTTGGGTCTTGCAAGTTACTACCATCGGTTTGTGGAAGGATTCTCTAGTTTAGCAAGTCCTTTGACGAAACTCATGCGGAAGAACGTGAGGTATGATTGGACGGATGAGTGCGAGCTGAGTTTCTAGGAGCTGAAACGGCGACTGGTCACTACTCCAGTTCTAACTCTTCCATCCAGTGATGGTGGCTTCGTTATTTATTGTGATGCTTCAAAAGGGGTCTAGGTTGTGTTCTAATGCAGCAAGGCAAGGTAGTTGCTTACGCTTCTCGTCAACTCAAAGAATACGAGAAGAACTACCTGACGCATGATATGGAGTTAGCAGCGGTAGTGTTTGCGCTGAAAATTTGGAGGCACTACTTGTACAGTGAAAGGTGTGAGATTTTTACCGACCATAAAAGTCTTAAATACTTTTTCACCCAGAAAGAGCTCAACATGAGATAGCGTAGATGGCTTGAGTTGATTAAAGACTACGACTGTACTATTAGTTATCACCCAGGAAAAGCTAATGTGGTAGTTAATGCTCTGAGTCGGAAGTCTATTGATGCATCAGTCTCAGCAGTGGAGGTTCAGCATCAGATCTGTATGGACCTTAAAAGGTTGAGTTTGGAGGTAGTAGAAGGAAAACATCAGGCTATCCTTACTAGCTTGGTGGTACAGCCAACTTTGTAGGAGAGGATCCGTGTGATGCAGAAGGAGGATCCCGAGTTGGTTGAAGTTACGAAAGGAATTCAGAAGGGGTGAAGCCGGATTTCAGTGTCTCCGGTGATGGGATATTAAGATTTCGCGGCAGGGTTTGTGTATCGAATGATGTTGTGATTAAACGGGTCATTCTAGAGGAGGCACATCGTTCACTTTACACTGTACATCATGGTAGTACGAAAATGTACCAGGATTTAAGGGAATCTTTCTGGTGGTCTAACATGAAAAGAGAGATTGCCCGTTTTGTAGAGTAATGCCTGACATGTCAACGGATCAATCAGAACATTAGAAAGTAACAGGACCACTTCAGCCACTCGACGTTCCTGATTGGAAGTGGGAACATGTCTCGATGGATTTTGTGACGGGTTTACCTACGGCGGTGCGTGGGCAGAATGCCATATGGGTTATAGTGGATCAGCTGACGAAGACTGCACATTTCATTCCAATCAGAGTCAGCTACTCACTAAATAGGCTAGCAGGACTTTATGTGCAGAAGGTGGTACGACTCCACGGTGTCCCTATTTCTATTGTTTCATATTGGGATCTGCGTTTTACATCTCGTTTCTTGAAGGGTTTACAGGATGCCTTGGGATCGCGACTGACGTTCAGTACGTCTTTTCACCCGCAGACGGATGGACAGTCGGAGAGGACTATTCAGACAATAGAGGATATGTTGTGAGCTTGTGTACTGGATTTTGGTGATAGTTGGATACGATATCTACCGCTTGTTGAATTTGTATATAACAACAGTTACCAGGCGAGCATAGAGATGGCACCTTGTGAGGCTTTGTATGGTCGTCGGTGTCGATCTCCGTTGTACTGGGATCAGGTAGGTGAGCAGAAGATACTGGGTCCAAAAATAGTTCAGCAGACCTCTGCGAAGGTCGAATTAATCAGGGAAAGGATCAAAGCAGCTCAAGGTCGACAGAAGAGTTATGCTGATACTCATCGACGAGATTTTGAATTCGAGGTAAGAGATATGGTATTCCTTAGAATCGCTCCGATGAAAGGGGTGATGAGGTTGTGGAAGAAGGGGAAGCCAAGTCTTCGGTATATTGGGCCTTTTGAGATCCTTGAAAGGATAGGTTCAGTTGCTTATTGAGTGGCTTTACCTCCAGCACTATCCAGAGTTCATGATGTATTTCACGTGTCTGTACTAAGGAAGTACATACTAGATCCATCACACGTACTAAGTTACGAACCTCTAGAGATCAGCGATGCCTTATCGTATGAGGAAGTACGAGTGCAGATATTGGATCGGAAGGTGTAGTAGTTATTTACTCAGGAAATACCTCTCGTAAAGGTATTATGGCATAACCATGCAGTGGAAGAAGCGTCATAGGAATTAGAATCTGAAATACGCCAGAAGTACCCACAGTTATTTGATGATATATAAGTATGTATAGTAGTGTAGATGGTATAGATTAAATGGTATGATCTTTGGGAGAGTTTTGTTTATGTATGTAATCTTCTGAAGTATCTTTTGTGTAACCACGATATTCTTCCACCATATGTGAGGGTATGTAATGAATTTGGGCCAAAGTCACTTTGTAAGTAACGATCGACTCTTTTGTAAAGCGGGACTATAAGAAAAGATTATGTTAGCAATTGTTAGTAAATTTCGAGGACGAAATTCTTATAAGGAGGGGAGATTGTAGAAACCTAAACCCAAAATGAGCTGGGTTCGTCGACGAAGGAGTCACGTTCGTTGATGAAGTCCTTCAAAGCCTCATTGACAAGCAAATACCGAGCGGGTCAGAGAAATATCCGAAACTTGGGCTCGGCAACGAAGGAATGGCTTCGTCGACAAGCTGTGTGGCAGATTCGTCGATGAAGACGCCTCCTCGTTGACGAGTTGGACTTGGTCAAAGGCCCTATAAATATCTATTTTGGTTGCTTAGGAGCTAAGTTTCTTCCCAAAAGCTCTCTCTCTCTCTCTCTCTAACCTGCGATTTTCTTTCTCCCTCTCTTTAAGATTCTTCGTCGTTCGTCGTCCGTTTCCAAAACCGGAGGGTACTGCGTGGATCAGAAGAGGAAACTCTACACTTTTAGCAGATCAGATCGTCGTTTCGGAGATTTTTGGGTTTTCCCAAAAATCGAGGTAAGGATCTGATTTCAGTTTTGATTCGATATTTGGATGGTAGTCGAAATTATAGTAGGGTTATGTTCTATGGTTTTAGGTTTCCAGGATCCCGGGTTGTCAATTTGAATCGGTTTTGTACGTAGTTTCGTTTCAAGTTTAAGGTAAGGGGAATTTGATTACAACAGCATTTTTGGAAAACTAAACCGCTAAAAAGCTAGTTTATACTTATATGTATGATTTAACTGCTTATTTGCTAAATTCTACCAGGTAGAAATGCCGGTAATACGATTTTACGATTTTTGGTAAAAACGAGGATTTTGGCGTATAGTTTCCAAACTTTACAAAAATCACTTATTTGCATTTAAACTGTAGTAGGAGATGCTTAAATCCTTTACTTTTCCATTTAAATGAAGTTTACTGAACTTTTTATCATTTAGCAGTTTTTTGGATTAAACTCGCGTGGTATATGTTGAAATGGAAATGTATGAATTTTCTATACTATGTGTATGAGATATAGGGACTGAAGTTCCAAATTTGTTATACTGAAAATGTAGAAAATAGAGGCCGGTTATACACCGAGCTATATCAGTGAAACAAAAAGGGGTAAATCGAGTGGATAGGCGTCGGTTTGAGCCCGATGTGATTATTTGAACTTGTGAAAATACTGGAATTGCACATGTTACTATATTTTGCTATAAATTTTATATATGATAAATGGAACCACAGCTTGCTACCAAAGGAGTTTAAAGATACTCCAGTAAAAGGGGTTGAAAGATACTCCAATGTGAGAAGTTGAAAAAGCTTCATTAATGGAGTTGAAAGATACTCCCAATGGCAGGGAATTCCTCAGCTGGAAGGGTACAGTGCAACCACACATGTAAATCAATGTGGGTACATAGATAGTCGGCTAGCAGGAGTAATGAAACCACTGGTGAAATAATAAACCAGATGGGGGCAGTTAGACTATATATTAGATACTTGACAAATGCCTGCACGAACAGGGCATTGTTGGAGATATCAGTGCATAACCCGTGTCACGGGGTAAATCGGAAAAACATGTTATGACAAGCTGGTCGTTGTTCTAATATTCATATGCATGATTTAAATACTAGAATGTGCGAATAAATCTTATATATTGCAGTATTGTAAAGAAATGTTTTATGTATATATATATGGGTTTTATTCAAATATGCATATGTGGTCACACACTGTTATAACACTTTCTCCCTTACTGAGAGGTGTCTCACCCCATTATACAACCTTTGATTTCAGGTCCATCAGGACGTCGATCCTAGTTGCTTAAGGGACTTTAAGAATTGTTTTTGGTTGTAGCATACGTAAGTAGTTTATGTGTATATTGAACTTAGTAGGAATGTCTCTTTTGGGGTTGTATTAGTGTTCTAAGTCTGTATAAATGTATTTAAGGATACAACAGTAAACTTTGGTATATGTCTATTTGAAATCCCGATGAATGTTTAAGTTTTTCCGCAACATTTACATTCTTGTTTTGTATGAGTTACACTCGTATGTCCCTATTTAGGGCGGGTTGTCTATGTATCTTGAACATGTACAGGTATTTGCTATGAGTGAGTGACACCTGGGTCCATATTAAGGGTCGGGTCATTACACCCAGCATCTCGATCTCCCTTCTAGAAATCCTATCAGACATCAATATATGAATTCGAAGATAGGGATCTCTTCTTCTGTTTTGCCTCTGCCTCACACTCCTGTATATTGATCTCAACTGCCATGACTCTATCCACCAGCTCAGAGAAACTCTGAGTCATCAATGCCACAACCTGAGCGCGTATCCTTATTCTTAATCCTTTCTCAAACATCCGAGCTTTCAGAGGCTCGTCCGGGACCATATGTGGAGCAAAACGTGATAACTCCACAAACTTAGCCGCATATTATTGCATCGTAAAGGACCCCTGAGTCAAGTGTAGAAATTCTTTTGATTTCGCCTCTCGGGTGGTAACCGGGAAGTATTTGACGAAGAACACCTCCTTGAAATGACTCTAGGTAATAGATGTATACCCTGGCCGCTGCTCCTCCACCAGTTTTTTTTACCTCTACCATCTTTTGGCCTCCCTAACCAGTTTGAAGGTGGCTGTAAGAACCCGACTTGATGTATGTAGATTGAATAAATGAAAAAGGGTGAAAAGGTAAATTTTGTAGGTTTCATCGACGAAGGCCCTCGTACTATTCGTCGCTAAAATTCAGAGTCTTGTCGATGAATAGATACCGAATGTGTTGTAAAATATCAGAATAGGGTTCGTCACCGAAGGAGCCGATTCGTTGACGAAATGTATGGAGGGTTCATAGACAAAGGAGCTGATTCGTTGCCGAAGGCGCCATCTCTTCGATGAGGTTGGACGAATCAAAAGGACTATAAATATCCTATTTTATTGCTTTATGGCTAAGTAAGCTAAAACTCTCTTTCTCTCTCTCTCTCTCTCTCTCTCTCTCTCTCTCTCTCTTCGATTCTTCCCTGTTCGACACCTAATTCGATGATCCGATATTACTGTGTGGATCAGGGGAGGAATCTCTTCGAGAATAGTGAATCAGATCTTTGTTTCGGGGATTTTTGAGTTTTGACCCAAAATCGAGGTAAAGGTTCGATTTCAATTTCGTTTCGATTTATATGTAGTAATAAAAACTATAGTGAAGTATAGTTCTTAGATGTTTAGGCTTTGGGAACTCGGTTCGTAGTTTTGGAGTCATAGAGTTCATATTTTGGTATTTGGGAAAAGGTAAGGGCTGTTTATATCAATTATTTTTGAAATCGGGATCGGTAAACCTATAGTTTACGATCGTATGTATATTTTGATTACTTATTTAGGAAAATCTATCGAGTACAAATGTATTTTCAGGTTACAGTTTTTGGGAAAATTTGGAGGTTTCTGGAATCATCTCTATCTTCTTGGAGAAACCATATGTTGTATTAAAAATGTAGTATTGAGATGACCGTACCCATATTTGTATTAAATTGTATTCTTGAACTGAAAATGATAGGATTTGCGGTATACCAAATAAGTGTGGAATGAACTGTTGTATGTAAAATGTTCCAAATTTTGTAAAAACAGCTAGGGGCGGCTAATTACCATACGCTGATGAGTATAAGGACATGAGTTCCAAAATTGTTCCAAGTTTTGTAAATTAGTTAGGGGCAGCTAATTACCATACGCTGAATCAGTTAGGGGCGGCTAGTTACCGTATATTGATGTCATGTCTCGGCTAATTACCGTGGGCGATAATGTCCGACTCTATATCCTAGGGTGCAAAATATCGCTTGTAATTTTCGACTGGTCACCGATGGGTGTGAACTACATTGTAGTGGCAACGGTATCGCTGTGAGGTTTCGGTTATCACAGGTTATTAGGTGCTCGTATTGGCATCGTTATCGTTGTGAGGCTTCGATTATCGCAGGGTAATTAGATGCTTAGTGTGACGACACTGACCGTATGTTTGGATATCGTATGTACTAGAACTGGATTGTGAAAAATACCGAAAATGTATTGAACTGTATTGTACTATATTATATTGTGTTATGTTTTACGCCGAAATAACACTCGTATGCCACACACTGATATCACACTGATATAACTTGCTTTCTTCCTTACTGAGAGGTGTCTCACCTCGAATTTACAAATATTTTTCAGGTCCTTCTAGTAGCTGAAACTAGCATCCTAGCGTCCGGAAGCGTGGGTGTCAATTGGCTGCGTTTAGTACCTGTGTAAGTACGGGTTTTGTAACCAAATTGTCATTATTGGGTTTTGTAGACACCCAGAGTATGTATTGTATTTTGGGAACTTATATTCTAGTTATGTATAGACTATGGTATGGTATGATGTACGTATAGAAAGAATATTTATGCTGCGTATTGGATTAGTATGGATATGTATGTGAATGTGTATAGGGTGTATATGAACCCCACGAGGTCGGACCCTCATTCAGTTTAGTATCATCTATGTTTTAATTGATACAGAGACAGGTTAGCTTACTATATTCACACCGGGGACACATCTGTGGGTTTGGGGTGTGACAGTGGCGTATTGTACCTTTTGTTCCTCAATACAGTGTAGCACAGTCAGGTGTTCCTCCATCTTCTGAATCCAATCCTTAGCTACAATCGGATTTGAACCCCCTTCAAAGTCTCCAATAATAGGAAAGGTTACTCGCCCATACAAGTAGTTTCCCTCTGCTCTAGCATCAACTGAAAATACCAGGGCACTCGCCTTTCTCAACAAACTCTTGGCAGAAAGTTTTACTTTGCCATATATATATATATATAATTAAATTAATATATATCATTCATCTTATCAGATCTCATTCCACATATTCGATACACGGTCCACACGAGACAAACATCATCACATAGTCCACATAGGACAAACATCATCACATGGTCCACACAAGACAGACATCATCACAAAACACATCGTGGCCCTCACAAGCACCACTAACCATCAGTACAAATCCCCATGACCTACTCGTAGTATATTAGTAGAACAACCTCCTCAGGCTTGCCAATGCTCTACCCCAATATATAATGATGATATACGAACTGCTCAGGCCTACCAACGTGATTACATCAAGGCAATATAACGAACTCCTCAGGCCTACCAACGTTATATTGTGATACAAACGAATAATCACACGCATACCATGTGACAACCCGAATAAAAATGGAATTTAAATAATAAAAAGGAAAGGAGATTATCAGAGGACTCATCGATGAAGTCAGGATTCGTCGATGAGGGTAGAAGAGAATTCATCGACGAAGACTGAATTTCATCAACGAAGTAATACTAAGAGAGTTTTGAGCCGACTGTATTTCGTCGATGAGGACTGAATTTCATTGATGAAATTATTGAAAGATTCGTCGACGAATGACGTGGCTCGTCGACAAATCCAGTTCTATAAATATAAAAAATTTGAATTTTTAATTTCACCCTTAAGCAAACTTTCTCCTTTCTCTCTCTCTCTCTCTCTCTCTCTCTCTCTCTCTCTCTCTCTCATTGATTTTGGGCCGGATTTATGCCGGATCGACAATTCGAAGTCACCACGATGCTCCTGGGGAAGTTCTCTCCAAATCTACTGAACCGGATCGTTGATGAAAGTAAGTTGGAAATCATCCCTAAGTTGAGGTAAGGTTTTTTAAGCCAAATTTGGTCTTGTGGTAGTTATAAGAAATGATGTACATGTAAAAATTTTGAAATTTAGTATTGTGAGTTTTCATTTTCAGGGTTTTGATCAGAAATCCTACAGGTGTTAGGCTAGGATATTTTAGGGGGCTTTCTCAGTAGCTAGGTAAGGGAATAAACTAAAGCAGTTACTTTTCACACAAACTATTATTATTTATGAGTGACTTAATTTCCTGAAAGTATTTACGGTATTTGAATATTATGGAATAAATGTACGTTTGAGAAAATACTGCTAATGTGATGAAATGTATATATATGTATGAGATGCCGGAAATTAAGATTTTTAGAATATAATATATGGTTTTATACAGAAAATGTGTGGCATGAATGTTATTTTCCATGAAAGAATATTATGATACGATGATGATATGAATGAAATATGTTTTGAGAAATTATGAAAGAGTACAGTACATTACAATGTTGAATTACATGATAAATGATTTATTTTTAGAATGATATATATGATATGTTCAGCACGAGGTCGTAATTATGATATGTTTGGCATGAGACCGTAATTATGATATGTTTGGCACGAGGCTGTGAGTATGAAATGTTCGGCATGAGGCCATAATTATGAAATGTTCGGCGCGAGGCCGTAATTATGAAACGTTCGGCACGAGGCCGCTATATTATCATGCACTATATGTTATCAAAACCCGAATGTTAGTTTAGTTCAGTTCAGGAGCACGGTATCATAGCTTATAGATCAGATGTTTATGATCAGATTAGTGCTAACCATCCCACGAGGGGGTGGGAGATGGATAGTCGATGTGGCTTTTAGTAGAGTGTGGACGTCCACCTGGCAGCTTAGACCAAGGTGTGGCGGGATCATCATACTTACAGACATTTTTGACTCGGCAGTGGTCAGCTAGCCATTGTCGGGTCCCACCTTCGGGCTGCACAACCCGTCATGGGGGGTAATACATGACATCAGCTAGCTATTCATCCTGGGTATGTTTTCAGTATTATCAGTTATAATAGATGCTTTATGTACGTTATGATTTATTAATAAATATGAAAATATATAAGAATTTAGTATGTTATGATGAATGTTTACCGATAAATGAAATGTACTGTATATGAATAATTGCATTAAATGTTCATGTTGCCATACGACTGTATTTAGTTTATTTTTCCTTACTGAGAAGTGTCTCACACTCGAACTTAATATATTTTTCAGGAGACCCTGAGTAACCAGCGGGTCGTGACCGCCGTTGAGTTTACTAAGCTACCCCGTTAGGAGGGTAAGCAATGTACTAGGATCAGAGTTGTTTTGATTATGGGATCCTAGATGTATTTTGAAATATTTTGGAAGAATGTAAGTAGATACAGTATTTTGGGAATGTAGATAACTCTGGTATTGTGCTTCTGGTATTATGTTTTATGGATGGATGATTGAGATTTTATACTTGCTGCTGCTTAAGTTTCTGCTGTGATTGACAGGTGTCCTTGTTACCCACGGGCTAGGGCCGAATTTTCCATTTATTATGTTATATTCTATTTTAAGAATTTGAGGTCGTTACATTTGGAATCAGCGCCTAGGATTCTAGGTTCTGTAGACTCTAGAGCGCAGTAGTAATAATACCAGAGTATAGGATAAGGAGATTTGAGGTCTGGTTTTGTAGGTTAGATGCAGGACTTCCGTGGTGGTTTATGTGATTTTCCTGAGGTGATGATTTCAGGAAAGTCATTGTAAACTATCGTCGGGTTGGGTATCTAGGTTGCTGGATTGAACCTTGAATTAAGATCAGGAGTGATGAGTTAATTAGGAAAATATATTATATGAGTTGAGTGAAATGTATAGGAAAGGAGGTTTTGAGTTAAGTTACATGTTTTTCAGGATGAACCCTGGTGGCAATAATGCCCATGCCAGTGGGAGTGAGGGTGCTGGACCCTCAGGCGCTGTAGGTAGTGATTCAAATGCTGTTTTACGCAGCGTGGCACAGCAGGTTATGGCAGAAATTGCCAGGTGTTCGAAGGAATAGGGTGGTCCATCGGCAGGCCACAGTAGTTCGATTGAGAAGTTTATTAAGATGATTCCTCCGGCTTTCTCAGGAGGGACAGAGACTGCAGTTGCTAAAAACTGGGTGCAGGAGATAGAGAAAATATTTTCAGTGCTGCAGTGTTCAAAGGAGCAGAAGGTGTTGTTTGCCACTTATAGACTGACGAAAGAGGCCAAAAGATGGTGGTCAGCAGTGAAACTTTTAGAGTAGTAGAGGACTATACCTGTGGAGATGACGTGGGAGCGGTTTAAAGAAATATTCTTCGACAGGTATTTTCTAGCCTCGTCTAGGGAGGCTAAGATTGAGGAGTTCCTGAATCTGAAGTAAGGACAGCTGTCAGTACAGCAGTACGCGGCGAGGTTCATCGAGCTATCTCACTTCGCCCCATACATTATTCCAGATGAGGTGAAGAAGGTACGACAGTTTAAGAGAGGCTTAAGGAGAGAAATATACAAGCAGGTATCGATTCTGAAGTTGCAAGATTTTGTCGAACTAGTGGATAGAGCCACTATAGCAGAGATTAGTTAGCGGTTGGAAGCTGAGGAACAGAGACAGAAGAAGAGATTCGCACCTTCCGGTTCCCAGTAGGGAGTCGGTCGTGCTACGTGGAAGAGAGGTGGCTATTATAGAGACCAAAGACAGAAGATCGAGAATCGCGGTTTTCAGGGTGTGCAACCATCTCCAGCTTGCCCATCTTGCGGGAAGAGACACCTAGGGGAGCATCATGCCGGGCGAGGTGTCTGCTAGATATGCGAGGAGCCAGGACATATGATGAGGGAGTGTCCGATGCAGTTTGGTGCTGCTCCTGCTCCTAGACCTGCACGAGGATGTCACCAAGCGCCACGAGGAGGCCAGCAGAGGAATATGGCCCCAGCCAGGGTTTTCGCTTTGACACTGAGTGATGCTGAGGCGGCCGGCGACGTGGTGATAGGTACTATTAATATGTTTTCATTTAAAGTTGTTGCACTTTTGATTCTGGAGCCACACACTCGTTTGTGTCCTTGGAGTGTGTTAAATTATGTGGGGCGAAAATGCAATCATTAGATGTTGAACTGTTAGTGGCAACACCGACTGGGTCAGCAGTGAGATGTAGTAGGATGCTCCGTGGTTGTCCAGTTGACGTTCAGGAGAGAATTTTATCTGCTGATTTGGTGGTGCTAGATATGCACGGGTTTGATATCATCTTCGGTATAGATTGGCTAGCGGCTAATTCTACTATTATAGATTGTTGTGCTAGAGAAGTGATATTCAGACCTCCAGGGAAACCAGAATTTAGATTTATAGGGTCACGAGTGCAATCTTCACCACAGATGATCTCAGCTGTTCAGGTAACGAGATTGCTCCAGAATGGCTGTCTGGGATTCCTAGCTTTTACGAAGGAAATGTCAGAAAATGAATTGAAGCTTATCAATACGCCTGTGGTGAAAGAATTTATGGACGTGTTCCCAGATGAATTACCAGGTTTACCACCTGATCGTGAGGTAGATTTCCCTATTGATCTACTTCCAAGTATAACGCCAATCTTTAAAGCACCATACCGAATGATGCAGCAGAGTTGGCAGAGCTGAAAGATCAGTTGCAGGATTTTCTTAATAAAGGTTTCATACGACCCAGTGTATCGCCGTGGGGAGCTCCAGTACTATTTGTGAAGAAGAAGGACGGGTCTATGAGGATGTGCATAGATTACAGAGAGATTAATAAAGTTACCATCAAGAACAAGTATCCTCTACCCCGTATCGATGATTTGTTTGACCAGGTCCAGGGTACACGGGTGTATTCGAAGATTAATCTTGGGTCAGACTACCATCAGGTAAAGGTGAGAGTGGAAGATGTATTGAAGACGGCTTTTAGGACCAGGTATAGACATTATGAGTTTTTTGTTATGCCATTTGGTTTGACGAATGCTCCTGCGATATTTATGGATTTGATGAATAGGATTTTTCATCCATATTTAGATAAGTTTGTGGTTGTTTTTCTTAATGATGTACTGGTTTATTCGAGAGATACATTTGAGGCAAGTCTTGCAGATGCTTAGGGAGAAGAAGCTGTATGCAAAATTTAGTAAATATGACTTCTGGCTCGAGAAAGTGGTGTTTTTGGGGCATGTTATCTCAGGAGATGGAATTTTTGTAGATCCTAGTAAGATTGAGGCGGTAGTGAATTGGGCTAGACCGAGGAACATCCAAGAGATTAGGAGTTTCTTGGGGTTAGCTGGTTATTGCGGTCGTTTTGTCGAGGGATTCTCAGCTTTATCAGGGCCTTTGGCACGACTGACAAGAAAGAATGCTAGATTTGAATGGGATGACAGTTGTGAGCAAAGTTTTCAGGAACTGAAGCAGAGGTTAGTCACAACGTCGGTATTGATCATCCCATCTGGGGGTGAGGGGTATACTATTTACAGTGATGCGTCCTTAAAAGGACTTGACTGCATATTGATGCAGCATGGCAGGGTAGTGGCGTACTCGTCTAGACAGTTGAAAGAGTACGAAAAGAACTACCCTACCCACGACGTTAAATTAGCTGCAGTGGCACACGCATTGAAAATTTGGAGGCATTACCTGTACAACGAGCAGTGCGAGATTTTCTCCGACCACAAGAGTTTAAAGTATTTTTTCACCTATAATGAATTGAATATGAGACAGAGAAGGTGGTTAGAGTTGATTAAGGATTTTGACTGTACTGTTAGTTACCACTCAGGGAAAGCAAACGTGGTAGCTAATGCACTGAGCAGGAAATCTGGGGTATCAGCGTTGACAGCTATGGAGATCCAACGTCCAATCATGATGGATCTAGAGAGACTCGACATTGAATTGATAGAGAGTAATACTCCAGTATGTATCTCTAGCCTAGTGGTACATCCTACGCTGTAAGAAAGAATTAAAGCCGCCCAGAAAGAAGACCTAGAGTTAGTTGAGGTAGTGAATAGAGTGCAAAGTGGTCAGGGAGAGGAATTCTGTATTTCAGATGATGGAGCTTTGCGGTTCCGTTCCAGACTGTGTGTTCCTACTAATGCTGACATTAAGAGGACTATTTTAGATGAGGCTCACCAATCTTTGTATACGGTTCATCCTGGCAGTACGAAAATATACAAGGATCTGCGAGAGTTTTACTGGTGGAGTGGAATGAAGAGGGAGATTGCTGAGTATGTAGCCTAGTGCTTGACGTGCCAGCAGGTAAAAGCTAAGCACCAGAGGCCGGCAGGTAAAAGCTAAGCACTACAGGTTGGCAGGCCAATTGCAGCCGTTGTTTATCCTAGAGTGGAAGTGGGATCATGTATCCATGGATTTCGTTTCAGGGCTGCCATCGACATCGCATGGCTAGAATGCAATTTGGGTGATAGTAGATCGGTTGACTAAGTCTACCCATTTTCTTTCTATCAAGATCGGCTTTTTCCTCAACCGATTGGCAAAGATTTACGTTCAGGAGATAGTTCATTCTCATAGGGTGCTTGTATCTATTGTGTCGAATCCAGACCCGCGATTCACATCACGATTTTGGAGGAGCTTGTAGAAGGCTCTGGGGTCTCAGTTATCATTTAGCACGACATTCCATCCTCAGTCAGACGGGTAGACTAAGAGGACGATACAGATACTAGAACTCCGTGTATTTGTTTTAGATTTTGGGGGTAGCTGGACTCAGTTCATACCACTGGTAGAATTCGCCTATAATAACAGTTATCAGTCCAGTATTGGCATGACACCGTTTGAGGCCTTGTACGGTAGGAGATGTCGATCTCCTTTGTATTGGGATGAGATAGGTGAGCGGTGAGTTGTCGGTCCAGAGCTGGTACAACAGGTGTACGATAAGGTTTGGCTTATCAAGGAAAGAATCAGTGCAACTTAGAGCTGACAGAAGAGTTATGCCGACAATCGCCGTAGGAATTTGAAATTTGATGTAGGTGGTCACGTGTTTTTGAAGATAGCTCCGTTAAAAAGAGTCATGAGATTTGGTAGAAAGGGTAAACTTAGCCCTAAATTCATCGGTTCGTTTGAGATTTAAGAGAAAGTTGGGCTGGTGGCCTACAGGCTAGCTTTGTCACCTACACTATCCAGGATACATGGCGTATTCCATGTATCTATGTTGAGGAAATATGTCTCAGATCCTTCTCATATTATCAGCTATGGTGAGTTAGAGCTCAGTGACTCGCTAGTCTATGAGGAGGTACACGTGCAGATTCTGGACAGGAGAGAACAAGAATTACGTAGTAAGAAGATTCCTCTAGTAAAAGTTCTATGGAGGAATTATGAGATAGAAGAGGCTTCTTGGGAACTCGAGGAGCAGATCAGACAAAAATACCTGCAATTGTTCTAGGAAGATCAGATGTAATTAAGAAATGTGAGTAATATATAATATTTCTTTTGCAGGCACATGTAATACTTTAGTTAGTATGTGATCTTTTAGTTTTGGGGGAAATTTTCTTTTAGTATATGTAATCTCCCAGAACTTGAGTTGTAACCACATTTTTCCTCCTCCATAAATAAGGGTAAGTAATAAAGTAAGTAGACCATTTTGCTTAAGGGATGATAAACTGTGTGAATAGTAAATTTCGAGGACGAAATTTTATAAGGAGGGGAGAATGTGACAACCCGAATAAAAATGGAATTTAAATAATAAAAAGGAAAGGAGATGATCAGAGGACTCATCGACGAAGTCAAGATTCGTTAACGAGGGTAGAAGAAAATTCGTCAATGAAGACTGAATTTCGTTGACGAAGAAATACCGAGAGAGTTTTGAGCTGACTGAATTTCGTCGACGAGGACTGAATTTCATCAATGAAATTATTGAAGGATTCTTCGACGAATGACGTGGCTCGTCGACGAATCCAGTTCTATAAATATAAAAAATCCAAATTTTTAACTTCACCCTTAAGCAAACTCTCTCCTCTCTCTCTTTCTCTCTCTCATCAATTTTGGGCCGGATTTATGTCGGATCGACAATTCGAAGTCACCATGACGCTCCTGGGGAAGTTCTCTCCAAATCTGCCGAAGCGGATCGTTGGTGAAAGCAAGTTGGAAATCATCCCTAAGTTGAGATAAGACTTTTTAAGCCAAATTTGGTCTTGTGGTAGTTATAAGAAATGATGTACATGTAAAAATACTGAAGTTAAAAACCGTGAGTTTTCATTTTCAAGGTCTTGATCAGAAATCCTACAGGTGTTAGGCTAGGATATTTTAGGGGGCTTTCTCAGTAGCCAGGTAAGGGAATAAACTAAAGCAATTATTTTTCACACAAACTATTATTATTTATGAGTGACTTGATTTCCTAAAGGTATTTACAGTATTTGAATATTATGAAATAAATGTACGTTTGAGAAAATACTACTAATGTGATGAAATGTATATATATGTATGAGATGCCGAAAATTAAGATTTTTAGAATATAATATATGGTTTTATACATCAAATGTGTGGCATGAATGTTATTTTCCATGAAAGAATATCATGATACGATGATGATATGAATGAAATATGTTTTGAGAAATTATGAAAGAGTACAGTACATTACAATGTTGAATTACATGATAAATGATTTATTTTTAGAATGATATATATGATATGTTCGGCACGAGGCCATAATTATGATATGTTTGGCACGAGGCTGTAATTATGATATGTTCGGCACGAGGCCGTGAGTATGACATGTTTGGCACAAGGTCGTAATTATGTAATGTTCGGCACGAGGCCGTAATTATGAAATGTTTGGCGCGATGTCGTAATTATGAAACGTTCGGCACGAGGCCGCTATATTATCATGCACTATATGTTATCAGAATCCGGATGTTAGTTTAGTTCAGTTTAGGAGCATGGTACCGTAGCTTATAGATAAGATGTTTATGATCAGATTAGTTATAACCACCCCACGAGGGGGTGGGTGATGGATAGTCGATGTGGCTTTCAGTAGAGTGTGGATGTCCACCTGCCAGTTCAAACTAGAGTGTGGCTGGCTCATCATACTTACAGACATTTTTGACTCGGCAGTGATCGGCCAGCCATTGTCGGGTCCCACCTTCGGGCTGCACAACCCGTCATAGGTGGTAACATGACATCAGCTAGCTATTCATCCTGGGTATGTTTTCAGTATTATCAGTTATAACAGATGATTTATGTACGTTATGATTTATTAATAAATATGAAAGTATATGAGAATTTAGTATGTTATGATGAATGTTTACCGATATATGAAATGTATTGTATATGTATAATTGCATTAAATGTTCATGTTGCCACACAACTGTATTTAGTTTATTTTCCTTTACTGAGAAGTGTCTCACCCCCGAACTTAATATATTTTTCAAGAGACCTTGAGTGACTGGTCGGTCGTGACCGTCGTTGAGTTTACTAAGCTACCCCGTTAGGAGGGTAAGTAATGTACTCGGATCAAAGTTGTTTTAATTATGAGATCCTAGATGTATTTTGAAATATTTTGGAAGAATGTAAATAGATACAGTATTTTGGGAATATAGATAACTCTGGTATTATGTTTTATGGATGGATGATTGAGATTTTATACTTGCTGCTGCTTAGGTTTCCGTTGTGATTGACAGGTCTCCTCGTTACTCACGGGTTTGGGTCGACTTTTCCATTTATTATGTTATATTTTATGTTAAGAATTTGAGGTCGTTGCACACCATATTATTTGTCACACAACAAACTCAATCAGCCAGTATTCACAACATTCAATATTTACCATAAGCTGTACTCATAGCTAATCATTAGTTCACAAATCAACAGTAAATTCATCATTCTATACTCATATCAGGTAGTTAAAATTATGAAAAATTGTATTCCTGCCACACAATTTCTTTTCCATATATATATAAATCAGAAGTTAATATTTTCCTAAATGTTCAACTATTCAAATAAATCATACTTAAATATAAATATTTTATATTTTCAAAGTAACCAGTTTAAACTTTAATAAAAATCCTACCATAATAAATTCCCCTTACCTGTTTCCTAGATTACGCCTGCGAAAACCCTGAAACGACGCCGACGATACTCACCCGGATCCTAATTCAAAAACTTGAATTTATCAACTCAAACTTCAACAAAATGCTATTTTATCACTCCCTAGACTCTATACATTCCATATTAACAATATAACTTAAAATATCCTATTTACCTTGATTTTGGGATGATTCCCAAACTCCTCAAACTAAAACTCTGTTCCGGCTAAGTTGTAGAGAATCTCCCTAGGATCAACGTGATAACTTCTGATCGTC
Source organism: Malania oleifera (assembly GCF_029873635.1). Lineage (NCBI taxonomy): Eukaryota > Viridiplantae > Streptophyta > Magnoliopsida > Santalales > Ximeniaceae > Malania > Malania oleifera. The sequence goes on from NC_080425.1 coordinate 14,098,115, forward strand.
AAATCGGGGAGAAACGGAGCCAAAATCTTAGAGAGAAGGTGGGAGGGTCGTTTTTTTTAGAGAGAAATAAAAGAAGAACAAATTTCCTTGCTTTAAATGTGATTTTCGCATATTTATAGGTGGCTAGCCACTTGGCTTCGTCGACGAGCCTAAGAAGACCATTCGTAGACGGGATCGAGGGTTCTTCGACGAATTTCAGAATACTTGGAACCTCTCCTAGGAAATCCTCGTCAACAAGACACACAAACTCGTCGACGAGAAAATCAACATCGTCGACGAGAAAATCAACATCGTCGACGAGTCCCTGCTTGATTCTTTTAAAATCTCTTTTCCCCCTTACTTTTATTTCCCCCCTATTCCATTTATTATCTTCCTTATTATTTTAACAGTTAAAATTTTTTGGGTCTTTACAATATATCTTTCCATTTCTTCTGGGATTAGCTCTTAAGCATCTCCATCTTGCTTCTCTTTTTCATGCTCAACCTTGTTGCATTGTAACACCCTTTCTTTTTTTAGTAGCTAAAGCTTTTGAAAACTTCATGAGGTTGATCCATGTCTTTCTCATTCTTTGACTACTCATAAAACAAACTATAAATTGAGTGCCAAATTCTTTAAAGGTTAAGATTAACCCTTACTTTAGACTCGTCTACCATGTTTGTGTAGAGTTCATGAGGGTGGTTGTGAAAGCTAGACACATGAATTTATGATGACATTTGAGATTCTGTATAATACCACTAGAGCCTAGAAGGTCTCTAGGTGGTCTATCGGGTCCATAATGTCATTGTAAGATTCTACAACTGGCATTGTACCCTTATTAGTAGATGCTTATCTGTTATTTCCTTTGTGAATGGAGTCTTTTCAATCACCCATCAAATTTGTGTTAACCAAATTTTTTCTTCCACAAACCTTTGATTCAACTTGCCAATTTTTGCTTTTAGCACGAGTTGGTTATTTATCATTTTCTCTCCATTATGGTTGTGAATTGGTAGATTGCAAGCCCCTTTTTTGACCTAAGGCATCACACCCTAAGAGTCTAAAATGTTCTTTGTGAGCAACTTTATATAATCTTACATGATCTGAAACTATTATTAAGGAGAACACGATCTAAGGGAATCCTAGATTCTTGTTCCTCTTATCAAGAGAGATGACCGAGATGGAAGAATACTAAAACATGTTCCCGACCACTCCTTGACCTACTATCCCTTTCTTATTATGGCAAGGCTATGAGCAAACCATGTTTTATAGCTTTGCCATAGATGACCCCATACTATTGATGAGGTTTCTAAGTAACCTTCTTGGTTAGGGGTCTCTTTGGTCTCAATGTCCCTATAAGGACAGAACAATGGGATGACTATGGTCGGGACTTTCAGAAAAATCCTCCAATGCTTATATTGTAAGGGCTACAAAAAAGAAACCAAATAAAACTAAGATGATGTTAGATAAAATTAAGCGTTAAGAGCTAAACATTGAATTCTAATATGTTTTTTTGTGAACTAGTTTTAAATTGAACTTAAACGAGTTATTGAATTTAAATATTGAATTAATTTTGACATCTAATATTTTAATGCTTGTTGTTTTCAAGATAACCTTCTCAACTCATAGGAGCATAAATATTTGATAAAATTTAAAAATAGTGATAGAAAATAAATTTTAAATTTAACATAAATAATATTTTTGTCATATATATGATTAATAATTATAAATAAAATAAAATAAAATAAATTATTTTCATAAAAATAAATTTTATTATTTAAATTTTAACTACCCGAGGTGTTGAGTGTTTTGCTACCAAATAGTATGATGTATGATTGATTGACTTATGTAGGCAGTTAGCTAAGACATAAACTGTATTTAGAGGTCATTTATCAACATCTAAAAATATGTTAAGACTTGCTTTCATCTTCTCCCTATTGACAACTACCTAGGAGTTCTAACTGTTACCCCACCTTTAGTGACAACTCATTTTAAGAGGCGATGCATGTACCTTCCTTGTATGTCATACATTTCTCCCATCTTAATAGAAGCCCAACAACACATGTTAGATTACACTATATACATATGAAGCAAATAAGAGCTCTCTCAATTGCACCTCCTGGGTTCGATTCTTCCCCTAGGCTCCTGATTTACCTTCTCGTGGTGTTGTGGGAGCAGTGTCACGGGGCGTGGGATTAGTCACGGACCGTAAAACGGACGTGAACACCCGGGTGATATCCAAAAAAAAAAAAAAAAAAACAAGAGCTCTCTCTAAAATCTCAATGCTAATTTTAGTAATTTAAATTTAAAATAAAATAAAATTATAAAAACAAATTTAAAAATTTTTACTATAGTTTATTAAATAAATAATATATCTATTGAAATGGCACACATAATTTAAGATATGATATTTAATACTCTTCTAAAATAATAGATTCATTAAATGTGTGGGTTGGTGCACAAATAAATTGCTCACTTTGTTTATAATTTATCCTAAATTGATCAATTTAATTTTACTCTTCATTCCCGATTCCATGCATTCCAAGGAACACACTATTTGTTAATAGTGTGATAAAAATATACTTGAAGTAATTTATTTCTATACAAAAATAAAATTTATTATTTAAATTTTAACCACTTGGGTGTTGAGTGTTTTGTCATTTTAAATTTTTACAAGTGATAAAATTAGAAAATAGACCTTTGAATTTCGTTTGATTCTATAAAAAATTTTAAGAAAATTCAGAATTACCCCCAAATAATATAATGTCTAATCAATTCACTTATTTAGTGAATTAATTTAGACATAACCTATATTTAGAGGCTATTTGGATCCAACATATGTACTTCGGGTACTTTGTGTTTTTTCCCCTTTTTAATCAAAGCCCAACACCACTGGTCTCTTGGATCCCAAAAATCTCAACGCTAATTTTTAGTAATTTTAAATTAAAAATAAAATAAAATCATGAGAACTAATTTTAAATTTTTTTCTACTATTCATTAAATAATAATAATATATCTATCAAAATGGTTCACATAATTTAAGATATAATATTTATTGGACCCTTTTAAAATAATAGATTCATTAAATATGTGGGTTGGGCCATAGATAAATTGCTCATTTTGTTTTAAAAATATACTAAATTGGTCAATTTAATTAGTTTTTGTTAGTAGTGCGATAAAAGTATATTTTAAATAATTTATTTAGAGGTTAGCCAAACTAAATTGAGCAATTATATCTTGAAATATAATAAGATAGAGTAAAGATATTATGTTTTCAATATACTATTGTCATTTTAGAATTATTTTATAATAATATTTTACTCTATGAAGTCATAAAACAATGCTTAAAGAGTTGAATAACATAAAATTTTCAAATTTTGTATTATTGCACAATAATTAAAAAATTAAATAAGCAATTATTGTGTGTCTCTCAAATGTCTCTGTAAGTATATATATATATATATTTTTTAAATTCTACCATCACATCATTTCAATGGTAGGGATAATACTAACTCATGTATGGCAAGGGTTCTTAAAAGAACTTGAATTTTTTTTGAAAAATTAAATAAAATAAAGAAACTAGTTTGAAAACCTCTTCTCAAACCTTCTTTGTCATCGTTTAGGAAACACTTTGAATTGACTAACCCTTTTCTTTTTTCTTGCACCTTTTGCCTTGCTCTTCAAACACCCTAATTATCTTTTCATTGGGAGAAATCAAAATATATTCACTAGATTTTGAGTTATGAAACCCTTTTCACTTATCTCTTCTTTGGAAATTTCAGGGTTTACACAATAATACCTCTTTGAGCTCAATAGACTAATTCTCTATTTATCAACATCTACTTCTTTGTTAGTGTCTTTTTTTTAATCTTCAAAAAAAAAAAATAAATTCTCCCATGCCTATTCAAAGAGTTTTCTTGGGATATGAGAAAATATGTTTCACAAAGTTTGAAGAATACAAGATAGAATGATATTGCTTAGAAAATTAATCTAAAAGCAAATAATTGCTACACCCAAAATTACTATCAAATTTAGTCTTCAATTTTCATGAATGCTATACTTACCTTCTAAATTTTACCTTTTTTTTACTTACCCATTGCTATGTGGGTATTTATATGCATGGTACAATCATTGAAGACAATAAATAAGAAAAAGTGTGATGTCCAGTAAGTATAACATTATTTTTTATTTTCTAATTCATCACCCCTTTTTTATTTGCTAATGATGCTTCACTGTCATTGTCATTATCCTTGAAAGCACTCCTTATATAAATTGGGTTCTTTAACTTCATATCTACTAGAACTTACTTTTAATGGGACAAATTTAAGAGTCTTATAATTTAGGGAATGGTATGTTATTTCCATAATTAAAGTAATTGCTTTCACAGGCTCGAGGTCCACATCCCTATCTCAAGAGATTGTAGAATTGACCATCTTAAATATCAAAATTAGCCCTCAAATTTATGAGGTAAGTTCACTGAAAACTAATTTGTGTAATTAGTTCAAATTTGGATTATTTTTATTTTACTACTTGACGGAGATCATAGTAGCATTATTCTTGTAATTTTTTGTTTTGGATTTCTTTTTTGTTAATATTTTTATGAAATATCTAGGGAATATTTCTAGGAAATTAGGGTTTCAAGTTTAGAAAGAGTATATATGGTTTTAATTTAAGCCCCAAGTCATCAAATTCCTTAATACCTAGTCACGCACTTTTAATTAAATTGAGTTTTTGTTATGTGTGCTTATAGACATTTTGATCCTTTGCAAGAATTGCCCTTCCCTTCCATGCACTCCATTTTCCTCTCTCTCTCTCTCTCTCTCTCTCTCTCTCTCTCTCTCTCTCTCACACACACACACACACACACACACACACACACATATGTTCTCTTTCGCATCTCTCTATTAGTTGGTATTGAAGTCAAAAGTTGATCCAAAATCTATCATGATCACTTTTTACTCATATCGTTGATTGGTTGTGAAAGAAATAAACAATATCGAGATCTTGCATCGTTGATTATTCATGAGAGAAATCAACAATCATCCGCAACCCACTACTATCAACCTTAGTTTTATGAGAAAAAACGCAAAATTTTTTCCCCTCAATCATCATCATCTTCAATTGAACCTTTACCATCTACTCAGCACCTTTTCTCTTTTCCTATTTATGTAATCTTAACCTCGACTTATTGCTTAGACTCGTAACTCTTCCAATTGTCATTGCCTGACAATTGTCATCGTCATCATTGCCATTATCATCCAACATCTCATATGCACTTATCTTTAGAAGGCCAATCACAAGAAAAAAAAAAAAAAAAAGGGAAAATAGTGAAAGTGGAGTGATTTCTCAATTATTATGACAATAGTTAGAGAAAGAAAAAATCTATAATACCTACTTGTAATGCAATTTTTGTACTTTAATTAGGGTAGAATTATGAATTAAAATTTTAAAATATTTTTATAGATATAGTGATCCCTTCCGAGCATCTTTTTCCCTTCTTTACTTATTTCTTTCATTTTAATCCCTTTATTTCTGAATCGCACTTGTCTAGCATATCAATATCATCGTAAATGCTTTCTTCATTCTACACATATCAATTAAATGCACATAATTATACGAAATTATATTGAGATATGAACCAAGCTTGGATTTTGCTACAAGTGGGTTTCGGTTTTGAGTGGCTTTGTTGTGAGGTTTTTTTCCCTACACTTTTGTGAAAGCAGCAGAGGGAGAAAAGTGAAATTATGAAACCCATGGAGTGCGAAAGTGAAATTGTAAGAATCTTGAAGGACTCCTCCGAAACTTCACTCTTTTCCAATGCAACATCCACAGGGTCAGGTGAGAAACAAATTTTGTTTTTCTCTAAAAGCGAGTTCGTGTTAGTCATAGACACACGGGAGCGTATGCACTGCATAGGAAAGTGGGAAGCGGCCAAAAAGTGTGCTCCATTAGAGAGATCGATATTGACCACCAAACCCTGTGGCCCTCCCTCTGCACACTGACATATATAATGAAGTCATGAACCTGAACCCAGCAGTCCTCGGGTTTTTCTCTAGCTTAGCCACGCTCTTCCCCGACCTTCGTCACTGGGCTCTGTCCCTCCCTCTCTCTCTCTCTCTCTCTTCTCCCATAAACTTCCATGCTCTTACACAGATTTAGCAAGGCAATCAGAAAACGTAACGCCAACGTACTGGCCACACTTTCCACCACACCACAACTACCCCTGTGCAGCTCATGAACCCCATCCTTCATTTCCTAGCTATTCCCTTACCAAACCCATAAACGCTCCTCAACAAGCTCGTAAACTACCCCATTTCACAGCAAGCCCATAAACCCCCCCAGACTCTGTTTTCTGTGTCTGCTTCTCTCTCTGTACAGTCCTTCACATGCATTCAAGCCGTCAATGAATTGGGTCTCTGCGTTTCATCATCTGGGGGGGAATGGGGTGCATGTTTTCTCGTCTGGCGGCGAAGTTCGCCTTCTTTCCGCCCTCTCCGGCGACCTATGCGGTGAAGAAGCGCGAGGACGGAAAGCTCGTGGCTGTTTCAGCGATGAACTCGCCGTCGATGCCGCCGGCGTTCCCACACGGCGACGACAACTCTCTCGATGTTTTGCTTCTAGACACTAAGCAGGGGAACAGGATTGTTGCCTTTTATCTGAGAAACCCTTATGCTCGCCTCACTCTGCTTTACTCTCATGGCAATGCTGCGGACCTTGGCCAGCTGTACGATCTCTTTGTGCAGCTCAAGGTCAATCTCAGAGTTAATCTCATGGGGTTAGTGCTCTTCTACCACTATTAATGAATCTTGTGTTGGAGATGACTATTTTTCTCTCTAATCTACGGAGTGAGCAAATCTTATTACCTTTTTTTTTTTCGTCTCCTCTTTTTGAAAATTTTCAGTTTCACATGAATGGATTCCCGCTTTTCCCATGTGGCGATTTGTCTTTTAATCTTTATCTCCGTTGGATCTTCTGGTTTATGTTTAAAATACGTTGCTTTTTAGTCTGATGCAGTTTTGCGGTTTACCTTCCGTTGCTGCCCTCAGATCTGTAATCTGTGCTATTTATTTATAGTTAAATATATGAGCCTTCTGCATATTTACTTTGAGATGGGTTTTCCTGTTCAACAAGGTGAAAGTAAAGAAGGTGGGTTAATGGTTACCTAATTGATGAACAGTGTTTTCCGACTTTTTTTTCTTTATGGTATTTAATTTTTATATTTTTGGGGTTTGAAGTGATTGATTTTGACTGCTGAGCTTGGATGGAGACGGCGCTCAGTTTCTCCTTGAAAGTTGTGCCGTAGGTGACATGTTAAGATATAATCTGTCGACTACTTTCGTATCGATCTAGTAAATTTCTTGCAATGGAAATTTGCTTTTTGCTTGCGGTCACTTTATGACTTTAGAGCAGGCGATACTCCACGATTCTTCTTTTCATTATACTTCAAATATACGACCCTTGTATATACTACGTTTTTATTTTTATTTTTTCCCTTTTAATCTTGAAATCCGTTGTCCGAGTTTATGAGATTGACATAGTAAAGCATATTTAATTTATCCATTTGGGTGTCGTTCAACTGTTTCTCTCTACGCCACTTTTGATCCCAAGAGATTCAACCAATTCTGGATTTTAGTTACTGGGTCTTCATTCTGGTTTGCATTTGCCTCCTTTTTTTTGGGTGCAAATAATGAATTTTCACCTTTGTGTTTTTGGTTTTTTCCTTGAATTGCCCACGTATGCACCGTCATTATCTTTATTTGGCAGTATTTGATGTTCCATATCTTGATTTTAATATATGCAGATACGACTACTCTGGTTATGGAGGCTCTAGTGGTAAGGTAAGAGTTTTTTTTTCCCCTTCCTCTGAAGCCAAATAATGATTTTGTAGTTATATTAACATCTGCTACCACTGCAAATTTGATAACGTAATACCAGCAGTTTCCCTTCATATTGGCATCCCTGTTGATGTTATGCCAATCGAAACTTCATTTCTGGGTATCCAACCAGGTAATGGTAGCAAATTAGAATACCATAATAATTAAGAGTGTGTGTTAGCGCAAGGTCTTCTCTTGTTTCCAAATCCTCAATGCTAATTTGAGGTGTTTCTGAGTTTAAAAGTAGAAAATTACAAAAAAAAAAAAAAAAACAATTTTTAATGTATTGTAAGCAAATAGGCCAAAGTAAATAATATATTATGGTAATATGAAACAAAATTTAAGATAACATTGGATTTTATTTTTGGAAAATGGGAAATGCATTAAAATGCTAGTTATTTTTATTATGAATCTGTCAATCTTCGAAACATAGTAATAAGCCTCTCTTAAAAAAAATGAAACAAAACCATGTAGTTTTTTCCTTATCCCTTTCCTAAATTAAGAAACTAAAAGATCCCCTCTTCTCACTTGCTACCCTCGACATGGTTTTTCGGAGAATCTCCAGTACTCTCTCTCTCACAATGAACGGGCTGCACTGTGATCACCACCACCACCGGCTATTTTTCCCTAAGCCCCTCATCTCTCTCTCTCTCTCAGTGTTTGGTTGTGTTGCGGGATAAAATTGGCGGTGACCGGTGGGATTGCTCTCCGACTTTCATTGACTTGAAAAGGGGAAAAGAAAAAAGACTTGGAGGACCCGGGTTGTACTCTGGGGGGACTGTTGCGGGATAAAATCGGCAGTGACCAACGGGACTGCTCTCCGACCTCCGTTGACCTGAAAAGGAGAAAAGGAAAAAAAGTTTGGAGGACTCGAGGTGTAGTTCGAGGGATCACTTTGATGCTTAATTAAGGAAAATGCTTCAAAGAGGTTAAATATAATAGTAAGAATGGGTGCTGAATGACTTACTTTGTCCTCGTCCCTGTGTCCTTTCTTATAGTGGTTAGAGTTGACCCAAGGGGGTATGACCATTTATTGGCTAGTTATGGTGTGGGCGTGAATCGCTGTGGCCTTTAAGGAGCTGATGATAGCTTTTAATGGCACGGGCGTGGATCGCTCTGGTGTGCATGGAGTAGAATTCTCAAGAATAGCTGCCCTTGGGCAATAATGACCTTGATCATGGCTGTTCCTTAATACTCCATTATGATAGATGAATTGTTTTAGGGCTAGTATATTTGGGACATATCAGTTGTCTCCTCCCTTAGTTTCAAATTTCTAGAAGGAATTTTAAAAGTTGCTGTCTTCTCATATATATCAGTTGTCCTCCCCTTATTATTATTATTATTATTATTATTATTATTATTATTATTATTATTATTTTTTAAGGAATATCTGTTGCTCGGCTGGTTGACGTCAACCTGGTTCGGCTGATCCGAGCCGATGGTGGGGCTCAAACGGCTTGCTAAGCCGAGGGGGAGTGATACAACTTTTTCGAGTCGATCTGAGAGGGGTCGACTGATCCGAGCCGACGATGGGGCTCGAACGGCTTGTTGAGCCAGTCCTGACGAGATTTGGTTGATTTGAGCCGTAGTGACGCGCTGCTTATGTCGAGCTGATTGTTTTTGAATCATCATTCTCGAGGATTTGTGCTGAGCAGACATTTCCGACTAGCTCTGTTCGCTCGTTTGTGCCAAGTAGATCCTTCCGACCAGATTTTGCCGAGCAACCTCATGGGGGAATTTTGTTCCCCCCTGGCCCTTGCCGAGCAGCTTCTTGAGGCTTTGCTTTGAGCAAATTCTGCCGAGCAACTTTCTTGGTGGCATTTTGCTCCGGCTAGATTTTGCCAAGCTGATCTTGATGACACTTTCTTCTGAGCTGTTCTTTTGGAGTATTTTTTGTCGCGCTATTTTTTGAAGCATTTCATGGCACTCTTTGTCGAGCTTTTTGTGGCGGGTTGCTCTCCCTAGCATCTGTTGCCGAGCTGGTTGTGCCAAGCTGCTCTTTGAGGTGGTTTTTTTTTTTTCTTTTTTTTTGCCGAGCTGCCCTTCGAGTTACTTTTTGTCGAACTGTTTGGCCGAGTTGATCTTCGAGGCAATACTTGCCGAGTTGGCTGTGCCGAGCCACCCTTCGAGGCACTTTATGCCAAGCTGCCCTTTGAGGCACTTTTTGCCGAGCTATTCTTCGAGACATTTTTTGTTGAGTTAGGCTTAATGGCTTTTCTTACTGAGTTGGCTGTGCTGAGTTGTTCTTCAAGGCACTTTTTGCCGAGTTAGTTGTTCTGAGTTGCTCTTCGAGGCATTTTTTGTCGAGCTGGTTTGTGTCAAACCGCTCTTAATGGCTTTTCTTGCTGAGTTGGCTGTGCTAAGCTACTCTTTGAGGCACTTTTTGCCGAGCTAGCTGTGCCGAGCTGCTCTTCGAGGCATTTTTGCTAAGCTACACTCTTTGTTTGCATGTGAGCTTTGTTCTGCTAATGAGCTCTGCTAATTTGTTAGCTGTTGTGCGGCCTCACGAGCTGTGCTCGTCAATTGGGTCTTATTTGTCTAATGAGTTGTGCTTATTTGTTGGGTTGTTGTGTAGCCTCACGAGCTGTGCTCGTTAATCGGGCCTTGTTTGCCTAGTGAGGTGTGCTCATTTGTTGGGCTGTTGCGCGGCCTTATGAGTTGTGCTCGTCAATTAGGCCTTGTTTGCCTAATGGGCAGTCAATCTGACCGCTTTGAAGCGAGTTGAAGTTTTTTTCGATGTCCGCCGTCTTGCAAAATTTTAATAAATACTTGTCAAATCGGTTGTACCTCGAGAAGTAAAAAATTCTAGCACCATGTCAGCGTATGTATGGGGATTTGATATCTTTTCCCTTGAGATGCACACCTTGTTGATGCGTTCCCGGCTTCTTGAGATGCTAATTTTCTCGGGGATTCATGTAGGCTTTCTATATAAAGGTCGTGGGCTCCCTCATTTGCTTCTCATCTCATCCAAGGGACCTTTTTGGCTTCTAGGTACGCTCTCCTTCTACCCTTGGCTGCTTTTCTCTGCTTTTGTGTGACATTGTATGTTTGTCTTGTTCTTCATGTTCTTCGTTGTTCTTATGAGAAGTTTGCTTTTTTGATCTTTTTCTGCATAGTGTCTGTCATGTTTTTATACAAAATCTACTCGTTTGATCTTGTTTCGCACAGTATCTTCTGTGTTTTTGTGGGAAGTTCACCTGTTTGATCTATTTGTATACTTGCATAAATTGCTTGTTTCGTATTTCGATTTTGTCATGGAGTTCTCGGCTCCCCCAGCGAGGGCTCCCGTCACGGTGAGGAGTGCTAGGTGTGATTTGTCCTCCTCAGACATACAGAATGTCCGCTACTTCTTTGCTATTCCTGCAAACATTAGTATTAGGTTACCTACTAGCTCGGAGTCGGCTCTTGATCCTAGCCCCAGTGAACTCTATTTGTAAACAGACTATTTGGACTTAGGACTTAGACTTCCTTTTCTTCCTTTCATTTCTGAGGTGTTACGTTTTTACTGCATAGCCCCTTTGCAGCTTATTCTGAACTTGTACCTTTCTATGGTGTGTTTTGCTGTCCTCCTGCTCAGAAAAGGTCATCAGCCCACAGTGTCTCTTTCAGAGCTGCTTCCAGATGAGGACGCACTTTGTGGAGAAGGAACTATACTACTTCAACTTTTTGTCGGATTATAAACTTTTTACTTTGGGCAGCTCTTCTATTCACGATTGGAAGTTTCGATACTTCTTTGCATCCGGAGAGTTGAATCATATTGGGCCTCGCGTTTGGTCTGCTCCTCTTAATGGTGATGTTCTCTTCACTTTATTTACTTACTACGTATGTAGGAGTTATGTGTAGGTACATGTTGCTTACTTGTTTTTTCGTTTTCTTTTAGCTCGGGTGCGTCATATACTTCCGACGCTGTCTCCCGCTGAGCAGGCCACTCTAAAAGAGCTACGAGCCCTTGGTCGACAAGGGATAGTCCCTCACGAGGAGCTGCTCAAGGAGTGAGTCTTTTGTGTAGTGAGGGACTGGCCCCGTTTCTCCAAGTCTTATCTTATCTTTGATCTCATGATGTATATATTTGAATGTCCCTGCGGTTTTTTGTAGTCTTACCTCTTGTTCTCCCTTTGCAGATATAGAGTTTAACAAGTACGAATTTCTCATGGGTGAAGCTAAGAAACAAAGGGCGAGCAGGAGTACGAAGAAGAGGAAGGAGCTCGAGGGGGAGCTGTCTCAGAGGGAAGCGGCCATTGTAAGCGAGAGTGAGCCTCTTGCTGCGTAGAATGTTGCGGCAGCGCATCTTCCTAGTCCGACCGTGTTTAATGAAGCTATCTTTCCCGAGCCGACCCGTTCTGCTCCTGCGCTGCATAGGGCGGTTCACTTGGAGGATTTTGTGTAAGCGCAATGTTCCCTTCCAAACATTCTTTCTGAAAAGATTAGACATACCACATACCAAGTACCTTTGAAACTCATGTTTTTTGACTGTGCCTGTCCATCTCCCCCCTTTCTCCTTAGAATTTTTAACTTGTTCTTTCCTTTTGTTTGTTCTCAGTTGGCGACCATGACCTTGGCCGAGGAAAAAAAGGTTACCGAGATGTACCGGCAGACCTTGGATGCCAGAGAAAAGTACGTTGTTGCCCAGAATGATCCCCGTGAGGCCAAGTTTCGCGAGCGGGTCCTTTAGGAAGAAATTGAAAGGATCTGAAAGGAGGAGGTTCTTGCTGCTGCTACGGTTCTTGCTGCTGATGCTGTCAGAGCTGCGGTGAGGGAGTATAAGGATTCATCATGGTTCATCATGGACACTGCCAAAACTTATCGTGTAGGTTTCAGGAGGTGCTGGGAGCAGGTCAGGACCATGCACCCTGACCTTCTTGGTGGTGTGTGTTCACATGGGTACGGTCGTGAGAGTCCTGAGTTCGTAGACGAGATGAACGAGGTGGATGAGGTGGAGAAAGAGGTTGCAGAGGGAGGCAAAGCCAACTGATCTACTGAATAGTCCAACTTCATAGTTTTATTCAATATGATGTAATGCACTTTTGAGTTTCTTGGTTGTACAACTTTTGTATTTGAGACTTACTATTCCGTTGTACAACAGTTGGTGAAATGAAAAAGTCAAAGAGTAATATTTTTTCAGCACATTAAAGTTCCATGTATTTTTCAACTCCTTTGTCTCTACGTCCTCCAATTTGTATGTCCCCGACTTTATTTCCGCTGTAACTCGGTATGGTCCCTCCTAGTTCGGTTTTAGCTTGTTAGATCTTGGTTCTGCTGGGCTGGTTCGCGCCTTCCCGAGGACTAGATCTTTGGGGTGGAACGTTTGCACTCTTACGCAATTATTGTAGTACTTCACCACCTTTTGCTGGTATATTGCAATTCTCACACGCGCCTGCTCTTGCCTCTTCTCTAGGAGGTCTATCTCTGCCTAGAGCTCTTCATTGTTGTCTTGCTTGTGAAAGTATTGTCTTCGCTAAGAGGGGATCCCCACTTCAATAGGGATAATGACTTCTACTCCAAATGCGGGCATAAATGGGGTTTCCCCTGTCGCTGCTCGTTGGGTAGTGTGGTATGTCTAGATTATAGAGGGGAGCTCTTCCACTCACCTACCTTGCGCAGACTTGAGTTGTGTCCTTAAACTGTGTAGTATCGTTTGGTTCATGTTTTTCACATAACTATTACTTTGAGGATGTGCTACTGATGTGAACAAGAGTTTAATGGACTGGTCGGAGCAGAATTTCTTGAAGACTCATTATTGAACTGTCTCTTGTGGTCCGTGACTATGGCCCATGGGATTCCGAACCGGCAAACCACCGACGTCCACACAAATCGTGTGATGTTCCGCTCGATTATGTGAGGTAGGGCTTCGACCTCTACCCACTTTGTGAAGTAATCAATTGCCACCAACAGAAATTTCCATTGCCCGGTTGCTTGAGGTAGTGGCTTCAAGATATCTAGTCCCCACTGAGCTAAGGGGTAAGGACTGGTCAAATGGGAGAGGAGATTGGATGACATGTGTGGTATTCCCGCGCATCCGCTAGCACTTGTCACACTGTTTGACGAACTCGACTGCGTCCTTTCTCATCGTGGGCTAGTAGAATCCTTTTCGTAAGGCTTTGTGAACTAGAGCTCTGCTGGCTAGATGATTTCTGCATACCCCTTCGTGGATCTCCCTTAGTGCGTATTCTCTTTATTCATCACTTAGGCGCCGCAGGTATGGCAGCGTTAAGGACCGCCTGTACAACTCTTTGTCTATGAGTGTGTACCTTGGTGCCTTCCTCCTCATCTTTAGAGATTTCTTCTTGTCCTCTTGTAGGGATTTGTTGGGAGGTATCGCAGAAGAGGAGCTCTCCAATCCCCCTCGTTGACTTCAGATGTCAGCAAATCTACACTGCCCTCCTCGTATGAGGGTTTTCCGACTCGCTCTAGGTAAATAGCATCCATCCATTTTGGGTCTGTGGCTGAGGTTAATCTTGCTAATGCATCAGCCTTTGCGTTTTCGACCCTTGGCACGCGCTTTATATCGAAATGAGCGACTGCTTTAGCTTATTCTTGGGTCTTGGTTAGATACTTCTTCATTTTCTGATCCCTAGCCTCAAATTCTCCTTTCACCTGCTCCACCACTAACTGGGAATCACTTGATACCTTAATTTGTGCTACCGTTAGTGTCTCCGCCAAGCGTAGCCCTGCTAGCAGAGCTTCATACTCAGCATCATTATTTGTTGCTGAGAACTCAAACTTTGGTGCATATAGGGTCTCCGTATCGTTCGGTGCCGTGAGGATAAAGCCCGCTCCTCCTCCAGCTGCGTTAGATGACCTGTCAACGCGTAGCGTCCATATCTTTGATTTTTCATTTGTCTCGGGGATCGTTCGACTGTGAAGTCAGCTAGTACTTGGGCCTTGACGGCAAACCTTAGTAGGTACTGTATGTCGAACTCGCCCAACTCAATTGACCACTTCTTTATCCTTCCTGAGCTCTTTGGCCGTTGGAAGATTTGCCTCAATGGTTGGTTTGTCAACACAATTACCTTGTGCGCCTGAAAGTAAGGCCTCAATTTCCGTGTAGCACACATGATGGAAAAGGCTGCCTTTTTTGCTTTATTGTAATTCTTCTAAACTCCGCTCAGCACCTTGCTAGTGTGGTATATGGGTTTGTGTTGCCTACCTTCTTCTCGGACTAGGACCGAGCTGATCGCATTTGGAGTCGAAGTTATATACAGGTAAAGGTCTTCTCCTGCCTTTGCCTTTGTTAGTAGCCGCCGGGGTGGGGGGGGAGCCGAGATACTGTTTGAGTTGTTTAACGGCTTTATTTTGCTCCTCCTCACATTGAAATCCTCCTTTCTTCCCTAGTGCCTTGAAAAAGGGTAGGCCCTTTTCCCTCGAGCAGGAGACAAATCTGCTCAGAGAGGCTATTCATCCTGTCAAGATTTGGATTTCCTTCTTTGTTTGAGGGGCCTGCATTTCTAGCAGCGCCCTTATTTTGTCCGGGCTGGCTTCTATCCCTCTACGTGTCACCATGAACCCAAGAAAATACTATTGAATTTTTCATTTCACCAAATGTTGTACAACGGAATAGTAAGTCTCAAATACAAAAGTTGTATCACCAAGAAACTCAAAAGTGCATTACATCATATTGAATAAAACTATGGAGTTGGACTATTCAGTAAATCAGTTGGCTCTGCTTCCCTTCGCAACCTCCTCTTCCTCTGCCTCATCCTCCTTATCCATCTAGTCTACAGACTCAGGACTCTCACGACCGTACCCATGTGAACACACACCATCCAGAGGAAGGTCAAGGTGCATGGTCCTGACCTGCTCCCGGGACCTCCTGAAACCTACACGATAAGTCTTGGCGGTGTCCATGACGAACCGTGATGAATCCTTATACTCCCTCACTGTAGCTCTGGCAGCATCAACAACAGCAACCACAACAGCAGGAGGAGCCTCCTCCCTTTGGATCCTTTCAATTTCTTCTTGAAGGGCTCGCTTGCGAAGCTCAGCCTCATGAAGATCATTCTAGGCAACAATATACTTTTCTTTGGCATCTAAGGTCTGCTTGTACATCTTGGTAACCTTTTCTTCTTGAGCCAAGGCCATGGTCGCCAGCTGAACAAACAAAAGGGAAGAACAAGTTAAAAATTCTAAGGAGAAAGGGGGGAGATGGACAGGCACAGTCAAAAAACATGAGTTTCAAAGGTACTTGGTATGTGGTATGTCTAATCTTTGCGGAAAGGGCATCTGGAAGGGAACATTGAGCTTGCACAAAATCCTCCAAGTGAACCGCCCTATGCAGCGCAGAAGCAGAACGGGTCGGCTCGTGAAAGATAGCTTCATTAAACACGGCCGGGTCAGGAGGATGTGTCGTCGCAACATTCTCCGCATCAGGAGGCTCACTCTTGCCTACAGTGGTTGCTTCCCTCTGAGACGACTCCCCTTCGAGCTCCTTCCTCTTCTTCTTGCTCCTGCTCGCCCTTTGTTTCTTAGTTTCGCCCATGAGAGATTCGTACTTGTTAAACTCTATATCTGCAAAGGGAGAAGAGGAGGTAAGAGTACAGAAAACCGCAGGGACATCCGGATATATACATCATGAGATCAAGTGTAAGATAAGACTTGGAGAAACGGGGTTGATCCCTCACTGCACAAGGACTAGCTCCTTGAGTAGCTCCTTGTGAGGGACTATCCCTTGTCGACCAAGGGCTCGTAGCTCTTTTAAGGTGGTCTGCTCAACGAGAGACAATGTCGGAAGAATATGTCGCACCCGAGCTAAAAGAAAAAGAAAAAACAGGTAAGCAACATGTTCCTACACATAGCTCGTGCATGCGTAGTAAGTAAATAAAGTGAAGAGAACATCACCATAAAGAGGAGTAGACCAAACGCGAGGCCCTGTATAATTCAACTCCCCGGATGCAAAGAAGTACCGAGACTTCCAATTGTGAATGGAAGAGTTGCCTGGAGTAAAGAGTTTATAGTCGGACAAAGAGTTGAAATAGTACAATTCATTCTCCACAGAGTGCGTCCTCATCTCGAAGCAGCTTTGAAAGAGAAGTGCTGTGAGCTGATGACCTTTTCTGAGCAGGGGGATAGCAAAACAAGTAAGAGAAAAGTACGAGTTCGGAACAAGCTTCGAGGGGGCTATGCGGTAAAAACGTAAGACCTCAGAAATGAAAGGGAGAAAAGGAAGTCTAAGCCCGAAGTCCAAATAGTCGGTATACAAACAAAGTTCACTGGGGCTACGATCAGGAGCCGACTCCGAGCTAGTAGGTAACCTAATACTAATGTTTGCACGAATAGCAAATAAATAGCAGACATTTTGTATATTTGAGGAGGACAAATCGCATCGAGCACTCCTCACCGTGATGGGAGCCCTCGCTGGGGGTGCCGAAGACTCCATGACAAAATCGAAATACGAAACAAACAATTTATGCAAGTATACAAATAGATCAAACAGGTGAACTTCCCACAAAAACACAGAAGATACTGTGCGAAACAAGATCAAATAGGTAGATTTTGGATAAAAACACGACAGACACTATGCAAAAAAAATCAAAAAGGCAAACTTCTCATAAGAACAACGAAGAACATGAACAACAAGACAAACATACGATGCCACACAAAAGTGGAGAAAAACAACCAAGGAAAGGGTAGCAGGAGAGCGTACCTAACAGACAGAAGGGACCCTTTGGGTGAGATGAGGAGCAAATGAGGGAGTCCACGACCTTTATATTGATAGCCTACACGGATCCCCGAGAAAATTAGCATCTCAAGAAGGCGGGAACACATCAACAAGGTGTGCGTCTTGAGGGCAAAGGTATCAAATCCCTGTACATACGCTGACGTGGTGCTTGAATTCTTGATTTCTCGAGCCACGACCGATTTGATAGGTACTTATTAAACTTTTGTAAGGTGGCGGACATCGGGAAAAGACTTCAACGTCGCTTCGAAGCGGTTAGACTGATTGCCCATTAGGCAAACAAGGCCCAATTGACAAGCATAGCTCGTGAGGCCGCGCAACAGCCTAACAAACGAGCACAGCTCATTAGGCAAACAAGGCCTAATTAACGAGCACAACTCTTGAGGCGCGCAACAGCCCAACACCCACAGACAAACAAAGAGCGCAACTTAGCAAAAGTGCCTCGAAGAGCAGGTTGGGACAACTAGCTCGACAAAAAGTTTCTCGAAGAGCAACTTAGCACAACCAGCTCGGCAAGAAAAGCCATTAAAAGCGGCTCGGCAAAAACCAGCTCGGCAAAAAATGCCTCGAAGAGTAGCTCGAGATAGCCAGCTCGGCAAAAAGTGCCTCGAAGAGCAATTCAGCACCACCAGCTTGGTAAGAAAAGCCATTAAGACTAGTTCGGGAAAAACCAGCTTGGTTAAAAATGCCTCGAAGAGCAGCTCAGCACAGTTAGCTCGGTAAAAAGTGGCTCGAAGGGCAGCTCGGCATAGCTAGCTCGGCAAATATTGCCTCGAAGAGCAGCTCGGTAAAAAAAAGGCTTGATGAGTAGCTTGACACAATCAGCTCGGCAATAGATGCCAGGGAGGGCAGCCCGCCACAAACAACTCGGCAAAGAGTGCCTCGAAATGCTTCGAAAAATAGCGCGGTGGAAAATGCTCCAAAAGAATAGCTCGGAAGAAATTGTCATCAAGATCAGCTCTGCAAAATTTGGCTAGAGCAAAATGCCTCCAAGAGAATTGCTCAACCGAATTTGCTTAGAGCAAATCCTCGAGATGTTGCTTGGCAAGGGCCAAGGGGAACAAAATTCCCCCATGAGGTTGCTCGGAAAAATCTGGTAGGAAGGTTTTGCTCGGTACAAACCAGTGAACGGAGCTGGTTGGAAATGTCTGCTCGGCACAAGTCCTTAAGAATGGCGGTTCGGAAACAATCAGCTCGGCATAAGCGGCGCGTCATTGCGGCTTGGATCAAGTGAAACCTCGTCGGGACTGGCTCGACAAGCCGTTTGAGCCCCATTGTCTGCTTGGACTAGCCAACCTCCCTCAGATCGGCTTGGAAAAGCCATACCACTCCCCCCTCGGCTCGGCAAGCCGTTTGAGCCCCACCATCGACTTGGATCAGCCGAAGCAGGTTGAGGTCAGCCAACTGAGCAGCAGATATTCCTTATAATAATAATAATAATAATAATAATAATAAGGTAATAAGGGGTGGACAACTGATATATATGAGAAGAAGACACCGCAACTTTCAAAATTCATTCTGGAAATTTGAAACTAAGGGGGGACAACTGATATGCTCCAAATATACTATGCCTAAAACAATCCATCTACCATAATGGAGTATTAAGGAGCAGTCACGATCAAGGCCATTATTGCCCAATGGTAGCTGTTCTTGAGGAGTCAACTCCATGCACATCAGAGCTATCCACGCCCGTGCCATTAACAGCTATCATCAGCTCCTTAAAGGCTAGAGCGATTCACGCCCATGCCATAGCTAGCCAATAAATGGCCATACCCCCTCGGATCAACTCTAGCCACTATAAGAAGGGACACGGGGAAGAGGCCAAGGTAAGTCATTTAGCACCCATTCTTATTGTTGCATTTAGCCTCTCTGAAACATTTCCCTTAATTAGGCATGACAGTGATCCCCGGAGTACACCACGGGTCCTCGAAGCCTTTTTCCTTTTCACCTTTTTTGGTTAACGGAAGTCAAAGAGCAGTCCCGCTGGTCATCGCTGCTTTTATCCGGCAACAGGTTGCTTTGTAGTTGCCACCGACACAATACCACCATTGGCCACGACCCTAGGGTTCCTTGAGAAATATTGTTTAGAGTTTAAGTTATAACTACATTTGATTATGTTCGTCGCTTGACATGTTAATTACATATTTTTACCTTAAAACTACCGTGAATTGGTGAATTTAATTTTTTATTCTTAATTCATGTTCCTTGCATCCCATGGTGGAATTTATTTATAGACTAGTTGGTTGAATTGTTGAGCAATTAGCTGTTGAGATAAAATAGGAGAGCAAAAAGAATTACATTTATAATTTATTTTTGTTAAAAGAATTATATGTACAATTTATTTTGGTTCAAATAATTATATATAAAATTTATTTTTGTTCAAATAATTATATATAAAATTTATTTTTGTTATATTTTGAATTATAATTTTTATGAAAATATTCCATTGATAAAACTACGAACATGTATATTTCTGTGTTTAAAAAAAATTAAGTAGTCAATGTAAGTGGAAATGAAGATCTCTTGTCCTCTCCTAGGTTGTAGTTCTTTCTCTTCTCTTAGTATGTTTCATCTGCTGCGATAAAACAATGGAAATGATAGAAAACGAGGTGTAGCATTTTGGGGGTGACAGTTAAATTCTGGAACAAATTAGCTTGAGGGAAATTGATTCATGTGTAATTGTAGAAAAGGAAATAGAGAACCCCAGTTTCTATTTTATATTTCCCATTCGAGTTGAAATTTGGAAACATGCAATTCATGATGATCATGAATAGCAATTATAGGATTATATATGATAAATCTCTGCTTCTTTATATGAAGGGACTTGGTCTTCGACTCAAAGATCTGCTAAATTTATGATCTGGTGAATACTAAATGAAATACAACGGTACCATCTGCGAGAAACAAAGTTAGTAAATGCTTGGCTACAAAATCATTTGATGGAGTTGGTCTTTTACATAGTTGAGTTCCTGTAGGCATCTATGAATGGTGGATTGGCTAGCTCTTACTAGTTGGAGTTTCCTCTGGTTTAATATATCGTTTGAAAGGCATATCAATTGCACTATAAGTTCTTAATTGTGTTGTGTTCTTCTGCTTCAGCCAAGTGAATCCAATACATATGCGGATATAGAAGCAGTGTATGAATGTCTTGAGACTGAGTATGGAGTTGGCCAGGAAGACTTAATTTTATATGGACAGTCAGTTGGAAGTGGGCCAACCCTGCACCTGGCAGCTCGGTTGCCAAGGCTGAGAGGTGTAGTTCTGCATAGTGCTATTCTTTCTGGCCTTCGCGTGGTCTGCCATGTAAAGTTCACGCTTTGCTTTGACATGTATAAGGTGAGGACCTCATGTTAGTGAGCACTGTACCTTAATGTTGGTTAATTTATGGGGAATGTTCTGCCGATTGGGCAATTAGCATGTGTGTATATACAGCCACATCAGTTTGGTTTATATTCTAATATTTTTATTAAAGTCACTTTTATACCCTACAATTACTTTATTTGTTTTTAAGAATTCTAATTGTATCACTAGTTGGGGCTAAATTATCTCCTTGGTTCTAGTGAAAGACTTGGCCTCTTAATGAATTATCACATTGCAAGCAAAAAGTAAACAAAATTCTATGGATGTTGAGGTTATGGAAAATAATTAGGCAGACTGATTCAGACTTTTCTAGGCTGTTTAGCAAATGTCAGAATCAGACCATCCAATTAGCTCTCTGGTCTATCTGCAAATTTTTAATATATGTTTTTGAATCAGTTGGCCTTAAACCTGTGATTTATCATGGTCTGTGAAAACTTTCAAAAGGCTTGTGCTCTGTGACTCCATGTGTGCATGATACAACTGCTGGGTGCTAGTATGCTGATATATTGGTAACACCGTAATTGACCCTGTTAGACTGATCTAACAGCTAAGTTAAATTTGATGATCATGCATTGATTTTGGATTTTTATGCTTCATTTTTTAACCATTACTTGTCCTCGTAAATGCAGAACGTGGACAAAATCCGGAAGGTGAAGTGTCCGGTGCTAGTGATTCACGTAAGTACTCATGGACACTTAAATGATTACAAAGCTCTTATATTTTGGTAGTTTTCTTTGCCTTCTAAAGCTTGCTCAAAATTTAAGAACTTGAAACTTTGTATTCTAAATGCTTATATTTCTTTCGGGAAGTATGTTATCTTTTGGATGATTGTTGAAGCAATGAATTTTTATTTTTATCCTCTTAATTTTGTTCAATTGTATGATGGCATTTACACTGATGCATCATCCCATCAAATAAGGGTTGTTATCTATCCACCTTGTGGAATTTATCTTTGACCACAAACCATTACAATTTCTTGTGGAATTTATCTTTGACCAAAAACTTTTACAATTTAATGATTATGATTGGTGACCTACTGCTTTTCACTGCTTTGTTCTTCCCCCCCTCTCACCTGGGGATCATTGTGGTTGGCAAATGGGGGTGTGAAATTGTGTGTCAGTGCAAGATGGGAGTGCTTTCTTTTTTGAATTCTTGGGCATTTTAGTTTCATTTGTTTTTTGGGATTAATATTAGGTTAGAGCCATTTAATTGCAAACTGAATATCCGTCTTTGTGCCGATTATGTGCAAAAAAAAGGTATTTTTAGTCATTGGCCTATTGATTGAAGCAAAGGATATTCTTAGTTTTAGCTTCAGTACTGCCCTGTTTTACATTTGCTGGCAAGTTGGTGATTGTTTGGATCTCACTTTTGCAGTTCTTTTCTAAAAAATACTGAATTTATTAAGCGCTGATAACAAGTACTGTGCAAAAAAAGTGCTGAAGGTTGTAACTATTGTTTGGTTGCATTTAAAATTAAGTACTGATGAAATAAGTGGTGTTTGGACATTCAATTTATTATAAGTCCTGTGTGAATTTATATTTGTTATAGTGCATCAATAATAATTAATATGTTATAATACATAATAAATTATTATTTTCTAAATAATATTTTTAATTTACAATATTTGTATTTTTCTAATTAATAATTTAAATAATAATTATTTTAATTATAATTTTTAATTAACATTTAAATATTTTGTCTAATTAGGTATTTAGTTAAAAATTTTAATTAAAATTTTAAATATTTCCTCATTAACAAATTAATTAGAAAATTTGTGTGAAAGGGGAGAGGAGAATCTGGTGAGCAGCACCAAATCTGGCAGTAGACTGATGAGGGAGAGAGGCAAAGGTTGGGGGTGGGGGTGGTGCAATGGCATGGCAGAGCATAAACCACATCTGGCCATTGATGGTGGTCAAGGGCAGAGGACGAGGAAGAGGTTGGTGGCAAAGGCTTGAGATGGTGGCGGTGGTGCGATGAGGAGGAGGTCATTGAAGATGACTGAGGATGGAGGAAGAGGAGGAAGGAACGATGGTTGCATGAAGAGGAGGTCCTTGGGGTGGCCAAGGTGGGGGATGAGGAGGAGATGGTGGAGTAGCAACAACCTGCATATCACCACAATTGGGAGAGGGCTCGGTGAGGGGGGAGGAAGGAGAAAGAGAGAGGGAGAGAGCGATAGATAGATAAATGAGGGAAGTTACATATTTGTCCAGTTTTATTTGAAATTTACAGAATTGCCCCTGCATGTATTCAGTCCACTTTTGAGTTGCCAAAAAGCCATCTTCACTTGCTTTTCAAAATCCACTTCTAAGGTTCTTAAAAAAATAGTTTTAAAAAAGCACATTTGCAAAATACTTATTATAGTACAAGCCAAACACCACTCTTTCATGAAATTACTTATTTTAAGTCATAAGCACTTTTTTCAAGTGCTCCAAAATGGGAGCTTAGCTGTCTTAGTATTGGATTTTATTGTATTTGATTTGATTTGTTATGTATATTCAATTCTATTATATTGTTACTAATTACTACCGTATTGAGTTAGCTTTACCCCAATGTCTAAGTGATGTAGGAGAGGAAGCAGATGTTTGGTTGGATCATTTTGACCCAATTTGGAGAGCAAAATCAAAGAATATAATCAAGGGATTGTTGGGTTATGCGTATTTGAGGCTTCATTTGTAATATTGTGTTTTAAGGGTTGGTTTGTTATTTAATATTTTGTTTGGTGCATATGTGTAATTTCTTGTGTTTTAGGCTTTCTTATATGCAGGGTGTGAAAGCCATGTAGGAGTTAGTTTTTGTGAATTTGAATTGAGAATGGAATATGTTTCCCCCAATTGTATCCCTTTCTTCCTTTAATTTTCTTCGTCCTTCTTCCTCTTCCCTTCTCCCTGCAGTGCCTGCACTGCTGTTCTGTTCATTGCCCTTCACTCTTATTTCTCTCTCAAATTCCCTCGTTGCATTGGGCATACATTGCTGTTCTGCATCACTAAGATTTGTAACTATTGCATACTCTTGTATCTCTATTTAAACATGTCAATGAAGCAGAGGCAGTTGAGCCTCGCCGGAAATTTACCTGATTTCAGAGCATGGATCATAGTTCCCAAGCAAAAGGTATCAAAAATCTAATTTTATATTTCAACAAGCTCTGCCTTCCTAGCCTTGTGACTAAAGTTCATTTTGCCAAAGACACGACAACCAATGGCACTAATTGTCAATAAATTCAAGAGATCCTTCATCACCCTGTCACCTAAACTCCTCGGATAACTCATGACAAATTCTGGTTTTTGGTCTTCCTAATGTAGAAAATTACCCCACTTGCATCACATGATTGTTAACAAGCTTCAAACCAAGAATAAATTTGCTTTTCCTGACAAATCAGCCACAAGACTTGATGGTGACAGTTGAGGTGAACATACTTGGATGAAGTGTAACACAATGCTGCTATCTTGTATCTTCAGTTCCATTGCACTGGAGTCTAGAGCTCCATGATAGTGTAGCTTATTATGATGTTACCTGAGACATGATTGATCTGAAGGAGAGGTTCTCACAAGGTAATGCCCCCCCGCCCTCTCATTCTGAAATTGAAGTGTCAAATAGCTAATGGATAACATGAGGAATTGATTGCTGCTTTCTTTATGCCATGCTGAAATGTATGTGGGACGAACTTTTTTAGCTGAATTTGGACTTATACTCAACCACCCAAAAGTGTGCATAAATTTTGGAGATATGGAACGGTGTCTTACAACCCCCACCCTCCCCCTCAAACTCACACAACCAATATGGGATGACTTCAACAAGGCTATTGCGGAATGCATTTTGTATGAAACGACAACTTGCGCACACCATTATCCACAAGTGCACACGATTTTTGAAGACGAAGAATGCCTTAAAATTGCTACTTATTTTATTGTACGTAATTGCACTTGGTGCTGCAAAGGAATTTGTTGCCAAAAGATATGGGGAAAAAGTTAATCAATTCCTTGTGGGATTGAATGACACCTATTGCATGGTGCAAGAGAGGAGAACCAGCTATGGTTCTGTTTAAAAAATAAACCTCATCTATTTAAATTGCGGCCTTTTCTCTAAAGAATTCTATAAACTTTCACTCTAACAAAATTTGTTGTAGTGTAGATGAAGGTAGATAATTTCCCTCCCATATTGGCTAGCAAGCCTCTCTTAATACCTCGATGGCCAACATCAATTGCAGAAAATTTCGGATATGTAGAATCCTCCTTTGCTTGATGGGATGGAGAAAAAGCACCACAACCATATTGAAGAAGGTATCCATGTCATCCTCCCCCCCCCCCCCCCCTCTTTTTATTTGTGAATCTAGAAGGATGTTAATGTAAAAATCCTGAGTATTTTGGGGTAAATTAGCGAGGTATATATGTAAAGGATTGTATATTATTGAGAGAGATTCCTTTAGGAGGGAGATTGTTTCCATATTTAGAATTCCTGATTGTATTATAAATATTGCGTATTGGCTTGTACAAAATTATTCAAGAAATACAGAAAACCTATTCTGATTTCATGGCATCAGAGCTAGGGTTTCTAGACCTAGTTAGCAATGGTAGACGGCGCTGTCAACAACAGAGGGTCAAGCACCTCTGAAGCTCTCGACGGCGAGATTAAAGCCACCTCCATCGTGGGTTCGAATGGTCTAGACAACTCCTTTCCGCTCTTGGTGGAGAGATTAAACAGAAAAAAATTCCGTGAATGGGCTCAGTCCATCAACCTTGTGATTGAAGACAAAGGAAGGTTGGGATACCTTACTGGCAAGAGGAAGAAGCCCACCTCAACCGATGCTGCAGCTCTGCAGAAGTGGAGGTCCGAGAACCCCATGGTGATTGAATGGCTCGTAAACCCCATAAAGCTCTCAATCGGCAAAACCTACTTGATCTTAGCAACAGCGAAGGATGTTTGGGATGCCGCCTGAGACGTACTCGGATGTCGAAAGCTACTCCCAGATCTTTGAGATAAAGACTCGACTATGGCAAATGCGGCAAGGAGAGAGAGACGTCATCGACTACTACATGGAGATGACGAATTTTTGGCAAGAGCTCGACCTGAGTGTTGAGGAAGAATGGGAATGCTTTGGGGATAGTACTCGCTACAAGAAGAGACTTGAGAACGAACAAGTCTTTGATTTCTTGGCTGGACTCAAATGCAACCTAGACGATGTGCGAGAAAGGATTCTCGGCTGACGCCCTCTACCTTCGACTCAGGAAGTCTTCTTGGAGGTGAGGCGTGAGGAAAGTCGTCGCAAAGTTAAGCGAAAGGCGCTGACCGAAAATAATGGGTCTGAGATTTCGGCCCTAATCTCGAGAACTCATGCGGGTATATACCAAAAGATGCAAAAAAGGAGACCATGGTGTGAGCACTGCCGCAAGCCGGGCCATTTTAAAGATAATTGCTGGGAAATACATGGGAAGCCTGTAGATTGGAAGCTGAGAAAAAATAAAAAAAATCGTGGTTATCAAGCTGCTATTGATAACCTAGCTGAGAAACCACAAGTGAGAAAAATAACAATTCCACTTCAAGTGGCGCATTCAGTCCAAAGCAGTTGGAGCAACTCTATAAAATGTTCTCTACCATTCAAGGATCAGGTTAGTCTTCCACAAGTATTCCCTCTGGTTCTTTAGCCCATTGAGGTAATTTTTTGACAGCCTTAAATACCATATCTCATTACAAATCGCCATGGATAATTGATTTTGGTGCCTTTGATCATACGACTGATTCTTATCATATGTTCTCATCTTGTTCACCATGTGATAGAAATTTGAAAGTTCAAATTGCAGATGGACCACTTTCATCTGTTGCAGACAAAGGGAGTATTCGAATCTCTGATTCTATAATTCTAAAATCTGTCCTACATGTCCCTAAGCTGTCTTGCAATTTGTTATCCATTAGGCCAATTGACAAAAGATTCCAATTGTTCTGCTAAGTTAGTTTCCTCACATTGTATTTTCCAGGACCTATCATCGAGGAAGACGGTTGGCAGTGCTAAGGCGTGTGAGGGACTCTACTACTTTGAGGAGGCAAATACGAGTGAATAATGCAAAACTGCTATTTGTGATTCTGCATCTGTTTCTAGAGATAGTGAAATTTTGTTATGACATTCTAGAATGGGTCATCCAAATTTTCAATACTTAAGACGTTTACTTCCTTTCATTTGTTCAAATAAAACGTCTTCTGAATTTTAGTGTGAGATTTGTGAACTTGCAAAACACCAACGTAATTCCTTTTCAAAGTTCACATACAAACCATCCAGACCTTTTACTATGATTCACAGTGATTTATAGGGGTCCTCACGCTCTTTTAATCGCACTTAAACGAAATGGTTTGCTACTTTTATTGATGATCATACACGTGTTTGTTGGGTTTACTTGTTGAAAGATAAAACTGAAGTCTGTTCTATTTTTGTCAGTTTCCACTCCATGATTCAGACACAATTCTAAACTCACATTCAAATTCTACTTACTAATAATGGTACAGAGTATTTCAATGATATCTTGGGACATTATCTTCAATAAAATGGAATTGTTCATCAAAGTTCCTATGTGGATACCCCTCAACAAAATGGGGTTGTTGAACGTAAAAATAGGCATATTCTTGAAGTAGCTCGGGCATTGATGTTCACTACAAATATGAAAAAATATTTTTGGGGTGATGCCATTTTAACAGCTACATATCTCATTAATCGAATGCCTATTCGAATTATTTCTTTTGCAACTCTTCTCCAGAAACTCCAGGAATGGTTTCCCAAGACTCGGCTCCACTCCAATCTCTCTTTGAAAATATTTGGATGTATTGCATTTGTCCATGTTCATGCTCATAATTGGGATAAATTTGAATCTCTTGCCATTAAGTACGTTTTTATTGGTTACTCTCTTACTCAGAAATGCTACAAATGTTGTGATCCTATCATGAAAAAGTTGTTTGTTAGCCTTGATGTCATGTTCTTTGAAATCACTCCTTACTTCCCAAAGCATTCTCTTTAGGGGGAGAAATGGTGTGAAGATCGGTTCTTTGATTTCTCTATTGATGAATTTGTGCCATACATTGAGTCTGCCATTGCATCATTTTCGGACCTGTCATGTGCAAAAGATCACTTAAACTCAGGGAGAGATGTTGAAAAACAAAATGACAAGGAAATAGTTGTTTACTCAAGAAAGCCAAAAACAAAGAACAAGGAGAGTCTCATACCTGAGGCACCAAGAGAGTTGGAACTGGTGATAGCTTCGAGCAGCCACGAGTCCACGCCCAATCCCGATCAGGTAATAGATGGCCATGAGCTTCCTTCTGTTAAGTCTGCACCTAATTACATCAATTTACCCATTACAGTTAGAAAACAAACTAGGTCATTTGCTCTACATCCCTAGTCAAAATACATGTCTTATAAAACTTTGTATATAGGGTATCGGGTTTTGATCTCTAAACTTGATAGGATAAAAATTTCAAAGAATATCCAGGAAGCCCCGGAGATTCTTGAATGGAGGGAAGCTGTCGTGGAGGAAATGTGGACCTTGGAAAAAAATGGAACTTTGGATGTTATGAATTTTTCGAGAGGGAAGAAGCTAGTAGGTTGCAAATGGGTCTTCACAGTGAAATATAGAGTTGTTGGGACAATTGAACGGTATAAAGTCCGACTTGTTGTAAAAGGGTTTACAAAGATCTATGACATTGACTACACAGAGACATTTGCACCAGTAGCAAAATTGAATACAATTCGGGTCCTCTTGTCCTTGGCAGCCAACTTAGATTGGCCATTATAGCAACTCGACATTAAGGATGCTTATCTAAATGGCGAGTTAGAAGAAAAAGTCTACATGATGATACCACCAGGTTTCAGTAAGAAATGTTGAAATCTTGAGCATCCTTGGGTATATCGAGTAAATGAGGAAAGTAGTAAATGTAGAAGATTGTATATTATTCTGTAGGAAGATTGTGTACTTATTTATAATCTTTGATTGTATTCTATATTGTAAGGTTTGCATGTACAAAAAATTCAATTGAAGAAATACATAAATTGATTTCTGTCTTCATGGGATCAGAGCTAGGGTTTTTAAACCTTAGCTGACTATGGCCAGGGGCACTATCAACAACAGAGGATTGTTTTCCTCTGAAAATCTTGACGGCGACTCGGAAGCCACATCCATTGGGGGTTCGAATGGGCTAGAAAACTTAGCCTTTCCACTCATAGTGGAGAAATTAAATGGAAAAAATTTCGTGAGTGGGCTCAACCCATCAAATTGGTGATTGAAGGAAAAGGAAGGTTAGGATATCTTATTGGCGAAAGGAAGAAACCAGCCTCTACCGACATTGTAGCCTTGCAGAAATGGAGGTCCGAAAACTCCATGGTTACTGCTTGGCTTGTAAACTCAATGAAGCTGTCAATCGGGAAGATTTACTTATTCTTGCCAACGGCGAAGGACGTCTGAGACACTGTTTGTGAGACGTATTACGACATCGAGAGTTACTCTCAGATCTTCGAGATAAAGACCCGATTTTGGTAGATGAGGCAAGGCGAGAGAGACGTTACCGAGTACTCATGGAGATGACCAATCTTTGGTAGGAGCTTGATCTGAGCATCGTGGAGGTGTGGGAATGTTCCGGCAACAGCACATGTTGCAAGAGACGACTCGAGAACGAACGTGTCTTTGAGTTCTTGGCTAGCCTCAACTGTGATCTGGACAACGTGCGAGGAAGAATCCTTGGCCGACGACCCCTGCCATCGACCCGAGAGGTGTTGATAGAAGTGAGGCGTGAGGAGAGCAGAAGACACGTGATGCTGAGACCATTGATGGGCCATATTGGGCTTGAAGTACTATTCTCGAATTCGAAATCAAATGGGCCTAAAGTCTCGGCCTTAATTTCAAAAGGCCTTGTGGGATTTGGGCAAAAATCACAGAAGGGAAAATTATGGTGCGAGCACTGTTGTAAGCCAAGTCATTCAAAAGATACCTGCTGGGAGATTCATGGAAAGCCTGCAGATTGGAAGCCGAGGCAATATCAAAAAATCGTGGCTATCAGGCTACTACTGATAATTCAATTGAGAAGTCCCAAGACAAGAAAAATAACAATACCACTCCAAGCGGTGTATTTAGTCCAGAGCATTTGGACCAGCTATATAAAATGTTTTTCCTATCAATTCAAACATCGGGGCAGTCTTCCACTAGTTCTTTAGCCCAACAAGGTAATTTTTTATCAGTCTTAAATTCTATATCCCATTACAAATCACCATGGATAATTGACTCGGGTGTCTTTGATCATATGATTGATTCTTATCAATTGTTGATGGATCTCTCTCACCGGTTGTAGGCAAAGGAAGTATTCGCATATCTGATTCTAAAACTTTAAAATCTGTCCTACATGTCCGTTAGTTATCTTGCAATTTGTTATCCATTAGCCAGTTGCCAAAAGATTCCAATTGCTCTGCTAAATTTGTTTCATCTCACTGTGTTTTTTAGGACCTATCATCGGGGAAGATGATTGACAATGCTAAGGCGTGTGAGGGACTCTACTACTTTGAAGAGGCAAATACGAGTGAACAATGTAATACTGCAATTTGTGATTCTGCATCTATTTCTAGAGATAGTGAACTTTTGTTATGGCATTCTAGGATGGGTCATCCAAATTTTCAATATTTAAGATGTTTATTTCCTTCTATTTGTTCAAATAAAACGTCTTCTGATTTTCATTGTGAAGTTTGTGAGCTTGCAAAACCCCAACGTAATTCTTTCCCAAAATCCACATACAAACCATTTCGCCCATTTACTATGATTCACAGTAATTTATGGGGGCCCTCACGCTCCCTTAATCGCTGTCATACTAAATGGTTTGTTACTTTTATTGATGATCATACTCGTATTTGTTGGGTTTACTTGTTGAAAGATAAAACTGAAGTCCGTTATATTTTTGTCAGTTTTCACTCCATGATTCAAACACAATTCCAAACTTGCATTCAAATTTTACGTACGGATAATGGTACAAAATATTTTAATGATATCCTGGGACATTATCTTCAAGAAAATGGAATTGTTCATCAGAGTTCTTGTGTGGATACCCCTAAACAAAATGGGGTTGGTGAAAGGAATAACAAACATATACTTGAAGAAGCTCAGGCATTGATGTTCACTACAAATATGAAAAACTATTTTTGGGGAGATGCTATCTTAACAGCTACACATCTCATTAATCGAATGCTGAGTCGAGTTCTTTCTTTTGCTACTCTCTAGAAATTCCAGCAACATTTTTCTACCTCTAGACTCCACTCCAATCTCTCTTAGAAAATCTTTGGATGTACTGCATTTGTTCATGTTCATGCTCACAATCGGAATAATTTGGAACCTTGTGCCATTAAATGCGTCTTTATTGGTTACTCTCCTACCCAAAAAAGCTACGAATGTTATGACCATGTCTCAAAAAAAAATGTTCGTCAGCCTTGATGTCACATTTTTTGAAACCACTCCTTATTTCCCAAAGCCCTCTCTTCAGGGGGAGAAGTGGAGTGAAGATCGTTCTTTGATTTCTCTACTACTAAATTTGTGCCATGTAATGAGTCTCCTAATGCATCATTTCCTGACCCATTTACTGAGTCTCCCATTGCATCATGTCCTGACTTGTCATGTACAAATGATCACTTAAACTCAGGGGGAGATGCAGAAAACAAAAGGAAATACTTGTTTACTCAAGAAGGCCAAAAACAAAAAACAGGGAGAATCTCATACCTGAGGCACCACAAGAGTTGGAACTAGTGATAGCTCCGAGCAACCATGAGTCCACGCCTAGTCCTAGTTAGGTAATCAATGACCATGAGCTTTCTTTGGATAAGTTTGCACCTGATGACATCAATTTACCCATTGCAGTCAGAAAACAAATTAGGTCATGCACTCTATGTCCTTGGTCAAAATACATGTCCTATAAAACTCTGTCTACAGGGTATCGTACTTTTACCTCTAATCTTGACAAGATAAAAATTCCAGAGAAAATTCAGGAAGCCCTGGAAATTCCTGAATGGAGGGAAAAGCCGTTATGGAAGAAATGTGGGCCCTATAAAAAAATGAAACTTGGAATGTTATGAACTTGCCGAGAGGGAAACCAGTAGGCTGCAAATGGGTCTTCACAGTAAAATATAGAGTTGATGGGATAGTTGAACGATATAAAGCCAGATTCGTTGCAAAAGGGTTTACACATACTTATGGCATTGACTACACTGAAACATTTGCACCAGTGGCAAAATTGAACACAGTTCGGGTACTCCTATCCTTGGAAGCTAACTTAGACTGGCCACTACAACAATTCGACATTAAGAATGCATTTCTAAATGGCGAGCTAGAAGAAGTCTACATGACCATACCACCAGGTTTTAGTAAGAAAGGTGAAGAAAACAGAGTATGCAAACTCAAGAAGTCCTTGTATGGACTCGAACAATCTCTCAGAGCTTGGTTCGACAAATTTTCAAAAGTGATTAAAAATTAGGGATATCGACAATGACAAACATATCACACTATGTTCTTCCAATAGTCTGAAAGTGGTAACAAAACAACTCTGATAGTATATGTTAATGATATAATTCTATATGGAGATGATACAGTGGAGATGGAAAGATTAAAGAAAGTCCTAGCTGTTGAGTTTGAAGTTAAAGATCTGGGACAATTGCGTTACTTCTTGGGAATGGAAATTGTTAGATCAAAAAAGGGTATCAGTGTCTCTCAGCGAAAGTATATTCTTGATCTCCTAGTTGAAATTGGCATGCTTGGTTGCAAACCTAGTGAAACTCCGATTGAAGCGGTAAAGAGGGTCGAAGAATGTGGGATACCAGTTGAAAAAGAAAGGTATCAGAAATTGGTTGGTAAACTAATTTACCTATCGCATACTAGACTCGACATTGCATTTACGGTAAGAGTGGTAAGCCAACACATGCATTCACTGAAAAAGACTCACCTAAATGTTGTGTATAAGATCCTTAGGTACCTCAAGGGTTCTCCGGGCAAATGACTTTTCTTCAAAAAATGTGAAAGCAAGGAAGTAGAAATCTTCACAGATGCGGATTAGGCAGGATCAGCGGAAGACAGAAGGTCTACCACTGGATATTGCACCTTTGTATGGGGAAATTTGGTAACTTGGAGGAGTAAAAAACAGAATGTAGCGACTCGAAGCAGCGCTAAAGCTAAATTCAGAGCAGTTGCACAAGGAATATGTAAAACACTATGGTTACGAAAACTCTTAGAAGAGTCACAAATTCAGGTGAAATTACCTATCAAACTCTATTGTGACAACAAAGCAGTCATCGGTATCTCTCTCAATGCAGTTCAACATGATAGGACTAAACATGTGGAAGTAGATCGACATTTTATCAAAGAGAAGGTTGAAGAAAGAATTATTTGTGGGGCTTATGTACTTATCAAGGAACAAACTGTAGACATCTTTACTAAAGGGTTAACATGACAGAACTTCAATGATTTCATTGGCAAGGTTGATATGATTAATATTTATGATCCAACTTGAGGGGTAGTGTTGAAATCCCAAGTATGCTTGGGTGTACCCATATTGAGTAAATTAGGAAAGTAGTAAATGTAGAAAATTGTATATTATTCTGTAGGAAGATTGTTTACTTATTTAGAATCCTTGATTGTATTATATATTGTAAAATTGGGATGTACAAACAATTCAATTGAAGAAATACCGAAATTGAATTTCGATTTCAAGAAAGGTGAAGAAAACAGAGTATGCAAACTCAAGAAGTCCTTGTATGGACTCCAGCAATCTCCCAGAGCATGGTTCGATTGATTTTCGAAGGTGATAAAAAACCAAGGCTTTCGACAAAGGCAATCTGATCATACTATGTTCTTCCAACAGTCTGAAAGTGGTAAGAAAACAATTTTGATTGTGTATGTTGCTGACATAATCCTAACTGGAGATGATACAAAGGAGATGGAAAGATTGAAGAAAGTCCTAGTTGCTGAGTTTGAAGTTAAAGACCTGGGACAAATGCGGTACTTCTTGGGAATGGAAGTTGCTAGATCATAAAAGGGTATCAATGTCTCTCAGCGAAAGTATATCCTTGATCTCCTAACTGAAACTAGCATGCTTGGATGCAAACCTAGTGAAACCCCAATTGACGTAGTAAAGAGGGTTGAAAACTACGGAATTAATCTATCTATCACATACCAGACCCGACATTACATTTGCGGTAAGTGTGGTAAGCCAACATATGCATTCACCAAAAAAGACTCACCTAGATGCTGTGTACAAGATCCGCAGGTACCTTAAAGGCTCTCTGGGCAAAGGACTCTTCTTCACGAAATGTGAAAGCAAGGAAGTAGAAATTTTCACAAATGCGGATTGGACAGGATCATCGGAACATAGAAGGTCTACCACCGGATATTGCACCTTTGTATGGGGAAATTTGATGACTTGGAAGAGTAAAAAATAGAATGTAGTGGCTCAAAGTAGTGCTGAAGTTGAATTCAGGGCAGTTGCACAAGGGATATTTGAAGGACTGTGGTTACGGAAACTCTTGGAAGAATTACAGCCTCCCGGTGAAATTCCCTATCAAACTCTATTGTGACAATAAGGCAAGCCATCAGTATCTCTCTCAATCGAGTGTTCAACATACATGACTCTGCATGTAGAACCGTGGACCGAACTTTATCAAGGAAGGTTTAAGAGAAACTATTTGTATGACTTATGTACCTACCAAGGAACAATATTGGAGACATCTTTACCAAGGGTTAGCCGATAAAGCTGATGACTTCATCTGCAAGTTGGATATAATAATTCTAGATCCAACTTGAGGGGAGTGTAGAAATCCCGAGTACTCTTGGATTAATTTAGGAGGTATATCTTGTTAGAGATTATATATTATTGGAAGGATTTCCTTTAGGAGATTGTTTCCATATTTAGAATTCTCGATTGTATTATAAATATTGTGTATTGGCTTGTACAAAATTATTCAAGAAATACAGAAAACCTAGGATTTTTAAGGGATATTACGGGAGTTTTGCTCTTTAGAGGTTTCTTCATCGTTTGCAGTTTGAGGGGGGTAGCACGAGTATCGATGTCGGTTGGCTCACCTCAAACATGGAAGTCCCTCTAACACAAGAGTAAGGGCTCAAGAAGGAAAAGGTTGCTACAAAGCCTTGACCAAGGATTGTTTTGAGGCTTTGGCTGGACTTTTTCCCCAAGGCTTCGACAAAAGGATGTTGTGAACCCTCAATTAGGGAAGAGGAGGCTATGACTACAACTGTGGCTAAAGGTGGAACCTCGAATAGAGATGATTGTAGCGGCTCGCCTATTGCTTGTTGTCTATTGCATGAACTCAACAAAGGATGTTCCTTTGCTTGTTGTGTGGCTGACCAAAGCATAATCACTTGAGGCTTTTGCCTTCATATTTTTCTTGATTAGGCCTTGCTCGTGTACCATAGAGTATAAGGTGGAAGGAGAGGGAAAAATCACTTGGGATATCAAAACATGGAAAGAAAACCTACCTTTTGAGAATAGCAAGTTTTCCTCTAGGATCAAGGGAACTTTGCGCATGATGGACATGACCTTGTTGTAATGCTCGAAGTTTGACACCCATTTTCCAAGCTAGTATGGTTGATGTTGATGTTTCCATCAAGTGTTTAGTATTTGGGCTATGTTGAAATGAGTATTGGGTATTGGTGGACACTTGATCATATTGAAGTGCTCGTAGACCTCATCTATTCCTTGTCGAAGCCTCTTTTCCTTGCTCAAGATCCACTGGACGACATGGATTTGGCTTTGGTAGACTCTAGAGGAGAGAGAGAGGTTGAGGAAAGGGGAGCTAAGGAATAGGAGAAAGGCTGAGAAATTAAGGAGAGAGTTGGAAGATTGGCATCGTTAGTGAACTACGACAAGGGAACCAAGTGTTTTGGGGGCTCTTAGAAGTGTAAAATGAAGCTTCTCTTATGGAATGTTAGCATTGTAAGAGGAGAGATAAAAGATTTGGTAAATGAGGTCAGTCTTGACATGTTGCTTCTTCGAGAGATTAAGTTGAGAGAAGTAAACTCTTCCTTATCAAAAGCTTTTGGGACTCTAGGCACAAAGATTAGGTGGTTTTACCTTCATTTGGGGTGTCCTAAGGTCAAGTTGTGGCTTTAGGTTACGAGGGTGGCCTTCATTAAGGATTGCCTTAGGAGATCTCTCCCTTTTTAGAGACTAAAGGCTTAGGGGAATGGTGGTTCACATTAGTTTATGGCCCGAGTTCATCCTCAAGAATATTTTTTTTCTTTGATGATTTATTAGTGGTAGGTGTTTTTGAACTTTGCAGTTCATGTTGGGTGGTGGATGAGGATTTCAATGTTATTAGTAGCTATAAAGATAAAAATAGGGGTTCAAGGAAGTATTGAGGAGGTTTTTTTTTTTATTTAGGAAAATGAGCTTAGGGGCATTCCTTTAAGCAATGGCCACTTTACCTGGATGGCATCTGGAGATAGGGAGGCTTCCTTTTGCATAGACTGGCATTATCACTAATAGGTGGGAAGAAACTTTTCCACATCCAGTGCAATAAATCCTTTCTAGACCTTCCTTTGACTATTGCTTTATGCTCCTTAAGTGCAACTCGCTGCAGTGGGGACCCACCCCAATTTATTTTGATAACATGTGGTTGATGCATCCCTTCTTTTAGGAGTGTGCGCAGGAATGGTGGGTAGGTGTCAGGTTAAGGGGTGGGAGGATTGTAAATTGATGAAAAAGCTTAAGTATGTCTAGGTGAAGTTGAAACAATGGAATAGAGACATTGGGTATATTAAAGAGACAAAAAAAATCCTTTGAAATTGTTGGGTTGGATAGGCTAGAGGAGTGTGGTTTGCTTGAAGACTAGTTGGTGAACCCTATGCATTGAGTTGGAGGTGCACTTGTTGAGAGAGGACATTATTTGATGGTAGAAAGCGAGGGTGAAATGGGTTAGGGTGGGGGATTGCAATTACACATTTTTCCATTGGGTGGCGTGTGGGAGAAGGTTGGAAGGCTATATCAAGGAGTTGGAGTTAGATTTATGAATGTGGTGAGGGGGTACTCTTAGATTAGGGTTGAGATTACTATGGGTTTGTTTGGTATCATTGTCAAAAGTTATGAAAATGAAAACTAGGGACAAAAACTAAAAACCTGAAACAAAACTAAAAATTGAAAACCAACAACATATTTGTTTAATATTTATAAAACTAAGTAAATTAAAAACTTGATTAAATGAATGTTTATTTTTTTCCTTGATTCAAATAATGATTAAAGAATATGTGGTAGTTAATTAAAGTACAAAATAATGCAAATTAAAAATGCTATAATAAAAACAAAATTATTTTAATTATTTTACTTAATTATTATATTTCAAAATTCACTTTACAATAATAGTTTAATTGTCATTGAAAATTAAAAAATAGTAAAAATATTTTGTAAATGACTTTTATTATTTTTAAATATGTTTTGAAAATTTATGGAAATCTTTATTTTAATTATTTTTTAAATTAATATAATCTTTTTATTTTAATTTTAAAAAAGTATGAATAAGATCAATGATTTAATTTGAAAAAAGTTAATTATGGTTATTAAGATATTTTGGTAATAGGAAAAATATAAAATCTAGTTTTGTTTTTTCCTTTTTGCAAACAACTGGAAATCGACAATAGAAGTAGAAAACTGACAGCCTAAATAAACAAAGTTGCATAGTCTATTTCTTTATTGTATGGGAACAAAAACTGAAAATGGAAAAAAGAAATGATGCCAAACGTACCTTAACTTTTACAAACGGTTGTTTACTAGGTGCTTGTGAATATATTGATGGAGAGTCTCAATTGGGCCTCATTGAGATGAGCTCAATGGCTTGAGCGATCTTTCAAAGTCCGAGAAATTTAAAAACCGGTGTTTGAGTTGAGCTAGGATAGGGTTGTTGGTCTCGATTTCACAATTAGCTTCTTTTTTAGGAGAACTAGGAGGCATTGCAAGAAGACATCTTGAGGTTTTTCGAGGAGTTTCATCATATTTGAGTGTTGCATAATATTTTGAATTATACCTTTCTAACCCTAATCCTCTAGGTAGAGAGGTCCTTAACAATTAGGGACCAGACCTATTAGTGTTGTCACTATTGTTTACAAAATTCACTCCAAGGTCTTAGCTAAGAGACTTTTAGTGGTTTGGGGGATACAATTACCATGGCATGATTTGCATATATTATAGATAGACAAAAATGCTTGTGGCTAATGAGGTGGTTGAGGATGTGAGAGGAGATGGGGGCTTCTATTTAGGTTGGATTTTGAGAAAGCATATGGTATTGTAATTGGGGCTTCTTAGATGAGGTGATGTGCAAGAAAGATTTTGAGGAGGTGTGGAGAAAGTGGATCAAAATTTGCTTGTGTTCAACCAATTTGTCATTTATTGTCGATAGACAACCTAGAGAGTGGTCTAGAGATGCTTATAGGCATAGGCAAGGGGACTTTTTGTCTCCTTTTTTATTCACTAAAGGGGTGGATTCTTGAGTAGGATGCTTGCATGCTCAAGGTTTGAGGGGCGATCAAAGGAGGACGTGGAGGTGGCTCATTTTTAATTTGCTATGAAATCATAATGTTTGTTTAGGACAATGTTGCTAAATTCTGTAATGTCATTATCTTGCTTAAATCTTTGAAAAGATCTAGAGTAAAAAATGTCCAAGAGTGGGGTGTCTTATACCATTTTGGGCGTTAGGAACTTAAGAGAGTTTTAAAAACATTGATAGGTTGTGTTTCCTTCAAGTGGTCGCGTTCTTATCTTGGTATCCCTCTCAAGCAATTCAAACTCCTTGGCCTCTTGAGGTTTTATGATTGAAGATGTGAGTAGGAGATTAGAGGGCTAAAAAATGGTGTATTTATGTCTCAGGGTTTGTATCACCCTCATTAGTGCCTCACTTTCTAATCGTTAAAATACCAAATCTTAAGCTATTTGGTTGTGGGCTAACAATGTATATCAAGCTTTAGCACTCCCCTGCACGTGTAGCTCGACAACATGTAGAGAGACAAACACACGATAGATACATCCATTGCAGGGAATGCGACCTTTTTTTTAAACCCTCACACAATAAACGTAGGCAACATACTGAAAACCCAGGACCTTCTGGTAACCCACTTTGATACCATTTTAGTATACCACTTTACCTAAAAGCTTAATTTGTTAGGTTGGGGGCCAAATATATATCAAGCTTTAACACTACATTGCTATTTATTTCTTTTCTTTGTTTGGAGTGCCTTGAATAGAACTAGAGCTATGGAGTGGTTGATGCGCGATTTCTTGTGGTTAGGTTCTACGGAGGGTAAGATAGACCATATGGCACTAGGTGATTAGAAGCAAATATCTCCATAGAAATGGGTGGGGAACTAGAGGAACTAGTATTATTTCTCATGGAAGTTTTTGTCTCAGGTGGCATGTCAAAATTTTCCTCTCACCTACTTCTAATTGGGAGCATTGTTTGCTTATTGGAGGATGCCTGGGTCGGTGGTGGCTCTTTGGAGCTGAAGGCCCATCATTTCTTTAAGCTTTCTTCTCTCCACAATGCACTTGCCAAGTCATTCTTTTCTTCTAAGGGGAAATCTCGTTTGCGGGACGTTCGTTTTTTCAAGAATCTAAATGAAAGAGAGGTTAAATGGGCTTACAACCTTACTTTCTGTATTGGACTGTTTTGTCCTTCCAATATAGAGAGGATGAGAGAGTTTTGGGGGGTGATTCTTCATGGCTGTTCTAATTGAATTTTTATTCTCACCTCTTGAAACCTTTTCCCCCAATTTGTTCCCTTGGAGCCACATCATTTGGAAGGCTAGTGCTCCGTGGAAGTTTCAAAGTTCAGTTTTGGGGTGTTTGCTACTCTTACTTTGGTGAAGCTTGGGCGATGCCTCGGAATGTGGGAGATATCTTGCTAGTGCAACATTGAGATTTTGGATCAAGTAGAAAGGGCTGCATTTATGGAGTGGTGCACTATTGACTATTGTATGGACTCTTTGAATTAATAGCAAAGCAAGAACTTTTTAAGGGCCTTTTTTTTTTTTTGGGGGGGGGGGGGGGGTCGTAACTTGTTCACCTAGAGCACATCTTGTTCTCTTCCTTCTTTGCATTGTTGCGATTTTTAAACAAAAATTTCCTTTTATTTCAAAAAATAAAAACAAAAAGAAATCTACAAATGGGATCTTGAAAACTTGTGTCGCACATTTGGTCCAACACTAGGGAGAATCAAAGGTGGTCCTTGGTAGACAACTGAAACGTGTAGAGAGGAATTGGGACTTGAGCTCATGGAAGATATCTATGGTTGGGTTTTGGAAGGTTGAAGGGGGTGTTTATTGAAAGTCAAGCAGTATGGAAGGGGGATCAATTGCACCATACCAAATTGGGGAGCATCGGAGTGCATACTATAGACTTTTATCCCGCAACTCATTATTCTAAACATTGCCAATGAATTGTGGAAGTTAAGATCCAATTCAAAAGGATGCTTGGCCACACATCCCTATTGACTTACTCGAACCACAAGGGTCCATTGAGGGTCAATATAAAATTATGTTGGTAGGCTTGTCAGTCATTGAGTAGAGGCACTACTAGTGGCAAATTGTAGTTAGAGGTGGACAAGAAGGCATTTGATGGGTATTGATGGACCACTTCCAGGATGTTCGTGACTGGCTACTTTTTAAGGATCCACAATAGGTCTCCTACATTATCGAATTGCCTTTCAACATCAAAGGGACTGACTAGGTGACAAACTCTGTAGGTATGGGGATTTGAGGATAGAAAGCGAGCTTTCACCCTTTTGGGGGCTGCATTTAGATGTCTTAGTGAATTTATGAATGTTGGATGAAAGATAAACTTGTACAACTATTATAGGACGAAGGCTTCCTATTCAGTATTAAGTTGCAAGGGACCATGCCTCTCCTGTGTTTTGCTTAAGAAAAGATGAGTTAAGTCGGCCCCATTTAGTGTCAAACTATTAGGTTGGAAAGAGTACGACGCAAACATTTTCTTCGGTAGTAAGGTCACTAGGGGTGGGAGAAAGATGACTAAAATGAAGGATGGTTGAATTCACACTAATAACCTGAAATGCGTTGAAGGCTTGTAGAGGCAGATGATGGGAGAACTGGCTGTGACTAAGGTGCAGTCAGGTATAATTTTCTCCTTCTCTCTCTCTCTCTAGTGGGACTAGAACACACTCTAGACTTGGTTGAATCATTAGATTTGCTCTTTAGGAATGCTCATCCATATGAGAAGGGTGTTTCGGTTTAGGCATTCATGTCGAGGATTGCACGCTATACGAACAAGTCCTCTTGGTGATGCTTGGAGTTATTGTTGGACTTGGCCAACTCTTGGGTTAAGATCATAGGGCTGAGCAGTAGCTATCGCTATAAAGAATTAGGATTTTGCGTGACTTGGTGTTAGGCTTGTGCACCAAGTAGGTTGCTTCCTCATTTGAAGTTGGCTATTTAGTAACTTCCATCACCATATTCTTCTTGGTCGTGCACGTTGGAGTTGTGGATTCTTTGGGATGACAATAGTAGGGGTTTCATCACTTTCCATTGGAGAGGGTTCACAAAGTAAAGGTGTTGAGCAGGTGGTAGGTGACCTTTGGTACACCAACACAAAGAGTAGGTCTAGACAAACTTGGCTTATAGATAGAAGGGTCACAGGGGCAGGAACAGATGAGATAACATAATAGAAATGAAAAACCTTGTGGAAGTAACAATGGTGAAAGAGAGAAAAGCTTTAGAAGGAAGGCAATGGAAGGAGTAACTTGTAAAAGGGGGATGAGGCTATGTATAGTCCAAGATTGGGGTTTGGAAGTTAGATCACTAAATTTTAAAGAGACATTTCATTGTGTGTGGCAATGATGTGCAAAGTTCTTGAGTCGGATTTGATGTTGAGGAATAAAAGGGAAGTGATGGGCAAACATTCAGGAGCTTGACATGTGGCAGAACAATGTTTGACAACAATTAATTTGATGGAAACACCTTATCATTTATTAAGGACAATTCATTTGCCCTAAGGCATTGGAGGCATTGTTTAGCCTAAATGAGCTCTTGTTTGGTAGTAAGCCACACATATTTGACACGGGTTTTGGGCCATGTGGCTGCCCATCACATGTGGCCTAGATACTAGAAATTATGGTTGAGTATCTTTTTGGAGCATCTAGAATATGAACAATTGATCACCTTATTTGGCAAGAGTCTTGAGAAATTAAGTGACAAGTGGCTTGGATACTAGAAATTATGGTTGATTGTCTATTTGGAGCATCTATAATATGAACAACTGATCACTTTATTTGGCAAGAGTCTTGAGAAATTCAGTTGAGAAAGCTAGTGATATATCCTTGGTTTATCATTTGATTCCCTGTCATTTAATTTCTAGTGCTCTTTATACTTACAATCATTGTTTAAATCCATAGTTACCTTTCCATTACATTCGCTTAAGTCTCTAGTGTTACTTTCATCTTTTATGTTGTTCCTCTTTTGGGAATTAATTTTCATATTGCAATTGTGCTTCTTATTGGGGTGGCATACTTGGAGTCCCTGAAAATATCTCATACTTAAAAACCACCCATTTCCCAGGATGAGGAAAATTGCTAGAAATAACAATTTTCTTTTGTAGATGTCACTCACAAAACTTGATGGCAACAATTGAGATGAACATACTTGGATAAAGTGTAACCCTAGATTAGGTGTGACTCAATGGTGTTATCTTGTATCTCTAACTCTATTGCATTGGAGCTCCATGATAGCATGGTCTATTATGACAGTACCTGAGTTGATACATGTGGATTGATTTGGAGGAGGTCCTCATAGGGTTATGCCCCCTTTCATATTGGAATGTGTAAAACAGCTAATTGCACAGTAGAAGGAATTGATTGTTGCTGCTTATTATCGCATGCTAAAAAGTTAGTGGTAGCTGAACATGGACTCATAAACATGCCATCATCTAAACGTGCACAGGAATTCTAGAGATTTTGGAATGCTGCTTTATCCCCGCCCCCGCCCCCGCCCCCTTTAAAAAAAAAAAAAGAAAAAAAACTCACAACCAATGTGATGAATCCTGTAAGGCCTTAGCGGAAAGCATTTTATACTGAATGATTTATGTGCATCATCATGCATAAGTGCACACGACTTTTGCAGACAAGGAAAGCATTTTATACTGAATGATTTATGTGCATCATCATGCATAAGTGCACACGACTTTTGCAGACAAGGAAAATGTTCCCATTAACTTGGTACATATTCTATTGTACCTCATTGTACTTGTGGGAATGAGATGGGAAAAAAGTTCATCAATTCCTTGTGGGATTGAATGAATCCTACAATGTGGTGCAATAACAGATTTTTAGTACCGACCCTTTGCCAGCATCAACAAGGAGCATATCTTTTGGTTTTAGGAGTGGAGACACCTCAATGAATTTTCACTATTAAAACTGCTGTCTTTGCTCAAACCTAGCTAAAGGACAAATTCTAGCAAAGGGCACAAATAAACCTCAATGTCAAAATTGTAAAAAGATAGGCCATACTAAAGAAAGATGCTTTGAGCTTGTCAGTTATGCAATAGGTTGGAAAAACAAGGAGAGAACATTAGGAGGAAATCTTGCTCCAAGAAATTTCATTGACAATGTCCCTCTTCAATTTGATCAAGCGCCATTATGAATACCATTCTTGGTATCATCCTCTCCAATGAGTGGACTCACTCAAGAAGAGTATGATGAATTCGTGTCCTTACTCTCTTTTGGTTAGTGTACTAGTGTAGCCAATTTTGTTAGCAAGTCCACAAAATACTCTAATGAATATTTAGGTTGGATTTTAGGTATTAGTTTCTCAAACTGTCTTGTTTCACACGGGTCCTGTTAGGTTGATTCAAATCCTTCCCATTATATTATGCTAGTAAGGTTAAATAATTGTAGTGCTTTGTGCTGTTTGTGGTTTGATAATCATACTTAAATATTTCCTTCATTTTCCTTCTTTTACATGTAATATTTTTCTTATTTTGCGTCATATTAGACCTAGTCAAGAGGAAGTTTATTGGAATGGATGAATTGTGAGATGGTTCATAGTTTATACTGGAGGAACTCCACATTCCCCCAGCTACTACTAGTGTGGTTCGCAGACTCAACTTGAGGCATAAATGTTCAAGCCATTTTTTTTTTTTTTGAATTACTATCTTTAGTTCCCTAGGTGTCTACATTGTCATCCCAGAATTTTAAAATTTTGTGTACGTTTGCCACTCGAAACGCCTTCTCTTTGCATTCCAATAAATTTGAGTTACCCTTTGTTCTTGTTCATGTTGATTTCTAGGTCCATATTGTGCTCCATTTTTTTGGTGCTCAATATTTTTCTCACCATTGTGGATGATTGCACTTGTGTCACTTTGATTTTCCTGGTGTAGCAACATTAAAAGCCCATCAATGTTCTTTATCTTTTATAACGTTATTTGGATTAAATTTGGCCGAACCATTGAACAATTATGTATTGATAATGTGCACAAACTCGAAGATGGTCACATATGTCTTTCTTTCAACAAATTAGAATTTTGCACTCGACCTCTTTTGTGGATACTTCACAATAGATGGAGTCAATAAGCAAAAGTATTGTCATCTTTTAGAGGTTGCTTGTGCTATGCATTTTTAACCTAGTCTGCCTATCAAGTTTTGGGAGGATTTTTTCTGGACAGTTGCATAATCATTTACATCATGCTAATGCCATCTAGGTTAGATGAGATGAATGGTTAAAAAGCGTTGTGCCATTTTAAAATTGTTAATATGTGCTCATTTAGTTGTGTAAAACAATTTTTATTTTCTATTTCTAATCTTTCAAAAATATATTCTTCCTTGTTTTCCAGTTTTTGAACATGAAAATGGTAAACTTGGAGGATAATAAAAAGGTTTTTTTCAAGTTTTCTGTACAAATGTTGGAAACCTAGAAAATAAAGTGGCATTTTTGGAATTATTTGAAAATCTAAAAATGCAAGCGAGAATTGCTTTC
Organism: Malania oleifera; assembly: GCF_029873635.1. NCBI lineage: Eukaryota > Viridiplantae > Streptophyta > Magnoliopsida > Santalales > Ximeniaceae > Malania > Malania oleifera. The sequence continues at coordinate 14,142,973 of NC_080425.1, forward strand.
CACGACAAAGCACGCGAGGTTCCACAAAATCCTGATTTCTCTTTAAGTCTTGCTCCCCTATCTTTTGTGATTTGTTAAAATCTCATAAATGGCAGTCTCTTTCTACCTTTCTCCTTAATCCTTGTACTCTCGCCATATTTAATGATTTCTTTCTTTGTGCTCAAATTTTCTATGATTGCATCCTTAAATTTTCCCTTTCATCTCTTGTGATCCTCAAGTGTTTTGTTTCCCTCCTTGGTTGAAACATGAAAGTTGGTCTACAAAACTATGAAAGTGACATGTGGAGAGGGGAGAGATTCAAACTAGAGGGTGAAAGAGTCAAATGTGAAAATGACTTGAGAGATTTTGTTGGAGAATCTCAATATGTATTTTTTGGCTTATGTGAAATGTTTATTATTTTGTTCAATAGTATTTTATAGTGTTAATTCATATTTTTTTTGCATAGAAAAATTCTAAGGATAGTGGCAACTGACACAAGTGTCCAATCCTACCACCCTTCGCATCGCACACATACATGTTATATGTTAGTACAATGCACATAGGTTGCATGGGTTACACAGTCGCATCATTATTCTATGGGGCATCTTTTAGAGTGTAGTTGCTAAATTTAGTTGGAAAATAGAACTAGATTTCTTGTGATGGTCCTTTGAACGGAAACCATGAAAGAAAATAAAGCTTCATTGGGTAAAAAAATGAGTTGTTCTTTATGGTTCATGGTTTTTCTTGAACCATGATATGCATTAATGACCTGATACTGGAGTATCTTTTCAAAGTCACCGATGTGCTTATGTCTCTTTATTCTTCCAAATAGTTGAAGTTTAGAACTCTGAAAATTCAAGAACTAAATAACTTTGAAGGGGGAAACTAATGCTAAAATATATCTCGTGGCGTTCAAAAGCAGCAAAATAATCACATGATTTGAAGAGAAATTGATAATTTTCCATTTTTTCCCCCTAGGATTCTATCATTTAATTTTAGTTGCGGATGGAAAGGGAATGCAAGAAACTTGGAAACTACCTTAACAATCAAAATATAGGAAGATAGAATTTTTTTAAATTTGATGATGTGGGAATAAGAAGACCATGAGATTGTAAGATATTGTAAGATATTTTAATCAAATCGATTCAATCATTAGACAAATCAAGTCATGCATTATTTGAATGCTTGACATTGTATCATTGAAGATTAGATAAAATAGTGATCATATCTCAACATTATTACATTGCCTCTAGGGACATTTATCATATTGTTTGTTGGATACATCCAATTACTACCAATGCATCTCTCCATAAGATTCATTTAAAAAATCTCTAGTTATCAAGAATTTCTAACCATAAAATGGAACAACATTTATGGGTTTATTTTGGCTTAGCGTTGCTTGCTAATCTTCTCTGCTTATGGAATTAGGGAGAAAACCTGTACTTTTTGATTGGAGGGAGATGGTGGCTTGAAGTAGCTTAAGATGTTTTCTTTTCACTCATAAAACTTTTTTTTTTTAATTTTTTTGTTTTTTTTATTATGCTAGATCTCCATTCAAAATGTGATAATGGAAATATCCTAATAACAACTTACTGAAAATTCCATGATATGTCAGATGAAACACTGATAAAGATTCTGTGTTTTGGGGGAACAATTTTATAACAAATTACAAAACTAGGTGAATCCACATCTTCGTGCTGCGGATGATCCAAATCTACATATTGAAGATGTGGAAAACTAATGTTTGTTTAAAAAGAAACCCTTATATTTCATGCATTGATTGTCGATTGGTAAAAAAATTGATGTCTGCATTTTGAAGACACAAAAATAGAAGAAGATAGTCTCGTTTCATGTGCTCTCTTGGGTTCCTTAAAAAAAATGTTGTGTGAACTACATTGGCGACTTCAAAATGTAAGCTTCCAATTTGATTTTGCCTGTTATTTAATTTTTATTTTGGTTGAAAGGCTTGCATGCCTTTTATATATAATTCATGCCCTTTTTAAAAAATATTTGCATGAAAATTATTTCCATAATTACCTTATCTACATTATTAACATGAATATTTCATGAAAAGAAATCCACATCTCTGTGCTGTGAATAAATGAAAGTCTACATATTGAAGATGTGGGCAACTTGTGTGTGTGTGTGTGTGTTAAAAAAAAACCTCTTATATTTGATGCATTGATTGTCGATTGGATAAAAAAAATTGATGTCCGCATTTTCAAGTCACAAATATAGAACACAATCTCATTTCATGCGCTTTATTGAGTTCCTTGAAAAAAATTTGTAGACTACATTCACAACTTCAAAATGTAAACTTCCAATTTGATTTTGCCTGATTTTGTGTTAATTTTGGTTGAATGGTTTGCATGCCTTTTATGTATAATTCTTGCAATTTTTTTTTAATATGTGCATGGAAATTATTTTTCATAATTTTCTTATTTGCATTTTTTATATGATTTTTGCATGAAAAGAAACTGAATTTTTTTTTTCAGTACTTTATTTTTTTCTCTACATTTTTATTAAGATAATTTGTACATTTTTTAATAATGTAGGAATGGGGCATGAATATTTGTATTTTATATTACTTTTTCATGAGAAAAAGGTTTTAACTGTCTTTAGCTTTATTAGGATTATTTTTTCGTTGTTTTGAATTAAACATTAAAAAATTTGTATTTTATTTTTACATCAATTTTTCTTGAAAAATGGACTTACTTTATTCATTGTTTGTAATTCACATAAAAATAAACAATATGCATGCAAATTGTTATTTTTTTTATTCATGCAAAAGTCGCACATAATGTTCGTCTCTTAAAGCCATGGTCATCTCCTATAAAATGGTAATTGGTGCCATTATTGTTGTGGTTTTGCTCCCTCAGATGTCTACATGTCCTCATCCTTGGTAGCAGCTAGTATCTCATAATGGAAACTTTGATCTTGGGTCACCCCATCACAGTTGTGTTAGTCCTATGTACAAAGGTTGTTGTGATCCACTTAGATGTACAAATGATGGCAAATGGAAGAATTTGGAAGCCTATATATCCGAATAAGGAAGTCTGCAGTAGCCTGGAAAAAAAAAAGAAAAAAAAAAAGATGCAGTAATTATACGATTATATATAGGGATGTACATGGCATTGGTGCTTGCATGTATTTTCTATAAGATATCTCTACGTGTAAAAAAACATTAGTCTAGCGTAATCTGGACTACACCATGTCAATGTCAATGGACATAAGATCAAAAGTAGGTCGTACAATGGAAAAGTGAGCAATTTAGTGAACAATGGAGTGGCATATATGTTGAAATCCCAAGTATCCTTGGGAATATTAAGTAAATTAGGAAAGTGGGTAAATGTAGAAGATTGTATATTGTTCTATAGGGAGATTGTTTCGTTGTTTAGGATATTTGATTGTATTATATATTGTAAGATTGGGATGCACATGATTTAGAATTCAAGAAATAAAGAAATTTCATTCTGTTTCATGGTATTAGAGCTAGGGTTTCTAAATCTTAGTTAGCAATGGTCGACGGCGTTGTCAATAGCTGAGGATCGTGCTCCTCTGAAACTTTCGACTGTAACTTTGAAGCCACCTCCATCGTGGGGTCTCTCGGGTCGGGTCCAATAGTGGCATCGCGGCGACTTGGAGAACTCCAATCGCAGCCGGCGAACAAGACCTGCATCGATTGCTCGCAAAAGAACCTGCAATGGGTGTTGGTATCGTATGGCGTCTTCATGTGTCTCGAGTGCTTTGGCAAGCACCACGACCTTGTTGCTCACATCAGCTTCGTCCAATCGGTGACATTGGACTCCTGGTCAGAGATCTATCTCAAGAAGATGGAGGATGACATTAACGAGCAGCTTAATGTCTTCCACAAGCACAGCGGCGGCCATTTCGTGGATGACCTCCTGAACTTCTCGTCCGACATAGGCAATGACAACAACAATGATGATAGAACCAAAGCGGGTCTACTTTCTTCTATTTCTATCTTGACCAAGCTGGACCTCGATGATTGCAACCGTTCGTTCCTTGAAGTTGCAGAAGAAGAACTGGAATGGCTATCGAACAAAGTTGCCTTCCCAAAGCAACGGAGCTTAGTGTCAGTTCTTGAAACGAGCAATAGTAACAGTACTGGAAGGATGCATTCAAACTCTCACAGGAAGGTAATGGAGATGAGAAAGCTGAAGCAGAGTGAGGTGGTGGCGACGAAGTCTTTGGATATGTCCTTACAGGATAAAGCGGCAATAATTGCAAATGATGCTGCAATTAAAAACTATGGAGGGTAGCCTTTTATTGATGGAAAAATGTTGAGGCAAGGCCTACCTAGTTCGGTGGATCAGACCTCATTTGGTTATTGTACGACTTCGTCTTCTACAAACATTTTTTCGGGTTCTTTAGCCCAAAGAGGTAATTTTTTGCAAGCCTTGAATATAAACTCTAAATTCAAAACTCCTTGGATTATTGATTCTTGTGCTTCTGACTACATGACCGATGCCTATCATCTCTTCTCATCATATTCACCATGTGCTGAAAATTTGAAAGTTATTGCAGATGGATCTGTCGCAGGCAAAGGGACAATGCGCTCTTCATGTTCCTAATTTTTCCTACAACTTACTATCCATTAGCCAATTAACTAAAAACTCCAATTGGTTTGCTAAATTTCTTCCATCTCATTGTGTTTTTCAAGACCTATCATCGGGGAAGACGATTGGCAGTGCTAAGGAGTATGAGGGACTCTACTACTTTGAAGAGGCTAATATGAGTGAACAATGTAAAATTGCTATTTGTGATTTTACATCTGTTTCTAGTGATATGAAATTTTGTTATGGCATTCTAGGATGGGTCATCCAAAATTTCAATATCTAAGATGTTTATTTCTTTCCATTTTTTTCAAATCAAATGTCTTCTGAATTTTAGTGTGAGTTTTTTCAATTTGCAAAACATTAGCGTTATTCCTTTCCTAAATTCACATACAAACCATCCAGACCCTTTACTATGACTCACAGTGATTTATGGGGGCCCTCACGTTCTCTTAATCGTACTCACACGAGATGGTTTGTTACTTTTATTGATGATCATACACGTGTTTGTTGGGTTTACTTGTTGAAAGATAAAACTGAAGTCCGTTCTATTTTTGTCAGTTTCCACTCCATAATCTAGACACAATTCTAAACTCACATTCGAATTCTACTTACTAATAATGGTACGGAGTATTTCAATGATATCTTGGGACATTATCTTCAATAAAATGGAATTGTTCATCAAAGTTCCTGTGTGGATACCCCTCGACAAAATGGGGTTGCTGAACGTAAAAATAGGCATATTCTTGAAGTAGCTCGGGCATTGATGTTCACTACAAATATGAAAAAACATTTTTGGGGCGATGCCATTTTAACAGCTACATATCTCATTAATCGAATGCCTATTCGAATTATTTCTTTTGCAACTCTTCTCCAGAAACTCCAGGAATGGTTTCCCAACACTTGGCTCCACTCCAATCTCTCTTTGAAAATATTTGGATGTATTGCATTTGTCCATGTTCATGCTCATAATTGGGATAAATTTGAATCTCTTGCCATTAAGTGCGTTTTTATTGGTTACTCTCTTACTCAGAAATGCTACAAATGTTGTGATCCTATCATGAAAAAGTTGTTTGTTAGCCTTGATGTCATGTTCTTTGAAATCACTCCTTACTTCCCAAAGCATTCTCTTTAGGGGGAGAAAGGGAGTGAAGATCGGTTTTTTGATTTCTTTGTTGATGAATCTATGCCATACATTGAGTCTACCGTTGTATCATTTCTTGACTTGTCATGCACAAAAATCACTTAATCTTAGGGGAGATACAGAAAAGCAAAACAACACAGAAATACTTGTTTACTCAAGAAAGCCGAACACAAAGAACAAGGAGAATCTCATACTTGAGGCACCAAGAGCGTTGGAACCGATGATAGCTCCGAGCAACCATGAGTCCATGCCCAATCCTGATTAGGTAGTAGATGGTCATGAGCTCCCTTTTGATAAGCCTGTACCTGATGACATCAATTTACCCATTGTAGTCAGAAAAAAAAACCAGGCCATGTACTCAATATCCCTGGTCTAAATACATGTCTTATAAAAGCTTGTCTACAGAATATTGTGTTTTTATCGCTAGCCTTTACAGGATGAAAATTCCAAAGAATATTTAGGATGCTTTGGAAATTCCTAAATGGAGGGAGGCTGTCATGGAGGAAATGTGGGTCTGGAGAAAAATGGAACTTGGGACGTTATGAATTTGCCGAGAGGGAAGAATCCAATTGGTTGTAAATGGGTCTTCACAGTGAAATATAAAGCTGATGGGATAGTTGAACGATATAAAGTCAGACTCGTTGCAAAAGGATTTACACAGACTTATGACATTGACTACACAGAAACATTTGCACCAGTGGCAAACTTGAATAGAGTTTGAGTCCTCTTGTCCTTGGCAGTTAACTTAGATTGGCCACTACAACAACTCAACATTAAGAATGCATTTCTAGATGGCGAGTTAGAAGAAGAAGTCTACATGACGATACCACCAAGTTTTAATAAGAAAGGTGAAGAAAATAGAATATGTAAACTCAAGAAGTCCTTGTGGACTCAAGCAATCTCCTAGAGCATGGTTCGATAGATTTGCAAAAGTAATAAAGAATCAAGGATATCGACAAGGGCAATCAGATCACACTATGTTCTTCCAATAGTCTAAAAGTGGTAAGAGAATAATTCTGATAGTGTATGTTGATGATATAATCCTAAATGAGGATGATACAGTAGAGATGGTAAGATTAAAGAAAGTCCTAGCTACTGAGTTTGGAAGTTAAAGACTTGGGACAAATGCGGTATTTCTTGGGAATGGAAGTTGCTAGATCAAAAAGGGATATTAGTGTCTCTAAGTGAAAGTATATCACTGATCTCCTAACCAAAACTGGCATGCTTGGATGCAAATTTAGTGAAACCACGATTGAAGTAGTAAAGAGGGTCGAACACTGCGGAATACTAGTTGAAAAGGAGAGGTATTAGAGATTGGTTAGTAAGCTAATCTACCCTATCGCATACCAGACCCAATGTTGCATTTGCGGTAAGTGTGGTAAGCCAACACTTGCATTCACCAAAAAAGACTCACCTAGATGCTTTGTACAAGATCCTCAAGTACCTCAAGGGCTCTCTGGGAAAAGGACTCTTCTTTAAGAAACGTGAAAGCAATGAAGTAGAAATTTTTACAGATGCAGCTTGGGCAGGATTAGTGGAAGATAGAAGGTCTACCATCGGATATTGCACCTTTGTATGGGGAAATTTGGTAACTTGGAGAAGCAAAAAACAGAATGTAGTAGCTCGAAGTAGTGCTGAAGCTGAATTCAAGGCAGTTGCACAAGGAATATGTGAAGGACTTTGGCTACGAAAACTCTTGGAAGAGCTACCGATTTCGATGAAATTTCCTATCAAACTTTATTGTGACAACAAAGCGGCCAACAGTATGTATCTCAATCCAGTTCAACATGATAGGACTAAACATGTAGAAGTGGACCGACATTTTATCAAAGAGAAGGTTGAAGAAGGAACCATATGTATGACTTATGTACCTACCAAAGAACGAACTGCAGATATCTTTACTAAAGGGCTAGCACGACAGAACTTTGATGATTTCATTAGCAAGTTGGAGATGATTATTATCTATGATCCAACTTGAGGATGAGTGTTGAAATCTCGAGTATCCTTGGGAATATTGAGTAAGTTAGGAAAGTGGGTAAATGAAGAAGATTGTATATTGTTCTGTAGGGAGATTGTTTCCTTGTTTAGAATATTTGATTGTGTTATATATTGTGAGATTAGGATGTACATGATTCAGAATTCAGAAAATAAAGAAATTTCATTCTGTTTTCAATATACAGGTGCAATTATACTCCAACACGGAAGAGGTTTGGAAGACCCTGCAATATCATCACCCACATTAATCTTCGAGAATAAATTCTTTTTTATTCATTTAGAACTTATTTGAGTTTGGTGATACATAAATTTTGGTGCAGACCATGGGAACTTACATCGGTCTCATCCAATAACAACCTGTGTATGGTTTGAAAATTAATTGCCAATGGAAAAAAATAGTAGTGAAATAATATTCATGTTTTTGGTGACATGTAAGAGTAAGTTACTCCAATGAAAAAGTTATTTAGATTGAAATCACTAAATAAATAATCATACTATGATATCTTGTGATCTAGCCATTTATGTTATGGAAGACTCTTGTCAGTTAGGCATTAGTAATGAAGTTGTTGTGTTTGTCGTTGTACATATCTAACAACCTCTTTTTATTATTTATCTAGTGATTTCAATCTGTGTAACTTACTCTAGCATGTAGCTTAGAACATGAAAATTTATTTGATTGCTGCTTTTTTCTTAAACAACTAATTTTCAAATTGTGCACGGGTTGACATCATTGAATCCGACCAATGTAACTTTTGACTATCTACCTTGTGTCCAGAATTTAGGCATTGGCGAAGACGAGGCTGTCAAAAACCAAGAAAGACATTCTTAGATGCCGACATGACAACCCATGTTAGTGATATTATATTAGAGCCTTCCAAATCTCTTCCAACCATGCGTCAAAAAAGGCTATGTTGTGTGTATAGGAATCTTGGTCAACATGCAACTATATAAGCCATTTCACATTCCTAATGCTTCCATTGTGATTGTGCCATCCTTGTGCAACTTCTTGGAATGTGATGGTGATCGTTTAGTCAAGATAGTCACCTTAAAATGTGGTCACCAAGATAGGGCGAATCATGTGTTGCCTAGTCACCCTAGTTACTAAGTAGAGAATTGCCTAAAAGTGGCATAAGTCAAACATTGCAAGTGAAGTACAAATCATCCAAGGGATGAAATTGCTTATCATAAGGTGATACAAAAGTTGTAAGTAGCTACTTAGGCGATAGAGACCACGCATTCATCTGACAATGATAGTCACCTAAGTCATTATGTGAAGTTCGCCCATCATCAGACGACAAGGCAAATAAACATTGGGAAATATGTCAACTATAATAAATTGGACCTTTAATGTTATGAAATGATCCCAATTTATAATTAAGTTTAAAAATGTTTTAAAAATGTCCTTTTTTATTCGGATTTATTATTTTGAATTTATATTTGTAATCATAGAATTAATGTAGGGTTGACCTAAGAAGGGTATAAATGTGTATAATGGTTATTGTAAGGCGATCTCCATCTCAACAAACATAATTCAATAGCCTAGCGCTAAACAAGTCCCAATGCTTTTATCCTTTCTATCTCTTCATCTCTCTCCTAATTTCCTCTTCCTAGTCTCTTCCCTCTCTATCTCTCCTTATCTCCTCTAATTTTTCCTCCTTTTTTTCCCCCTCTTTCTATGATCTCTATGATTCTTATCATCCTTATCCTTGCACTTTTGATGAAAGTTGACATCAAGAGTTCATTTACAAGGAATCTACCATCTACTCATCTAAATTCACGCCATCCCTTAAAAGGTATTTGATTTTTAATCAAACACATTGTATGAGCTTACTTTTGATTTATGGCCACCAAACTGACTGGTAGTCAGGACTATGTTGGCCTAGTGGTTTTTCACATGTTGATGAATACATGCAAAAACCTATGCTATATAGACCTCTTGTATATAGTCTTGCATTCACTGAAACAGTCTCCCCTCATATGGATACATGTGTTTCTCAATTCATTGAACTACCATCATTCATATATCTAAGTGGGTTTTTGAAACACTATTAAATGGGAGGAGTGACATAGAATTATGTTGGGGTGACTTAAGATTGTGATCTTGATTATGGGATACCATCGACTGCTTAGAATGAGATCATAGTTGAGTAGAAATGCGATAATGGTGTAGATTTACCTCTGGAATTGTGACTATAGTAGCGCCAATTTCCATTCACATGAGACGAAGTTATAGGACAATGAAGTCAAAGTTACAAGACATTGAAAACATGTATGAATTTTATATAAACAAAAAAAAAAAACAATTTTGGTGCTTATTGTTAATTTTCATACAAATATCCGATTGCATGGTGTTTTTAAAATAATGAATAAATCATATTAACAAAAAATTAAGTATTTTTTTCTCATGCAAGATTTATGCAACAATAAGAAAATTCATGTTCCATTCAAAATAACTCACTAATAAACTTAAAAAGTTTCAATTTTTAATGCAAAATGTATATAAAAATACAAAATTAATTGTCCTTTCATTCATGCAAATTTTTTTTTAAAAAAATGCACAAATTATGTGTATAAAGAAAATAATGCACTTAGCATAAAGAAATAAAATGTATAACTTTTTCATGCAATATTTTTAAAAAAAATGCACAAATATGGAACTCATGGAGAATCATTTTCATAAAAATTATGAAAAATTAATAATAAATTATATGAATTTTACTTAAAGGCATGCGAGCCTTTTGACAATCAAAATATACAGGGAAAAAAAAGGTAAAATCACAAACTGGTGAAAAGGTTAAATCGCCTGCGTTACTCAGACTTTCAATGGTCAACATTTAAAAAAAAAAAATCTATCAAAGAGCCCACATTCTGAAGGTCTTGAACTTAGTTGACAGCATTTCTCTTGTTATTTTATTTTATTTATTTTTAATAACAAACTTGAGGCAATGCAGTGAATGAGATGTCTTCTATTTCTGCGTTTTGGAAATGCTGATGCCAGTTTTTTAAAAAAAATTTAACCGACAGGGTCAATGCACGGAATGCTATTTATTTATTTTCATTTAGACTTCTGCATCTTGAAGATGCTTGTTTTGGCTGTCCGCATCATGAAGATGCCGGATTCACCTAGTTTTTAATTTGATTAAAAAGAGTCCCTAGTCCCATAATTTGTTTCCTGTGTACATTTTTTTTGTTAAAATGAAAATTCTAATATTTATTTGAATATTAAAGTTTTTCTGTATAGATGTTCATTCCTTAGTTTCTCTCAATAGCCATTACATGGCATGTTCATGAAGCTTTTTTTGGGTAAAAAATTCTTGTAGATGTGAGGCCTCCATCTTGTAGCCAAGCAGCATTTTCAGGCTCTCTAGATGCTATAGCAGGGTTGTAGAGCTTCACAATCCTTGCTAGCTTGTCCACTTACATTGACAAGTGAAGAGTAAATCTTTTGCCTCTTGTAGCATCATCATTATTGATTCCAACTAAAAACTCATTATTCTGAAGTTATGTTGCATCAGGAAAGCAAATGGCTTGCCACTGGAAGAGAGATTTATTGGCAATTACATATGCCTTACTTCTTTTCTCTAGTTTGAAGGAGCCTCTTGAGGAATTGACCTGTGCACTAGTAGTAGGAACACAACTTATGATATTGGTGCTGGATGGTATATCAGATTACACACCAAAATGATATGCATCGAGTGTGTATGATGTTATAACAGCTTGGATTTATTCTTTTGAATGACACGTCACTTACTGCAAATAATATATTTTTCACCCTATTTTGTCTCACTTTTTTTTGAAGATTTCTAGTGGACATTTGCTTTCCACTCTGTAGGATGCATTAGTTTCTGTCTTTTGACAGGAAACGACGATAGTTGTTGATTTTTTCTTGCTATTTTGCTAAGTTTCTTGCTGCACTGCACTGTTGCACATCCAAGCTATATTATCAAGATTGTTCCTTTATCAATTTTGTTTTATTGGCCAAGACAATGCACAATATCTGTATTAAATGGTCTATTAAGTTAACCAAATTTGTAAATATTTAAATTTTTGAAAATGGAAAAACAAATGCACATAACTACAGCACCTCAGATCCCTGAATGAATAAAGTTGGGCTTAAAAAAAAAAAAATACTGTGTTGATTGAAGAACATTTGGGCATAGGTTGACTTTGAATCTTGGTTTTTGAGGGATTGAAACACTTGAATAATGTTAACTATTTAAATGTTGAAGCTGAGGAGGCTTCACTGTTGATATTGTGTGAAATGAGGAATAGCTTCCCAAGAGGGGGGGTGAATTGGATTCTTTTTAAATTTTAATGATTTTTAAGCTATTGATTTTAATTACCCAGAAAACAAGATATAGAAACGATAACTACACTTAAAAATACTGAAATTTAAATTCACAAGTCAATTAATGAAATCAACGTAATTCAATCACTCAACCAAAAATATTAGAGTTTTAGTTGATTTTTCTGTAAACTCTTAGTATGCACTTTACTTGATCAAGATTTACGCAGATTAAACAACGTACTCCCTTTTTGGGTCCGCAAATGATTAATCAAAACGTACTTTTTAAATATCAAGTACCTTTATTTCTTTCTCACTTAAGAATCTGCAATCTGCACATTTAAATCATACCACAATAGCAAGTAAATAATATAAAGTAAAAGAGAGAGAAAGACACAAGATTTTTACGAGGTTTGGCTTCAACACAGCCTACGTCCTCGCCTTTGGCAAAACACCAAAGGATTCCACTATATCAGTTCTATTACCTGGTGGAACAATACCAATTTAGAACCACTCCTTCTGTCAGGCTAAAGCCCGCCTTTCCAAACAGTAACCCTTTGTTTGGTCCAACGATTTAACAACTCTGAATCGTTTAAGAATGATGATAAAGAAATTTGTGTACAAAAGAGAACTCTCACAATAGAGTAGATTAGTACAATGATCAGCTCACTTATACTCCAAAGTAATTCAAATATAAAAAATTTGAAGCTCAACGCTTAGTATGAATTACCAAATGATTTTTTAAAGAAAATGAAAGATTCTGATTTTTTAAAGCTTTGCTTCAAAAATATAAATCAATATTAGATCAGAAAGTTTAAGCACAAGAAAATTTTAGATCCTTTGAGAAATTTGAATATTTGAAAATCATTTGATCTAAAAACCTTTGAAAAGTAGCTTGATCTAAAAATCTTGAAAGTTGTTTGATCTTAAATTTTGAAGATTGCTGGATCTGAAACTTTGAAGATTTCTGGATCTGAAACTTTTGTAGATTTCTGGATCCGAAACTTTTGAGAATTGCTTAATTTCAAAAACCTTTCAATATTACCTCTATGATCATTATTTTAAACTTTTGAAGCTTTTAACTATTTATAGATGTTTTTAGAAGCCATCCATTACTACCAAAGATTCCTAAAATTCATTTCCAAATATTTTGAAATAAATATGTTTAAAAACATGGATTAAAAAATCTTCTCTTCTTAAGCCATTTTTATGTATTAAAAAAAAAATTCTTTTTAGAGTATATATGTTTAAAAAAAAATATTTTTGATTTTCTATGAGCTTCAAACCACTTTATATTTGAGTTTAACCTTTGAAGTACTTACATTAAGAACATCCTAAAATATGATTCTTTAATCTTCAGTCTTGTTCTTCCATTATCTTTGTTGTTTCAATCTTTTATTTGAGCTTTTCATTAGTATAATTTTATTTCTCATGCTCTTTGTAATCCATAAGCTTTTCTTTGTGTTCTTCAAGGATTCTTTGTAATCCATAAACTATACATGTGTTCTTCAAGAATTCTTTGTAATCCATAGGCTTTTTTATGCACTTGGGCTTTGTCACTTTCCTGAAAAAATTTTACTTGAAACATATTAAACATATCATTGATTTGTTATCATCAAAATAATAATTGTAAGCCTTATTAGGCCAACATTGTGGCCAATAATTTTTCTGCTTTAATGAATACTGGATTTCATGGTGATTGTTTTGAAAAATCAGAAATCAATGTGCCTATAAAGTAAACAAAAAACAACTCAAAATAAACACCAAGATTTATATGGTTTGGCCTTGAAAGCTTACATCTACAAATGAGGGAGGAGAATTTTCAATATGAATCAGAAGATCAGAATCACTCAAAATACTTAAATCCTAACCCTTGATACACTCAGTTTCATGGAAGTACCGCAGAAGAAAAAAATGTCCGAATCTTACAATATGTGTGTGTGTGTGTGTGTGTGTATGTATGATCCACAAATACAAAATGGGTCGTTGGCTTTGGGTTAAGTATAAATTGTGATGAGCCCTTTCTTTCAGTGGGTTCTGCCTTTACCTCGAGTTTTGCCAATTAGGGCCTGAGGAAAGAATTCAAGATATACTCAACAGTGGCCATAACTGCCGGAAATGATGCTTAGCACTTTCATAGGAACCATGGTTGTGCCATGTAATACCTTTGGCATTGGTTTGTATTTGAAATGAGGCTACGTATGGTAGTTAGAGATATGAAGATGACATTTCGTATGATTGTGATTCTGATTGTGTGTGTAGATGGTCTGCCTCTTTCTGATACTGCCATTTATTAAGCATCATCTTTTTGTCCGCCAAAAATATAACCACAATAATGCACATCTTACCATTTTCAAGTATCTTGGATTTGTTGCACTAATAACTTGCCGAGCTTATTTATTTTCCTTTTTATAACTGCCTAGTTATTGTAATTCTTGAAGTGGGATGGATCAACAATTACAGGGTACAGAAGATGACGTAGTAAATTGGTTACATGGCAATAAATTGTGGAAAATGGCACGAGAGCCATATGAGCCCTTGTGGATTAAGGGTGGTGGACATTGCAACCTGGAGCTCTACCCCGATTACGTTCGTCATCTTTGCAGCTTCATCCATGAAATGGAGAACATCACCACAGCTGTCCGGCTCAAAAAGATCCGGCAGAGCCTCCGCTTACAGGAGAGGTCCAATACTGCTATTACAAGTGCTTCTATCAGGTGCTGTAGACTTAAATTCAGAAGACCAAAATGCCCAGAATGTTCAAGGCCTCGCTGCTTAAAGTGCTTCTGGAGGCCCAAATGCCCTGGATGCTCAAAACCCAGCTGCATAACTTGTATCTGTCGACCCAAATGCCCCAAATGCCCCAAATGTCCTAGACCTGGCTGCATAAAATGTTCATGCTGGCGATGGTTTGCAGGGACATGTAATGGGACGGATAGAAGGCAGGATGGCTAGTCTTTATGCATGTATAGATTGCTAGACCTGCTAACATACCTTGAATCTGTGCAGTAGTGGGTGGAACCCGAGGAAGTGGTTTATTAATTAGATATTGAGAAACACATTCTGATGAAAACATTTCTCACAAGTGTTTTATAGTCTTATTAACTGTGGGGTATGCACTTCATCGAAAAGTTTTCCTTTCCTGGTTAAAAATGCTTTCTCGGAAACAAATTTATTAGCTTTCCTGTTGCTCAAATTGTCTCATGTTTACGGATGAGTTTGAAATGCAAAAGAGAGTTCTAGAAACTTGGGGAGTTATTTAAACTTTGGGGACAATATCATTTTATTCATAAGCTGATTGATCAGGTTCTGTAACAATAATTAATAATGGATGTGTTGTCTAGTGTTCTGGTGAAAGAATTTGATCCGGGTTAACAATGCAGCTGGAAAAAACAAGATTGGCTGCATTTTTGTATGTGAATGGGTCTCTAAGGAACGAGAATCAAAGAGGGAGAATATTTTCACTTTTATTTCCTGTTCTTCTGAATGCCAGCCATTGTGCATCAATCAGCCGGTTGAAATGGTTTGGGTTACTTTCCAAGTTTTTAAGTAGTGGGATGGTGTCTAACTGAGAATATTTTCAACTGTGCAAAGTATGCAGAAAAACTACATATGAAGTTAGGACGGTTTGAAGTGGCAGAGCAACTGCTTCTGTGGGATAAGTCTTTTTGGTGAAAAATTCCACTTAACAAGCAGTGAACATGATCTTGCTAAATGTGAGTTGAGCTAAAAAAATGAAGACAGTTAATCAGCTAAGCTGAAACTCCTATGCCTTCTATCGACGTCACAAGGCTATTGATGGGCAGTCTACAACTGGTTTTGTTTTATAGGTTTCCAACTCCGACTTCCTCTATCGAGTAATTCAAACTTTTGGGGCTCAAAATTTGTATCATCAATGAGCCCCAAATACAGAAAACTGGGGGGAGGGGGGTGCCAAGAAAAAGGAAAGCAGCTATACTCTACATAGTGAGAATACAGACCTAACAAATTACAACCCAACAAGAGGGCATTGTTCTGCAAGCCAACTTTAGAGCTAAAAGCCCAGGTTGGACTAATCAAAGCTAAAACTCCCGTCTTCTATTGACTTGGTTAGGCCTGAGACTGCTGTCACTGAGTTCGATCCCCCTATTGAACAATTTGGCTTAGTCAAGTTTTCTGCCTCCAAGTTTGTATCATCAATTAGCATCATCTACAGAAACGAGCACAAAAGCTATGGTTGCTTTGCTCTACAAGCCGAGGTTGGACTAATCAAAACTAAAACTCCTGTCTTCACTTGACTTGGTTAGGCCTGATACTAAGCACTGTTTGATAGGTCTTCTTTTTGAAAGTGTTGAACTCTGATCCCCCTATTGAACAATTTGGCTTAGTCAAGTTTTCTGCCTTTGTATCATCAATTAGCATCATCTACAGAAACGAGCACAAAAGCTATGGTTGATTTGCTCTACAAGCCCAGGTTGGACTAATCAAAACTAAAACTCCCGTCTTCTATTGACTTGGTTAGGCCTGAGACTAAGCACTGTTTGATAGGTCTTCTTTTGAAAGTGTTTATAGCCGAGGAATAACGTCTCAACAAGAGGGAATTGCTCCTTGTAGCAATCATAATTCTTGCCCAGCTTGGTTTGCTCAAGTTGTACTGGTGAAGTAGACCTTAGAGATCCCAAGGTTGTAGGTTCAATTCCCCACTTAATTTGTCTAAAGAATTATCAGGGGTACATTAATGGGCGAGCGGCAACGATTTCACCCCTAATTTGGTGCCACCTAGGTGGGTTCGAAGGGTTTGTCTAAGTAGGAGTTTTTGGTAAACAAAAAATTAAAAAAAATTCAGAACTCTTGGGATAGGTTTAGTTGTAGAAAATTATTTTGTTTTTATTTTTTATTTTTTTGTTTTCAAAAAAATATAAAAATTAGAACTCTTAAGCCGGAAGCTTGAATTTCAAACTTTAAATTAGGATTTGGGTGATTTTGGACAAATTTCAATATAATTTTATATTACATCTTATCCAAATCAAATACAAATCAAAATCTATGAACTCTCTTTATAGGTTTAATGTTGGTTTGGTTGTGGAAAATATTTCTTTTTTCAATTTTTTAAAAAAAGTTATAAAAGTTTAAGTTTATTCTTTAGTTTTTAAAATTCATGCGAGGTAGAAATAAAGAGTTCGTAAAATATTTTAAATTTTTTATTTTTAAATTCATAATAATTATAAAAATACAACTTATTTTTTAATTTTTAAAAAATTATATAAGGTAATATTTAGGTCATAGATTTTGAGTTTTGGGTTTGAAATTACAAAGATTTTTAAGAAACTCAATATATAATATACACGAATCAAAGTCCAAAGCCAAATTCCACTCCTGTATGCAAAGTAAGAACTAAGAAGTTAAAAATCTAGAAAATAATAAAAATATGTTTTACATTTTTTTTTTTTTGTATAAATCTAGAGGATGAGAAAATAAGATGAAACTTTTATAATTATTTTTAAAACTAAAAATGAAAAATAAAATTATTTTAATGAGTAAATGGTGTCAAAACCTTTTATAGTTGTTCATTTATTTCATACAAATGTTGTTTAATTGAAAAATTAACTAAATTTTAATTTTAGAGCTAAAAAAAGCCTAATTGAACTTATGTAAGAAGTAAAAGCCCTACGGGCAAAAAATAGGTAAAATACACCATGGTCACTTAACTTTAACTATAAATCCTAATACCACTAAATTTAATTTTTTGCCCCATGGTCACCCAACTACAATTTTGTTGTGGTAAGCCTCTTTACATCCACTTTAAACAACTCTCTGACATGTATGCTAAGCTGGAGCTCATTTTTTTTTTTTTCGTGGATATGTCGGGTTTTTAGGGTTTGTGCGCCAAACTAATCCCACGCCTACACCAACTGTGCCCTCAGCCAACACGTAGGAGGTAAATTGCGGACGTATGCTGCAAAGGGTAGGGTTTGAACCCCAGACTTCACCTTTGTCCAAGGTCGCCTAGTGAACCTCCTTACCACCTAAGCTTATACCCCGGGGCAATTGGAGCTCATTTTTTGCCTTCAAGGTAGCGTGGGTCTCAACCTAGCACACACCACATCATTTCCCTCCAAATAGAGGCACGTGACTCTCACTTTATCTTCTCCTTCTCTTCTCCTTTTGTAACACCCTCCTCGATGCGGTGAATATTTTAGGGTTTCAAGGATTTTGGTATCCGAATTTTGGGAATGTCCATCTCTAGCTCAAATGCAAATGTTCCCTATTGCCATTGTAACTTAGGAGCACATATGAGGACATCATGGACAAAAGCTAACTCAAGAAGGAGATTCTTTGGCTACCAAAAGCATGGGGTAAGATGAAATCTTGATCTTGCTTACAATCTCCTTGTTATTTTTTCACTCTTGGAAAATTCCATCTTGATTATCCTCATTTTCTTGCTCATAAGTCAAATGTATGTTTTTTAGTGGGCAGATACCCTATAGAAAATCATTCTTGGCGTGTGATTAATGGATTGCTTTAGAAAAACAAAAGGCTAGAGAGAAGTCAGAGGCTACGAGGGATTTTGATTTTTTTTTATAGGGATATTTTGTACAAATTTCATTTTCATAATTTGTGTGTTTTTGTTTTCTATTCGAAGGGGAACCCCCTTAGTCTAAACCCAAACAACTATTTATTCTATTATTTGTTCAATTTTGTACCCATGCCCACTTGAATTAATGGAAAAAGCAAAATTTTCTCTCTTTTTTTTATTTTTATTTTTAAAGATGGATAAATTACCTATGAGTTGTTATCCAACAATACCTTAATTCAAATTTACCTTTTAGGAAATACTTGTTGCCACTTGCCCATATTATTCATCTAGGTTTGAGTGGGTCTGAGTCATCTTTCTATTTTAGGTTTGATATTGTTTTTGTGCCACAACTAAAATCTTAATCTGGTGCTTGGTTGATAATTGCAATGAGTGGTGTGAGAATTATGTTGAATTAGCTGAATAAATCCAATAACTTATTCTTGTTGCCTTTATAATCTCTTTCCCTCTTTTCTAGCCTCATCTTGTTCAAGTTGTATTGCTTGGTCACCTGAGTTTGCTAGTCTTAATATTGTCTATAGCTTCAATTTTCTTTTCTTTTCTTTTTGGTTCAATTTCTAGAAACAAACATTTTGTAAAGAAGTTTGTTGGGTAGCATGCATGTGTCACTTTGTTAAGGAGAGGTTGCCGTTTTATATGGCACTAATTAAAAAGCATAAGGTTGTAAATTTTTTTCTTAATTTAAAAATTGCAACTAGCAATGGCGATTGGACATTATTCACAAGAACAATATAGCGGACAATGTACACAAACCAAAAATTAAGTATCTTAAAAATAAAACAAAGCCACAAAGCTAAGCATTTCAAAGTTGTGTTATAAACCACAATAAACATGTTTGTCACTCCAATTACATGAACAATTAAGCAGTTGTCCAATACAAAAAGTTTCCTTAACAGATCTGCCCAGCCACCCTTTAGATCACTGCACCATCCCATGTTGCTTTCCTATATATCTTGAGGGTACTAACTTGCCCTTTGGTTTTTCGGTAGTTGTTTGTTATGGAGGTGCTCTCCCCTCAATTCCCCATGTTCCCTCTATTCCATGCGTTCTTATGCTACTGCTTTCTTGTTGTGATGCTCCTTGAAAGGGGTCAGAAGGACCATCTTTGACTGTCCTTGACATTGCATTTATGGTGCCTTTAAATGTAATGGTTTGATCTCTACCTTGTATAGTTAACATTGCAATTCAATTACTCATAGGTATTTTTAATTATTAATTCAGAATAAGAAAATAAAGTAAACACTCACATCTGACATCCACCTTGCAGTTATTATAGTAGATGCTCCCTCCTTTGTATGTTGTGATTGTCTCTTTGCTTATACTAAATTGAAAATAACATTTAAACATGTATAAAGAAGTGGATTTTCAGTCATAGAAAATGTGCTTATGGGTAGCTTAAGTCTTATTTTTTGTTCCCTATGCAGGCTGTTGTTCCTATTCTGCTTCTTATTCTCCTCCCTATTCTTTTGTTTCCTCTGTTGCCTCTTCTTTCTTTTTTGTTTTTTTGGAGGTTGTTGTATCCCTCTTTCTCTTGCCTCTTTTGTGTTCTACTGCCCCTTTATTCCTCTTCCACTTGCTTCTCCATTTTTGGACCTCTTGTTGTGCCTTTCTTTCCTAGAAATAGAACATGTCATTTTTACCCATATTTGGTCATCTTCTTAGGATTTTTCAATTTGACTGGCTCCCTTTTCCTCTTTGTTTGCTTTTTGCTCTTTTCGAAGTACGGTTGATGTAGGGGCTTCATTGGGGCCAAGGTTGTGGTTTGCCACAACCTTGGCCTATATAGGGTTTATCACATGTCTACATATCCTTATGAAAATCTCCACCCTATAGCAGTCATCAACAAATGATTCAGGGTGCATACCTGCATAATTCATGCAGAAGAATGCATGAAGACAAGGGATACCAATTAGGTCCCACTTCTCACAGCTGCATGTGCTTCAATCCAAGTCAACAACAAGACACTTGAAACAAAGCCCCACTTGACCATTTGGGAATGTACCTCATGGATAACTCCTTGCCTCTATCCAAATTTTAAACTTTGGTGCAAATCTTCTGAATGAACTTCTTCATTGCATCTCTTCTCATATATAGTCTTCTCATCAAATAGTATTTGACCATCTCTAACAAAGTCAGTATTGACTTTTCCCTTGCATCCAAAACACACTTATTGAAGCATTTAGAAAGATTGTTAAGTAGCATGTCACATTTGGGTTGACATGAAAAGTGTGACCTTGACCATTGAGCAATTGTCCTTTCATATAGCCATTCGCCTTTGGAGAAACCTTCTTTATCTCACACATTTGGTGTTTAAACTCCTACACATATGTGCTTCTTGCTGCAAACCACAAATAACCTTTTTTAGGGTTTTTCTTTATTTTCCTTGCATTAAAAAAAATAAAGTGGCAACTCCATGTTTTTGTTGTTTTACCCCTATTACTTCAAAAACTCTTTCTTTCTCGTTTAGGGACAGTCATTCCCTTTTCATTGGCACCCCAAATAGAACTTGATGTCGACACCTTGCCGACTCCGCTGGGTACATTTAAGGTCGAGTCGCTTGAATTTCACTACAAAAAATAAGGTTATTAGTATTGAATTTCACAATACTTATTAGTGATGACTTAATGACGCTTTCAAATTCGTCACTAAAACGACGGTGACAAATACTTATTAGTGACGAATTCTAAAACCGTCACTAATAATAGAGTATTAGTGACGGTTTTATTCCGTCACGAAAAACCTAAGTCCATCACTATAAATTCTTCATTTTATCGGCTGAAAATCGTCACTTAAAGTCTAATTATTAGTGATAGTTTTGAAATCGTCACTAATACTTAGTAGTGGCACTATTAGTGATGGTTTCAAAACCTTCATTAATGCTTACTAGGCCTACTATTAGTGACGGTTCATATATTTGCCACTAATAGCCCAACATGCTACTTTTAGTGACAATTTCAAAACCTTCACTAATTCTTACCTATGGTACTAATAGTGACGGTTGTAGAACCGTCACTAATACTTTAAAATAATTATTATTTTTAAATCATTCATTAATTTCTATAAAAACTTGTTATTTATATTAAACATGTAATTACATTTTAGCATATATAATATTAAACCATAATTACTAAAAAATTCATAAATTGTTCAAAATTCAAATACAAATTGTTAGCCTTGGAGGCTACATGAGCTAAATTATCATGTTTTGATGATAACAACTCATTAGTGGTTTTAGATAAACTAATCTTCGCATATCAAGCTATGATAAGTACAAACTCAATTGCAAATATTAAGTAAACTCTTCATAGGTTATACATCATCAAAAAGGAGGAGATTGTTAATCTTAATGGCTACATAACTATGTTTAATGTGTTTTGATAATATTTATCTATTTGGTGTTCCAAGTGTATCCTATCTTTGCAGATCATGTTAAGTGTAGGTACTTGTGACAAATGCATGAAGGCATTGGATCAAAGGCAAACATCAGACCGAGTAGACATTTGAATAGGAAAGATCAAAAGGACACCCACTCGGAAGTACTCAATCAAGCACATACAAGGAAGATTATATTGAATTTATATGTGATGGGGATTGTGTGAGGTAGGAACATTTTGTAACTCTTGCCGTTTTGTTTCAAGCTTGATTTTTGAGCAAAAGTTGAGCGAAATTGCATGTGCATACTAGGACACAAGAGTATATAGGATTTCACTAAGTCACAAACTCAATACTCATGGTTTTCAGAGATAGAACAAAGAGTTTGACAAAATATCCACTCAAATATGGTTTCAAATGGGACAAGTGTTAAGTGGTATTTGTCCTATTAGCTTTTGTATACTTTGTCCAAAACGAGTTTTTTGTCCTAAAGACTCAAGAAAGTCAAGTATATTTTTATAAAAGACATACTAGCATATAAGATATCAAAATAAGCTTTCAAATGCATTTTCATTCACAAGATATCTTATGTTCAAATGAAACTTCATAAGGACAAGTATTAATCATCATTGGATTTAATATCTTTCATATACTTTTGTCCAATTAATTCATTAAAAGGCATATTAGTATGAAAAATAAGGCAATTAGTCGACTAATTAGTTTTATTCGTCGACTAATTAAACCAGTAGCCAAAGTGAGTTTCTACCTAGTCAAATTGTCGACGAATTGGGGTAAGTCATCGACGAATTGGGGGAACTTGTCGACGAATTGGAGCATATCATCGACGAATTAATCTAGTAGCTAAATGAATTTTCTACCCTGGAAACTTGTCGATGAATTGGGGTAATTCGTTGACGAATTGGGTATAACCGTCGACGATTTGCATTGAGACCTGAATCCAACGGGCAAAAAAATGGCTAGTTCTCGAGCCAATCAAATGAGATTCACTCCCAACATTCAGATAACGGTTAGCTAATGCATTTGGCTATTAATACAAGTCCATAGACTTGACTAAAAAAGGTTTTGAGGGTTTACAAGTTTTTAGTGAAAAACATCTCTTAAACATCAACCCTAAGCACTTTGCATTTTAGTTTATCATCACAAGTGCTCAATTTCTCTCTTGTTCTCTAAGCTTGTTTGATTCATTACTTGATAGATTAGTGTGAGAATTGTATTGTATTTGATATTTGTGATGACCCAAAAATATATATACGATTAAAGCACAATAATAATAAAATAATAAAAATGGTCATTAAGTTAATATCAATACAGAAGTATTTTTCTGTAAGATCCTTGATTTCATATTTGATGCCTAAGAAAGACCTTGTCTTAGTGAGTGCTCAGAGACCATTGCGGCTCAGTCGCTCCCTGGAGGTCGGCCTGATCAAAATGGAATTTCATAGGATAAACAAAGTAGACACTGTTTATATACGTAAATAAGTACATAAAATAATGTTTTGATTGACATAATTTGTAGAAATATATGATAAAATAATAATAATATAAGTATCCTATGTATGGGGCCCACATGAGTCCCGAAGCCATGTGGAGGTTTACATGAGTCTCAAAACTGTGTAGGGCTCATAAAATCGTATGAGGATTATTAGAGTTACATAGGATCCATTTGGGTCTCGAAGTTGTATGGGGTCCACAAGACCATGTGGGGCCCACATGAGTTTTCAAAATTTAAATTTAATTCTTCTTCAAAAATAAATAATAAAATAAATAAATACTAAAAATAGTTTAAAAGTAATAACAATGATAATAATAATTAAGAAAAATAATAAAATAATTAATTAACTAATTGATTAATTAATTAGGCAAGTGATTAATTAAAAATTTATTTACTGGGAATGGTGGCAAGCACTCCCACATGGCCTCCATCCCCATCCCATACTCAACCTATACCTTGCTCATCCCTTGCTCATTCTTTAATTTTTAAAAATTATAATTTCACTCATCTCCCCACACTTTTATAAATTTCATTTCTTCCCCAAAATTTTCCTATAAATAGGAAACTTTTAACCTTCATTTTTCACAACAATTTTTCCAAGAAAGAGAATGATTAGTGAGTGAAAGAATTTGTGGTGGAGAGAGAATTTTTGAGTAAGTTCTCACTCACCCACTCTTTCCGATCTCATTTCTTAGAGATAGTTATTGTGTTTGTAGCACAAGGTAAAAGAAGAAGGTAAGTAAATTTTGATTATATTTGTTTTTTTTATTTAAAATTCATACCCGAATTTATTTTATAAGTAAATTTCAATTATGTTAATTAGTTTCACAAAATTTTCATGAGTTTATTTTTACGCATATTTAATTATACCAATTATATCTTTAATATACTTACATCTATTTTTGGGTTAAGAAATGTTCTAATCCCCTCGGATAAATTTTCAGCATTTCTTTCTATTCAAAAATACAATTATATATATTTTTAACACGAAAATTGTGTGGCATGAGTTTATTTATACGTTGCATTATTTTATGAAAATATGAGTAAAGATGAGATTTTCATGATATTATTTTAAATTGCATAAATTATAATAAGATGATTTTAAAACCCCTTATGGCAACGAAAGTTCAAAGTTACAGATGTTCGGTACCGCAACTTAAAGTTTAAACGAATCAGAGTGCACCCACACTATTTACAGAGTGGTTATTTATGTTAGTGAATTTCTCCTGAGTGCACACCTGGTTCCGGACCAGGACTTAATAAGGAAAATCTCACTTAAAGTTTACGTACGTTGATTTAGTTTGGTCGGTCAGCCAGCTAAGTCCAGTCTTTGGACCGCACAACCCAGTCATAGGGGTAAACATGACCTACGACATATAGGCCTAGGGGTTATTTTTACAATAATGATTATACATATTTAATTACTTGTACAAAGTTATTAATAATTTGAAGGAAAAATGTAAGTTTACATGAAAAGGATCATTCTTATGCTTAAATGACGATATAAAGAAAACGTATAAGGAAAAGTATATGTATGTTTATCATTAAATATTTTTTTCAGTTTTAAAGTTAAAAGTTTAATTTAATAGTTATAGTATATGATTATAAAATTTTACTGTTGTAATTGATGGTAAAAGTTTTATGCAGAAATTTTTAAATTTATATTTATTCTAGAAGTAGTTTTGAAGTTATAGTATTAAATATTGTTTTACGAAATTTTTAAAAAGCTCATTTTGGTCACACACTAATAATAATCTTATTTACTTACTGAGTGTCGTCTCATCCTAATCATATTTTTATTTTAGATAACTCTGAAGGACATGTCAAAAATCAGGCCTAGCAAGCATGCAGGTAGGGATAGAAAAATAAAGATTGATTAGAAATATTAGTATGATGTCAGATATTTATGATTGTGTAATTTTTCTTCTTTTAAAATAAATGATTGTAATATGGATAATTAGCGCTCTAGTTTAATAATGATTGAGTTTATTTGCTTCCGCTGTAAATCAATAGTAAAAAGTTAATATTCCAGACCCCTCGGGATTGGGGTGTTACAATATTAGCTCATTTAAGGGATTGGTTCCAGTATTGAAGAATTGGGGGAACTTGTCGACGAATTAATCCAGTAGCTAAATGAATTTTCTGCCTTGAAAACTCGTCGACGAATTGGGGTAATTCGTTGACGAATTGGGTATAACCGTCGACGATTTGCACCGAGACCTGATCCAACGAGCACTTTGGCTTGTTCTCGAGCTAATCAAATGAGATTCACTCCCAATGTTCAGATAACGGTTAGCTCATGCATTTGGCTATAAATACAAGTCCATGAAAAACATCTCTTAAACATCAACCCTAAGCACTTTATATTTTAGTTTATCATCACAAGTGCTCAATTTCTCTCTTGCTCTCTAAGCTTGTTTGATTCATTACTTGATAGATTAATTTGAGAATTGTATTGTATTTGATATTAGCTCATTTGAGGAGCATTGATTTGTATCTCTTCTTCTTGTTATAAAGGGATTGGTTCCAGTATTGAAGATTCTTGGTGAACCGTTGTTGAAAGTTCTCAATGGACCAATCTACAAGGCTTCTTGGTGAACCTTGCAGCTCTTAGTGAGCGTTGAGGGATTTATTCCCATGTTGTAAGGCTTCTCTGCCGGTGAAGGAATTTGATAGTGGATTGTGGAATCCTTGAGCTGGTCTCAAGGCGTGGACGTAGGCTTGGTGTCGAATCATGTTAAAACACCTATGTTAAGCTTCTCTACCCTATACTCCTTATTTTGTGTCTTGTGCATGATTTACATTTGATATATTATAATATAATTGCTTGTATCTTACAAAGAATTTTATTTTGTAAAGAAAGCCCAAAATATGCGAAAGAGTCCATTCACCCCCCCCCCCTATAGACTCTACTCCCGCGACAACACAAATTGTTCAAAATTCAAATTCAAATACTAAACTCCATTCTGTTCAAATAACAAAAAAATACAAAAGAAAAAAAGAAGCAAAAAGTTGCATCTAACTGTAGTGTTCGACATTGTCCTCATTTTTTGTGACAGTCTGGAAACCCTACAAAGTAATAATTATATAAAAAATTAGTATACGATTTTTGAATATATATGTACGTACCATAAGTAAAAATGATTTGATAGCAAAATGATCAGACATAGTTAAACAAAAAATGATACAATTTTAAATAGCTAAATTTGATTAGTATGCCCGACTCGGTTTGGACCTTGTATGCCTAACTTGGACACATGAGTGCTAAAAATCACTAAGTTTATTTGTATTCTAACTTTACTTCTGAGTGCACCAAAAGCTCTTAAGGAGGAGTTTTTGGGCACCATCATTTTCGACAGATCCAGATTAATGTGTTGGGACTGACCCTACTCAATTTGGACCTCGTATGCCCGAATTTGACACCTTAGTGCTTAAAATCAATTAAGTTTATTAAGTTCACCTCTAAGAGCATAATTTTCAATCAGGGAAGCATTTTTGGGCACTATCAGCTCTGACACGTCGAGCTCAATGTCATGAACGTGTCGTGACTGACCCCACTTGGTTTGGATCTCATATTCTCGACTTGGATACCTTAGTGCTAAAATTCACTAAGTTTTCTAAGTTTGTTTGTATTCTAACTTTGCTTCTAAGTGCGTAAAAAGGTCCCGGGAGTGAGTTTTTGAGCACCGTCAACTTCGGCACATCCAACTCAATGTGACAGACATGTCAGGACTAATCCCACTCGGTCTGGATCTCATATGTCTGACTTTGACATTTGAGTGCTAAAATCCACTAAGTTTGCTAAGTTTGTTTATATTCTAACTTTACTTCTAAGTGCGCAAAAAGCTTTTGGGGAGGAGTTTTTGGGCACCGTCAGCTCCGAAACGTCCAGTTCAATATGACAGACATGTTGAGACTAATCTCACTCGATTTGCACCTCGTATGCCTAACTTGGACACCCGAGTGCTAAAATCTATTAATTTTGCTAAGTTTCGTTATATTCTAACTTTACTTCTAAGTGCACAAGAAGCTCTCGGAGAGAAGTTTTTAGGAACCGTTAGCTCTGACAAGTCCATATCAATGTGATAAAAGTGTCAAGACTGATCCACTCAGTTTGGGCCTCGTATGCCCAAATTTGACACCTAAGTGCTTAAAATCAACTAAGTTTAATAAGTTCGTCTCTAAACGCATAATTTTCAATCGAGGAAGAGTTTTTGGGCACCGTTAGCTATGACATGTCGAGCTCAATGTCACAAACATTTCAAAACTGATCCCACTTGGTTTGGACCTCGATGCTCGGCTTGGACACCTAAGTGCTAAAATCCACTAAGTTTGCTAAGTCTAATTGTATTCAAACTTTGATTCTAACTGCGTAGAAAGCTCCCAAGGAGGAGTTTTTGGACACCCTAAGCTCCGACACATCGAGCTCAATGTCATGGATGTGTCAGGACTAACCCCACTCGGTTTGGACCTCGTATGCCCGACTTGGACACCTGAGTGCTAAAATCCACTAAGTTTGCTAAGTTTTTTTGTATTCAAACTTTGCTTCTAAGTGCACAAAAAGCTCTCGAGGAGGAGGTTTGGGCACCCTTTAGCTCTGGAACATCGAGCTCAATGTCATGGACGTGTTAAGACTAACCCCACTCGGTTTGGACCTCGTATGCCCGACTTGGATACCTGAGTGTTAAAATCCACTAAGTTTGCTAAGTTTGTTTGTATTCTAACTTTGCTTCTAAGTTCACAAAACGTTCCTGGGGAGGATTTTTTGGGTACCGTCAACTCTGGAAGGTCTAGCTCAATGTGACAGACATATCAGGACTGATCCCACTTAGTTTGGACCTCGTATGCCCAAATTGGACACCTGAGTGCTTAAAATCAACTAAGTTTGTCTCTAAGCGCATAATTTTCAATAATGGAGGAGTTTTTGGGCACCGTTAGCTTTGGCACGTCGAGCTTAATGTCATGGAATTTTTGGCACTGACTCCACTTGGTTCGGACCTCACATGCCCGACTTGGGCGACTGAGTGCTAAAATCCACTAAGTTTACTAAGTTTGTTTGTATTCTAACTTTACTTTAAAGTGCGCAAAAAACTCTCGCAGAAATGTTTTTTGGCACCGTCAAGTTTGGCACATCAAGCTCAATGTCACAGACGTGTCAGGATTGACCCCTCTTGGTGTGGACCTTGTATGCCCGACTTGAACACCTGAGTGCTAAAATATGCTAAGTTTACTAAGTTTGTTTGTATTCTAACTTTGCTTCTAAGTGCGCAAAAAGCTCTCGGGGAGGATTTTTTTGGCACTGTCAGCTTTGACACATCTAACTCAATGTGACAGACGTGTCAGGATTAACCCCACTCAGTTTGGACCTCGTATGCCTAACTTCGACACCTAAGTGCTAAAATTCTCTAAGTTTGTTAAGTTTGTTTGAATTCTAACTTTACTTGTAAATGTGCAAAAAGCTCTGAGGGAAGAGTTTTTGGGCACCGTTAGCTCTGACAGATCCAATGTGATGGACATGTCGGGACCTACGAGCTCATATGCCTGAATTGGACACCTGAGTGCTTAAATCAACTAAGTTTACTAAGCTCACCTCTAAGTGCATAATTTTCAATTGGAAAGGAGTTTTTGGGCACTATCAGCTCTAGCACGGCGAGCTCAACATCACATACGTGTTGGGATGGACGCCACTTAGTTTGAACCTCGTATGGTCGAGTTGGATGTTTGAGTGCTAAAATATGCTAAGTTTGCTAAGTTTCTTTATAGTCTAACTTTGCTTCTAAGTGTGCAAAAAGCTCCAAAGAAGTAGTTTTTGGGCACCGTCAACTCTGGCACATTCAGCTCAATGTGACAGACATGTCAGGACTAACCCCACTCAATTTGGACCTCATATGCCCGACTTGGACACCTGAGTGCTAAAATCCACTAAGTTTGCTAAGTTTATTTGTATTCTAACTTTGCTTCTAAGTGCACAAAAAGCTCCCGGGGAGGATGTAAAAACAAGTGAGAGGAGTTTTCCTCACTCCTAAAACAAATGACACAAACACACACAAGTAACATTACATCCTTAGTAAATTGACATTAGGAAAGAAAGAACAATAATAAAAAATCATGCAAGTAACATTACATCGTTAGTAAATCAAAAAAATCAAGATAAAACAATTAAAACAACTCTAGCCACATTCCCCCACAGAGAAAGAACACACACACACACACACACACAATAGTATATAGAAGAAGACGAGGCTAAGGGGAAGGAGGAGGAGCAGAACACAACACTTGGGAGTGACGGTTGCTTGCGGCAATGGTCCAAACGACATTGGGGTATCGGTGGCAGTAGTGGGAGGAGGGAACAACGCAGAGGAGGAGGGAAATTTGGAGGAAAATGCGGGAAAATTTTGGGGGAATCACCGCGGGGAAATAAAGTTTTAGGTTTAAGACTATTAGTGACGGTTTCAAAATCGTCACTAATAGTCTAAAAACCATCACTAATAATTAAATAATTTATTTTATATATATTTTTAATTAAAATAAAAAAAATGATCATATTGATCAAAATACAATTTAAATAAAAATATTCATAATTTTTTTAAAAAATTTACAAAATGATAAAAGCCAATTAGAAAATATTTTTACTATTTTTCAATTTTCAATAAGATTGTTATTTTAGAGTGAATTTTAAAATATAAACAATTAAGTAAAATAATTATAATAATTTTAATTGATATTGTTATACATTTTATTATTTTAATCATATTTTTTTTACATTTTAGTTGATTTAAAGACAAAAATAAGTCTTTTTTTTACTTAAGCTTTTAATTTATTTTAATTTAATAAATTTTAACCAAACAGATTACTGATTTTTTATTTTTAGTTTTTTAAAATTATTTTTTATAACTTTTTATAGTGATAGCAAACGTCTATAAATTTTCCCTATATTTTAATTTCCAAAACCAAATTGGACACCTTTGTTGTATTTCAAAATTAGAAGTTTAAATGTCTAAAATAATATGCACAATTAAATTCCTAAGGCCAAACTGTTGGACTCTCCCAAGGGTATTATTCACCCTTATCATTGTGCAGCTGAGACATTATACTTTGCTGTAGACTTGGAATAGACAAAGGCCATTGAACAATTGAGATATTGGCTTTAAGCTGTGGGCCTTAAAGGGGTAAATGTGTTTAGCCTGCGTTGTTTATTGGCCAATGAAATGTCCATAATCCCTGTCCTACATTGAATACAAGCATTGGTTGTGGCTAGGAATGGCCGTCCTAGAAGAGTAGGGATCGAATTTGTGGAAGACTTCATATCTAAAATGATGAAACCGACAGGATAATGGAATTCTCTCACCTTTACCACCACAACTTCTACCACACCCTGGGGTTGCTTAAGAGATCGATCAGCAAGACTCACTATTATTGAGGTGGGCTTTATCTTCCCAAGGTCAAGTTATTGATAGGCCGAGTATGAAAGGATGTTCACGCTCGCCCCTAAATCTAGAAGAGCCCTATCAATGGTGTAACCATCAATTACACATGAAATGGTGGGTGAGCCGGGATCTTTTAGTTTAGGAATGAGGTGCCTTAGTATCATGGAGCTCATGTGTTCGACCTTCTTGACTAGACCATCCATATGTACCCTTGACTCTTGCTCCTGCATTGATAAGTCCTTAAGGAACTCTATGAATGCGGGCGATTGCTTAATGTTATCTAGGAGAGGCTTGACAATTCTTACTTGTTTAAACATGTCCCAGATGGATTCAGTTGAGACCTCTTTCCTAAATATAGAAGGTGCAAGGGGATTTGCTGGGTGTGCCACTAAGGAGCCATGAAAAGCCCTATGGGGGGCGAAGTGGGGGTTGGTCCTTCCAGTTGTAGGTGGGGGACTTAAGGGTTTGTGTACCCAACTAGAGGAAGATAGGGTGCACGAATCAGCGTTGGGCACTACCCTCTTTTCATCCTCATTCTCTCCCTTACCCGGTTGCTCCTTACCTTGTTTATCTATTATCCTGCTACTTTGGAAGGTGGTCACCACTTGGGCTTGCTCAGGGTATGATGAGGGACCAGCTTTCGGTTCACATTCCACCCTATATTGTCCCTTAGGATTCATTATAGGCTGACTTGGCCACTTGCTCTCGTCTCGCCGACTCAAGGTAGCAGCTAGTTGTCCCAAGGTGGCTTCTAGCTTCGCGATGGATTGAGAGTGAGAGTGAAGGAGTTGTTGATCTACTTGGCGATCAGCCTCAATGTTCTTAAGGGTTCTTAGCACCGTCATTTAAAATGTGTCATATTTAGGCATAGGTGGTGACTACTGTTGAATGGTTGAAGATTTGGTGGCTGAATTTGGATGATTTTGGAAATTTTGTTATGGGCTTGGAGGCAAAGAATTAGGGGCTTGTAGAGGTCTTTGGGATTGAAAACCTAGAGCTTGTGGCCTCTAGGAGAAGTAATGGTGCTGTTTCCACCCACGATTATAGGTATTCGAATAAGGGTCGTTGGACGATTTATCATACCAATTTTGGGTGGCTTTCACTTCCTCCTATATAGGCTCAGGTTAGGAGTATGCATGGGGGCAATTATAACATGTATGGAAAGGGTCAGAGCAAATTGCACAAACCTCTGCACACGCTATTGTCTGCATCCTAAGGACAAGCATTGATCTAATTTTTAGATATGACATGCAGGGTTGGGGCTAGGTCTTGGCTTGTGGTCAACTCGTAAACTCGCTTAGGTTTAGAGGTTGATAGATTGGGTAGTTTACGAGTGGCAGCCATGTGCTGCTGAGAATTTTTAGCCAAATTTTCAAAGAGAATCCAGACTTCGTTCTTGTGCTTTGTAAGGAAAGTACCTTCGCACAATGCATCAACCATGGACCCATCTCTCTCAGCTAACTCTTTGTAAAAAGTTTGAACTAATTGCCACTTGGGGACCTGATGATGTGGGCATTTAAGGAGCAAGTCCCTGAAATGCTCCCAAGTCTCAAAGAAAAGTTCCTCATCCATTTGTGTGAAACTCGTGATTGCCCTTCACAGTTGGTTAGTCTTCCTAATTAAGAAATACTTTTTTAGGAATTCAAGCTACATGGTGGCCCAGTTGGTCACTAAATTCAGCTCCAAGGACGTCAGCCAATATTTGGCCTTATCCTTTAGAGAGAATGGAAAAAGCCTAAGGCATAGGGCGTCATCACTAAAATTAGGTATACGGATGGTGGAGTAAATCTCCAAAAACTCATCCAAACGCTGATAAAGATTTTTCAGTGGAGTTCCTATGAAAGTTGGGAAGCATTGAGATGATTGAAATCTTAATCTCATATTACGCCACTTGAACATCTGGAGACCGAATGCAGGACAGTGATGTGTATGCATTTGGTATAAAGTAGTCCCTAAGCGGAAGTGGTTGCTCTCCAACCATAGGTAGGTAGGGAGCTTGGGGTTTTGGGATTTGTTCAGTGGGAACCGGTGGGTTATTTTCGGCCATGACTTTCAGCTCAGACGACTCGGCCTTCTTTAGATTAGAGATTGGTTTCCTAAGGGACCTACAGGATTTTTTCAATCTCAAGATCTATGGGAATTATCTCAGATTCCAAAGAATGCAAACCAAACATACACAATTTTTAAGCACAAATATTCAAACTTCGGAAATGGTAAACAAAAATAAAAATAAAAATAATAAAGAAGGTGAAAATAAAAGGAGAGCAAATAAAAAACACAAGGCAATAATACTCTAAAGTGGAAGTTGGCTTATAACCGTAGCCAAGTCCTCGGCAACGGCACCAAAATTTGGTAGGCTCATCAAGGTTTGGGTCCTTAACTGCCAACGATAAAATTTATACTACCTAACTATCCCAAGTTCAATAGAAAGTGGGGAAGTTGGGTGTTGATCCTCAAGGACTTGAAGCACAGTTAGTAAGCTACTTCCAAATTAATTTACTATAGCCTTGTACGAAAAAGAAGTAAAAAAATGGTATTTTTTTCAATGGGTGAAATCTAACAATCTACTGAAAAGCAAAAGAAAGAAAGTAAATCTAACACTACTGGAAAGCAAGTAAAACCTATGTTACCCTACTCCTACAAAGCAGTGATGATGGCTGAATCAGGCACTGGACGCCATGTCTATGACTAGACTCCTTCAGGCTTCCATAGAAGTACCAATCCAAGAATATTAGGCCAAAGTAAAAGGACGTACGAGGGCATAGGGTAGCAAGGGTGCACCAACCGTCCGAAGCATGGTCGAGAATCAGAGTATACCTTATCTCAACGATCACAAACACCTCCGGGGAATCTGTGGCCAACTATTTCCCTCTGACGAAGATGTAGTAGTGCTTATCCTTATCTGCAACCTTTCATCACACACACAACAATAAATTGAAAGCAAGTAACGAAAGCAGTAAATTAAAAGCAAGTAAAGAAGAAAGCATGTAAAAAGATCATCCCTTTGCATTCAGCACATCCGTCACTAACTCCAGGAAGTACAAAAGAATATCGTGTAATATACACAGAAGCACAAGAACGCCGCCGGTTGTCACAGGTCGTCGGACACTTCATGCACAAACCGAAACAGGAATTGAAATCTATTCTACTCCTAATCTAAAGTGGCTATCAATGACATCTTAAGTCTATCACTAACCTAAGAGAGGCCAAAGAGGAACTCAGAGCTCATGTTCGTAGTGAATACTTATAGGCTCTAGGGTTTACGAGGTTTGTTTTATAAGTTAGGAAAGTTTGCAACAAATCTCATATAGAAGATCATTGTTGTTGACCAAGTCACCCCTATGTCATTCTTGTGTGCGCCTTAGTCAAGACTCGCGGGAAATCAGGAATTAGAATCTTCAATATCTTCGACTACGTCGCGCCTTAGGGTTTTACTGGTTGAGTTGATAGTCGAGACTTGCAAACTCTCGATCTTCAAGAAATCTCAGGAACTTGACATGGTCGCCCCTTAAGGTCTCTTGGTCGAACACTTCATCGAGGCTCTCGGTAATTCTGCTCTTATTTCTAGCTCAGTATCTCGATGCGGTCGCCCTGGAGAGTCACTTGGTCAAAGACATGGTCGAACCTTGTAGCATTTTGATCTCAGTCCGAACCTTAGAGTCTGTAGTGGAAGACTAAGTCGCCCTTATGTGTTACTGGTCGCGCCACATGGTCAAACATCGCCTTCTTATCCCTTAATGATCTGAAGCTTTAGAAGCTTGACTAAGCATCCGATTTGGCCAAGCTTCAAGAGCTTGGATGAGTTCTCCCAATCCTCTTTGGCTTCTTGTAATGCCTAACTCCCTAATTTTAACCTTTTTTTCCTGAAAAGACAAACAAACCTTGCATAGCTCTGAACAATAATAACTCTAGGAAAATACATAATAAAATGAGGATAAATAAAGCTAAATGAGGATCTAAAATCATGCATTTTAGGGACTCATCAAAACATAACGCGTGTATAAGTACAATTGGTCACCCCAACTTGGTCCGGACTACCAGAAGGGATATCCTACTCTTCAATGGCCCAATCGACTACCATTCACCAACACTCTATCTAAGAAGTGTGGTGGCACTGATATAACATAATAGTTGTGATATCGTGCTCTGAATCTGAACTAATCCACCAGGGTTTTGCTACCATATAATACAATTCATATAATATAGCTGTAACATAAATCTCATTTTTATAATTCTACATAAAACTACCATATCATATTTCTGTATAAACTCATCATTTCATAACTAATCATGGCATTAAGCCTGCTAAACTATCATAATATATTGATCACGACATTAAATCGGCTCAACTATCGTAACATACTGAACATGGCATTAAGCCGGCTAAATTGCCATATCGTACTGAACACGACATTAAGCTGACTGAACTATCATACTCACAGTAAATCTTAAATGATAATTGGTGCTTAGGCACAATTATTCTAAGCCTACCCATATGATCTTGTATTAAATTTTTTGATTGTTAGGATCTATATGGTTGCTTTTTCTGGTTTAAAAATGTGAAATGTTCTTTTCTTATATGTTTACCAGAAAAATGTAAGCTTGCTTGACCTTAGTGTTAAGATTATTTTTTTTACAAGCACAATCCCCAGTACTTATTGATAATATCAAAAAGGGAAAAAAATATTTTTGGCAAGAAATGACTTTAAAAGATACATTTTATATCATGCTTCAAATTTGAAGGCATTCATGACATGTTTTCTAAATTCAATTTTCTTGTCATGAAATTTCTAAACCTTAAGGCCTTTGTTGTTTAAATGATCTTCTTAACAAAGGAGAGTTGTTTTTAGCCCTTTTTCAAATGACAAAAAGGGGAGAAATTGTTGAGCAAAATTTACTTGTCCTCCTGCCTCAATCTTGAGAAGGCAAAATAGAAAGTAATTATAAGGATAGAGTAAGTAACAGCGACGACAGTTGTAGAATAAGAAGATAATAGTGGCCATTGCAACTGCCTCCTACCCTTTTGTTATTCATATTTGGAAAATGATAAACATGATACTTGTTATAAAATTGTAATATATTTTATGTATCATATGACTTTGAAAGCTTTTAACTGAATATTGTTTCAAAGTCAACTTCAACACATAATGCACATTAAACCAAACTGAAATTAAATGCTTAACTTAAAAATTTAGAAGCCTTCTTGTTTGAATATGCTTGAAATATATTGTTTATTTTTTATTTTTTTGAAATTATGCATATTGTTAGGGGAAGCCTTTTCAAGCCAACCCAATTTTGCTCCTTTGTTTTTCATCATAAAAAAGGGGGAGATTGTTGAATTTTTGAGTCTTATCCTGTTTTGATTATGAAAAATCACATCATCTAATTTGTCTTTAAGTGAATGAACAAGTTTATAGTTTTAGGACACAAATGACAGATGAAAAATAGAAGCCATAAAACTCTTACAAACACATTCTTGGTGTATTCCATGGAAATCAGAAGAGCAAAAAACTAGAAGACTTGTGTTATTTTTCAGTTGTAATAGTAATTAGGTTTGAATTGTGTATGCATATCTCATGATTTAAATTGAAGCTCATATCAACCTTAGATTGACCTTAGGAACCCAAGAATTTCATAAAAACCTTTTATACTCAAAGTTAATCAATCACACAAGGTTTAAAGTGATTTTGAACTTAAAAGAAAGCAAAACTCAAAAATATATACAGGTCAGTCGACCGAATAGAACAGACTTGGCCAAAAATCATTTTTACAAAGGGTCGGTCGATCGAATGGTTCATTTCGGTCGACCGAACAAAAGACTTGGACAAATATAAAGGGCCCAGTCGACTAGACTCTCAAGCCCAGTTGACCGACCTTCATACGAAGGTTGATCAAGCAAATTGGATCATAAGCCCAGCAGACCGAAGTGCGATAAAAAGGAAATTGCCTTAGGGTCAACCGACCAAACCATGGGTCAATCAACTAGACCTCTCAGGATCAGGCTAATTTGAGCCTCCAACGGTCATAAAAATTTGAATTATATTATTATTTAAATGTCCAATGGTCATATAACGGCCATATTTTGAATTTGCCTATAAATATCTTACCCAATCACTTTGAAAATGTTAGAGAATTATATTAAAAGATTTATTGATTATTCTTTGATTCCTTCTTTTATTTTATACTCATTTCAAAGATAAAATTCTTATTTCTCCTACTTTCTTCTTAAAAATCATTTTTGAGAAAATCTTTTAAGTTATTTAAAAAGGCTTGAGCATATATTTAATCTTATATATATTTTGCTTGAAAGCCTTCTTGTCTCTCATATTTCAAAGTTCAATAATTATTTAGAGAAAACCATAGTTTCTCCTATTCATTTCCTTTGAAAATATTTTTGGAGAAATTCACCTAGGTTATTCAAGAGAGCTTTAAGCATATATCAAATTCATATATACTTTCTCAAAAAGCTTCTCACTATTTGATTTTATCAAAGGTCATTTTGAGAAAATCATTTTTCCAAACTCTCACATTTACTTGCAAATCTTTTGAGAGGAAAAACCCTAACTCTATTGAGCTTCATTTTTAATATCATTTGAGAGTGTACATAGTTTTTCAATTGTACAAATCAACTCTAAAGGAGTATTTTATTGTACACAAAATTTTTTTCAAAACAAGCTCTTCATGGTTCGAGTTATGAATCGTGGCCAAGTGAGGGTACATCACTTGGAGAGGTGACTTTGCCTAGAAGGAGTGGTTTACTGAAACGACTCGAAGAATAATGGTATTTAAACAATAAAAAGAAAGGGAAATGGAAACCAGAAATAGAAGAAGGTAGTCAACGACGATGCATTTTGGAAAGGATAATCCCGAGGAATTTTTTTAGCTCCTCGTCGACGAATATAGGGGACTCATCGACGAGGGTATAACAGGAGCTCGTCGATGAGAAAATACCGAGAGAAGAATTTGGGCTACTCTGAATTTCATCGACGAAGGGTAAGGTTCATCGACGAAATTGCTTAAGGACTCGTCGACAAGATGACGTGGCTTGTCAACGAATCCTGCAGTATAAATAGCCCTAAATTGATTTTAATCGCAGAAAATCAGCCGCAAACCCTCTCCTCTCCTCTCCTCTCCTCTCCTCTCCTCTCTCTCTCTCTCCTATGGCCCTTTCCCCTTCTCTCTTCGATTTTGACCTCGTCAGTTGCCGGATCGATGATCTAAAGCCACCACGACGCTCCTGGGAAAGTTCTCTACAAGTCTACCGGAGCGGATCGTCGGTGGGACTAAGGTAGAAATTATCTTAAATTCAAGGTAAGACGTTCTATTCAGTATTTGGTTAATTGACAGTTGTAGGAAGTGATATACGTGTAGAAATACTGAACTTTAGTTTTGGGGAATTTTGTTTTCAGGGTGTTGAACGGGGAACCCTGCGAGTGCAGGAGTGTTTGATTTAGGGGCTTTTCAAGACACGGGTAAGGGGATAAACTAAGATAGTTCTTTTTAAGAAAATGTATGTATATATAGCATTTGATTTCATGATAGTAAATATGTTCATATATATAATTTATATTTGAGAAAACACTGCTGAAAATGATGGTATGTTGAATATATGAAAAATCTGTTCAGTGTGGCATGAGTAGAAATTGTTATGAAATACTGTTTTTTGAAAATGTGATTATGATACAGATTTTTATAATGGAAAACCGGCGTATGTGTTGAGATTTTTATATATGTTTGTCGGCGTACGGGCCGAACTATGTGTATGATTTGCCAACGTACAGGTTGTTCTATGGATGTGAGTTTCCAGCATACTGGCTGAGCTATGTATATGATTTTTCGGCGTACGGGCCGAGCTATGGATGTGATTTGCCAATGTACGGGCTGTGCTATGATATAATTTATCGGCATATGAGCCGAGTTATGGTAAAATGTGAAATACCGGCATACGGGCCGATGATTTTTCATGATATACGTATATATGCAAAATGATATGATTGATATGATAATTAATTATATGAGATATCCATATATCACAGTTCCAGTATATGTTATATGATATCATAACCTGGTTGGCTTGATCTAGGCTAGCACTTGCACGGTACCGTTGCTATGTATCCATGGTCATCATGATCATGATATCTGTGTTAACGCCGCTGTACGGAGTGGTGTGAGATTGGATGGTCGATATGGTTTTTAAGAAATGTGTGAGTGCCCCTGGTATACGGACCAGGTCTGTCAGACCCATCAGACTTACAAACTGTACTTTTGACTTGGCAGTGGTCAGCCAACCATTGTCAAGTCCCGCCTTCGGGCCACACAACCTAGTCATGTGGGGGTAATACATGACAAAAACCAACTAACCTACTAGGAATGTTTTTGTATTATTATTATTATATGAGATGAAATATATTTATGAAAATGCAGTATGTTCTGCCATGTTTTAATGATATATATATGTTTTCCCAGATTTGACATAACAGTTTATCGAATATGTTCTGTATGGTATATGTATAGCACGGAATACTCATGGTGCCACACACTAGTATTAGTTTATTTCCCTTACTGAGAGGTGTCTCATCCCAAAATTTTATAAACTTTTCAGGAGCCCCTGATAGAAGAGCGATAAAAGCCCCGCTGATCTAGTGTTATTGATCTGCCCTCTTTGAAGGGTAAATTTTAGTAGGGACAGTTGGATTTTGTGGAAAATGTCCCTAGATCTTGTTTTTGGGATGTGTATACTGAAATACAGTGGATATAGTGACTCTGATATTTATGGCATTGTGATGGATGTTTTCGTATTTATGGTAACGTGATTGTATGTTTCCCTGCTGCTTAGGCTTCTGTTATGTGTTCTGATGTATCCTTGGTACCCACGGGTCCAGGTGGATTATGATCTGCTGAGATTTGTGATATTGAATTTATTATATATATATATATGGAAAAAAAAATGTGGAAATTAAGCAGGTCGTGACATTTACTGTGTGATCTATACTGAGCGAGGGTACATCGTTCAAAAAGGGGGGCTCTGCCCTATTGAAGGAGTGTCGAGCATGAGGTATCGCTTGAAGAGGTTGGTCCACCTAGAAGGACTGGTGTAGAGGGTGGCTCTGCCCTATTGAAGGAGTGGTAGAGTGATAATCCTTGGGAGTTTGCCAAAGGTGAGGACGTAGGCGGGGATAGCCAAACCTCATTAAAATATTTGTGTCATTCTCTCTTTCCCTTATCTCATTTATATTTCTGCAAGTGTATGTTTATATTTATACTATTGTGATTGTATTATATACACACATTTAATTTTGATTGGGATATTGCTTGGTGAATCGGTTAAATTATTCCGTAAAATTTTTTAAAATCCAATTCAACCCCATCCCCTCTTGGGATTACAAAAATCCTCTCAAATTTCACTAGCACAATGCATATGCCTTGATAGAAAACTCACTGCATGCATGATATCTAGCCTGGTTGTAGTTAAACACATTAGGAAGCCCATTAGGCTCCTATACAGCCTTTCATCCACCTTTTTAGCTCCATCTTATCTGCAAAATTTCTCCTTTTGATTCAATGGAGTTGCAGTTGGCTTTCACTCTTCCATGTTGAATTTTTTGAGGACTTCCTTTGCATATTTATCCTAGCATAGAAATATTTCATTTTGCTTTCGACATACCTGCATTTCTTTCATTTCTTCTTTAAACTTGTCAATCAGCTCCTTGTTACTTCCTGTAACGAGTAGATCATCAACATACAAAGATACTAGAAGTATTTCATCATTAGTCTTCTTTATATATAAAGTAGATTCACTCAAACTTTTTTCAAAGCCTAAGTTCACTAAGTGTGCATCAATTCTGCTATACCAAAACCTTGGTGCATGTTTTAAACCATATAGGTCTTTTTTCAATCAATATACCTTCTCCTCGTGTCCTTGAAAACAAACCCTTGAGGTTGCTCCAAAAAAATTTCTTCCTTCAAGTATGCATTCAAAAAGGCTTACTTGACATCCATTTGGTGTATAACCCAGCCTTTTATGCAGCAAGAGCTAGTAACATCCTTATGGTATCCAACCTGGAAATTGGGGCAAAAGTTTCAAAAAAATCTACCCCAAACATCTGGGGCATATCCCTTGACAACAAGTCTCGCCTTGTACTTGTTTACAGAACCATCAGGATTGAGCTTGGTCCTATAAACCCACTTGACTCCTATAGCTTTCTTTTGTTTAGGTTTGTCGACCAACTCCCATGTCTGGTTCTTTTCTATCATCTCTAACTCCTCCTTCATTACAACTATCCACTCTGAAATCTGTATATTCTATTATACTAATATTTTATAATCTGAATAATAATCTAGTAAAGCATATAATTTATACTGATAACCATGCTAAAATTTCCTAACATAACATATTTCCCTTACCTGACTATATGAGCACTAACTACTATTTACAATCCCACGTGTGCGACATTCATAATTTCAACATCCTAAGATAATACACTTATAATTTCCCAATCAACCAACTGAATTCACCTAAATAATTATCACATGTATATTCTCCCCAAATCCATAGGTGCATAATTTATAGACTATAAACCATGCATCATTTTACCTCAGTTCCTGAAATATCACCCACTAGGGTCCTCAACCCTTGCCTGTAAGGTCTCAAAATACCATATTCCTAAAAATATAATACCCTGATTTTACTTCACAAAATCCCAGTATATTCTCATATAATACAAAATCTGAGCTCAAATGAATTTAGTAATACTAACAATACCCAAATATTCTACTTGCCCTGATTTTGGGATGGTTCCCAAATGTTTCAAATCAACATTTCGCTCCGACTATGTTGTAGAGAATCTCCCCAGGATCACCGTGATAGCTTCTGATCGTCGAACCAAGAAGAGACGGAGTCAGAAACCTAGAGAGAAGGCAGAGGATGCGTTTTCTAGAGAGAGAGAGAGAGAGAAATGAGCTTGAAATTTTCGTAGAAAATATGATTTTTGGCTTAATATAGAAAGCTTGTCCATGTGGACTCGTCGACGAACACCTTCTCCTTGTCGACGAGTTTTATGTTCTGGAAGCAGTCCTCTCAGTAGTTTCTCGTCGAGGAGGCACGAGTTCTCATTGAAGAGCCGAGGGCCCTACTCGTTGACGAGCCCTTCTACCCTCACCGCAGAGACCCTGCTGAAATCTCTTTAAAATTTTCTATTTCTCTCTTTTCTTTTATTATTTAATTACCATAATTCTCTGGGTCTCTATATTCTCCCCTCCTTATAAAAATTTCATCCTCGAAATTTACTATTTGTATTGACACCATCCTTTAAAGAAAATGGGCTACTTATTTTATTACTAACCCTCACTTATGGCGGAGGAATACCGCGGTTATATAAGTAGTTTTGGGAGATAACAAATATATTCATAAAAGAAAATTCTCTCAAAACCAAAAGCACTACCTATCTTTTATTCTAAATTCTAAATTATAATTATACATTCGTCACTCTGTACTAAATAAAATAAAACTATCATTATTTGAACTATACAGATCACTATTGTACCCCACTAAACAGGTGTGGGTATTTCTGTCTGATTTCTTCCTCAAGCTCACATAAAGCTTCTTCCATGACATGATTTCTTCACAGGACTTTTACTAGCTGAATTTTCTTACTGCGCAATTTTTGTTCCTTCCTATCTAAGATCTGTACTAGAGTTTCCTCATAAGATGAAGCCTCACTGACTTCCAATTCTACATAACTAATGACATGGGAGAGATCTGAGACGTATTTCCTTAACATAGATACATGAAATACGTCATGTATTTTGAGTAGAGCTGGTGGTAAAACTAGCCGATAGGCAACTGACCCAACCTTTTCAAGTATTTCAAATGGGCCAATAAACCTAGGGCTCAACTTACCCTTCTTCCCAAACCTTATAACTTCCTTCAGTGGTACTATTTTCAAAAACACATGGTCACCCACTTTAAATTCCAATTCCCAAAGGCGAGTATTTGCGTAACTTTTCTATCGACTCTAAGCTGCACTGATTCTATCTTGAATAAGACGGACTTTATCGTACGTCTGTTGTACTATTTCTAGCCCTAAAACTCGCCTCTTACCTAACTCATCCTAGTATAGAGGAGAACGACACCTTCTACAATAAAGTGTCTCATAAGGTGTCATACCAATGTTGGCCTGATAGCTGTTATTGTAGGCAAATTCAACTAACGACAAATATTTGGTCCAACTACGCCCAAAATCCAATACACGCGCTCGCAGCATATCCTAAAGTACCTGGATTTTCCTCTCTATCTGACCATCTATCTAAGGATGAAAAGCGGTGTTGAATGCTAACTGAAACCCCAAAGCCTCCTGCAAGCTCTTCCAAAACCGTGATGTAAAGTGTAGGTCACGGTCCGAGACTATAGATACTGGCACTCCATGGGGTTGAATAATCTCCTGAATGTAGATCTCTATCAATCTATTCATAGGGTAGCTAACTTTAGTAGGTAGAAAATGGGTTGTTTTCGTCAGCTGACCATGCGGCGTCGGCGGTAGCCCAGTAATAAAATCCATGGATATGTGGTCTCACTTCCACTCAAGGATGTAAAGTGACTGCAACTACCCTGCTGTAGGGGTGAGCAAACGGTCGGTTCGGTCAAATTCGGTCAATTAACCGAATTAACCGAAATTTTCGGTTAATGATTTTTATTAACCGAACCGACCGAATAAGAGATGTTAACCGAACCTCACCCGACCGAATTACCTTTTCGGGTAATTCGGTTAACCGAATTTAACCGAATTTATTTTAAATTAATTATTAAAAATAGATTATAATTATAACTTTAGTCTTATTTTTACGCAATCTCAAACTTTAGTCTTATTTTTACGTAATAAAAATAATCTTAAAACTCAATTCATAATTTTAATTTCTCTTAGAATAATCTTTCCCCCATCCCGCGTATATATATATTATTAGTTTATATTTAAATTTTAATTTATTATTATTTCGGGTAATTCGGTTAACCGAATTAAAATTTCTTTTAACCGAACCGATAACCGATTAACCGAAATTTGGTACATCCATAACCGAACCGAACCGACCTATTTTTTAACTGAACCGAACCGACCGAAATTGATCAGTTAATTCGGTTAATTCGGGTTTCCCCAAATTATGCTCACCCCTACCCTGCTGGGCTCTGATGCTCA
Source organism: Malania oleifera (assembly GCF_029873635.1). Taxonomy (NCBI): domain Eukaryota; kingdom Viridiplantae; phylum Streptophyta; class Magnoliopsida; order Santalales; family Ximeniaceae; genus Malania; species Malania oleifera. The sequence goes on from NC_080425.1 coordinate 14,187,029, forward strand.
GCCTTAACCTGATGGCATGTTAAGCACTGTTGCACAAATTTGGCAATCTCCCTCTTCATGCCACTCCACCAGAAATACTCTTGTAGATCCCTATACATTTTTGTACTGCCAAGATGAACCGTGTATAGAGATTTATGAGCCTCCTCTAAAATTTTTCTACTAATATCATCATCTCTAGGCACACACAATCTGGTGCGAAACCTTAAAGCTCCATCATCTGAAATATTGAACTCCTCTCTCTGACCACCCTATACTCTGACTATTACCTCTGTTAATTTTGGGCTCTCTTTCTGTGCAGTTTTAATCTTTTCATATAGCAAAGGCTGCATAACCTGGCTAGCAATAAATGTCTGGTGACCATCCTCCACTAACTCCAAGCCAAGCCTTTCCAACTCCATCTGAATTGGGTGCTGAATTACAGCTACTAACTACGCTATACCCTCTGATTTACAGCTCATTGCATCAACTACCACATTTGTTTTACCTAGGTGGTAGCTGATGGTGCAATCATAATCCTTGATGAGTTCTAACCATCTCCTTTGCCGCATATTCAACTCTTTTTGCTTAAAGAAGTACTTTATACTTTAATGATCAGAGAATATCTTGTATCTCTCACCGTACAGGTAATGCCTCCAAATCTTTAGTGCGTGTACCAGTACAGCTAATTCCAGATTGTGGGTAAGGTAGTTCTTTTCATACTCTTTCAACTGTCGGGAGGCATAAGCTACGATCCTACCATGTTGCATCAACACATAGCCTAGCCCTTTCAAAGACGCATCACTGTAAATTACATATTCATCACCTCCAGATGGAATTGTTAGTACTGGTGCAGTGACGAGCCGCTAATTTAATTCTTGGAAGCACTACTCGCATTCATCATCCTATGCAAATCTGGCATTCTTCCTGGTCAGTTGCATCAAAGGCCTTGATAATCTTGAGAATCCCTCTACAAACCGATTGTAATATCTTGCCAATCCTAAGAAACTCCTAATCTCCTGAACATTTCTCGGCCTTTCCCAATTTACCACTACCTCTATCTTACTGGGATTCACTGAAATTTCATCCCCTGATATAATATGTCCCAGAAACGCAACTTTCTCTAACCAGAATTCACATTTACTAAACTTGGCATACAATTTCTTTTCCCTGAGCATATGAAGTATCAGCCCTAAGTGTGTCTCATGTTCCTCAAAAATCCTTGAGTAGACCAGTATATCATCAATGAAAACCACAATGAACTGTTCTAGATATTAATGAAACGCTTTATTCATTAAATCCATAAATATTGCTAGTGCATTAGTTAACCTGAATGGTATCACCAAAAATTCGTATTGCCCATACCTGGTTTGAAATGTTGTCTTTGATATGTCCTCGGCCTTGACCTTCACCTGGTGATAACTTGATCTAAGATCAATCTTGGAATAGACTCGCATACCCTGAAGCTGATCAAATAAATCATCTATATTGGGTAGTGGATATCTTTTCTTAATGGTTACCTTATTTATCTCCCTGTAATTTATGCACATCCTCAGAGACCTGTCTTTCTTCTTTACGAATAGTACTAGTGCTCCCCTAGGTGATACGCTAGGTCTGATAAACCCTTTATTCAGTAGATCCTACAACTAATCCTTTAATTCTCTCAATTAGCTGGAGCCATACAGTAAGGAGCCCTAGAGATCGGCACTGTCCCTAGAGGTAAATCTATAGCAAAATCTACCTCGCAATCGGGAGGCAACCCAGGTAGCTCTTCTAGAAAAAAATTTGGAAATTTCCTTACTACTAGTGTATTGTCAAGTTTCGATTCATTTTCTAACACCTCCTTTACAAAAGCCATAAACCCTTGAAATCCATCCAAGAGCAGTCTTCTCGCCTACATAGCTGACACTAACTGAGGTGGGGAACACACCTGCGATCCCACAAATTTAAATTCTTGCTTGCCTGGTGGTCTGAATATCATCTCTTTCAGATGACAATCAATACTAGCATAGTTAGTTGTCAACCAATCTTGTTGGTCTTACAAGGCTTAACATCTTATTTTGATGCTAACAAATAAGTAGAACTTAACATGTTTTGTTTAAGTGATGTATTTTCAAGACTCAATAATGAATGCAAGGTTAAAGAATTCATGAAAGTTTGTACTTCAAAGAAGGATGATTATATCAAACTTGAGGCATGGATGAAAACTTGAAGATCATGAGAACATTGATATAAAAGAAAAAATTTCAAGAATGAAAACCCAAGTGATCAACATGGAAAGCTCAAAGATGATATATGATCATGGAAGAACAAGGACTTACTTGAAGATCAAAAGAATAGAGTTTTGAGGATGTCTATATGTAAGTACTTCATGTAAACTTCAATATAAACTGAATTGAAGCTCTTATAAATCAAAAGAAACTAAGAAATATATTTCTAGAAAAACCCTAAAATATGTTTTGAAATCAAAATAAAGAAGGTCTTAAAAGAAGAAAAGTTTTTAAATTAAATATAAGTGAAATCTAAAAGTCAAGCGACTGCCCATATAGGTAGTAGACTGCCACATTTTAAAAGAAATAAACATAGGAGGCAGTAAGGTGCCAGGCGACTACCTGAGCACTGCCAGACGCCTGGGTGGTCAAGTCAAGTGACTGCTTGGGTTATAGCAGGTGACTACCAGCCTTCTGGGTTGTTTAGTTTCCTCTATGGTAGACGACTCGCCTACCACTCGACAAAGTTTTTAAAATTCTCAACGGGAAGATTTTTTAAATGGATTTATTGGACACTACTCTTTTGAAAAACCTAAGGATTACTCCAAGTAAACTTGGGGACAAGGAATTACCTTTTAAACATCTATAAATAACCCCAAACTTCAAAGATTTCTACACCAATAAATTTTACAGCAATCAAAGTTCTCTAAAAGCTCTCAATCTCTCTTATGTTCATCCTACTTCCACTACTGAGTTGGTGCTGATACGAATTCCGAAAAAGAGCCTTCAAAGTCAGAATATTTCAATACTTGAAAGATATATTTGGTGATCTAAACTCAATTGAGCTTTAATCCTTTTATATTGATTTACTTTGAAGTATACTTGTGCTGAAAATTGTTGTACTAATCAGCTCTTTGTGTGAGCAAATTCTTTGTACACAAATATTTGATTTGTATGTTGTAGATTGATGAATCCAAGGATTGTTTGGATCATTGGCTAAGTAAGGGGATATTGCTTAGAGAAGCAAGCTCTAGCCTTTGTAAAGAGTGACCGAACGACGGTACATCGTTTGGAGAAGGCGGGCTCTAGCCTTAACCAAGGAGTGTTGTAAAGGTATTGTTCCGCCCGTCAAAGAAACAGGTTTAGTGAATCCTTTGGTCGTTTTCCAAAGATGAGGACGTAGGCTGGGTATAAGTCGAACCTTGTAAAAATCTCTATCTCACTCTCTTTTTCCCTTACTCTTTATTTTCAGCATATTTAAATTGCGTGAATGGTTTAATTGATAATCATATATACAACATAATACATGGGAGTATGTTACTTGGTTAACAGTCCAAGGATAAATTAACTAAGAGTTTAATTGAGTTCTGAATATTGAGAAGAGTGTAGATATTGTGTTGATTGGATGTTGTATTACACATCATATTGAAAAAGCAAAACAATCAATATAGGGGTTTATATCAGCAAGTACAAATTTTATATATACAGGGCTTATATAAACGAACAAACTATTTTAAGTGCTGCAGATAACTTGTGCTTGGAAAATCATTTGGTTATTTGTTTTCAAATTGTGAATAATTGGCTTGGTTACTTGAATGATTGGTTTGGTGCTTGGTTGTTTACATAGTTGCGTTGATTGATTGAATTAAAAGAACTAAGTTCTTGAGTGATTAAAGAATTAAACAAACAAGTCAAGAATTAGCTCAAAGAAATAAAAGAAGGTTAATGATTCTTAAAAGGAATTAAAAGAAATTTTTATAATCCAATTCACCCCCCCCCCCTCTTAGGACTACACCTTACTTTTCAAATTCATACCCAATATCACATCAAACTCATGCATATCTAGCACAATCAGGTCAGCTGGTAAAACCCTCCCCTGAATTTCTATTGGATAACCTCTGAGCACTCTACGACACTTCATCACTGACTCTGACGGTGTAGCTACTGATAATTTCACATCTAATAATTGAGTCTCATTTACAGACAATTTAACATAGGCCGCAGAGACAAAGGAATGAGTAGCACCTGAATCAAATAAAATAATGACTGGATATGGTAAACAGTAAAGGTACCTGTCACCACATCTACGACAGTATCAACATCTCTTGGCGTCAAAGCATAAACCCTCATCAGGGCTACATTCCTCTGTTGGCCTCCACGAGGCGCCTGATAACCTCCCTGGTAGGGTCTAGGAGCTGGGACCTAGATTGGCGGTCCTAGGCATGCTCGTGCCATGTGGCCGAATCTCCCATAATGATAATAGACGTCTCTCCCTGCTTGGCACTCTCCCAGATGTCTCCTTCCGCACATCTAACATATAGGGTAGGTCTGCACACCTTGGTTCTCACGTGGTCCCGTCACCTGCCTCTGACCTCCACTGTAAAGGTCTCCTCTCCATGGGCCCCGGCTGAAACCCACCTGAAAACCTTGAGGCATGGACCTTTTTCTTTGACTCTGAGTTGTGATGTCTCTCTACATGCCACTCTCAATAACCGCAGCCCTATCCACGACCTCCACGAATGTCTGAAACCGAAAATCGATAACCTGCTCAAATAAGTTCTACCTAAGACCTTCTTCAAACTTCCTCACTTTTTTCTCCTTGTTTGGTGCCAAATGTGGGGCAAACCGAGACAACTCAATAAATCAAGTTGCATACTGTGATACTATCATCTGCCCCTGAGCTAAGTGCATGAACTCTACTGCCTTTGCGCTCAAAATGATAGTAGGGAAATATCGCTCAAAGAACAATTCCTTGAATCGACTCCACGTCACTGGCATAGGATCCGGTCTCTACACCTCAATCAACTTCGCTGATCTCCACCAGCGTTTTTCCTCCCTTGTTAGTTTGAATGTCGCGAATACTACCTTCTGTTTATCTGTACATGGAAGCACTGCCAACGTTTCCTCAATGTCTTGGATCCAATTTTCAGCCACAATCGGATCAACTCCTTTAGCAAAAGATGGGGGCTTCATCCGCATAAACTGCTTGATCGTGCAGCTACGCTCCCCTGAGCTCCTGGATATCTTAGCTATCACCTGCTGGGTGATACTGCGCAATACTGCATTAGTATCTCCACCTCCCATACTAGAACCTTGTGCTCCATCACCCCCAAAATTCATACCACTACTCCCTGGGTCCATCCTAAAAAGACAGAGAACGCAATTTAAGGACCCTATCAACAAAACCTCCAATCCTTTTCTATACTCTAGTATTACTTCCGTTGCACTCTAAAGTCTACAGAACCTAGCAACCTAGGCTATGATACCAAACTGTAGCGACCTGATTTTCATGCCATATTTTTTTTCCACATACATAAACTGTAAAGTCTCACTGCTCTGATATCTTCCAATTTAAATCAAACCATCAACACGGACCAGGTAGGGACCGTGGAACCTGTATAACCATAAACTAACTATGTAGCGGGAAGCAGAATACATATAACCACGTCAATATATACAATACCAGAGTGTCAGAATTTTCCAGAATATGCATACATAACCATTCCCAATATACCCTCATCTGAACCTAGGGACTACTCAAAAATAACTCTCCAAAATACTCACCCTATAATCAGGGCACTACTGTAGTCCCCTCTATCTGCGAGCCTGATCTGCTCGCCTAGTTGGATCACCTGAAAAAAAATGTTAAATCACTGGAATGAGATAACGTTCAGTAAGACGAAATATGTTATTTCTAGTATGTGGTAGTTGGGTTTACATAATTGTAAAATCTGATTTAAAAGTACTGCAAATAACTGGGTCTGAGAAAACACGTATAAATAATACACAGTATATCTCATACCTATGTTGTTAACATAAACTGTTTTTCTAAAATTTCTATTCATAATAAATCTAATATTCATAGGTATGACTACGGTTTCTGTAAATCTGGATATATGTATAATAACTAAGAAAATTTCCCTAGATGGATAAGTGCAAGTCATGATTTAACCCCTCATGACAGGGTTGTGCGGCCTGCAGGCGAAACCTATCATAGGTTAGCCGACCAAGATAAGTCAACTGAACTCTGAAAGTCAAATCAGCCTCCTTAACCCTAACTAACAGAGAGCATGTCCAAACATAAGCTCGATCGACTGCTGAAAATCCACATACTATCTGAGTTATGTGGTTGCACTCTGAACTAAAAATAGCTACGGTACCGTACTCTACTGACTAAATCTAGTCCATCAAGGTCAGATACTATATATATATATATATATATATATATATATAAAACTGATATTTCTATATTACTATTTTACCATGATTTTGAAATAACCATAACACTGTAAAACTAATCTAAAAATCTGAATATTTAATATCTGTATATCTGAATATATGTATGAATATCTGAGTATCTAGGTGTTATGGTTCTAAAATCATGGTATCTTGGAAATACTATGAATCATGTTTCTGAATATTTTGTAAAATTTCTTTTTGTACGTATACTGAAAATTCATCATTCTATAGAATATGTATATTTCCTGATATTTTCTACTAATATACTGTAAAACATGGTATTTGTAAATTGTATAAATATTGTACTAATCTGTTATGAGCTCATGTCACACAATTAAATAATTAGATTCACATGCTCTGAAATCTGTATTTTCAGTTATACTAATATTTTATGATCTGAATAATAATCTAATAAAACATATAATTTATACTGATAACCATACCAAAATTTCCTAACATAGCATATTTCCCTTACCTAACTATCTCAGCACTAACTGCTATTTACAATCCCACGTGTGTGGCATTCATAATTTCAACATCCTGAGATAATACACGTATAATTTCTCAATCAACCAACTGAATTCACCTAAATAATTATCACATGCATATTCTCTCCAAATCCATAGGTGCATAATTTCTAAACTATAAATCATGTATCATTTTACCTAAGTTCCTAAAATATCACTCACTAGGGTCCTCAACCCTTGCCTGCAGGGTCCCAAAACACCTATTCCTGAAAATATAATACCCTAATTTTACTTCACAAAACCCCAGTATATTCTCATATAATACAAACAATACAAAGTTCTTTCATGCTTTTGGGAATCAGAGGAAGAAGTCTATGATTCATTCTTTGAAACTTCCGAATGGAGAAGTGTTGGATTCTATGGAGGCTATCCATGAGGGTGCAGTAAGGTATTTTTGAACTTTCTTAACAGGTGTAAGCCCCAGTCGAACAGCTAACCTTGTTGATATAATATCTCTTATGGTTTCTGAAGAGGAGAATATTGATCTTTGTCGTCAACCGTCTGAGGTGGAGGTAAGAGATGCTATTCTTTCTATCCCAAGAAATAGTAACCCAGGTCCGGATGGTTTTGGTTCGGCTTTTTTCCATGATTGCTAGGATATTGTAAAAGAAGACGTGATCGATACAATTAGAGATTTTTTTGCTAGGTCTCCTCTTCCTAGATTTTATTCTACTTCTTACATTGTTCTAATCCCAAAAGTTCAGAATCCTCAGAGTTTTGACAAGTTTAGGCCAATTAGTCTACAAATTTTTTTCAAAAATTATTGTTACAAGGATGACAGGTTTATTGTCTGCTTTGATTTCTCCGAAACAGGAAGTTTTCATTCCTGGTAGAAGTATATTTGAAAATATTATGTTGGCTCAAGAAATGGTTCATTCTCTACATAAAAAATCTAATGGTGGAAATGTAATGATCAAAGTGGACATGGCTAAGGCATATGATAGGGTTGATTGGTATTTTTTAAACGTGGTTCTGAAAAGCTTTGGATTCTCATGGAGATTCTGTGATTTAGTGGCAGAATGTGTCTCCTCTCCTTAGTTCTCCATTATGATGAATGGCACTTATAAAGGTTTCTTTAAACCTTTTCGAGGGCTTCGCCAAAGAGATCCTCTATCGCCTTATCTATTTATTATTTTACCAGAAGTTCACTCTCAGCTTCTAAAGAAAAATTTCATGGAGAATAAGATAGGGGCTTACTATCATCCTCGTGGGGCGCCTTTGGTGTCTATTATTCTCTATGTGGATGACATTCTTATTTTTGCCAATGGTAAGAGAAGTTTCATTTGAATGCTTATTAAGACTCTGAAGAAATATGAGGATTGGTCTGGTCAATTGATAAATAAAGAAAAGTCAAGTACTTTTTTGTCAAAGAGAATTGATTATGCTCGGAAGAGATCTTTGTTAAGGACGATTGACTTTGCAGAAGGAGGTCTCCCTACTACATACTTGGGTGTTCCTTTGGTATCAGGTCGTCTTACGGCCCGTATTTTAGAGCACCTAGTTGATAAATTGAGGAAAAAGATAGCGGGTTGGAAATTTAAGCTTTTATCTCAAGGGGGTCACCTAACTTTAATTAAGCGTGTATTGTCATCAATGGTGGTTCATCAATTAGCGGTATTGGACATTCCAAATACTGTCTTCACAAAGATAAATTCTATGTTATCGAATTTTGTCTAGAGTGGAGTAAATGACAAAAGGAAGAGGAATTGGTATTCATGGTTTAATATATGTAAGCCTGTTGGTGAGGGTGGTTTGGGCATCAGGGATTTGAAGGAGGTAAAAAAATCATTGCATATGAAGTTTGTGTGGAGATTGTTAACTATGGATAATTTGTGGACTCAATTCTTTAAAGCCAAGTATTTGTATAAGAAACATCACTTGAGAGAAATGAAACTAGATAAAGGAACCATATTTTGGAGATCGATTGTCCGTGTGATTCCTGAAGTTTTAGAGCATGTCTGTGTTCAAATTAAAGAAGGGTCGGCTTCTTTCTAGTTTGATCGATGGTTAGCCTCCGGTCCTCTTTGTGCTAAGGTTCAGGAAATCAGTAACCATAAGCTTCGAACACAAGATTGTTGGGATAGAGATGGGTGGAATGTTGATTTATTAGTGGATCTGTTGGGTGAAGATAAGGCTGAGGAGGTAATGAACTCTACTATTTCTTGCAAGGAGGGTCCAGATACAGTAATTTGGGAACCTTCAACAGATGGGAAATTCACCACGGCAAGTGCTTGGGAAATTATAAGGAAGCGTAAAGAGGAATTCTCAGTTGCAAAATGGATCTGGCATCCTATGTTGCCCAAAATGGTGTCAATTTGTATGTGGAAGTCTTGGTTCGCTTGTCTTCCGGTTGATACTCGTATTAAAGAAGTAGGTGTTCAGATGGCCTCTTGATGTGATTGTTGTTCAAATGCCAAGATTAAATCTCTAGACCATGTGTTTTGCACTGGATCTTTTTCCCAGGAGGTATGGAAACAAGCAGCAGTGGCGTTGGGTGTTAGTTGTATGGCAACAAGTACTTGGAAAGGTAAAGTTAATGTCTGGTATAGTTATGCAAGACGGGCCTCACAATTAGGCATTTTGGTAGGTCTTATACCTAGTCTCATCATTTGAAGACTCTGGACTCGTCGATGTAGAGCCAGGATGGAATCAATTCATGATTCGATGAGAACTGTGTGGCTTGATATTAAATATTGGTTGAGATCCATTTTAGACAAGTTAAATAAATGTGCACCTGCTTCTTGCACGGATATTGCAGTCCTTCGTGCTTTGGATATTCAAGTGAAAAATGTGGGGGTTCGTCTTCCTCGTGTAGTCAGATGGTGTAAACTTGGGATAGGTTGGGTTAAGTTGAATGTGGATGGGAGTTGTAGAGATAACCCAGGTAATTTTGGTGGTGGAGGCGTAATAAGAGATGAAAAAGGTTTAGTTAAAACAGTTTTTTCCTCATTATTGGGTTATGGAACAAATAACATGGCTGAATTGAAGGCAATTATTTTAGGGATTAATTTATGTAAAGAACTCGGATTTGATCAAATGGAGATTGCATGTGACTCTGCTTTGTTGGTTCAGTGGATAAATTCTAGGAAGTACTCGGTCTGGAAATTATGGGATTTGTGGGAAGAGCTTATGCTAGCATTGAGAGGCATACAGTTTAAAGTGGATTATGTTTACAGGGAGGCGAATAAAAGTGCAGATTTCTTTGTCAAACAGGGTGAATCTGGTATTTCTCAATCATATAGTTGTCATGATGATCTTCCACAGCAAGTCAGGGGAATGATTCGATTGGATTTGTTCGGATTTATTTCTTTGCGCTTGTAATGTTTTGTGTTTATCTTTCAGAGTTTTGTTTGTTTTCTACTTTATAGTTTTTTAGTTTTTGATTGGTTGCTGGTCATTAGTTTATTGGTTTTGATTATGTTGGTTAAGGTTGTTTTAGGGTCTTGGTGTTTGTTTTTAATGTCCCAAAATCTCAAGTTTGGAACCACGGTATTCCTCCGCCATAAGTAAGGGGTTTTCTAATAAAGTTTAGGAGGTACCGCCCTCTTTTAAAAAAAATGAATTCGGTAATACTAATAATATCCAAATATTCTACTTACACTGGTTTTGAGATGATTCCTAAACTTCTCAAATCAACATTTCGCTTTGGCTATGTTGTAGAGAATCTCCCCAGGATCACCGTGGTAGCTTTTGATCGTCGAATCGGGGAGAGACAGAGCCGAAAACCTAGAAAGAAGGCAGAGAATGCGTTTTCTATAGAAAGAGAGAAATGAGCCTGAAATTTTCGCAGAAAATATGATTTTCGGCTTAATATAGAAAGCTTGTCCACGTGGACTCGTCAACGAACACCTTCTCCTTATCGACGAATTTCAGGTTCTGGAAGCGATCCTCTCGGTAGTTTCTCATCAACGAGGCACGAGTTCTCGTCGATGAGTTGAGAGCCCTGCTCGTCGACGAGCCCTTCTACCCTCATTGACGAGACCCTACTGAAATCCCTTTAAAATTTTCTATTTCTCTCTTTTCTTTTATTATTTAATTACCATAATTCTTTGGATCTCTACATATTTCACCATTGATTTTTACGATAAAACAAGTGTGAAGGTATGCTCTAGCCAATGTCCTAATCATGGTGCTAGACACATGATAGTGTGAGGTTCAAAATAGCATATTAAACATGATTCAAAATTCCTAAAACAGCGTTGTCCACATTATCCATGTAAATCATGACAAGTCGGTTCTTATCAAACTACAACCATACGTGTATAGTTTCGAGTCTATAACAGGAGAGTTCAATTTGGAATGTTGCAAATTTCAATATCTAAGACACTTTTGCACTTAATATACATTTTGTAACCAAGATGACTTTAAATTTCCACCCACAATGAAATTTTTCCATATTTTAAATAAGAGACTTAAGAGTAAAGTGAAATTTTTCTTTTAATTTATTTTATTTACTTTTATCAAAACAAAAATTTATTACTAGTGCTTTTAAAATTATATGAAAAAATAAACTTACAACATTTTATTTAACCATTCATGTCTAAATTATATGTATATAATAAATCATATTTAAATTTATAAATTTCATTTATATTAGTTGAATATGTTTAATAAACATTATCTTTAAAATATATTTGATGCACATACTATATTATAACTTTTCCACCTCCTACACAACATAGATGTATTTAACTTGTAATGTTTTAATCCTAAAACTTATATTATTATGCCTATTAACCATTTCTAAAGTTTCACAACAAATTTCATGCATTATTACTGATTTCCATTGTTTATTTAAAATCAAAATCAGAATTTCTATTGAAATTTTCATACTTGTGGAGCTTCAAAATTTGAGTCAGAAATTAAAATTTAAGACCTTGGTAACCAAATATGCCTGCCCAACAAAGCAGCTCTTGAGAAAAATAATTACTGCTACAAAAAAAATTACATAATCCAAAAAAATTATCAAATGGTGTAGAGATAGATAAACTCAGTCGTCATTTGACCACCATCAGAATAACAATAGCCTACAGAATTTAAATCACATGCCGGCAATTTGCCTACTTAAACTCCGCAATCTCAAACACTCGGGCAGTAGCATCATCTGAAACAGAAACAAGGAAGTCCTGATTCGAAGAGACGGATAGTGACTGGATACACTCGGAGTGCCCACCGAAGGTCCTTACACAATCACCAGAGCGGCTATCCCACAGAAGGATACTTCCATCGATGCATCCTGTAGCAAGGTACCTTGATGAACCTAGCCATGTTAGGCATGTCACTCCATCCTGTGCACAAGGAAGGCTCCTTCTGTTAGACAAACATTTGAAACCAAAGGTAACTGGTAATTAAAGAAAACAAGTAGCCTACAAGCTGCAGCAGCTTTGAAGGTAACAAAATTCAACTAACCTCATGTTTGCATGTGCTGCGCGGTGATGAATGCTGTAGATCCCAGATAATTAGATCATGATCCCTGCTTCCAGTTGCAGCCCAAGGCATGCTGACAAATAATTTTATTCAGCAGGCCGCATGACTCAAAAAGTCATTGTACCATTCTCTTCGTAGTGAAATTATGTTTTTAAGTGTGATACTGTGATTTTAAGTGTGATACTGTGATCTTAAGTCTGCTATTTGATTTATGCCATGAGCAAATTTTTCGTGTCTATTATTGAAAGCAATTTAAAAACTTTCAAATTAAACCAAGGTAAAGGCACCTATAGCAATATAGCCGACAGGCAGAGCTAATGATTAAACTAATTATAGCAAACATGTAGATTTTATTAATTTAAAGGGCAATGGTGGGCAACATGTGATGGAGAGCAACAGTGGGCACAAGAGACTAGGAATAGACACAGCACAGCAGAGACTGCCTTGTTTGATGTGGTGTGCAGGTTCTCTGGAGACGGTCCAACTCCCTCTGCTCTCAACAATTTCACTGTACTACCCATGTCAATTCTGATCTTCTATCAAGTTTGGTTGAATTGCCACTGCACCAACAGTGACAATCATGGATCATGATAGAGATGACAGAGCATTGGTTGGGGTCTGGAAAAAGGGAAGGAGCATGGCTTTGAAGAAAGAGGAAGCAATGAAAGAAATTCCCTTTATGTTGAACAGACCAATCACTACAAAATATCCCAACTCTCTCTCAAAAATTGGGAGACTTTTTTCCCCGGTAATTGAGTACTAGTTTCGCTTTGAGGCATGATACTGCAGTAGGGAGGTAGCTGTTTGGCCATGAAGTGGTGTTGTGAGGTCAGGTGGCCATGGTTTTTGGTTTTCATAAAGCAGTATCCGAGTAAATTTTACAGTGGTTGTGGCACAAGTGGTGATGCGGGACCAATGTTTAACCACCTCAATTCTCAATTCCAGTCTCCATAAAACCACATATATTGCTTATATGGGCCATCTATACGCTTGCAATGCTTGGAAGAAAAGGAAACTAAATTAAAACTTGATAAGCCAAAATATCAATTCCCTAAATAAAAAAAACCTAGGATCTTGAAGATATACCCTAATAAAAATACTGTAAATAAAAAAGGGAAAATAAAATAAGATCCTCCAAATGCCAGCTGCATCAATATCCCTTAGCAACAAAGAACTTGACCTTGAGTTACATGCTCTAACTAGAATACTAAAGTGCATTCAGATCTGATCCTCACTGGAGTTCTGACCAGGCATAGGCTCCATGTCTGAATCTTTATAGGGTCAACTACGACAACATGTGTAGGACTAACAACAATATGTCAATAATAGTGTCCTTTGTGCACACAGTTATAGCAATCCTTTAGGCAACGTTCAACCCTATTAGAATCACGCAGCTTGGTAGGGGCAGGAGATGGCTCGTGCAAAAGAGACGTGTCTTACAAGTATCCTTCCAATACTTGCTCTTTTTCTCTGCATTCCTAGAAAAGGTGTAGGGTTGATCTACATACTAAAGTTATAGGATTGTAGCTCAATGAATAGGCCATAACGAAGTCCGGCAAGTACCTAATGATCCATTGTTTGTTCATATTCATCAAAAGAACATCGGGCAACTAACTTGCGAAACTCCAGCATGTATGCAATAACATATTTATCTTGCTGGGTCAAGGCACACTCATAGTTGATTGGAATGAATTTTTCTTCCATACTGGTTTGGTCGGTCAGATCTGTCCTGGTTTGGCTAAACCAGTTCAGTCGGTCAGATCTCTCTCTCTCTCTCTCTCTCTGGTTTGGTCGGTCAGATCTGTCCTGCTTTGGCTAAACCAGTTCGGTTCCCATCTGGTTGGAATGGTTCAAGCTTACCTAAGTGAAGTGGCTGATCCAGAGATCTTTAGAACTTCTCCTTCGTTTTAAGAGCAGCTCCTTAAGTTATTCTAAGTTGGACCACTTCTGGCTAACCAAAGTGAAGTAGTGGGTCCAGAGCGCTTTATAACTTCTTCATTTTAAGGGCAGTCCCTTAATTTATTCCAAGTTGATGGGGGGGAGGGGGAGGGGGAGGGGAAGGGGGAGGGAGGCTCTCACTCTGCAGATATGGTAGCCTACCGTCTACACAATGAATGATGTTTCTTCACTCCAAGCCTTTGCAGATCTTGAGACGAGAGGAGCTTCCAAAAGTGATGGCATGGATGAATGACAACAGTGGCTTACAAATTAAGGTCAATGAAGTTGCACAATGATCAATCAAAGGCAGTTAAGAACATCAGTAGGTCCAATCCTTTGATCAATCCACAACAAAAGAGTCACATTAGTCAGTGTTGGGTTTGCTGTCTCGGGGGTCAAAGAAGTTTGGCATTGTACCTTCTCTTTGCAGGTTCAAATCTGACGTGGTTGGAGTGATTAGGGTTGTTGAGGGGGAGTTCGGCAGCAACAACAAACCAAGCCTTAAGTAGCTTAAAAACAGTGACTTACAAACTAAAGGTCTTGGGCAATTTCCTCCGAAAATTTGACTGTACTTAAATCCTTAGTCACTATTTCATTCCAAGTTAATTTAGGCCTACAGTCTACACCTACTCCTACTCCTGACTAACGCACTATTTGGCTTACATTGCAGGTGTCCAAGCTATCTCAAGAAGCCCTCAGCTTTTATAGATGCTATGTGTTAGGACTTGACAATGTGACCTCGGTTAAATCAAGAAGAGAGATGTCTTCACTTGTCCTGGCCAAGAATTTTCATACTGGATGTTGTATTATTCGGATGACGACTTGTGTGGTTGTCTAATTGATTGAATATAACAACTAGTTCCACGTATCATTGAGTATGAAGGTCGTTTGTCTTTATTAATTCATTATTGTTGGAACTGATATTTCAAGCCTATGAATGACTTTCAAAAACCTCTCGAGCGTTCATGACAGCCGGATCAAACGTGTAGTAATTGGCTGACTCTGTCGAGGGAGAGCCTCAACGAGTGTTGTGCGGCCCGTTAATTGAGTTTAAATTGGGGGTCCGTTATAGTTGGTATCAAAGCACGGTGTGCGCGAGCCCGGTGTGCGTGAACACTATGAGTTGAAAATTGAGAATTTAAAATTTTGTAAAACAGAACAATGCGGAGGCATGTAAGGCAAGGGATGACTCAAGAGAAAGGCGTGCCGATAGAGTTTGAGGCCGCCAAAGATAAAATTGATTTTGAAAACGGAATTATGGAACTTGAAAAAGCCACTCCATGTATAAGAATCCTTGGTATGGAATAGTTGAAAACATTGAGAATAGGTTGAAATACATTAAGGGCATGATGCCATCTCCCATCTCATTAAGGAGAAAGACAAACAAAGCTTGCGGTATTCGAAAGGAGGATTGAGCAGTTGGAAACTCATCAAGAATGTGATGCCATACATAATCCCAAGGGGTAGTGCCAATAGAGCTTGAGGCCTCCCTACGGAAAGCAGATCGATAGAGCTTGAGGTCTGCCAAAAAGTATTGAGCTGTTGCCTTGAGTAGACTAAAACACATCGAGAGCGTGATGCCATCCATCATCCCAAGGGGTAGTGCCAATAGAGCTTGAAGCCTCCATATGAAAAGCAAACCAATAGAGCTTGAGGTCTGCCAGAGAAAGAGTTATTGGAAGCCTTGAGTAGGCTGAAACATATCAAGAGCGTGATGCCATTCATTGTCCCAAAGGGTAGAGCCAATAGAGCTTGAGGCCTCCCTAAGGGAAACAGACCTATAGAGCTTGAGGTCTGTCAGAGAATACTGAGCTGTCGAAAGCCTGGAATAGGCCGAAACACATCATGGGCGTGATGCCATCCATAATCTTATAGGGCAGGGCCAATAGAGCTTGAGGCCTCCCAACGAGAGTTATGGGGATCATTGCTTATGTAGAAGCGTGCCAAGAATGGAAAAGAATCCATGACAATTTAATGGGTAAGTAAACAAAAGACTTCCAGTAGGACTATAGAGAAATAATAATGGTTCCCGCCAAGCACCCAAGAAAGTAGGCAAAGTGTAATGCTAAGCGCTAAAGGAGTTGGCCGAGTGAACACTACACGTTTTGGTAAGTCAACATGGCAGAAAAAGGGTAATGGTTCACGCCAAGCGCCAGGAAAGTAGGTAGGGTGTCACTCCATGCGCTAAAGGGTTGGCAAGGTGAACGAGGCATGCTTCGGTTAGTATGGCAGGGAAAGGATAATGGTTCACGCCAACTACACAGAAAAGTAGGCAGGGTGACATGCCAAAGAGAGAAAAGGGTAGGCGGCACGTTATGACCAAGTTAATAGAGAGAATTGAAAGCCTCTAATGACTTGAACAATGGTATGATGCGAGATTCGGAAGATTTTCAATGCCCAAAAGACAACCAACTAGAATGGATCAATCGTATATCTTTTCAGCTCTTTACCAATCAATAGTCGTAGTTATCTCACACGATCGATGAGTCGTATCCTTTTTCAAATCCTTACCTGTCAGTTGCCATAGTTATCTCACACAATTGACGAGTTGTATCCTTTTCAGTCCTTTACCAGCCAGTTGTCGTAGTTACCTCGCATAGTGGATGAGTCGGATACCTTTTTCAGTTCTTTACCAACCAATTATTGTAGTTACTTCGCATAGTGGATGAGTCGTATCCCTTTTTAGTTCTTTACAAGTCAGTGGTTGTATTTCTCTCATACTGTGGATGAGTGATATAGAGTAGAGACTAAATATGTAGAGTATAACCTAGTAGACATGTAGTCAATGACGATGGTCATCAACAACAAGAATGGGAAGTCTTCTTACAAATACATCGACGAGGTCGTCGATAGAGTGAGTGGGGGAGAATGTTAGGGCTTGACAATGTGATCTCGGTTAAATGGGGAGGAGAGATGTCTTCACTTGTCGTCACCAGGGATTTTTATACTGGATGTTGAATTACTCGAATGATGGCTTGTGTGGTTGCCTTGTTGATTGAATATAATTACTAGTTCCACATATCATTGAGTATGGAGATTGCTTGTCTTCATGAATTCATTATTGTTGGAACTGATATTTCATGCCTATGAATGGCTTCCGAAAGCCTCTTGAGTGTTCATGACAGCCGGATCGAACATGTAGTTATTGGCTAATTCTGTCGAGGGAGAGCCTCGACGAGTGCCGCACGGCCCATTAATTGAGTTTAAATTGGGGGTCCATGACACTATGCCTAACTTATCGCAAATATGTTCATTCATTTTTGTTATATCGATCATCCACATAAACATTCCCATTTCGGGTGGATATGTTGCTCTTTAGTTGCCCAACATTTTGATCAACATACCATATCTAGTCTTATAGTCATCCCATAAAACTTTTTTTATAATTCCAAGGGTATTCTACAATCACACAACACACTTGAAGCACTTCTCCATTTTATCCTAATCTAACTCTACCTAGTACATCTTTTCCAATTTCCCTGTTAGCCTGCATAATAGATCCAAGTTGGGCTGCACAAGGAAAAAAAATTTTCTAAAACAGTCCTACAGTTGGTTGGAAGTGGTGGGGGGGACAAGAGAGCTTGGTTATAAATGGTGATTGTCGCAGAGGCGGAGGATGCACAGCAACTTAAGTCAAAATTGTGAACCCTACAAGTCTGAGTTAGAACTTGTAGATCCTGTCCAACACTGACAACTGTAGCAATTTGTGTTAAAATCATGAACCCTGTCAAAATAAGGGCCTTTTATAAGCTACTTTGATACCAAGCGAGGTAGGGCCAACGCCCAACAATTTCAATTCTCAATTCCACTCTCCGATAAAAACTAATACATAGGGGGCTTTTATAGGCTCAATGGTTGGAAGCGGAAACAATATTAAAACCTAATTGAGACAACATACCAGTTTCCTAAATATATATAAAAATAACAATAAATAAATAAATAAATAACCTTAAATCCAGCATTTATATTCCCCTAAAAAAAACCAAACAAAAAAGATAAATAAAAATAAAATCCTCTATATGCTGGCTGCATCAGATAGTCATGGTTTGGAGATTGTGCCCAGCAGATGACCACAGAGGTTCCAGCTTTCCTAGGGGAATGCTTTCCTCATCAGGCATTGATTACTCTCTTCCACCAACCCCCTCCTCACAGCAGCTCTCTCCCTCTTTCCTCTTCACACACACACTAAAAAAGGAAAATAATGATGATGATAGGAAGTTGAAGCAGATGTTTTGTGTGGGTCTCACTGGTACAAGATCCATGTTCAGAACAGTGTAGATCTGTGTGGATGCTCTCCACATTGCCAATCCAAGTTCAATCCCCACTTCTTTGACACACACACACACGTGTGTCATGGACCCCCCAAATTAGGCTCAAAAAGGGACCACACGGCACTCGTCGAGAGCTCGCCCCCCTATCACAGTGGTTAATGAAGAAAATCAAGGAGATGAGGGGAAGAAGAAGAGGGCTATGAATTCTCTGTTAATGAGGCCAGGGCATTGCACATGCTATTGTTTTTCAATTAACTTCACGTCAGATACAACCACTAGGAATTCTCTGTGATGAGGTCAGGTGCATCGCACATGCTATTGTTTTTCAATTAACTTCACATGTCATGTATAACCACTATGAATTCCCAGTTATGAGGTCAGGTGCATTGCACACGCTCTTTTTTTCAATTAACTTCACATGTCAGATACAATCACTATGAATTCTCTGTTAATGACGTCAAGTGCATTGCACATGCCCTTGCTTTTCAATTAATTTTGCATGACACTACGTCATATATAATCAGTAATCACTAATATAGGGGTTACATGCACCATTACTATTGCCTTTAAATATTTTAAATTGTTCAAGCCTTCCAGACATTAATTGACATGAAAATTTGTTCCAGGCCAAAATTAAAAACAACGAAGTTTGTGCCTAAAAACAGAATCTACTCTTGTTCTCTTTTCTATCAATTGGGAATGATGTATATACCTACTTCCCTAGCCATTGCCTTTGCTGACCTAAAAACTTCTTTATTTTCCATTTAATTTTAGGATCACCAACAGAACTTTCTGTTTAAACTACAGGGGAGGGGGGTGTTGAATGGAAGAATCAAAGAGACAAATTTCATGAAGTTGTCCTACCTTGGTGCAAGGGCAATACATTCAATTGAATCTGAATGAGCAGACAAAGAACTAACCACCTGTTGACAACAAAATTGAAGTCTATTACAGTGCAGTCCAAAGAAAACACAATATCCACTCAAATTCTTATAATCACTCGTACAAAATGTGAAGAAAACCAAATCTGCAAGCAAATAGGGATAAAAATAATTTGTCTATTACTCTTAGAAGAATATGATTAATGCAATTATACACCGAAGGATCAATGCTGAATTATTTATACCAGCTTGGGAAAACAAAATACAGTAGCTTAAATAAAATGATAAAAAGTGGGATGGGATGATTTTCTCTCTCACATTTATTTTGATTTCTGCAATTGGGAATATTTGTTTTGGCATGATACTTGGTATGAGATTCTCCACTAAAAGTCTAATTTCAAAATTTTTCTTCTTAGCCAAGGATAAGGATGCCTGGGACCACATACCTTTGCAGAGGCCACATCTCAACCTGCTGGCATCTCTATGAAGAAATAGATCATAACGCTTGCAAACTGGGATTGGATCCATCTTCCTGCTGAAAATTCAATAGCCAGCAACAAGTGGGTCTATAAGGTTGAATAAAGGCCTATGGAGTTGTTGAAGGTTGGAAGGCTACGTTTGTTATCAAAGGATGACACAAGGTTATGGAGTAGAAGTCATGAAGATTTAATAAATATGGAAATAAAAAAGTCATCAGTTGTCACCTCCACCATTTTGTCTCAATCTTTTGATGCAAAAGTACTTTTTTCAGTCAAAGATTGATTTGGGCCAGGGCTGACAGAGACAGATTAGTGGGTCAATTTGGAACCAAAACCAGGAACCAAACCTGAGTGGCCCAAAACAACCAGGAATCAGAACCATCCGATAAATATTTAGTTAGAAGCATCCCACCCAATTATAGGTGGCTCAATTATTGTATACATTTTCAAAACCAATGAATAAATGCTTTGATCACAATTTGGTCTTGGTTCTATTCATTTCAGAGATGGAAACATTTAGGACCCAAAACCTGGGAACCTGGGAACGTAGCATGGACAAATTAAAAATCAATCTGATTTTTTTTATTTTTTTGCTTCTTCCTTTGTTAACTCTCCTTCTAAACTTTGTTATAAATTATGAAAATGCTATTTGTTGATTCCAATTTACTGCACCTAGTGAACTATGAGCTGGTACATAATTTCTGAAATTGGTATATTTTCATTCCGGAACACTAAAACCAGCAAACAATATGACATTTTAATTATGCTTTTTATCAGTAAAAGTGATGCATTGTTGCATTATAATTTTTTAGTCATTATTAGTAAACTTCACCAAAGAAATATTTTTTAAGTTAGTAAACATCTCAAAATCCTCTCTTAAATATATATTTACCATTAAATATTTTTTACCCATGTATCTATATAATCATACCCTAACATAGCACGTTATAAAGCATGCAACGTACGAGTCTCCTCCGTATTCCATGAACAAGAGTATATGGAATTCTAGGTAATATTGATTCCTAAAATAGATATTTGATAAACACCTGACTAAAATATATATTGAAGAAAATTCATGCTCCTCATAGTTCCAAGTTGAATTTTATTGCACTTTCTACACCTCTGAAAAATCTTTCATGAGGGAAAACAATTCATGACAATAGAGCTTCTTTGTTTCCAATCAGCAATTCCTATGAAAATGAGCAACTATATATTTAAATATGCACACAAAATAGATAGCTTAAAGCATGACAGAAAATATATACATATAGTACAACAGTTGCAGCCAACAAGCAAATGCAATTGGTACTTCATCCTCCCTAAGGTTTAATGTTGTTTTCAATTGCATCCCTTCTCATTGCTTCACCTTTAATGAAGTGCTCTTATGTTTAAATCATTTATAATGATGGATTTTTTCCATTACACGATGTATTTCCCTAAGGTTTAATGTTGTTTTCAATTGCATCCTTTCTCATTAATTCACCTTTAATAATGTACTCTTATGTTTAAATCATTTATAATGACGGATTTTTCCATTATACGATCTTTTTTACGTAAATTTATTTTTATCAGATTTACAATATAATATTGCTAAGCACTGGATAAATTTTTTTATAGAAAAAGATATTATATCAATACGTAAGGAATTTACAAGGAGGGAGAATAAGATCACGCGAAGAAAATCTGCTTCAACCAAAAGAAAAAACTAAACTAAAACAACAAAAATAAAACCAGCCAGTTCCCCCAATCCCTATTTAAATGCTGAAAACTAGCTTCCCAAGAATTCCAAACCTGACACACCATAAAGAAGCCATATACACACCACTGAGCAATCTTTCCCCACACCAATGACCAATCTAATAACCCCATATATGTGAGATCCTACAGAAAAGCATCGGTTTGAACAAACAAAAGCACCAAATTTGTCAGAAAAATGGGCCTTTATTTAACTTTTTATTAAGTATTTATGAAAGTAATGTGTGTAGAAATAATAACAAAAGTTCCTGATGATGAATAATACTGTAGTTCATTTCTATTAAATGTAGAAACCTACCATATAATGGAAAATTTGACATTTTAAATAATTTAATACATGACAGATTGATTTAGAAACAGGCTAATGGTCATGTAATAACAAACGGTTTAAGGCAAACAACATTAAATTTCAAGGGAGTGTCATGCATTTTTGAAATTTTGGGCATGTGTCAAAATGATACTAGGGATGTTGCAATTTACCAAATATGAAATAGGCTAAGAGTCCATTCTATAAGTTTCTTTAAACAACTGAAATGTTGAGGGGAAATCAGCAAGAAGCAGTCATAACAATGGATATCAAAAGTTGCACATGACTTTTTATCAATAATGCACGTCTCTCTAAGATAAACCACAAAAGAAAACGATCTGCAAGAAGGTTGAAACAAGAACACAATACAATTACCCAACAAGCAAAAAAGTCATATATAGGATGGGAAGAAAAGAAAGAGCATTTCTAACCTTCCCAGTTGTGATATTCACAATGTTGACGGAACCATCCGTTGCACCAGTAAGAGCAAGAGTTGAATCAGAGCTAATTGCTAAGCATGTCAATCCCTCAGCATGATATGGATGACCTAGAGAGTAAAAGCATAAAGCATCAAGAATATCAATGTAAATTAATCTGAAATTTTCTTCTTAAGTACACAGTTTGTTGACAGACAAAATCTTAGGATTATTGTTGACAGACAAAATCCTAGGATTTACCATAGTACCCCCAAATAATATTTCCAAGGAAAGAAAGTATTCAAAGATTATATAGGCGTCAATGAAATTGCAAACAAGACTAAAGTTTGTGGATCTATTCCAAGTAGTGGCACTAATAGAACTAAAAACCATCAATTAAGAAATTTAAAAAGGACAAGTCCAACAAAAGTTTGAAAAATTCAAAAATAAACCAAAAAGGAAAGTCAAAATAACATCACCAAATTCTTCCAATTATACTGAACATGAGTTAATGATAATCCAGTGAAAACCTCCATGATGAGAAGACCACAAATATATAAAGGAAGAAAACCATATCTGAAGAAGCATTCTTCTCTGGCCAATCACACCAAATAACAACAAACATAGCACAACTCCACAACCACATATACACCCAAAAACATTAATGGTTCAAAAGAAATGTCTCCTCAATGCATTCTAGACTTATCCAGCTTTGCAAAGGAATGCTAGATAACAAGCTTCATAAATTCAAGCAACAAAGCAATCAAGGAACATATGAGAATTTGTTTCATTGCACTGTTTGTGGTCTGGCAAATAATACAAATACAGGATGATAAGTCCTTATTAGGCCTCCTCAACAGCAAACATTAATTAATGTCAATTCTATTGAAAACCACACGCCATGCAAAAGACTCAAACTTGACCGGAACCTTAGCCCTTCAAAACAAAGTTTCATGAAGAAAGGTTGAACATTCAGAATCTGAGAGAGGCAAATTCAATAGGACTGCCAAGAGAAAACAGGAAAAACTGTCCAAACTCTCGCCATTAAGAGAAGAAGAGAACCAACACTAATCAAGAATAGTGCTCAAAGGTCTATACTCCCCCACCTATCTATCATTGAGATTAAGTAATAATAAATAAATAATTAAATAAAATTGAAAATACCTAGAAATGGAGAACTCATTCCACGTGCAAAAAATTGACCTAGTAACATCATTGCAATTAGGCAATAATAATTTGGAAGAGCATCACATAACAAAGTATCTCCTTGCCACAAATCTTCCCAAAACAAATTTTAGAACCATTTCTAAGGTATAACAAGTCAAGGGAAGAAAAAAGGGATGAAAAGATCTATGAGATGAATTTCCAGACTTGCATGAATAAGTTGGACAATTGACCATATATTCTCCCTTAAGCTAAAGAGTGTTTGCCCCCATAACCAATTCCCCATCGATTCTATCTCTTTCACCCATAATCAATATCAGATATTTAGAATCTCCTTTACTTGTAGAAGTACATCGTGGGTTTATTGATTATGTTGAGGCCAGAGTCCTACTCATGGCAACATGGTCAAATTAGGCGAAGTTGTAGTTAATCTATAGGAGAACCAAGTACTCAACACACCCTAAAACTTTTTATACCAGATGAGTTATCCCAGGGGGTGTCTTCGCAAACTTTAATTTATATTATTTGTTATTTAATATTTCATTTTAACTTATTTAATTTTTTAGTTTATGTAATTTAATATTATATAACATTACACTGCGACTTTGCTTAGAGAATCTGGAATAAATTATTTGGTATGTTGGGAGAAAATTGGGTATGCTTGGCTTGGTGGAGAGACTGTTGGCTATTTCTTTTGGGGGTTTAGAAGAAGGAAGGATAGGGCCGTACTTTGGAAATACAGTATTTTTGCAGTGTTGTGGGGATTATGGTTGGAAACTAAGCACAAACTTTTTCCTGGGAAAAATTGAATGGGAAAAATTGAATTGGCAGCTGATTTGGGAGAAGATTCAATACTTGGTCTCTTAATGATGTGTTGGTTTTGGATGCTTTATGGGAGTTAGCTATCCGGAAGTTCAGCGAGAATAGAGGAATCTCTTGTTTTAGATTTTCCTGGTCTTAATTTGTTTTTTCTTTTTCTTAGTTTCTTTCTACGGTTTGTTCCAGGATTTTGATGGGAGATGTCTTATTCTCCTCTTTGTAAATTCTTCTCCTAATAATGAAATCTCTTCTTTTGTTATCAAATTAATTTAATAAATATCTAGTGATTTTTTAATGGGTCATTATCAATATGACAATCTCCGATTAGTCAATTATGTGGTCTGTATGAGTACCACAAAAATGGCAAAATAAAGTCAACCAACATTGTATGGTTCAAAATAATGATTTAAACAAAAGGGACTTATACGTAAAAGTCCAATTAATTCATCACAAAAACAAATTGACTATGAAGATAACTCCTTATCAAATAAAAAAGATAATTTTTTAGGATAGGCTGCTATCCCATCTAGGGGTTCCTTTGGGGGGCAACCCTAGATCTATCAATTCAGTCGACCGAGTGGCTCTTGACTTTTTGAAATTCCAAATCCACTTGGCTCAAGCGATCGAACACACAGTTCGGGCGACCGAAGCCTGCGCTATAATTATTGCAACGGCCATAAAACAGCTAAGATTCTCATTTATTAAGCAATTAAATACACCCAACGGCTAGAATTCAAATTTTCATATAAATACCTAGCCTCTAAACGTGTTTAGCACGGAGATTAACGCAGATTATTGCTGAGATCATTTTTTAGTTTATTATTCAAAGCATATTTCTTTCAAAAACCCAGAAAACCTTAGTTACTCCATTGAGCTTCGTTCATATTCGACTGGGAGTGTATTAGCGAGTTATTTGTAAGTATACTCATCTGCTCCATTCAGAGAGTGTTCTTTGTACAATCTTTACTTCGATCTTTAATTGCATTTCAACAATTCTGAAGTGAATCATTGTCAAGCGAAAGGGCTTTTTGCTCAAGGATTTGTAAAGGCATATTTGTAAAGGCATCTCGGCCTACTAAAGAAGAGAGGCATCTCCGCCTACTAAAGGAGAGAGGTTTCTCCACCTACTGAAGGAGCGTATAGTGGAATCCTCAAGCGGGTTGCTTGAGGCAAGGACGTAGGCACGAATCGCAGAATCCTGTAAAATATGGTTTCATTCTCTCTTCCTTTTAACTCTTTTAAATTTGAGCATATTTACATTCATATATATCAGTTGTGAATATTGTTATCATTTCCATAGTTAGATCACTTGCTTGAAATCATAGAAAAATTGTTTAAGTACTTGCATAAATTTTTTAAATATTCAATACACTCTACCGATGTGGAAACTTTTCATGGGTCCCACTACTAGGCCCATGGGGAAGAATTTGCCTACACTCCTCTTATGTTCAGAAGGCAAGTCCGTTCTTGTCAGTTCATACCTATATCTCGCAGGTTAAGCAATTCCGAATTCGCCTACAAACAATAAAGGGTCCACAAACAGATAAGAGGATTCGTGACTACATGGGAGACCATCCATATAACAGATTCACGCAAACGTTTGACCGAAGTCCATGGAGGTTACTACAATTGGGTCGTCAATTGGATTAATCCTCAAGTTACAGGAATCCCAAACCTGCTAAAAGCACCCACGGATCAAGCCCGAGTTGAAGAGAGAATCATGGAAGTAGAACTCACTACTAGAATAATGAATGATAGAGAATGCCTAATAATCCTCCGATGTCAGAAAAACGCGAAGCGGAAAAAAGATAAATGCATACAAGCTGAAGAAGAAATAAAAGCCTTAAGGAGGAAGCTTCAAGTCAAGGCCCAGATCAAAAAAACCTTGTGGAAAGCTATGACAATCAAAGAAGGCACTAGTGCAATAATGAACAAGAGGTGTAGGGAATATTGATGTAACTAAAGCAAAATATGATGAAATCAGTCGTGTAACCACTTTTGCAGTAATAAAGGCTGTCTTAATAATTTTGACAATGTGGACGAACGTTTAATGTTACAGCCCATAACTATTCACACATTACACATTCATGCATTACGCATTCACACATTCATATATGCATTCTCATAAAGGAAGGTTTTTGCTTTCAGAAGGAGAAAAAAGTAAAGAAGTAGTTTAGCAAACAGGGATCAATATTGAGACCACTGCACATCCTTATAACACCCAACGAAAGGCCAAAATAATGAGTGAGCATCTGGAAAATCGTGTCATGGCCCTGGTACAGGGCCAAGAGGAAATGGGTCACAATGTTAAAGACATCCAAACCCAAATGAGTAAAATTATGGAACTGCTAATGGTCGCCAACAAGGGAAAGGCCGCACAGATCCCGGATTCGGAAACAGAGTCAAATCCTATCCACGCCCCGAGATTCACTCCAATTCATGGGCAGACTTCGGTCCTTCCTCCTTGCCTAGCAGACAACTCAGGACCAAGCTCACAACCATTCATCCCGATTATGCAAGCTCAAGGGTTCCCAACTGTGGGGACATTCCTAGTAATGTTCTTGGATCTGGGGATGAACAAAAAAAACACTTCTCAAGCAGAGACAGAACGGAGGTGTGAGGCAATAGAAGAGCGCTAACAAGCCATGGAATGAACTAACCTATTTAGATTAGTCGATGCTGTTAATCTCTGTCTAGTCCCGAGGGTGACCCTGCCACCCAAATTTAAAGTTCCGGAGTTTGAAAAGTTCGATGGGACCAAATGCCCACTGACTCACCTCCGCCTATACTGCCAAAATATGGCGACTTATTCAAACAATGACAAACTATTAATACACTGCTTTCAAGACAGCTTAACTGTGGCAGCGGTTACATGGTATATTCAGTTGGACAGGGCCAAAGTCCGCACCTGGAAAGACTTGGCTCGGGCATTTATGGCCCAATACCGTCACTTCATGGAGATGGCACCCGATAGGATAACATTGCAGAAAATGGCGAAAAAGGCCACTGAGACTTTCAAGGAATATGCCTACAGGTGGAGGGAGGCCGCAATTCAAGTGCATCCTCTAGTAGAAGATAGGGAGGCCATTTCTTTGTTCGTGAACACCCTAAAGGACCCCTATTTTGGCCCTCTTCCAGGCAGTAACCCAAAAAGTTTCATAGACGTGGTATCCACTGGAGAAAGGATAGAAAGTGTCATTAAAACAGGCAAAGCAAATAGCATAAGTTCAGACTCTGGCTTGACCAAAAAGTGGGTCAATAAGAAAAAAGAAGAAGAAACCCAGATGATTCAAGGGCGTTCTTACCAAGAAGGTAGGAATCAATGGGCAAATAGAAATTTTTCTTACAAACCGGCAATTAATCGCTGATCCCTATGTCATATTTAGAATTATTCCCTCAGTTAATCGAGAGACAACTAATCTCAACCATCCCTAGTATAGGAAAACCACTTGGTCAGTCACAGATTTTTTCGCCTATCTATCTAACAGAGAGTCAGCACTTTTTCTTAGCAGTGCCAACACTAACAAACACGTAAGTCAAAAACTACTTGGGATGTTGTTATGATTATCATATTCATCCAGTATGGCATACCACCTGTGAACGATGAGATTAGGCGATTTTTTATCTTCCTTGTACAGCATCGTGACTATCTCTAGCTTCTACAGCAACTAATGGAGACTGCTTTATTTTCAGTTAACAATCTTTGGCAGTTGTCCTCAAGCTTTGTTTTCAGTGTTTGGAATACTCACTACAAACATTGAGCAAAATAACAGGACAAAAATAACCAGAATTTTGACTGCATACCTCCGATAACATGGATACTCTCACCAGTTACTGGGTTCCATATTCTCAGAGTCGCATCTTCAGAGCCGGTACAGATAGTCTTGCCTTTAACAAGCAGGAAATTGAGAGGAAAAAAAAATGAGAAAATGGAAACAACCGCATTACATAGTAAGAAGAATGCTTTTAAAACTTGAGAACCCAATTGAAAAGTAGCTCAGTACCATCAGGCGTAAAATCACCACAGGTCAGGAGTCCTCCATGACCTGAAAATATATTAAGAAGGACACCTTTGTCAGCATTCCACATCGAAGCTGTGTAATCATTTGAACCCGCCAAAACTAAGTGGCCTCTTGGGTGCCACCTGACCCACTGTGAATCCACATGGCTGATCAGTCTCCACAAGAAAAATGGTTTAAAAAATACCAGTAACAATACACAATCAGAAACAGCACATATTTCACCTCGAAGCCAACACTAAAGTCAACAGCAGGATCTTTTTCTTCTTTTTTCTGGGTGGCAGCAGGATCTCCTAATAGGAATTTGGCATTTCCTGATGTATCCCATATTCCAACAATACCATCAAGACCTCCAGATGCCAGCAACTGTCCATCAGTACTGAATGCTAAACTTGAAATAGAATCAATATGACCTGCAATGAAATTCTACATGGCTCAGCTCAAGAGAAAATAATGGAGATAAAATCCAAAAAAATTTTATGCCTACAACTTTATGGTGGTATTGGTGATGGGGGTGGTGGAGAGAGGGAGAGAGATAGAAACGAAATGAACGTGGCATCAGTGCAAGGAGTTATGAACAAGGAACTTAAGTATTCTAGCTACAGCATAATGCACATACTTCCAAGCTCAGCAGCCCAATCGCCCTGACCAATTCTCCAAAGAAACCCTCTATTATCTCCACCCCCGGTGGCCACCAACGTAGCATCTGTTGGGCTGCAGGCGACTGAATAAACCTGGTCTGCAAACAAAAGCAAGACAAAAATTCACTTCCAATCAGAAGCTACTCTAAAGATTACTAAAATTACGGTTACACGACAGATGCCATTAATTGAATTTCACGAAAAAACGAACTAATAACATGCACAAAATACCAATTTCATGGAAAATAAATGTATGTATACCATCTTTCAGTAATAATTTGAAGAACACCCACCGGTATGGCCAGTGAATATGTGCACTGAATCGTCAGGTTCCTCTGATAGCACCAGTAAAACAAATAAAAAAAAAATTATAATCACGGATTTAAATTTAAGAAAACTAATCAATTTCAACTATTTAAAAAAAAAAAAAAGATTTAATAGTAATTGGAATCACAGTGATCATACCATAGGAGCTAGCTTCGTCGTTGTCTTCGTCTTCAACATCGGGAAGGTCTGCATAAAGGGATTAGAAGAAGACATTAAACGAGCAAAAGAGAATCAAATTCAGATCCATGCATAGATAAAATCCTCTTTTTTTTTCTCGGTCCGGATGTATACACTCGTACACACAGGTATATGATGCAGCGGATACATCACCAGTACCTTCATCGTCAAGGATAATTTCATCGACTATGTCAGACTCATCGAGGTAAACATCTCCTCCGCCGGCACTGGCCCTCTTCATCGCTTTTGTTTGGTTCAGCTGCACCTCCTATTCTGTGGCAGCGTTTGTGCTTCTGATAAACCCTAAGCCCCGTTCTTCCTTGACTTCGTAATACAGGATTGGCACAATTTAATTTCAAGTCCTAATATTCTCTTTTTCTCTTTTCTCTTTTCTCTTTTCTCTTTTCTCTTTTCTTCGTCAGTTTGAACTTCTGACTTTGTCACGTCTCATAAGAAGTCTAGGTCTTAGTGTTGTGAATACTAGCTTATCCAATATTCTAATATGTTTAGCTCTTAAGAAATTTCTTATGCAGTATATACTTTATAGATTTTGCCATAAAAATAGTTTATTTTAGTTAGAACAATAATAATTTTTTCATACCCTTTATGTTACACTTTTTTATCGTAAATTGTTATATTCATATTAAAGCAAGATTCAAGATTATGATTACCATGGTTTGAACCAATTATATATCAATTTTCACTTATTATACAAATTGCATTATCATATGAACAAGTAATCCAATGCTTGAACTCATTTAAAACAAGTAAATGAGTTTATTTCAGTGCAATTAATAAAAACAAAATTACTCAAAGCCTATTCAATAGCAGTCGATGAAAATTAACTAATTTTCTTTATTTAATTTATAATTTTAGATAAATTTAAAAAACATTAATATGTGAGCCCAAATGGTAGTATAAATCTATGAGCTTGAATGGTAGGCAAAGGAGTGCTCTTTGGTCAAAGCTTCAAGGGATTGATAGAAGTTTAGATGAGCCTAGAAGTTTAGATGAGCCTTGAGCGCTCAATCAGATAAACAATAACTCTTGGAAGAACAAAAGTACAAGAACGTATAAAAGGCCAACATTTCCAAGTCTATTATTTGAAGATGAATCAATAAAAAATGATAAAAACTTTAGTGGAACTTCTTTACATGAGTAAAATCTTGATGGTTTTACTGATTATCAAGTTATTAAGTTAATTCAACAGATGACTCTAGCAGCTACTGCCTATAAACTTAATAATGAAAGAGTGCAAAAACCTACAGTTATAAGATTATTAGTTCAAGGATTTAATGGATCATTGAGAAATTGGTGGGTAATTATCTCGCTCAAGAAGAAAAAATGGGAATTTATGATGCAATAAAATTAAAGAAGAAAATGGGCAACAAACTCAAGATAGCGATGTTGTTTCAGCATTACTATGGACAGTATTAAAAGTCTTCCCGGCAACGGAACCAATATTCCCTTTTCATTTAGTTGAAATGGATAAATCATAGTAAAAAATGGTGTTCCTAGTATGATTTATTGTTGCATATTTTTGACAAGTATAAAAATTGTCTTTAAACATATTTCTTTATTGCAAAATGAACATTTGAAATTTTGTAGCTTATGCTTAGTTTTGCATCATTTGCACCATATAATTGAGTATTTGTTTTTTGATAATATTGAGTTAGTATTAACCCTTATTGAACACAATTCATATCAACACCTGTGTCTAATAAAGCGTGAGCTACTAATACAAATGTCTTATTAATAACAATTTTTACTTCTGTGTACCATTTATGTATATTTACTTTTGACAAATAACCAAGGAAATTTTTTTTTTCATAATCTGGTTGAATGTAAAAATCTTCATCTTCAACTTCTGATCCTATTAACTCTACTTTTGCTTTTTTCGGACAAGAGATTATGTTTGAATTCATTGATAAGATGAAAGAGAAATAAGTTAATACATCGAAAGATTTAGCAATCAAAAGGATAAATTTAATAAAACAAAAAAGAAAACATATTAAACAATTATCAAGAGAAATATATCATAAAAAAATTGAAAAAAGAATTCAAACTCCAAAAATCAAAAGTAAAATTGACCAATTTAGGGAAAATTTAGAAAAAGAAGTTTGTTCAAAAGGGATTGATAGAAGTTTAGATGAGCCTTGAGCACTAACAAGGATTTTTTATCCAATTAAATTATGAGATGAGGAGATGGATTGATTAGCTAATACATTAGCTAGTTGCAGTATACTTCATAATTCCATTAGTTTGTTGGATTTGGTGAATGTTCGTTCCGTTGAACTTATTCTCACTTGGTTTAGAGAAATACTCTAGTTAGGATCAAGTTCTTTGTAATATCAACATAAGACAACTATTACCAAAAGCTTTTGTCCATCATTTACCCAAAAATACATGTTGGATCAATGTCGTTTGTGTAGAACATTTTTTGGACCCCAATTCTCTTTGTCCCTTAATAAAGTATTTCAGTTACAAGATTTATGGCCTTCTCACAAGAAGTTTAAGAAGTGTGTGGCTTAGGGGTATGAAGTAAACATAATGATAGCTTCTAAAAGCTCTGTAGAGGGAGGGAGAGAGAGAGCATGAGATGATTCTAGAATCCTAAAATCTTAGGTTATAAAGGGTGCGATGAACCCTATTATCCTTCTATATACCATATCTTTCTAATTTGTAGCATCACCTCGTGAAGGATTTGGATAAGGTTTTGTGATCAACGGTGAATATAATATTTTTTATCAATGAAGCAAGCATAGGGGTGGCAAAACGGATCAAAACCCGGTGGGTTACTTGTGATCCGTTTGTGTTTAAATCGAATTTAAATTTAATATAAATTAATCCGTTTATGGACATGTCAATTCGAATCCAACCCGTTTATTAAATATGTGAGTCGATCATCCACTGTTAGCCGTATATCTACCTATATATACACTAACACACTGACAATAACCCTAATTTGAGACACTGAGTAATTTCTATCCGCAGGCGCAGGGGAGGTCATCGTGAATCACTGAATCTGGTGTGAATCATCGATCGGCAGGGGTGGTCATCATGAATCTGGCGTGGATCATCTCGACTGCGCAGGCGGCGGGCATTGTCGTGGACTCGCGGCTGCCAACGAGCTCGCAGGCGGCGATGCAGAGGACGGGGCGCACGCGCTTGCTGCCGACAAGGATAGAGTAGCGCATGGATTCGTGGATCTTAATGGGATCTCCGAGCGAAACAGTGGCATCCAACGCTTGATTCACCGAATTAGCCTTATGAACCATGTAAACCTTGAAACTAAAAGGTGAAGAGTCTACCTGAGGCTTTTCCTCTTTTGGGGTGTCTCCTTTCACAGTTTCACTGCATCTTCTTTCGTTATAACTTATAACCGCTGAGACCGATCAGACGATTCAGACCATGACACAAGAAGAAGAAGAGAAGGGTCGTTTTGTTCTTAGAGACAGGAGCGAAATGGGATTGTTCCTCAGAGGGTGGAGCAAGTCTAAGGCTGGTCCAGCTAGAAATCTAGATCTGCAGACATGGTTAAATAGGGAACATGTTTGAACCCATGCACTCAGATTCACAGAACCCATATCTCCTGTAACTAGTAGCTATTCGAAATTGGAATTTCCACCCTTGATTCTCCCAGTGAATACTGTGATTCTGTAAGAAGGAACTCTTGGATACCAAAAGGTTAGAATTTACATAAGACTGATTAATAAACGGGTCAACTCAAAAT
The DNA here is from genome assembly GCF_029873635.1 of Malania oleifera. Classification (NCBI taxonomy): domain Eukaryota; kingdom Viridiplantae; phylum Streptophyta; class Magnoliopsida; order Santalales; family Ximeniaceae; genus Malania; species Malania oleifera. The sequence continues at coordinate 14,220,335 of NC_080425.1, forward strand.
CAAACCTGCTTAACTTCGATTTTTTTATGACCAGTCTAAATCTGGCTCGTTAAATTGTTTTGTCATCCTAAGAAAGTGCATATACTTCCAATTCTTTTTTTCTTTTGAAACATTAAAGTTTTTAAAATATTTATCATCATACATGCACTATAACAACTCAGGACAACAATTTAATCATTATACTAGAATAGTCAAGATCTGCACTTCTCTTTTTATTCATTAGGAAGCTTGAATCAGTATTTTATAGATGAACATGTGAACTTGAAAAAAAATGGGAGCCTAAGGACGGTAGCTTGAGATTATTTCGAACTATTTATAAAAAATTATATTTATGAAAAAAAAAATACTTATCTAAAAGTAATATAGGATTACTTATCATAAATATTTTTCACATAAATACCTTTTTTTTATAATAAGTACTTATTTTTCAGAAATTCCAAACAGGGCTTAGTTTATTAGGCCCATCTTACCTGAGTGACTAAGCAATACCCATTCTAAATTTTTCTAGTCCTCATATTTTCATTTCTTTAGTGAGTCAATTTTAAAAATTTATGCAACAATATCTCATATACATATACAAACTAAAGATGATTTTAAAATCTTCATAGGGGCTATTGCCCATACTGAAATATATGTAGCTGCCCATGCTTGTGGTACCAAAAGTCTATGGCTAAATGGATTGAGTTTGGGAAAGAAACACTTATTTTGTCGTCTATCTACGATTAGTCCATATGTACTTACTACAAAAATATTTAAAATAGGTGCTTACGTAAAAATAAAAAATAAAATTGTTTGGCTTACACCCAAATATGTACTAAATACAAAAAAGTTTCTTATGGAAATAAAACAAAATTAATGGATGTAACTTAAAATCTAATTAAGGAGGAAAATTAAAGGGGTAATTCTTATCTAAGAGAAGGAAATGAAGTGACAATAACCCTTTGAGGACATTTAACTTCCTAAGAGTTATAGGTCATTCGCAATTAGCATTGAATGCCAAGGATGGAGTCTCACTTATAAAAAGGGTTTTAGAGAGAGTTAAAAAAAAGACACTTTCTATATTATTGTCTATTTTCTCTTATTTCCTATATTCCTAACTTAAACTTTGAAGAGATCCATTGGAATACATTTTGGATCTTTAAAGATTTGTCTACTTTCTTTTCAGGAATTGAGGTCCCAAATCGTTCTAAAAAATTTAGGTGGCAACAACTTTGCATCCACTATGGGTTAGAAGAAGTATTGCTGACACAAGATCATAATGACCTCAAGGTGTCCAAAACAAAATAGGAAAAAGGAGTGGAAGAGGGGGGGCAATTAACCCCAAAATGGAAGCACCACAACTCCAAGGCCCAAAAAGGTCAGACAATCAAGGACCGAAAGGCATATTCTATTACACTGAGTTTCTTGTTGATTGTAGCAATTATTTTTTTTAAGTACTTTGAGTTACTCAATGAGTTTAAATTCTTTCCCTAATTTACTTTTATGATTGCAAAGCGTTTGGAAATTTCTTTCTAGTATTCTAGATAAATTGATTATATAATTAATATTTTTATTTAAATATGGTAAACAAATTGGATAGTCATGATAATATAATTATATCTAGAAGAGAATATAATGAATCATTGATAAGTGCATATCATGTAGTTTGTGTTGTGATATAACGTGATTGCAGATTATTTATTTACAGATTCTATACAAATCTTTTACAGAAATCATATTAGCACAAATAACACAACTGAAGCTTGCTTTTGCCAAACCTGATCAAGAAAAATTTCTCTCCACCGAACAATCACAAGATTTAAGGAAATATACAACAATAAACCATAAACATGCAAGATCAAACACTAGAACACATTTACGTGGTTCAGCCCAAATATTGGCCTACATCCACGGTAGGAACTCACCTTCAGAAATGTTTTATTAACAATGGTGGAAACGAATACAAATACACACAGATCTACCTTTCAGGCTTACCGAACTCCTCCAAGAATCACCCCAAAAACGACCCTAAGAAACCCCTCTTCACACCCACCAAGAGCTCTTGGCCTCTTACTTTTGTTTCCTTGACTCTCCCAAAATCCCCCATGTTGGCCTTACAAGGCTTAATACCCTATTTTGATGCTAACAAACAGGTATAACTTAACATATTTGGTTAAGTGTTGTTATTTTCATAACTAAATAAAGAATGCAAGGATAAAGAGTTCATGAGAGCTTGTTCTTCAGAAAATGATAACTATATCAAGCTTGAGGCATGGATTCAAGAATAAAAAGAAAAAACTCAACATGGAAAACTCAAAGTTCAAATGGAGCTCAAATTTCAAATGTTATATCTTGAAAGCTCAAGTGATCCAAATTGAAAGCTCAGAGAAGTCTAGGAGATCAGAAGTTCAGCAAAGAAGATCAAGAGACCTTAAAGTCAAGAAAATGTCAAAAAAGCTCAGGTTCAAGTCTTTGTAAGTACTTCAAGTTTATTCAAATATGAAGTTTTCATTTTGAAGCTCATTAGGTAAAAGGAGACTTAGATACCATAGCTTAAGCCTTGAAACATGTTTTTAAAAGTTAAACAAGTTAATATTCCAAGATAAACTTAAACAAAAGAGAGAGGAATCAAAAAGGGCTTAAAAAGGAAAAACTACCTGGAAAGACGACTGTCTGGTAATAAACAGACAACTGGCAAGTTAAGAAACCTGATCAAAGTAGCAGAGCTTGACAGACGACTGTCAACCAGCTGACAGATGACTGTCAAGGTAAAATGAGACATCTATGTGTGTTTTACCAAACGACTGCCACCATTCTGAGTGTTTTACAAATTGAGTAGTTCATGGATAGACGACTGCCCACTTGAGGACAGACGACTGCCATCTCTTTGTGTGTAAAAGTTGTACTTAAAATTCATGGACAGACAACTGCCACCCTGAGGACAGCCGACTGCCACCTTTCTGTTAGAGAGATATATGTATGTTATACACTGACAGCCGATTGCCAGAGTTTGACAGACGTCTGGCTCGCAACATGTTTCAATTTTTCAACGGATATAATCTTTGAAATTCAAATTTTTGGAAGCTTAAATATTTTAAATATTTGGAACAAGCAAAGAGGTTTTCTACTTCTATAAATACCTCAAGATACATTGATTTTAAAATACCAAGAGAGACACCAAGAAATCAAATTTTGCAAATATACTCTTTCAAGTCTTCTGAAATTCTGAAAGATCTTCAAAGCTCACATCCTTCACGAAATCAACTGAAGTCTTGCTGATCTTCTCACCATTCTAGTGCTTCAATTGCTAATTCTTTCATCTATTGAAAGAACTCTATGGTGAAACAATTCTAGAGCTTCAATTCTAAATTTCATATTCTGAATTTACTTTGAAGTATATTAGTTGTGTTGTAATTGTTATACTAACCAGCTCTTTGAGGAGTAAATTCTTTGTACACATCTATTTGATTTTTATCTCATAGATTAACGAATCCAATGATTGTTTGGGTCGTTGGTTAAGTAAGGGGATATTGCTTAGAGAGACGGGCTCTAGCCTAGTTAAGGAGTGACCAAGCGAGGGTATATCATTTGGAGAGGCGGGCTCTAGCCTACTGAAGGAGTGTTGTAAAGGTATTGTTTCGCCCGTTAAAGGAATAGGTTTAGTAATCCTTTGGTGGTTTGCCAAAGGCGAGGACGTAGGCTAGGTATAAGCCAAACCTCGTAAAAATCTCCGTCTCACTATTTCTTTCCCTTACTCCTTATTTTCAGTACATATTTCAATTGTGTGGATGATTTAAATTTGAAATCATATATATTACGTAAATTTGGAAATCAAACAAACTTAAAGTTTAATTTTGATTTGGGTTGCGGAAATCAAAAAGGGAGTACGTTGGTTAAACCATTTTTGCGGAAACCATACGGGAGTACGTTACTTGGTTAAACAGTCAAAGATAAATTAAGTGAAAGTTTATTTGAATTCCTAAATATTTGGAAAGAGTGATTGAATTTTATATTGAACATCATATTGAAGAAGAAAATTCACTACAAGGCTGCAAACTAATATAAGCAAGTATAAAATTATCATATTCAAAGTGTTGTATATCTCATTCTTGGTTTCGTTGTTTTTACTTTCAAATTGTGATTGAAAATTGAATGTTTAATTAGTTGATTGTTTAAAAGATTCTTAGTTATTGTGTAATTGATAAATTAAACAAATTAAAGAATTGGTTAAAGAATTAAAAAAGATTAAGAATTTCCAAAAGGAATTAAAAAAAAAGTTTTGAAATCCAATTCACCCCCCCTCTTGGGAAATTATTCCTAATTTCAATTGGTATCAGAGCGGGGTTATAGTAAATCTTAATTAGAAGCTATAAAAAGATCTAAATGGCTAACTTAGGCGTAGCTCCCTTTGGAGAGAGACAATCTTCAATTAGACCACCAATCTTTTGTGGTTTGAACTATACCTTCTGTAAAAAAAAAAGAATGCAAATATATCTTCAAACTATGAATTGGAAAGCTTGGGAGGTTGTCATAGAAGGTGACCAAATTCCCACTAAGATAGTTGATGGAAAACAAGTCCCTAAGGAGAAAATTGATATGACAGACTTAGACTATAAGATGCTACAAATAAACTCTAGTGCTATGAATGCTCTATATTGTGCTTTAGATGCCAATGAATTTAATAGAGTAATGACTTGCAAATCAGTTAAGGAAATATGGGACAAGCTAGAAGTCACCTATGAAGGCACTATAGATGTTAGGGATAATAGGATTGATATGCTCACAAGTGAATATGAAGCTTTTAAGATGAACCCGGATGAATCCATAACTAATATGTTTACTAGGTTGACTCACATAATTAATTCCTTAAATGCATTAGGAAAAACCTACACTACTTATGAGATGATTAGGAAAATTCTTAGAGGGTTGCCACCAAAATGGGAACCAAAAGCTACTGCCATAACTGAAAGAAGAAATTTGAAAACCACTTCCTTAGATGAGTTAATAGGTTCTCTGCTTATATATGAAATGACAATGAATGAAAAGAATGGAAACACCAAAACCCAAGAGACAATAACCTTCAAAGCCCTAAAAGACAACTCAAGTAGTGAAGAAGAAATGGATGAAAATGAAGTAGCCTTCATATCTAAAAAACTAGCGAGAATATTAAGAAGGAGAAACAAATCCAAGAGAAGTAATCAGAACTCCGAATCAAAAGAAGAAGCCAACAAAAAGTCAAAGAATAAAACTCCTACATGCTATAATTGCAACAAAGCTAGACATTTAAAACCAGAATGTCCACTACTTAAGAAAGAGTCTAAGAAGAAAAAGAAAAAGGTCATGAAAGCTACTACTTGGGACAACATGAGTACAAGTAGTTCGGAAAATGAATCAAGTGACCAAGAGGTTGCTTATATGTGCTTTATGGCTTGGGACAATGAGGAAAGCTCCTCATCTAAATCTTCAAATAATTCTTGTAGTGATAAAGTCAATGATGAAAGCATATCATCTTATGAAGAACTTCAAAATGACTTGTTCAAGGTGCATAAGATGTTAATTAAAGTAACTAAACAAAATACTTCATTGAAAAACAAGAATGAAGGACTGACAAAGGAGCTAGAAGCTAAAACTCTTGTTGAAAAAGAAAACGACTTGAAAGTCAAGAAATTAGAAAGCCAGAATGAACAAATGATAGAAGACTGTTGGAATTGGTGTGATCCCAAGAGGGGGGGTGAATTGGGTTTTAAAAACTTTTTGGCTAATTTAAACAATTCGCCGATTCATTACAGTATCATATCCCATTCAACATGTATACGTGTATGTAAAGCGAGTTTAACAATAAAAGCAAACATACACATGTGCAGTATCTTATTTAAATCAAATGTGTGCATGAGAATAATTTCGACATTAAATAAACATTCATACACATGCTAAAATTAAAGTGCAGGAATTTAAATAAAATAGAAAGAGCGACACCAAATTTGTTATCGAGGTTCGGCCAAACCAGCCTACATCCCCGCCTTGGGCTTACCCCCAAGGATTCCACTATACCTGCTCACTTAATCGGGCGGAGCAAAAGCCTTTTACATCCTCTCCTTACGGGGCAAGGAAAACCCCAGCTCAATTACTAGGCTGAGCCAAACTAGTCTCACTTGCTGGGCTGAGACTCCCCAGTTCAATTCCGGGCTGAGCCGAACCGGTCTCACTTGCGAGGTTGAGACTCCCCAGTTCAATTAATGGGCTGAATCGAACCATTACAATAAAATCATTTTGTACATAAAATATGCTTCTGAAATACAAGCAGAGATGTACAACATTAAAATCTAATATGCATTCTCATATGATTTTGAAATGAAGTTCATGTAGAGTATGAGTTTTCTCTCAAAATATTTTTCAAGTAAAACTTGAGAGTTTGAAAAAAGATTTAATTTCCTAAAATGATTGACCTTTAGAAAATAAAAGGAGAAGTCTCTCAAGCAAGTATATATTAATTTGATATATGCTCAAGGCTCTCTCTTGTATAACCCAAAGAAATTCTCCAACAAATGTATTTCAAAAAAAGAGTAGGAGAATATTAGGGTTTTTTTCAAAATGATTGACCTTAGTAAAATTAATCCCAAGAAGGCATTCAAACAAAATATATGAGCGAGAATATTAGCCCAAGCCTTCAAGACATTTTTCACAATAAATTTCTCCAAAAAAATATTTTTTCAATTAAAAGAATATGGGAGAAATTTAATCTTTGAAAAACATGAAAAATAGAAAGGCCTTCAAGCAATATACATATGAAGAATGTTATATGCTCAAGCCTCTTCAAATATAACCCTAAAAATATTTTCCCTAAAAATGATTTTCAAAAGAAGAGAATAGGAGACATTTTAATCTTTGAAAATATATCACAAATGAAAGAAGAAGGCCATCAAGCAATATATATGTATATGATATATGCTCATGCCTCTTCACATAAAACCCCCAAGAATATTTTCTCCAAAAATGATTTTCAAATAAAAGAAGAGTAGGAGAAAAATGAGAATTTAAAGAACAAATGGGGTATAGAAGTGTGGGAGAATCAAAGAATGATAAACTAATTTAACAAAGGGATTCTCCAACAATTTTCAAGTGTTTTGGGGTTGTATTTATAGGCAAAAACCCCTTGTGACCGTTATATAGCCGTTGGGACCTTAAAATATATATTTATTTTGAAAACAAGCCGTTTTTCGGCCTTTGGGACACTTTCCCAAGAAGGTCGGTTGACCAAGCTCAAGGTACGGTCGACCGAGGCTTGAAATCAACGAGTTTCGGTCGACCGTAGTGAAGGTTCGGTCGACCGGCCTCTACTTTTTTGCGCAGATACTATTCAGTATTTTGTCCATAACTTTTTCTATACAACTCCAAATTGGATGTTTTTGATATCAATAGAAAGGTAAGAGAAAATCCCACAACTTTCATGTTGAACAAATTTTAAAATAATAATTTTTGGTTTGAGAAAAATGTCCATCAATTAGATGGAAGAAACATGAAGGGAGTTTTTCTCTTACGGACACGTTTTAGTGTTTTGGCCATAACGTTTTATGTGTAACTCCAATTTGAATGTTCTTGGTATCAAACTCAAGATATAGGAAAATACCACAATTTTCATGTTGAACATGGTTTGATATGAGATCAAATTGAGTGAGGAAATTGCTCATTTCTAACATTCGGTCGACTGGCCGGTTGACCAACCCCTTTGAAAAATTTAATTTTTGCCTTCTTTTAACTTTAAAACCATTTAAAAACCTTTGTATAAGTTAGGAATTTTGTGAAAAGAGTTTTTCATGTTATTTGGAGGTCCTATGGTCAATCTAAGGTCAAGTAGAGTTTCAATTTTAAATCATGTAAGATGCATGCACATTCAACCCTAATTACTATTACAACCCAGAAAATAAATAAAGTCTTCGTGTCTTCTGCTCCTCAATGCTCCATGGAATATGCCGATTGGTGTTCTTCTCAGTGCTCTTTACGACTTCCATTTTGCATTCATCACTTGTGCTTACAGAAACATAAACCTGTTCACACTCAATTACACAAGTGGGACACTGTGGTTTGTTATTATCAAAACAGGGATCGGACTCAAAAAGTCAACAAAGACCTTCAATCCATATCCTCTACAGTATATAAGAAAGATATGTATATTTCTGAATTAGAGGATAGAATCAGAAAATTATCTCTAGAGTTAGAGAAATCATTAAAAAAAGTTGACAACAAGAAAGAGATGGAGATAAACGATCTCAAGAGTCGAATTGAAGATAAAGATAAGATCATTTATAACTTCACTAAAGGAAAATAAAATCTTGATAAGATGATCGGCTCACAAAGAATGTCATTGAACAAAGAAGACATTGGGTTCAACGGAATTGAAAATAAAAAGAAAATGAATCTTTACATGGGTTATTTCTCAAAAGCTTTCAAAGACTATGCTACCACATCTAGTAATGCCTACACTGATACAACATACTATCAATGCAAGAAAAAGGGGCATATCAAGTTTGAATGTCCATTCAAGAGAAAGAATGTGAAAACGAAACAAATATGGAGAATTAAGGAAACATCTCTTGTGAAACCTACAAGACCCAAAAAGGTATGGATACTTAGATAAAAAGCATTGAAAAAACTCATAGTGTTTATTAAAATACATTGTTGACCAAAAATCATAAAATGATTCATACAAACTTATGATAGAGATTATTTTTTAAGAAAAAGTCATATGAAAGCAAAAATCAAGCTTGTTACACATAAGATAAGTTATTTAGGCCCTTTTTGTTGTTGCCAAGAGGGGAAGAAATAGGCAAGTATTTGTCATTATCAAAAAGGGAGAGATTGTCAACCCTATGGGTCACACCCTTGTTTTGATTGTGACAAATATTCTAGTATTTAATGGTTGCCAAGTTTGTGTGCAGGTTCTTATTGACAAATTCATATGAGAAGCGAAGACCCAGCATATTTAATGTTGTACCTTTTATCATTGGGTCTGTAATAATTTCAGTTTAAATGAGTATGTAATAATCCCTGCATATCATGCATGTAGGAAGTAAGCTCAGCAAATGATCATACACAAACCATAAAAAGACCTTAGGGATCACCCTTCGGTCGACCAACGCCAGATTTTTGGGTTTTATTTAAAAGCTAAAAAATGACCTTAGAAAGACTCTAAGTCCCAGCACTAACACTTAGGAAAGTCCTCATTATGACATATATTATCTAGAGAATATAATGTTTTAAAATTGGACTTTAAATGCAAAACCATATAACTTCGGGCGACCAAACCTTGCAGTTCAAATTGCCTCGGTTGACCAAACCATGGACGGGTCAAAGTGCTGACCTGAGTTCGGCAAATCGAACCATTTTGAACGCATCTTCCATGGGTGACCGAACTGCTGATCTGACCTTTCCCAACTACTCGACAGCCCGAACCTCAGCATTCAAATTATGCTCGGGCGACCGAACTTCAGACCAAGCACCCAAACCGTGGACCTTTTGAGGAATCGCCTCATTCAGCTAACCAAGCCTATACTCGAGAACCCGAACTTCAAAAAATGGCTTTTTTTCGTTGAGTCTGTTCGGGCGACCAAACCATGGTTCAACCACCTGAAACTCTCGGGTTGGCCAAAATATTACCGCAGTTAATTAGGGTAAAAATGGGTTAAATGATTTAAACTCATTTAAAAAAAATAATTATTACCCTTGTGTCCCAAATGGTTATTTTTTGAGTATGCCTCTATATATATATATATATATATATATATATATATGTTCATTTGCTCAAATTAAAGGGGGATTAGCAATTTGATTAGTGAAAAAATTCTCTGAATTTTGAGAGATCCTTTTGTTCTTTCAAGCCAAAAATACTCTTCCACTTAACATTCCTTTGAAACATAATCTTGTGTGAGAGTGTTCTACTTCATCCTACATTGATTCTACTCGCCTAAACTCTCATTTGTTTAATTAATTGAATGATTTTTATTTGAGAGTTTTTAGCACAAGTTTTCCCCCGATTTAAATCGATAAATCTTTTGTGTGGGAAACTTGAAAGCTTGTGGGTCTTAGCATCTAGATTGCAAGATACCTTAGCTTATTGCACAAAAATCTTTTTACAAACTAAGTTTTGAATATCTCTTGTGTTTGAATATTGAGTAAATATTTGTTGAGATATTTTGATTTATCTTGGTGCAAATCTTTGAACCCTATGCTGTGATTGAGATACACTTTCATATATATTTTCAAATATTAGCTTGTTCATACACTTTTATGCTTGATTGAGTATAGAAATTATCTTGAGTGTTGATTGCACACATTTAGCACTGAGCTTATAATTCCTATATCATTGATGTGCATTGATTGATTGTAATTGGTACAAATCTGCTTGTATTAGAAGCACTTTTATTTGTACAAAAAGTTTATTGGTTGTAATTCCAGGCGTGCCCTGAGATGGCGGTAATCTAGCCCGGTAAGGATTAATTGTAAAGGTTAGAGTCAGCCTTGTGAATTTGACCTAGGACCTTCTCCACCCCACAAGGAGAATTTGTAAAGGTTGAGGTCAGCCCTGTGTTAATTTGACCTGGTTGTAACCGGTGCCGCTCTACCCGTTAAGTGAACATTAGTAGAATCCTCGGACTTGCGAGCTAGAGGTGAGGATGTAGGCACAGTTGGTCGAACCCCGATAACATATCGTGTGTCTGTTTATATTTCCGCAATTTATATTCCTACATGTGTATGTTATGGTGAATGATGTGCATAATTTAAATTTATGCATATTATATTTATTTGTGTATTTGGGATTGCCTTGAAAGACCCTAGGTTGTGTAATACTGTTAATATCTAGTTTAACCTAAAAATAAGTTTTAAAATTCCAATTCACCCCCCTCTTGGGAATACACCAATGTCAACACGTCATTCGCCATGAATTATCCGACCCAAATCCGCCTAATCCGCCACTTAAACGAGTCGAATATGGATTATGATTTCTTCACTCGATAATTCACCTAATCCAGTATGGATTATCCGACCCAATCTGCTTTGTCAGTATACTCTTAGCAAGTAATTTTGATTCCATTTGATGTACATGTATACATAGTGTTTTTTCTTAAAAGTTGCAAGCTTAGTCGTTCATCATCTCAAAATATAAGTAGTAGAATGTATTCCAATAGCATCCACATACATATAAAGTCTAATTTGCATAAATAATTGTTTAATAGGTCAAACACTAACATATGGATTTAACACGTCTAAATAGATCATAATACCATATTTCTCTTATGTTCAATTAATTATTGAATAAAACTCCAAGCTTAGTCGATCATCATCTCAAAATATAAGTATTAGAATATATTCCAATAGCATCCACATACATATAAAGTCTAATTTGCATAACTAATTGTTTAATAGGTCAAACACTAACATATAGATTTAACAAGTCTAAATAGCTAACAATAATTTAGATTTAGCTTGTTGGTTAGTTTGACATTTTAGATCTTCTGTAAAATGAGTCCAAATTTTCTTGGTCAAGCTGCACGACTATCATCAAAACAGTATCAACTAAAACATGTTGTATTGACCCTTTATTTTGTCTTTTTTAATTTTCTTTTTTATTTTGTCTTTCTTTTTACCCATTCGCCTTTTCTTATCTCGAAGTTTTGCTTAATTTTTTTTCCCTTCCACATATTGTGTGAATTCTTTTTTATCCTACAGCACTTTTCTTTAGAGGTGACAAAACGAGTTAACGAATCAGGTTCAGACGGATCATAAATAATTAAATAGATTCGGGTTCAAATTGACCTGTTTATTAACGAGTGACTACTATGTAAACCCAAACTTTTCCATTTAATAAACGGATCACTCTTTTAAAAAATATAATTTATTTATTTAAAAAATTTGTAAACATCTCATATAAAATGACACATACACACACACACACACACATATATATATGTATAAATACTCCATTTTATTTATAAATGGGTCATAAATTGGATGACTCGATCCGAATCCGCATAACCCGTTTAATAAAATGTGTCGAGTCTAGGTTGACATGTTTATAAACGGATCAACTTATATTAAATCCAAACTTGGTTTAAACGGACGGGTCACAAGTTATCCATCGGGAGATTTACGTACCTGCAATTCTTTGCAGGGGTTCCAGCAAACCCGCCAGCTAAGTGATGGGGAGATTTACATATTTCTGAGAGATGATACGAGAGTGTCAGTAGTTGTGATAAGAGAGTGTCAGTAGTTGTGATAAGAGATATTCGCATTTCTTTTGGTAGAAATAGGATTTTAATATTGAAAGCCTCTCTTTATCTACCTTCCATTAGAAAAAATTTGATCTCAATTTCCAAGTTGGTTGACCATGAATATTCCGTCCATTTTAACAACTCAGTTGTTATTAAGTTAAATAAACGTTTTATCTGTTCTGGTACATTGGTGGATGGGCTTTATATTATTAAACATCTCATCTAAAATGAATTTTTTTTTTAATAAAAAAAAAAAGCACTCATTTATTTTATTTTTAAACAAGTCATAAAATGGGTTACTCGACCCGCACCCACTAAACTCGTTTAATAAAATGGGTCGGATCTGGATTGACCTGTTTATAACGGATCAACTTGTATTAAATCCAAATCTGATTTAAACAGACAGATCACAGATTATCCATCGGGTTTCCACCCATTTTGTCTCTCCTACTTTTCTTAGAAAGAGAAAAAGCAAATACAATTGGACAATAAACTACATCTTTCATGCGCCTCAAAATCCACAAATTTAATACTTGAATTATTACTCCAATTTCATTTCACACTTTAAAACTATGATTCCAATCCCATTTCATACTCTAATTATTACCTAAATCTACACGTTGAGTGGAATCAGCATGAAAAGCATACAAATTTACCCCATTTTTAAAAATTTAAAAAGAATTCCCGCTTCTTTGCCCTTAGCGACTTTTATGCACGACGACTTGCTCCCCACATGGATTCCTTTCAATTCCTTCATTAGCGCCGAGCGGGCCCACCGCCCACGGCCCATATCTCGCACGCCCACAAAAAGGAACCTGCACCCGCTGTGGGCAGGTGAAAGGCCCGCCCAAGATGGGCCCACACAGCCCCTGGGCCCACGCCCGCCAACGACTCTTCGCTTTTCATAGGGACATGCGCGCACGTCTTGAAATACTGGGGGGGGATGACGTGGCCACGTGCCGGCCGGTGGGAATATCCCGACGACAAACTCCCCTCCGCTGCTTTTTTAAGTCTCTGACTTTTGACCTCTCTCGACGATTGCTCCCGAGCTCCCTCGATCTTACGGCGGCCACCCAGCACGTGCTCTTCTCGTGAACGCAACGAGTCTGGGAGAAATGTTGGGGCCTTGGGCATTAAGAACGAAAATTATAACTAAAAATAAAAAATTAAAAACAGAAGCTAAAAATCAGAAATTAGTAATTTATTTAATTAATATAAATTAAAATTTTAATTAAAAATTTTTTATATTTACTTTTAAATTAAAATATTATAAAAATATAATTAAAATAATAAAATTACAAATAATACATATTAAAAAATTTATTATAATTATTTTACTGAATTATTCTACTTTTAAATTTTACTTTACAATAAAAAATTTATTAGACATGATAATTGAAAAATTATACAAGTATTTTGTAAGTGGCTTTATTATTATTATTTAAAATTTACTTAATTATATTTAAATTTATATGATCATTTAATTTTGATTTTAATTTAAAAGTGCATAAAATGAATAATTTCATCTAAAAAAATATTTTTAGATATTAAAATTTATAGCAACAAGTTGTCAAAACAATTGAAAACCTGAAAACAATAATAGAAGTAGAAAATGGACAAAAAAATCAAACTCATTTTTATAATATGTTTTTTCACTATAGAGAAATAGAAACAAAAAAGCAACAATAACGACATCATATAGACCCTTAGCAAACGATCAAGGTTAGCACTATATTATTTATAGGGATCATAAATTCATCATTTTATTTATTTATATTTAAAAAAACAAATTTAATGTAAATTTTAAAAGTTATACTTGTAAAACTAGGATCTTGATGTATAATTAAAAAAAATTAATTCATTTACTAACAAACCAATTATGATCGAGGACAATTTAAGTGATTTATTTTATTAAAAATATATATATTAAATTCATAATGATTTAGTAGATTGAAAGTTTTGAATTTTAAGATTAAAATTTAGATCTCTTTTTATCAAAATTATTTTATATTTTAATTGAGTCCATTTAGAGTTCGTTTTGGGATTTTTTTTTTTTATGTAAAAATGATTTTATCATGGGTAGGCTAATCAACGACAACTTAGTTGAGAATTCATGTTTCAATGTGTAATTAGTAGTTAAATTTTTTTAATAAATTTCAACAACTAAATTTTCTTCATAAAAATAATATTAGCATTAAAATTAATTTTTAAATATAAAAAATGTGTAACCTCAACTCAAATTATTGAAAGATATATTGAAAAAAGATTTTGAAAAATGGAAATCATTTTTGTCAGTTATAAAAGAATCTTTTATAACTTATTCATTTATCTATTATATTTATATAATTTTTCTTATTAATAATTGCCTCTCGTATATACTCATATCACTTTTTCTTTGGTCTTTCCCTTCGTGGTGTTTTTTTGGTTTGTAGGTTCTAATTACTAAAAAACTTTCCTCTAACTTTTTAAGATATAAGTGAGTGATTGTCAATTAAATGAATTCAAGAATACGATAGAACTAATCTTCAGAGATAGGTTCTAGTGCGGTTTGAAAGTATATATGGATAGATTCTAGTTCTAATATTTGAAATTTGACATTAACATGACCAATTTTATGTTATAACATTCAAGAATCCGCTTGCTTAGAACTAATGTTGTAAATGAGCCAAACTCATTTATTAAAATATATTGTCAAATTTGAGCTTAGGTTTAATATTCACCAACCAAATGAGCCAAGTTCAAGATAACTCATGCTTGACTCATAAAACTCACAAGCTGACTCATTTATAAGCTTGACAATATGCATGTTTAATTGGATCTTAAGTTAATTTGTTGAGTAAATTCATGAATTTTATTGCATATAAACTCAAATTTTTACTTTAGAACTTGTTAAAGGTGTGTTCATAAGCATAATTTAGAACTCATTTTAAATTAACGAGTAGCTCATAATTCTTTCTCCATAAACACTTTGGTGGTCGAGGAATTCCCAATATTAATTTAATTTAAGACGCAATTTCATAAAAAATGAAAAGTCAAAAGTGTGTACTTTGTGCCTGTTGCTGACATTGAGTTCTGATTAATAAATCATTCGCAAAATAAAGATAGTTTGGAGGAAATTTGAACATGAATAAATAGAGGTCATTAACAAGGAGTTCAAGTGTAAGGATTATGACCTAGAATGAAACAACTTAAAAAGTAAGTGTTGTGTGTAGGGATTTTGTTAAGTTATGATTCATATTCAGTAAATTTAGTCCACTTTGAAGATTGATACAAGTCCTTTCTACTTAAGCCAAGGCTAGCGAGCATTAAGGGGGTGAATTCCTCCATACAGTATGATTCAATATGTTTAAATCTGGCACAGTGTCATTATATTTTATATGAAAGCATTATGAAATATGCACATGGGAGCCATGTACACATACTTGTAGCCTAGGGTTAAAATCCTAAGACAATTTCATTAATGAAATAGTAAAAATTGCGCGAAAGTTTCATGAATGAAGACATACTGTAGAATGGCGTAAATCTTTGTATTCTTGGTTTCTTTTAATTTCTCATTTCAATTTGCTATGTGTGTGAATTGTGCATAACCTTAATTAGGACGCATTTTCACAAAAAAATCTCTTAACCAATTTATAAACCTAAAACTAATTAATTTCCTTATTATTCTTTTCAATATGTAATTTTTATTATAATATTTTATTTTATTTTAGTTTTAGTACATTTACTCCTCTAACATTTTACTATTTCTTTAGTAAGATCTAGTAAAAACTCTCTTTCTATTTTATTTTATGGCCTGAAACAACTTGAGTAAGCCCTTTGAACCCATCTAGGTAGCACCAAACTTGAGGATGAATCGCCCATTGACCCATCCTTGATAATTCACCAAGCAAACAACAAATAACGAATCAAACTCGAAACCTCGGGATCATCAAAACCTAACTTTACCCTAAGTCCTTAGATTTTACCATTTCCCTTAATTTTTTCAAAGGGAGTTTTTTTTTTTTTAATACGTGTATGAGAATATTTACCCTACATTTGGGAGCATACTTTTAAGGCATTGGATTCAGATTTGTGTGGATTTGAAGAAAATGTGTAACAAATTTTATTTTATTTTTTTCAAATTGCTTCCATATCAACAAATCCAAATCCAAAACTTGAAATTTATGCTCTCAAACACTACCTTAATGTAATTTAAATATTTTAATTTTTTTTTCTAAATAACAAAGGGGAGTATATTTTGTACTTGTGTTTTATTTATAGGCCTAAGAGTTTGGGAAATTTTTTTGGAAATTTGATTTTTGTTCTAATGTAACATCTAATAAGAGAAATCTAAGGAAGTTATATTGAAAAAGACCTTATATTGCGATTTGGTATTATCAAATGATACATAATTAGTTATTCCCTCTTGTTGCTACCAAGAATTGAATGACTTTTGTTAAATCGTCCTTCGACCATGACCACCTAAACGGAATCAAATAAGAATGACTTTGAGGATCCGGGGTGTACTCCGGAGATTCACTCTAATGCCTAAATTAGGAAATGAGATATTCATATTTAAACAGTAAATGAAGAGTGAGTGGGAATGAGATACTTATCTCCTCCTGAGATCCCCTTTTCATAATTGTGGAGGCAGACCCTCCTTCAGTTTGGCATTTATGAGTATGTCATTATGCTTAGGGGGGTTATGGGTAACTTAAGAGCGGTTATGTAGGATATTAATAGTGGCTCTTGTAACTGTACTAGGGGTTATAGATAACTTAAGGGCGATTATGTGAGATATCAAATGTTGGTTTTATAATTGTTTGACCCTATAAGCATTCCTATCAATTTTGGGTGTATCAGTTGCCTCCCCCTTGCTTTCAAATTTTTGAAATAGGTTTATTTATTCGGGACTGTTTCGAGGTCCACTATACAAGCTTCCATCATAATTTGAGCTAGTTACTTGGCGAATAACTCAATTTGGGTGTTATTTGTGGAGCTGGTTACCGTACGAGTTGGCTTTATTCGAGCCAGTTGCTTTCTTATTCGGCTCAATGACTACTTCAATGTTCAGCTCAATCTAAGTCGATTGCCTCAGTGCTCTACTTAGTCCGAGCCAGGTGCTTCATTGTTTAGTTTAATCCAAGTCGATGCCTTCACTATTTGACTCAAATGGTTGCTTCAGCATATGACTCAATCTGAGCTTGGTGCATTAGTGTTCAACTCAATCCAAGCTGGTACATTCACTGTTTGGCTCAATCCGAGATGATGCCTTCACTGTTCGGCTCGATTCGAGCCCATTGCTTTACTCTTTGGCTTAATCTAAATCGACACCTGCACTACTCGGCTAAATTTAGAGCTGATATGTTCACTATCCAGCTCAATCTGAGTCGGTTACTACATCTTTTGGCTTTATTTGTGCCAGTTGCTTCACTCTTTGGCCCAATATGAGTTGATAGCTTTATTGTTCAGCTCAACCCGAGCTGATTATTGCATCTTCTAGCTCAACTTGAGCCAGCTGCTTCACTATTCGGCTCAATCCAAGCTGATAGCTTCACTTTTTTGCTCACTCCAAGCCGGTTACTTCACTCTTTGGCTCTATCTGAGCCAGTATCTCTATTATTCGGTTAAATCTGAGTCGTGGTGTGTGTTTGGTTGTCTGATGAGCAGTGATCATCAATCTGGGCACATCTTTGGGGCCTCATGAATGGTGCTCATCAGATGGGCCACTGCTAGTGAGTCGTGCTCACTCCTTCCTTGCCTCATAAGCTATGATCATCAATTAGGTGTATTTTCGGGCCCTCATGAGCAGCGCTTATCAGTTAGGCCATCGTGGGTGAGCCGTGCTCACTCCTTCCTTGCTTCATGAGTTGTGCTCATCAATTGGGCATGTATTTGGGGCCTCATGTGTAGTGCTCATAAGATGGGCCATTGAGGGTGAGTTGCGCTCACTCCTTCCTTGCCTTATGAGCTGTGATCATCAATTAGGTAGGTCTTCAAGGCCTCATGAGCGGTGTTCATCAGATGAGGCATTAGTGGTGAGTTGTGCTAATTCTTTTATTGCCTCATGAGTTGTGCTCATCAAATGGGTAGGTTTTCAAGGCCTTATGAGTGGTGCTCATCATACGAGCCACTGTTGATCTAGGCATGTTGATTTATGCTGTTGGGATTTACATCATTAGGATTCGTGCCATTGGGATTTGTGCCACTAGGGTTAGCACACCGTGAGTCTATAAGTTGCTTCCTTTCTCTCCTTAGCCGCTATATCTAAGTCCCTTAGACTCTTCCTTTTTAGATCGGTTCAACTTCTTCTTGTGGTCGTGACTTCTTCTATATTGATGTGTTTCTAGGCTCATGTGAGTAGTTCCCCTATATTGGTTGGGGGTTTTTCCCTAGAGAGTTTAAGAAATTCCCCAATTGAAAAGCTGTTGTCAGAGCTGCTACCGCTACTCCATTATTCAGGTTTCGAATTTCTAAAGTAGCATTGACAAAGTGGCACATGAACTCCTTAAGTGTCTCATTTTCCCCTTGGACAAGACTTATTAAATGAGTTGAAGTTTTTGCCATTTTTCGGCTGCTAACAAAATGTCTAACAAACCGCTTCTTCATTTCATAAAAGGATCTAATAGAGCCAGACTTCAGGGTTCGATACCACACCTTGAAATTGCCCTTTTTTTTATGCAAGATCATAGTGAACATGTCTTCTACCCTTTTCTAGAAGGCAAGAAAGTCACTTAGTGGCACACTTGGGTTATCTATTGGAGTGGAATGAATTGACTAGGGTGATTGGTTTCCCCCAACAAGTTCTGACTTGGAGTTATGCGATGTGGTCATGGTCAAGAATAGAAAACCTCCTAAGGGTTCCCACAGACAGCGCCAACTGTTGGTACCAAAAATCGAATGACTTTTGTTAAACCGTCCTTCGATCATGACCACCATGAAAGGAATCAAACAATAATGGCTTGGAAGATCTGGATGTACTCCGGAAGATCACTCTGATGCCTAAGTTAGGGAATAGGAGGATCAGATTGCAAAAGTAAATGAAGAGTGAGTGAGAATGAAATGGTTACCTTATCCTAAGATCCCATTTTTATTGTGGTGGAGGTAGACCCTCCTTTAACTTGACATTTATGAGTGTGTTATTATACTTAGGGGGTTATGAGTGACTTAAGGACGATTATGCCAGGATATCAATAGTGACTCTTGTAACTGTACTAGAGGTTATAGATAACTTAAGAGCGGTTATGTGATGCATCAAATGTTAGTTTTATAACTGTTTGACCTTATGAGCGTGCCTATTAATTTTAGGTGTATCACCTCTAATTACGAGATGGGACAACTAATGAACTATTAAAGGAAAACTGGATTGTTAAATAGGAGCCCAACTAATATTTTTCAATAAGAAATTTCAATTCTATTTGAGAAAATGTCACATGAATAATATTTGTAAAATATAATGGTTGCAATTAAATTATTGAAACATGAAAATACACATGCATATATATCCTTATAAAATTTTTTTCCCCTACACTTAGAGGGAGTCACTAAATTTAAGCTACTAAATAATAGGGACAACGCTTCTATATTCCAAGATCCCATATTTTTGTCCTTACAGTTATTGACCATTTATCCAAACTAAATGTGAAGAGTAATTCAATTTTTTTTGGTGATCGAAAAAGAAAAGTTGAATTACTCTTCATATTTTAGTCAAATAGTTTATCTTTCATAGGCCACATAAGCCTCCCTTTTTACACTTTATGTTGGGGCTAGCTTCATTCTAAAAGTTCAAATTCAACTTTGCTTCCTTACATATAGTTCTTTCTCCGTGTTGGGAAGTATAAATTAAAATACCAACTCACCATGCTATCTCCTTTTTTTTTTTTTTAACATTTGAAAAAGTTTGGTGTTTGAAGTCCTTCAAAACCTAATAAATTAATAATGAGATAGATTCAAATTTATTATTCGTATTAGGCTTGAGTAGTCAATAAAAGCCAAATTCACTAACTGAATAGAAGAAATTCGATCGTTTCGATTGAGATTTGAATTTGATCGATTTGATTTGAATTTTTAAAAATTTTGGTATTGGGTAATCAATTCAGTTTAAGAGAATTTTTTTTTTTATTAACTAACCAATTGTGTGTGCATATATATATATATAATGAAGGAAAAAGTCTTTAAAATTTTCAGAAAATTGTAGAAAAATATTGGAAAATTTTCATAAATTCTAAAAAAAATTGAAAATTTTCTAGAAATGTTTTGAGGAATTTTTTTTATTAAATTTTATGAATTTATGATTTATATATATAATTTTATTTTTTCTATGTGTGTGCGTCTCAATGATTAAATAAATGGTAAAAAAGTATTCCAGACCTTACCTATTTAGTTTTGAAGGGGGTTTATCTAATAAGATCCCTTCATTTGAAGATTTTATTAGATATTCTTAAATAACACCTTATTTTACATTTTTTAAAAAAATTTAAATTTATTTATTTTTTAAAGGAGTTAATTAAGATCATTAGATTCAATTTTAGGAATAATTCATAGTTTATTAGGTACTGTTTGTAGAATATGTGTGTGGGGGGTGCTAATACCTTCCCTTCGTATAACTGAATTTCTGATCCCAACTAGTAAATGTAAACTGAGACTACTAGTTTATGAGTCTTAGGATTAGTCTAAAGACCAATCAACAAGTAGTAATTATGTGAGATAATCGCACCTAAAAAAATAACAGGTTAGTAATAACTCCATCGAACTTGTATTATTATTATTTCTCACCATTTTGGACCCTTCTCCAGAATGGTGCTACAGGTCTAATGTAGCATCTAATATTAGAAATCGTAATGATTCATCTAGATGAGTAAGGAAGTTATATTGAAAAAGACCTTATATCGCGATTTGGTATTGTCAATTGATGCGCAATCAATTATTTCCTCTAATTGCGAGATGGGGCAACTGATGAACTATTAAATGAAAATAGGATTGTTAAATAGGAATCCACCTAATATTTTTCAATAAGGAATTTCAATTCTATTTGAAAAAATGTCACATGAAGAATGATTGTAAAATATAATGGTTGCATTTAAAATTATTGAAACATGAGAATACACATGCACATATATCCCTATGATAACTTTTTCCCCTACGCGTAAAGGGAGTCACTAAATTTAAGCTACCAAATAATAGGGACAGCACATCTACCTTTCCACCGTTTTCAATCCAAAATCGCTCATGTTCAAATATAAATATATAAATATACTTTGGTCATTAAAGTTATTGACCATTTATCCAATCTAAATGTGAAGAGTAATTCCATTTTTTCGGTGATAAAAAAGAAAAGTTAAATTACTCTTCATATTTTAGTCAAATAGTTGATCGATCATAGACCACATAAGTCTCCCTTTTTACACTTTGTCATGTTGGGGCTAGTTTCATTGTAAAATTTCAAATTCAACTTTGCTTGCTCTCATATACCTACTTTATAGCTTTTTCTTAGTATTGGGAAGTATATATTGGAATACCAAATCACCATGCTGTAATGAGATAGATTTAAATTTATTGTCCATGCTAGGACTGAGTAGTCAATGAAAACCAAATTCACCCACTGAATAAAAGAAATTCGATTAAATCAGGTCGATTGAGATTTGAATTTGGTCGGTTCGATTTGACTTTTTAAAAATTTTAGTGTTCAGTAATCAATTCAGTTTAAGAGATATATTTTTTTTCAATTTACCAACCAAATGTGTGTGTGTTTATATATATATATATATATATATATATATATATATAAATTTAAAGTACATTATAATTTTGATTAATTGAATTAGTTGAAATAAAATTCGACGATTTGGGTATACCTTTTAATTCAGTTTAGTTAATTTAGAGAAACCATTAATTAATTTTTTTTAAAAAAAATTTGAAAATTCATCGAAATCACCGTTCCAACCGATTATATAATTTTAATTCATGTCTTTACAACCATTATATTCTTCTATGAGATACACATGATAATTGTTTTCATTTGATTTGGGTGGGAAATTTTTTGTCCGGAACAAGAAGAAAGGACTAAGCTGTGAATTGACTGGCATAAAGATTCAATAGAAATGAGAATTGCTACTGCTGGTGGTGCGTAAACCAATTTTAATTTAGAAAACGACAAACAAATAAGTAAATAAATAAAGTGTGCGCGAGGGTATTTTGGGAATTAAAGACAAGGCCGAGGGTAATTTGATTGAGGTTTGAAAATCGAACGTTTGGAAAAAGTGTGTTGTGTGTACGCCGTTGGTGGAACAGCAGAAAGCAATGAAAGAGGCATATTTGCCACGTCATTCGATCGCCGCGTCGGCGGAAATGTGTCTCTGCATCCGGATACATAAAGTTATCTTCCAATTGGGCTGCACTGCACACACTCCAAAATTATGCTAGATTTTCAGATTTATTTTTTGTTTATTACCTTTCAAGTTAAAGAAAAAAAATAAAGAAATTAATTTTTTATTTTATTGTGTAAGAAAAAATTTTAAAAAATTATTTTAATTTTTTGAGGTTCCAATAAATATCATTTTTTTTTTCTAAATTAGCTCACATTATGACTATCTTATCTAACAAATAAATTCTTTCATGTCATATATGTAGTGGTGAACATTCGGTCGGTTCGGTTAAAAAATCTCGTCAACCAACCGACCAAAATTCCATATTTAACCGAATTCAAAACCGACCAAATCGAATTTCAATTAAATCAATTAACCAGTTTTAACTGATTTAATATTTTAATATATAAAATATAAGTAATATAAATAATATATATTAATATATAAATAATATTTTAATATATATAAAATATAAGTAAAATAAATAATATATATAAAAATTTAATATATATAATAAAGGGAAAAGAAGAGGGTCTTGTATATGATATTTATTGACCTTGAAAAAGCATATGATAAGATACTTAGGGAAGTTCTATGGTGGGTTTTAGAAAAAAATGGTGTATGTTGTAGGTATACCGATGTCATTAAGGATATGTACGATGAAATAATGACTAGTGCAAGGACTATTGATAGAGAAACTAGAGAATTTCCAATTATCATAGGTGTACATCAAGGATTTGCTTTGAGTCTTTATTTTTTTGCTTTAGTGATGGACTAATTGACAAAGAGTATTCAAAAGGAGGTCTCATGGTTTTTGTTGTTTGTAGATGATATTGTATTAATTGACGAAACTAGGGACGAAGTAAAGGCTGAGTTAGAATTAGGAGAGAAGTTTTGGAATCTAAAAACTTTAGGATAAGTAGAAATAAAATAGAATATATAAAATGTAATTTTAGATGATAGGAGGAATATTGGAGACAAAGTTAAACTTGATGATGAAAAAATAAATAGCACTTATAGATTTCGATACCTTAGATCTATTATGCAAACTAAAGGAGAAATTGAAGATGATGTAATGCATAGAGTTAAAGTGGGTTGGGTAAAATGGAGAAGTGCTTCAAGTGTGCTATGTGATCATAGAATACCTTTAAAATTGAAAGGGAAGTTTTATAGGATAACTATAAGACCAGTTATGTTATATGGATCGGAATTTTGGGCGACAAAGAAACATAATATCCAAAAAGTAAAAGTTGTTAAGATAAGGATGCTTAGATGAATGAGTGATATAACATTGAAAGATAAATTAAGGAATAAACATATTCGTGGTAAGTTAGGTGTAGCTCCTATAGAATATAAGATAAGGGAGGGACGACTCAGATGGTATGGACACTTGCAACGTAGGCTTTATAGTGCACCTGTAAGGAAGAGTGACTTACTTACTGGGAGGGGCAGTAGAAGGGGTAGGGGTAGACTTAAAATAACTTGGGAGAAGATAGTGAGTAAGGATATAACAGTCCAAGATCGCATAAATTGGCGAAAAAAGATTTATATAACCGACCTCACTTAGTGGGACTAAGGCTTGGTTTCGTTGTTGTTGTTATAATAAATAATGTTTTAGTATATATATAATCTATAAAATATTTTAATTTATAATATATAATTATTTATTATTAATTTATACTATTCGGCTAAACCGAAAAATGAAATTCAACGAAAACAAAAACTGAATCGAATGAATTTACTTAATTAATTCGGTCAATTCGGTTTTAACCGAATTATGCTCACCCCTGCATAAATGCATCAATATATAATAAAATTATACTTGTATATATATCTAATTCATGATTTTATTATTTATAAAAATATTGTTAAGTATATATATAAAAGCATAGTAGGCATTTTTTTTACCTCAAAAAAATCAATTTTACTTCTTGATATTACAAAATGATTTTTTTAAAAAAAAAAAAACCAACTTTAAGCAATCAAGTTTCGGTTTTTTTTTTAAATATTTTTTATTTAATGGAAGTTATATGTGTATTTTCACCGATCACTAACTATTTTTTTAATTTCATAAGATTTTTTAAAGAACAAATATAAATGTATATCTATCATAATTTTAAAAGGAATAAAAATTAACTAAGGAGTGACTACACCTCCACATAAGATTTAACATTCTAAAAATCATAAAATGTCACAAAAGCATTGAATTTATAAATTATTTGTCGAATTCCAAATCTTACGTGGAACTATCATCCTTTTCTAATATTTTTCTTAAATTATTTGTTTCTATAATAAATTCAATCTTTTGTTATAGAAGTAAATTTGTTATCTTTATTATGACGAGTTGTGGGCACACACTAGGTGTCTGTATGTCTTGAATTTTTTGATTTACTATTTTTAGGAGATAATTAAAAATTATGAAGATAATGGGGAATTAAAAATGTTTGTTTATTTATTTATTTATCGTTTTTAAATGTGAAATAGATGATTATAAATTTATAATGACACGTGATTGTAAATGTTATATTATAGAAGAGTGAAATTATAAGTTAGTCCTATGCTATTAAGTAAAACCTATTTTAGTCTATATATTTTTAATTAATACAATTAAGGACATATTGTTTTCATGTAATTAGTTTTTTCATATTAATTAAATCTCCCTATATATATATATTTAGTTGACTTTTTCAGTCCGATTCCTGATTTTTATAATGACAAACCATAAGTTTCTTATGTGTGTATCTAGTGTTTGAGTAAGCTTAATATGTTAGCGCACACATAAGGAAAATGATAGTAAAAGTTAGAAGACCTTGAATGAGTACATATTCCGTGGGAATATGAAGAGTAAAAGAAAGAAGAAGAAAATATTTATTGTAAATGTATTTATGTTTTAAATTTGGTTCGGTCGACCAAAGCCGAATTTTTAGGGTTAACTCAAAGACCATTGACTGTCCTTAGGTCTCAAATTATCACATGAAAAGTCTTTTATAACTTAGAAATAAGAATTATATGAGAAGAGGTGACTTTAAATGGAAATATGGACTTGAATGCACAAGTTTAGTGTGTTCAGTAGACCGAACTTGAACACACATGGACCTTCGGTCGACCGAACCTCCCTAGGGTCAACTGTTGACCATTTGGACGACCAATTTAAAAATGAACTCCAGTTCTCTGGTCGACTGAACCAACACATGAAAATTCCCAATGCCATAGCCAACCGAACCTCCAATTATAAAATGACCTGATTGACTGAACCTATGAAATTGGTCAACCGAACTTGAGCTGGTCGACCAAACCTTGGAGAGTTCAAAATCACCTTAATCTAGTCGACTAAAACTTCAGTTTAAAAATGCCCCGATCAACCGAACCTCAAATTTGGTTGACTGAACTTCTTGGGTTGGCGAAATTTTGGCCGTAGTTAAATAGGGTTAATTTTTGTTAAACATGTTTAATCATTTTAAAAAATACCCAGTGTGTCCCCAACGGTCATAAATTTCCCAAAGTCTATATATACCCCCTTATAACTCAAAATTAGCAAGATAATTAGTTAGAAATTTCTCTCAAATTTTCATATCATATTTTCATCTTCTTAAGCTTGTTTTTCATCATCTCTTTGTTATTTATTTGAAAAATTATTTTCAATAGCGTATTCTTTATCTTGGGCATTTTAATTTATTTTTTACAAATCATATTGCTTATACTCTCATATCTAATTCTTTTTTAAAAATCATTATTTTGAGATTAAATCTTAAGTTTTCTCCATAAATTTTCATTGATAAATATTATTGGAAGAAATTTTATATTTGTCACTTTGAAAAACTTGAGCACATATATTTTGTGCTGGGAAAGTCTTATTGTATTTGTGCTCACATTGATGTACATCATTTTGTAAAATCATTAGAAAGCAAAAAGCCATAACTTCCATTGAACAAGTTTTTGAAAATCTTTTGGGAAGAGATCTTTGGGGTTGAATCTTTGAAATATTCATTGCATATATTTTACTCAAAGATTCCGAAATGTTATTTTGAAAAAAATCACCACTCTCACATTGAACTTATTTTCATATCATACATGAGTGTATTTTAAGCTGTAGTGTTGTACACATTTGCTTGTATTAGAAGCATATTTTGTTGTACAAAATATTTTATTTGATTATCTGTTGTATTCTCGACGTATAGTCGGAAGATGGAAACTTGCCCTGTGAAAAGTTTCGGGCTGGTTTAGACCCGGTTAAGAGAACTAGGTGCACCATCCTGGTAAAGTGTTGCAAATGGTGTCGTTCCACCCGTAAAGTGAGCAACTAGTGGAATCCTCTTACTTGTGAGTTTGAGGCGGTGATGTAAGTAGTATTAGCCGAACCCCGATAACATATCGTGTATCTAATGTTAATTTTCAGCACTTTATATTTCTACACATGTGTGTTATATTCGATAAATTGTGAATGTTGCGCATGATTTAATTTCCGCAATATTACTTTTATCTACACAATTGGTATATGCTTAGAAAGACCCTAGGTTGTGAAATACTGCTTATATCTAGTTAAACTAGGAAAAAGTTTAAAATTTTAATTCAGCTCCCTCTTGGAAATACACCAATTCAAGCAATTGGTATCAGAGTCTTGTTGTACTAGACTTAAATGTTTTTGCAAAAAGATCGCAATGACTTAATTTGGTTGACTCACTCGAAAGTTATCCCAAGTGTAGGAGTTTAGTCGTATAATACTTAGCCCAAGGGTCAGATCATTTCCTCAGGTAATGTAGTTTAGTTCCAAATTTTGTGTAATTTAAAAAAAAATAAAAAAATAAAAAGTTTACTGAACACAATTTAGACTCGGATTCATGAGATTTTTGAAATTTTGCAATGAAACTTTAACTTTAACTAAAAACTAAATACGCGTAAAATAACTAAATAAACACCAGATTCAATACCCGAATAACGAAAAAAAATAACATTGCAATTATTCAACTAAATAAAAATTCTAACTTTAAACACAAGTCCAAACAAGATTAAATCATAACAAGATAGAACCACTAACTTTAATAATAAAAACACCTAAAAACGATTTAAATTATAATAAAGACTCCAAATAAGAGAAACAAAATGATTTTTTTTTATACTAAATAACAACCCAAACGAATATTTAAGATTCAAAAGGAGTCTTTAAAAAAAAAAACAATCTAAACTCAATAATTCAAAATAACTCAACCAAATTGAAATTCCAATAATGACTTTGAATAATATATATATATATATATATATATATATATATATATATATATATATAACCCAATCAAAACAAATAAACTTAGTACCTTAACAACTTCAATGGAAAATAAAAAACTAAAACAAATAATAACTAAGATTTTGAATAAATTGGAATTAAAAATAAATACAATCCAAACAAATATTTTATTTCCAAAGAAATACTTTAAATAAACAAAGCTGAAATTATAATTAAAAATAACTTGAACAAGTATTAAAAAATAACAAGGAAGAGAAAGAGAGAGAGAGAGAGAGAGAGAGAGGGGAAAGAAAAAACCCAGCCGTTAAGAGTCTTCTCCTAGGCTAAAGCTACCGCCAGAAAAACTAAAAAAAAAGAGACTAAAGAAAACCTAGAATAGCCTCCCAAAACCTAACTAATACTAAAGCTACTGCCAAAAAAACTAAAAAAAAAAGAGACTAAAGAAAACCTAGAATAGCCTCCCAAAACCTAACCCTCCTTTCTCTTTCTTTCCTTTCTTTTCTCTTCTTTCTTTCCTTTCTTTGCCTCCCTAGCGTATCACCCACGCCCATACCCGGTTGCATGGCCGGGTCACAGCACCTTTTATATATATTTTTTAATTTTTTTCTTTTCTTTTCTTTTTTTAAAGCATCCAGTCTACCCTCCACTTTCAGGTCCAATTTCGACCATATTGAAACTCGTATCTCTTAAATCTAAAAACACAAAAGTTGTAGAGCTCTTTCTCAGATTTTCCCAGAATTTTGAATCGTCTCGATCGAAACTTGGACGACAAAGTTATGCCCAGATTACGAAGTAATGCCAAAATAGTCTATAAAAACAACATAATGTAAATTCACGTCTGATTTCGACCTTGATGCAGCCAATATTTCTCAAAAATAAAAACATAAAAATTGTAGATCGTTTTGTTATCTTTCTATAGCATCTTGAATCATCAAAATCAGAGGTCAGATGAGAGAGTTACGTACAAATTACGAAGTACCATCGATTTTTAGCTTCCAATAATTGTCTTACAATAAAAAATACCAAAAATATATAAATTACTCAATAAAACTCAAATATTATAAATATGAGACAATGTTAAAATATTGAAAGTAATTAGGCATTTAATTAAAAAAATAATTCATAATGCATGAATTAAAGTACTTAATTACGCAATTTAAGCGCGTAATCACACCCCCCAACTAAAGTTTTGCTAGTCCATAGCAAAATTAAAAAACTGAGAAAGCTACCAAATCCTATCTACCTCCTCTTTCAATGAAAACACGGTTGCATTTACCAAATGCAATAAGTCTTTAAACCCCTATGTCGATCCTAGTGGACGAGTTGTAGTCTTCTGAGGGTTTCGAGACCAACACCCACAAACACCAATTATAATGAATATTAAATGAATATACATGCAACACGAATATACCATTTCACATACATGAATATCACAAGATTACATGTAAGCTCATACACAATTCACGCAATTCCGAAACAAGTCATTCTTACAAGTTTCATCATTATATAGTCATTAAGAACAGTATACTCACATAAAGTCAACTGGCAATTCAATTCAGAGTTAATATAGTCATATAAATTCGAGTATAAACAAGAGACATCTCGAGGTCTGTGTAATGTGTATAACTTGTTACACCCAAGGTATCCATGGATACCTACAAAATGGTCATTTTGACTCGACCTAATTGGTATACCCTAAAAAACACTCGAAAAGGATGAGTTCACTCGTCGTATGTGAGGAAGAGTGTCGCGATCAAACATCCCATATATTGCAAGGAACAAATGTTAAATGTATGGGGTGGACTAGTCTGAAAAGGATTTGACCTATTTGTGAGGTGTCGGGTCCTTCACCCTAGCATCTTCTCACCTACCCGTCATATCCAACCAAGGTCACCCTAAATCAACTTATTCACAAACCGGGCATGGATACATCTGAAACATTGAGCAGTTGAAGAGTCTTCATATGTAGAGAACATGTGTCATGTCACTAACTCTTTATGGTATTTGTGTGGAGCAAGTATTAACTTTTCACTTCATGTGCATTTCTATTTTTTTCCTTTTTCTTTCTTCTGCTCATTCTTCAATTTATTTCTTTTCATTGTCAATCAGGACAATCATTACACTTATTTCATTATCTTCATACCACCAATGGGAATTAAGTTCGAACAGTAGTCCATGAACTAAGTCTATTTATAGGGGTGGCTTAGCCTTCACATCTTGAGTAGGTTACAAGACATAGGTTTCTATCTCCCCACTATATGTCATCTCTAGGCTAACAAGTCAAAAGCCAAGACTAGTGTACAAAGAATATCCAGAAAAAAAAAAAGGGGGGGGGGGGAAGTTGATTTTCATGAACTTTGAGTTGACGTCAAAACTCAAAAGAACAATAAATGGCTCAACAGTACCTCATAAGGTGTCATAGTTTCCACGGGTCTTTTCTCAATGCTCACAAGGAACCCTAAGTGTTACAAGTCACGTAAACGTGTATTTGAGATACCATGTAAATACAAGAGTTTATATAACCAGATTAACATGAATGAACTACTAGTCAACCCACATAGAGTTACAATTCCTAGATTAGCCATATGAAGAGAAACTACACATAAATAACTCGAGTGTGTAACTCTTAGGTTATATGCAAGTATGTAAAGGGTATAAGTCAGTGTTAATTATGGCCTAATCATCCATATTCAAATTTTTTTTTTCTTTTTTTTGTAATGTCTCATCCCCCCTCCAACTAAACTGGAACATTGTCCTCAATGTGAAAGTATAGGGAAAGCAGAGCGTACCTGGGTGGAGAAGAAAGTGAAAATAAAAATTAAAACTAAGGAAAAATGTACCTAAAAATAAAACAAGGTAAAACAAAATGAAAAGAAAGGAAAGAAAAACATCACAGTCTGTCTGGCAGAGGCTTTGGAGAAATTTCATCTGGTGGGTGCAGGTCTATAAATTGAACCGAGGACTCTCCAAATTTGAGTCGCCACAAAAAATATGTCTTGTTACTTGCACAAAAGTTAGCCTCAAATAAATCAATACGTTCTAAGGTTCCTTGTTTTAACAAGAAGAGATCCTTATTCAGTATATTTTTCAGGGATTTCACTTCTTTAAGAACCGGTCTTTGAGGCATAGGTGTTAGAATAGTTACCTTTGGTTTGTCAGAAGCATTAGCATTAAAAGTTTTACCTAGTTCCTTGAAAGTTAAATTATCACCAGTCTGCTTACTCTCTTTATCGGGTGTACTCATCACCTTACCACTACGGGGATTGGCTTCAGCATTGCACTCCTAGATATTTAATCCAGTAGGGAATGATGGTTCCACAGCTGTCAATCTCTGAGGGTAAGGTACCACAGGTTGGTAATTCTTACTGGCCTTGGTATCCACGTTAACTGACTTCTTCAATTCTGGGCTTGCTTCCTCTTATTTTTCTTTGACTTCATCTATCTCAGTTGTGACTTCAGGTATCGAGACAATTGTTGGTCTGTTAGTGAATATCTCGGATTGGGGAACTTCTTTTCCACTTCTCGAAATAATAACGACCTCCACTGTCTTAAGAGAAACATTATGTATTTGTTGTTGTTAGTGTTGGTATTCTTGAGGATTAGGCTAAGGTTCTACCGGAAATTCCCCTTTTTGTAAGATATTCAACTACGTGTTCATTTCATTAATGGTGTCTCGTAATTCATTTATGGCTTGAGTGTATTGAATGCTAGTCGTGACTTGAATTTGCATGAACTGTTGAAAGACATTCTCAAGAGACTTCTCCGGTGGAACAGGTGCTGCATTAGATTGAACTCTTGAAGGTGCATAGCTCTGAGAGATCAGTTGTGGTTGATACTGATGCTGAAAGGCAGCCTGATGATATGACGACTGATAAGGGGGTGCATAGGACTGGGAAGGTTGATTCCAAAGTTGCTTTGTACTATTCTCCTTTTCCATCTTTATAGCCTCCACTCTTCTGGTGAGTTCAGCCAGACGTGCCTCAACACAAAAATCATCTTTCATTTCATATCACTCTCCACCATGTACTACTCTCAATGGTTGAGTTAGAATTGATTTTCTGTCAATCCTAGTGTTCCATTGTTAAGCATAGTCAACTAAATATTCTAAAAAATCCAATGTCTCATTAGGCTCCTTGTCGAAGAAATATCCTGAACACATAGTATGGACGAACTGCTTCAATTCAGGAGTCAACGCAGCAAAGAAATAGTTGACCAGACGCCATGATTCAAATCCATGGTGGGGACACATATTAACCAGATCTATAAATCTCTCATAGCTTTCATGAAATGTCTCATCAACTTCTTGCATGAATCAACTGATCTATTCCTACAAAAATTGAATTCTCTATAAGAGAAAAAATTTATGCAGAAATTCGTTTTGCATAT
Organism: Malania oleifera; assembly: GCF_029873635.1. NCBI lineage: Eukaryota > Viridiplantae > Streptophyta > Magnoliopsida > Santalales > Ximeniaceae > Malania > Malania oleifera. Next base: position 14,252,551 of record NC_080425.1, read on the forward strand.
CAGCCCAACTAAAGATAGAATTAGGCCTAAGAGAATTAAACCACATCTTAGCCTTGTCTTTTAATGAAAAAGGAAATAGACACAATCTTATTGCCTGATTAGTAGCAGTCCCATCTATGAATGTAACATATGTAAGCTCAAAATCAGTTAAATGCTTATACGAATTTTTACACTCCATCCCATAAAATTAATATATCACAGATATCATTCCAAACTTGATGTTAAAGTTCTGTGCATTTTCAGGCAATATGATGCAAGATGGTTGTGTGGTTCGTGTGGGCTGCAAAAAATCCATAAGCGTGCGTGGTGCAGCCATAATTTTTTTTTTTTCAAAACTCATTTTTTTTTCTTTTTTTATTATCTTTTTCATGAGAAAAATTAAAAATAACAGGAAAAATACTAATTTGAAATTATAACTGACATTCTTCGGCAACGGCGCCAAAAACTTGACTCACTCGAAAAATGAGCAGTTCGAAAGTTATCCCAAGTGTAGGAGTTCAGTCGTGTAATACTTAATCCAAGTGCCAGATCGTCTCCTCAGGGAATGCAATTTAGTTCTAAATTTTGTGTAATTCCAAAAAATATTAAAAAAATAAAAAGTTTATTGAACACAGTTTAGATTCAGATTCCTGAGATTTTTGAGATTTTGCAATGAAACTTAAACTTTAACTAAAAATTAAACACACAACATAAAATAACTAACTAAATGTCAGATTCAATACCAGAATAATGAAAAAAAAAAAAAAACACCTTGCAATTATTCAACTAAATAAAAATTCTAACTTTAAACACAAGCCTAAACAATATTAAATCCTAACAAGATAGAACCACTAACTTTAATAATAAAAATACCTAAGAATGATTTAAATTCTCATAAAGACTTCAAATAAGAGAAACAAACTGATTTTTTTTTATAATAAATAACAACCCAAACAAATATTTAAGATTCAAAAGGAGACTTTTTTAAAAAAAAAAAATCTAAACTTAATAATTCAAAATAACTCAACCAAATTGAAATTCCAACAATAACTTTGAATACAAAAAACAAATAAATATAACCCAATCAAAAGAAATAAACTTAGTACCTTAACAACTTCAATGGAAAATAACAAACTAAAACAAATAATAACTAAGATTTTGAATAAATTGGAATTAAAAATAAATACAATCCGATCAAATATTTAAATTCCAAAGAAATACTTTAAATAAACAAAACTGAAATTATCATTAAAAATAACTTGAACAAGTATTAAAAAATAACAAGGGAGAGAGAGAGAGAGAGAGAGAGAGAGAGAGAGAGGAGAGAAAAAACCCAGCCATGAAGAGCCTCCTCCTGGGCTAAAGCTGCTGCCAAAAAAACTGAAAAAAAAAAAGACTAAAGAAAACATAGAATAGCCTCCCAAAACCAAGCTAATACCCTCCTTTTTCCTTGACTTTTCCACCCATCTCTTTCTTTCCTTTCTTTTCTCTTCTTTCTTTGCCTCCCCAGCATATCACCCACACCTAGACTCGGCTGCATGGCCGGGTCATATCACATTTTATATATTTTTTTATTTTTTCTTTTTTTTTCTTTTTTTAAAAGCATCCGATCTACCCTCCACTTTTAAGTCCGATTTCGACCATACTGAAACTCGTATCTCTCAAAGTTCACAACACAAAAGTTGTAGAGCTTTTTCTTAGTTTTCCCAAAATTTTGAATCGTCTCGATCGAAGTTTGGACGAGAAAGTTATGCCTAGATTACGGAGTAATGCCGAAATAGTCCATAAAAACAGCGTATGATAACTTCACATCAGATTTTGACCTTGATGCAACCAATATTTCTCAAAAATAAAAACATAAAAATTGTGGAGCGTTTTCTTATCTTTCTACAGCATCTTGAATCATCGGAATCGAAGGTCGGATGAGAGTGTTACGCACAGATTACGAAGTACCGTCGGTTTTTAGCTTCCAATAGTTGCCCTACAATAAAAAATACCAAAAATACATAAATTACTCAATAAAACTCAAATATTATAAATATGACACAGTATTAAAATATTGAGAGTAATTAGGCATTTAATTAAAAATAAAATTCGTAATGCATGAATTAAAGCACCTAATTACGCAATTTAACCGCGTAATCATTGGTGTATCCCCATTCGGAGTGGGATAGTCACCTTCTAGGCCTCCTGTATTTTGTGGTGTCAATTACATCACCTGAAAAATTAGAATGAACATATTTATAAAATCAATGGATTGGATGGCTTGACGGGTGATTGTTAATGGAATTCGTATGCCTCTGGATGAAAATGATATTAGATTAATTAATGCATGCAAATTCATATGACATGAATTTATTATACTGTGTTTTAGAGATTAATATTTTTCATGAGATTATGGCATGTAAAAGTGCAAAGGATATATGGGAAGAGTTGGACAGGAAATATGGAGAGGCAAAAGAGAAAGAGACCATCACTCTGAAGGAATTAAGCTCAAATGGTCTAGAGGAGGTAAATCATGCATTAATAATGCCAATTAATGAAGAGGTATATGATCCACCTCCTATTTCAGTTTATGATGCAGTTGATGATTTTTGTGTTGATTGTTACAAAATATTATGTGTAGAATCATCTGTCAAACTTTATGATACTACTGTAAAAGATTCATGCGATGTTTATTATGAAAAATCTTGTGATAAATCATATGTTGAAGTTTATGATGAAAGCATGCCCTTGAACAAAGAACTAGAATATACTTTATTTAAAATGCATAAACTTCTAGTTAAGATATCTAAGCAGAAAATTGTCCTCAAAAGTGAAAGTAAAAGGTTGGTAGTACAATTAAAAAATCTAAAAATTACCATGCTGCCTTAGAAAAGAAAAAGATTAAGAAGATATTGAAAATCATCTACTTAGAGGAAGTAATAAATGATTATTCTAGAGTTATGCTCAAAGTTAAATATGAAAAGAACAATCTTGTTAAACCCTTTGAAATTAAAAGAAATAAATCTTTTAGAAAGGGTTCATCTTATAAGACCCACAGTCACATAAATGCCTCATTGAGTAAAAGTAGGATAAATAAGCATACTCTTTCACGTATATACAAAATATGCTTATTTTGCAAAGGGAAACGGCACATTTGATATAAATATAAATTTAGAAGTGCCAGAGGCATAGATAAAGCAATAGTGTGGGCAATCATGAAAGCAAACCTCGTAGGACTTGAGGAAGAGTGGGATCAAATAAGAATTAAATATTCGTTTTAAATTCTTCCTTAGTTCCTAGGTTTAAGGGGGTTGTGATAACCAAAAGGTTAGGAAGTGATCTATCATTAAAATGTCAAATCTTAGTATGTGCATTCATTATACACTATCATTATATACTAAGATCATTAGAAAAATTAGCCAATATGAAATCTGAAATAAAATATCCAATTTAAACTTAACACGAATACATATCCTAATGATTGAATAAAATATGGAAACATTAGCTATAGTGTACTTGAATGAAATCCACATCAAAATGGACAAAGCATTCTTGCTTGGTAAATAATTCTAATTGCTTAACTCATGCTTAAAGATAAAACATCTTAAGTTAAGCAGCTGTTATCTATTGCACAGAGATGAGCTTTAGAGATCCATCATATTCTATATATCTTTAACCCTAATCTCATTAATCAAAATCTGGCCATTACTCTAGGTATAAGCACTAATAATAATAAATTCCATACCTTCTTAGTGCTAATCAAAATTAGAAGCATCAACTAAGGGATTCATGCCTTTTTGATCAAACCAAATTATTCCCTTTGAGTTTAAAATATAAATCCTCTAGTTTTGATTCACCTATCCCCTTTATAGGAAATCCTTACCAAACCATGATCATATTCGGAAAGGTTTCACCTATCTACTTGTATCCTTACTTTAAATTGTAATTATATTTATAGGATACTTTCCATTCTTCGAAAAGCATTGTTCAAGAAAACTCATATACTCATAAATGCTCTTCGCCTAAGCGATTGGACATATTCAATTCCACGCAAATATCTTGAATCATGCCCACTAAACCTGAGAGAAGTGGGTTTTATTGCAGTTAAATAATTTCAACCCGCAAGGTTCGGTTGACCGACCCTCAACTGATCGACCGAACAAACACATCAATTTTGAATATATTTTCAGGTTCGGTGTAACAACCTCGACTCGCCACGTGGGCTCGAGGTGCTACTTTAGTGACGTCTATGTACCTGATACCTTATTCACCATATATAAACACACATACGCAGCGAAAATAAAATAAAAAAATCCTCAAATTACATTACCAGAGTTCTAACTATCTTTATACCCAAATATATCCATTTTCACATAATTACATCCTATAAAACTAAATAAAAATAAAATCTCTATCTACACACTACCTACATAAAATTTACACCACTAGCCCGGCTCCTCTAGCCTACTAGACCCAATCTCTAGGATTTTCTGAAAAGACAGTTTGTAAAGTAGGAGTGAGGCACAACTCAGTAAGGGACAAACTAAGTTAATGTTAGTGTGTGGCCAATCTTGGCCTTATAAGGCTTAAAATCTTGTTATCTTGTTTTGATGCTAACAAACAAGTAAAATTTAATGTATTTGTGTGAGTAATGATATGTCAAGGCTCATATATGAGAAAGTAAGGTCAAAGTGCTCACGAGGATCAAATGAAGGTTAAAAGAGTCAAAGCATGGATTTAAAGATCAAAGCATGGATTTAAAGATGATATATTAAACCTTGAAGAATATGAGGACATGAATGAGTTGTTGAAAGCCAAGAAATATTAAAGTCAAAAGAGCCAAAGAAAGGCAAAGTGAGAAATCTCAAAGAATATGGAAGCTTGAATAAAAGATGGACTCAATCCAAGGACAAAGCATGAAGACTCAAGAACCTAGAATGTTAATGTCTTAGAAGTTTCATGTAAGTGTTTTAATGTTTAAAATATCGTTTGAAATATTTTGAAACTCTTAAATTAACTTATTGGACCTAGATACCTTTTAAAATACTTGGAAAATATTTTTATAAGGTTAAAAATTATTTTAAAAAGGTTAGAATTATTTTTGAAATGAAAAGCACCAAAAAGAGTTTTTCCAAATGCTGTCAGTTTTTATACATATGCATTGAGGTGAATTTTTCTCTATCAAAATCACCTTATTTTAAAATGTGTTCAACATGAAAGTTGTAGGATTTTCTCTTATCTTTCTTTTGAAATCAAGAAAACCTAATTTGGAGTTACACAAAAAAAGTTATGACAAAACACTGAAACATGGTCACAATTGTCAACCATCTGAACACTGTTCACGAGAGGAACTTTAGCCGTCTGAACAGCACACAGAACGACCTCAGATATTTGAAGATTTTTTGGGATAAAACTAAAACAGGCAGTAGCTATTCAGATGTCTGAACTTGACACTTCAGACATTTGAACCCGACACTTCAGACGTCTGAACCCACTCTTCAGACATCTGACCCTGTGTCCAGTTCATTTTTTAAAGGGTTTCAGGAACTTCAGATGACTGAACTCGACTCTTTAGACATCTGAACACTATTCAATGGGCAGATTTTTTAAAATCTAATATTTTATAAAATAGCCGTTTGGGCTTCAAATTTTCTAACAACTTGGGAAATTATCTAAGGAAACTTTAGCAACAAGGAAACTTGTTTGAAAGCCTATAAATACATGGTTTTGCAAATCAAAACTTATCCAAGATTGAAAAATCTGTTTTGAGAAAGTTGAAAGCACTCTTGTTCTTACAAGTTCTCTTCCTCACTCATTGCAAATCTCTCTTGCTGAGATATTCTGAAGTGCTAATCCTTCCTTCTCTGAATTTCTACTGTTAATCCTCATCTTAGAAGGATATTGGTGAATTCTACAATTGAGCTTCATTCTATTTCATATTGATATTTTACATTGAAGTATATAGTGCTGAACTTGTACTAACTTGCTCTTTTTAGAGAGTGTTTCTTGTACACAACTATTCTTTTTATTTTTATTGTAGATTGATGATTCCAAGGATTGTTTGGATCGTTGGCTAAGCAAGGGGATATTGCTTAAAGAGGTGGGCCCTAGCCTAGTTAAGGAGTGACCGGATGAGGGGATATCGTTTGGAGAAGGTGGGCTCTAACCTTAACAAAGGAGTGTTGTAAAGGTTTGTTCCACCCGTCAACGGAACAGGTTTAGTGAATCCTTTGGTGGTTTTGCCAAAGGCGAGAACATAGGCTGTGTTGAAGCCAAACCTCGTAAAAATCCCCGTCTCACTCTCTCTTTCCCTATTCTTTATTTTCAGTTCATATTTAAATTGCGTGGATGGTTTAAATTTGAAAATTATATAAACTACGTATATTTGGAAATCAAACAAACTTAAGGTTTAATTTTGATTTGGGTTACGGAAACCGAAAGGGAGTACATTGGTTACACCATATCTTGCGAAAACCATACAGGAGAACGTTACTTGGTTAACATCCCAAAGATAAATTTACCAAGAGTTTATTTGAGTTCTAAATATTTGGAAAGAGTGATTGGATTCATCTATACAGGGCTTTACATCAGTAAGCATAAATTCTCATTCACTACATGGCTTGGTTCAAATTTGGGTAATATAAACAAACAACCATCTTGAGTTTTTATATTACATAAGTGTTGTGTATTAACTTGTTTGTTTACTTTCTAATTATAGTTGATTGGTTTGGTTGAATGATTGGATGTTTGTATGGTTAAATATTAAATAAAGAAACTAAGTTCTTGAGTGCTTAACAAATTAAACAAATAAGTCATGAATTGGTTAAAAGAAATAAAATAAGTTTAAGAATTCTAAAATGAACTAAAACGAAAGTTTTAAAAGCCAATTCACCCCCCCTCTTGGGAAGCTCTTCCTAATTTCAGCCAACATGCATTTAGTGTACAAAAAATAACCAGTTCATTAAGTAGATAAACACATTTATGAAAACATTCTTATTTTACACTCACACACACAATTAGCCGAGGATACCGCCCCATACAAGTAGCTTCCCTCTACTCTAATATCATTACTGCTACTAGGGCACTTGCCTTTCTCAACAAGCCCTCAAAATTATCTTATTAATTATTCGTATTCACATAAATTAACAGATATGCATATAAGACACTCCCTGTGATAAACACGCCATTTACTTCCCCCATGGCACGGGTTGTGCGGCCCGAAGGCTGACTATTGTCTTAGGGGATCCACCCAGATAATAGTCATTAGTACTCTCCGCTAACATACTTCGCGAGTCTATGCAGCTCCAACAGCTGGTCCGATTGCCCTCACCCAAGGGGGTACATTCACCTCACGTAGACAAATCAGACAAGGCCACCCAACACCTCTCAGCACAAGTGTGGGTGCACATGGCCACATAAAAAATTCCTAGCAACGGTACCGTGCTCACAATACACTGGTTCCCAAGGTTCCTAAAATATATCATGCAATTTAGAAAATAGAAAATATCATTTCAAACATCAATTCACATATATTTCCTGTTATTCTAAAAGCCCGGCCGCCGACCACAAATACAATTCGGCTCACAGCCATTTAAGCGAAACCCCGGCCCTCGGCCGTCATATCAAATCCCTGCATTATTCACAAGTATTTCCAGTATTTCGCAAACAATTTAATATTTCACAAACAGTTCAGTATTTCAAAATCCCAAATCCAAATATACAATAATCCATACCAATTAGATTATTTGCCGCACGATTTCCACATTTTAACATAACCATATAAACAAACAAGCTTTCCACCGTTCATTTTATTCAAAAATACCATATCATATATCCTAGGTTTGTAAAATCCATTTCGAACGGTTGGTTTTCAAAATAACCTTTAAATTCTTACATAAATAAATAATTATATATATATATATATATATATATATAAACATAGTAATTAAATTGATTCAATTTCCATAAAATTACTAACTTAACTTAATCCCCTTACCTGATTCCTAAAAAGCCCGATAAAACCCCAACCTACACCCCAAGCGTTCAAAACCCCTGAAACCCTGAAATTAAAAATTTACCACATTATTCATCACAATCTACAGAGTAACTTTCCCTAAAATTCTCCTAAGTTCTGAATACCCTAAATCGCGTATAAAAGCCTAAATTATTAAACTTATCCTGATTTAGGGTTGGTGCCCCGGAGCTCCAATTCAAAAACCCACTTCGACTAGATTGTAGAAAATCTCCCCACGAATCTCTTGGTAGTTTCCGTTCGTTAATTGGGCTTAAAATTTAAGAAAAATTGATGTAAGAGTGAAAATTGTCCTTACCCCAGGAGATATGCCTACGCCGCTCCTTCGACAAATATGCTCCACTAGGATTGTTGGTGGTGGTGATAGGAACCCAACGTTATCTTCGGATTTTCGATCAGCCGAATATTGGAGACGAGATTGAGGAGAGTGGGAAAAAGAGATGGAGGAGACACGCAGCAACAGAGGGGGGGCGGCCGCTTTCTATAAATTAAATCCTGAGAAATCTCAGTATTGATTCTCTTCTTCTTATCTATATAAACATATTATTATAATATTTATATTATTATTATATTATATTAATTAATTAATTTTTTAAAATTTTAATTTTAATTTCCTTTTTTTTTGAATCACTACATTTGATTTGCTATGGGAAATGGTCGGTTGATTGAACAGAGGCGGTTTCCCAAACCTTCGAGGTTTGGTTGCCCGTCCACCGATTCGGTTTGCCGAACTTCATAATTCGGTCGCCCGGGTTAATTTTGAACTTAGAGTTCAAGCGGCCGAGGAAGGTGGAAGACGTCATTGTCACGGTTTTGTCGACTGTGGACGGTGTGTTCAATTTGGTTCGGTCGACCAAGCCAGGTCAATATATTGACTTTTTGGCTGATAGGTCTACCGAGGCATTTGCAATGCCAATGGTTCGGTCGACTGAGGTCCTTTGAAAATTTTTCTTCTTCTTTTGACCTTATATAATTTTATCCCTATTTGTATATTTTTTGCATTTAGGCTTGAGGGGATTTTTCATGAAGTGACCTAAGGTCAATCTAGGGCCTTGAGTTAACCCAAAAAATATGACGTCGGTCGATTGAAGGTGATCCCTAGGGTCATTCTATGGTCTTTTGAGCTTATACATCCTATCATGCATGCAATGCAATTATTATAGTCCATAATATTATAGATCCAAAATTTAAAACAAAATGCATTTACAATATAGCACAAATGTTTTCTCCTTTTTCTTTTGCTCCTCTGATTCATCATGGAACATGCCAGATGATATGGTCTTTATGTTCCTCCTAGCTTCCATCAATTCCTTATGTGTGTCCTAAAATATTAAACCTGCTCAAGCACTAAAAACACATATAAGTAACTCGCGGTTTGTCATTATCAAAACCAGGGATTGAACTCAAAAGGTTAATAGATTTGTAAGGCTTCTTGGTGAACCTTACAACTCTTGGTGAGTGTTGTGAAGTTTGTTCTCATGTGAAGCCTCTTGGTGAGAGTTAAGGGATTTGTTCTCGTATTGTAAGGCTTCTCCATCGACGAAGGAGTTTGCTAGTTGATTGTGGAATCCTTGGGTTGGTCTCAAGGCGTGAACGAAGGTTTGGTACCAAATCACGTAAAAATACTGGTGTTAAGCTTTTCTACTCTACTCTTTATTTTATATCTTGTGCATGATTTATATTTTATATATTGTGATATAATTGCTTGTATTTTTCAAATATTTATATTTTGTAGAGAAAAACAAAAAAACGCAAAAGAGTCCATTCATCTCCCTCTAGACTCTACTCTTGGGCCGACAGATTCATTGACAAAATAACCCCTCCTTCATATACGTAACAAATTTTACATACGTACATTTTATTCTTCTCTTTAGTACATATATTTTATAATTAATCAATTTTTCCATAAGTCAGACCATTTATGGTATCATATCTTAGCAAGATACTCACCCTTGTTTTAAAATTATAAAACTAATTCAAATACAAATTATTAAAACTAGCTATGGGCATGCACCAAGTGCGTGTTTTTTTTCTAATAAAATTTTGTATTTATTTTTAAAAATACTTAAGAGTTAAAAGATATTTAAATTTAATTAAAAGAGTAGCTATAATGAATTATAAGGGCACTTTAAGATAGTCATAGAGGTGTTTTAGGTAGAGATTTGAAATTTGAAATGATCATAATACATATTTATTGATTTATTATATTTATTTAAAAATATTTAATCAAATGTGAAGAATTAAATTTTGCCTAAATTTCATATTTGAAATTATAATTCCATATTAGTGTGGTTTTATATGTTTATTTTATTTTTTAAAATTAATTTCACACTTAAATTTTCTCATTGCAAGCAGATTTATAAAATCTATAGCGTACATGTTCAAGATATCGTTCAAATTCTACATGTAACACATAATTTTTGTAAATATTATGCATTCCATATAGAGTTGCATTCCATATAAAGTTACCAATGTTTGACAATTATGTTGAATAAATGACACAAAAGAATGTGCTAAATTATGTTATTATTATTAAAACTAATTATCAAATTACATATGTTTGCTCACTGCTAAGCATGGACTGATTTTTCTAGTTTCAATTAATTTCATAAGGTTTAATTTCAAGAAAAATAAAGTTTTATATTTTTCCATTTAAGAATATTTTAGTCTTTTGAATGATTAATTAACCCATTCAATGATTATCCTAATTCAAACATGAAATAGTATAATAACCATAGTGAGTCCACTTCAATACAGTTCAACCCTATAAACCTTAATCACCAAACCAAATGCATCCTTTAGGTACTAAGTCATACAACTCAAATTAAGAAATAAATTATCCATGTTCAGATTTAAATGGAAGGCATTTTGTATCATCTAAGGTTACATTCTTAGATAAAAATTAGTTATAACAAGTCGATTATAATTAGTTATACAAGAAATTAAGTTGTTACAATATAGCAAATAATAATAATTTGAAAATTTTATGAGTCCATAATAAGAAATAGATAAGAAACAACTATTCTGAAATTTTACCATGAGAATGTCAATTATTTTCTTATTAAATATTGAATGAAATAATTAGAAACATAAAATGAATAGTTATTCCCTGTTCCTCACTTTTACACCATATCATATCTTATTACGAAGAATAGTTATTCCATCGAATCAAACAAGCTGCCAATATTATGAAAATGCATCCTTCAGCTAAGTCTAGTTCACTTTAGTCTAATATAGTTAGTCTATAAAACTTAGCCGCCAAACCAAAGGTATTAGTCTATATATTATTATTCATGTTTGAATTCAAATGGAAGACACTTGGTGGGTTCAATTTCTTGGGTTCATATGAAATGAAAATCATTTCGGAACCGAACCACCATATTTTCCTTCTTAAGCACCGAACCAAATCAAATTACTAGTTTAACCAAGCTTAATTGATTGAATATGGACGGTTCAGTCAGTTTATTTCGTATTTAAACACCAATTAGTGCATGTTGAGAATTTCACTTGTGAAGTTCATCCCACATTGAAAAAAAAATGAATATTTGATGGGTGCTTATATACATGGTGTAGCCCAAGACCCAATAGGCTTAAGATTTTGTGTCAAGTTGGTGCTCACCCATGTGTATCAAGCATATCTTTGGACTCCTCCGGTACTAACAAGTGGTATTAGACCCGACAGTTCATAACTCTAGGTGTAAGAGTATGTGATCGAGGCTAAGAAGGATCATCTAAGCTACCAAGATGGATCTAAATTGGGTTAAGATGTGGGAGGTAGGATTGGTTTAGAAGCACCATTTGGAATACAATCCAAGACATGTAAGACGACCCATTTGAGCAAACTGTTGGAGAATTTGTCCCATAGAGGAAAAGATGGCTTCCATTCAAAGGGGAGCAGTTGGAACTCACATGTGGTGAAGCTTCCGTTCAAGGGGGAGTAGTTAGAACTCACAGGTAAGGGGGAGATTGTTGAGAATTCCACTTGTGAAGTTAATCCCACATTATAAAAAAGTGAGTATTTGATGGGTGCTTATATACATGGTGTAACCCAAAACCCAATAGGCTTAAGCTTTTGGGTCAAGTTGGTGCTCACCCATGTATATCAAGTATACCTTTGGATTCCTCCGATGCTAACAAGATGCTAAGTGGTTGATGAGATGACACACATATCTAACAACCTCAACCCAAAACCTTTTATCTAACCTAGCATTAGACAACATACATCGAACTTTCTCCAGCAAAGTCCAATTCATGCGCTTTGCCACCCCATTCTGCTATGGTGTATCTCTAACTGTGAAGTGTCGAACAATACCTTCATCCTAACATACCTTCATAAATGGGTCATTTGTGTATTCACCACCATTATCTTATCTAAGCAGTTTAATCTTTCTGCTTGTTTGAGTTTCAACTAATTTTTTTCACTTAAGGAAAATATCACATGCTTCATTTTTATGCTTCATAGAATACACCCAAACTTTTCTGGAAAAATCATCAACAAAAGTGACAAAATAATGCATACCATCCAATGAAGCCAGTTTTTGTGGGCCCCCATACATCTATATGAATGTAGTCTAAAATACCTTCAGTCTAGTGGATTGCAGTGTCAAACTTCACTATAATTTGTTTTCCTAGAATGCAATGCTCACAAAATTCAAGTTTGCACATCTTTGCACCCTTCAACAAAACTTGCTTAACTAATTGTTGCAAAGATTTTTCTCCTGCATGTGCTAATCGCATATGCCATAACCTGGTTGTATCTGAACCTGCATTTTTCTCAGAAACAACAGTTGCTGAGCCAATAACTGTACTGCCTTGTAAATAATACAAGTTATTTTTCTTGATTCCTTTCATCACCACCAGCGCACCTGATTTAATCTTTTTAAGGTTCCATCTTTCAAAGTGACAGTGAACCCTTTAGATTCCAAGACACCCAATGAAATCATATTTTTCTTTAGGCTTGGAACATACCTGTTAGAAAAGGCGTATTCCCAAGAGGGGGGGGTGAATTGGAAATTTTAATTTTTCTCCTAGGTTAAGTTAGAAGTCAATATGTTTTGGTAACCTAGGGTCCTTCTACATGGTTCCAAATGTGCTAATAAATAAAATACGTGGAATTTAAATCATGCACATCATTCATACAATAACATATACATGTGGTAAATATAAAGTGCTGAAATGTAAATAGACACATAATATGTTATCGGGGTTCGGCCAACTGTGCCTACATCCCCGCCTTTAGCTCGCAAGTTAGAGGATTCCACTAATAGCTCACTTAAGGGTGGAGCGACACCGTTTACAATAAGGTCAAATTAATACAGGGCTGACCTCAACCTTAACCAGGTCAATTAGCGGGGCTGACCTCAACCTACACGCCTTAACAGGACAACGCACCTAGTTTTCCTAACAGGGTCTAAGCCAATCCGGGACTATTTCAGGGCTAGTCTCCCTCATCAAGCTCGTGCCTGGATATACAACAAATGTGTATATAATTAGATGGTACAGTGATTGTGCTTTCATGTAAAGCAGATATGTACCCTAATACAAGCAATAACATACACCACAATATGATTCAATATGTAAGCTCAATGTGGTCTAAATGGTTCAACTCTCAAAAGTATTTTCTATTAGTGTAATGCGTACGTGAGAGTGACAAACAAGCAGTCTTTATATCACAAGATATTTAGCAAATAAGTTCACACAAAGATGTCAAGTCTCAAGTATATCAATTAGCAAGATATCTCAAGCATGTAAGTATTAAATGATGTATATGCTTGGTTTGCAAAAGATGTGTAATCTTTGTATTTCAGCAAGTAATATATGAGTGAAAGAGTATTGCAACAAAAACCACTATCACACAAATAAATATCTCTTCAAATATTTTACAAGATAAAAGTGCAATAGATATTTGGAAGTATTTGAAAAGTTTTTGCAACCAAAAACAAATACAATCTTCTCAAGATCTTACAATAAAGGTGCAAGCTTAGAAAATCAAACGAAGTCTTCTTAGGATAGGCTTATTAGCAAAAGGCTCCTAAGAAACCTTAGGTTTGGCTCTCAAGAAAATAGTGAGGAGAGCAAACCTATTTAAGAAAAACACTCAATCAACTTACAAATGATGTAGGCAATAATAGAAGGCAAGTATGAGTGATTTGAGTAAGAAAATGAGTAGTATAGGGTTTTTATTTTTCAGAGAATTCTTCCCTAATCAAAATGGCTAATGCATAGTTAATTTTCTCAAATGAACTCATATATATAGACATGGGAGAAAATATGACTGTTGGGGACCTATTGGGTATTATTAGAAAAGTTTAATGATGTTTAAAGCATTTTAACCCTATTTAAAAAATATTAACTGCGGTAAAAAATCAGGGCAACTCGAGAGGTCCTGTCGACCAGAACAAATTTGGTCGACCAAGTCTCATATGCTTCGGTCGACTAGGGAAATATTGAACTAAGTGGTTGGTTGACCGGGAGAGGGCGATTTCTCAATCTTCTGAGGTTCGGTCGACCAGGACATTTTGAACTGCCTGGTTCGGTCAACCAGACCGTTGGGAAATCTCCCGATGACCCTCCGGTCGACCAGGTAGTTGGAAAACAAAAGTTCTCGGTCGATAAGGTGGTCAAATGTTGACCAAGGAGGGTTTCAGTCGACCAGGTCTCTTTGAACAACCTGGTTTGGTCAACCAAGGGGTTAAACTTTTGACCCAGGGAGGTTTCGGTCGATCAGGGCTTTTTGAAGTAACTTGGCTGGTCGACCGAAAGTGCACCATGTGTGCATTTCGGTCCCGTTTCGAATCATACAAACCCTATTCAAGTGCCTAACAAACATATGTGCAAATGTGTGTGTCCTAGGGTCACTTGGGGTCCAATTTGAAGACACCGAAAAAGTCCGGTGTCAGTTGACCAAAGGTTGACCGAAGGGTACACCCTAAGGTTCTTTCTCATTCATGGTTTGTTTGAGCTAACGTAGTAAATCATACATGTGATGTGTGTGAGCTTATTACAAACCAAATACCTACTTACTATTACAGACCAATTAAATATATTACAATGCTGAATTATAAATTAGTCTTCAGGCTTTGCTTGCTTTGTGCACATCTTGATCTTAACAGTCCCAGTTCATGCACAAAAACTCAAACACTCATTAGATGCAATGAGTATTTGTCATAATCAAAATCGGGCATGACCAATAAGGTCAACAATACTTAACATCAGTTAAGATTTTAATAGTTCAATCTTGACATTTCAAATGTATTGATCCTATTCCAGTTATTTTTCAGGTATTATCATTTCCCATAAAAACAACTCCACCATCTAATTCTTCAAAATTAGAAAACCACTCTCTATTGGGATACATGTGATAGGAACAACCAGAATCCAAAATCCACTCACCAAAATAATGTGACGAAAATGTTCCAACAAGAGAAAAATTTGACTCACTTCCATCATCATTAGATATATTGACATTAGAATGTATTTTGCCTTTATTCTTCTGCTGTAATTTAAGGCAATCTTTCTTCTAATTCTCTCTCTCAAGACAAAAGGCGCATTCATCTTTAGCAGGTCTCCCATGAGATTTACTCCTCCTATGAGATTTACTCCTCCTTCTAGACTTACAACTCTAAGAATGTTCCCTTATTGTTAGTGTTTCTATTGTTTCCTTATGGACCCTTTGATCCTTCTTTCTGCATTCAGTACTAATCAATGCAGTACAAACAACATCAAAAGTGATTTTATCTTTCCCATACAATAAAGTGGTGGTCAGATATTCATAATCATAAGGGAGAGAATTCAGTAACAATATGACTTTATCCTCATCTTTCACCTTTTCATCCAAATTTAACAAATCAACCAAAATTTTATTAAAAGTATTTATGTGGTCATTAATCAAAATACCTGGTTGATACTGGAAGCGAAACAATTTCTTTTTCAAATAGAGCCGATTTTTTAGACTCTTGGTCATAAATCTATCTTCCAATGTCTTCCACAATTTCTTTGTAGATGTCTCCCTCATAACACAATATTTTAGATTTTTAGCGAGACACAGACGTATCTTACCACATGCCTGACGATTGATCTTTTCCCAATCTCTGTCACCCATATCCATTGGTTTATCATCCAAAGCAATATCTAACTCTTGCAGATACAGGATGTCCATTACCTCACATTGTCACATACCAAAATTATTGGTAACATCAAATTTCTCCACCTCAAACCGAGCATTAGCTATCGTCTTTGACAATGATGTCGAGGCCGAAGGGGTTGGAGTTCGTATGGATAGAGTTTCTTCTACTGCTGCACTAATTTCTGCCATCTTCTATATATTCAATAGTAACCAACAAAGCAAAAGGCTTAAGATGAATAGTACGTACCAACTGTGTCTACTCTGTTTTATTCTATGAAATTTCACTTTGACCAGGTCAATCTCCGGGGAGCGACTGAGCTGCAATGGTCTCTGAGCACTCGCTTAGATAAGGTCTTTCTTAAGCATCAAACGTGGAATCAAGGATCCTAATAGAGGAACACTTCCGTATCGACACTATTAAACTTAACTCTGATACCAATTGTTGTGCCGGGCACCCCACTTGTGCCAAACACCAATACTACAACTAATGCTATTGAAAATATAAAGAATTAAAGCAAATGCAGAAACTACTAATAAAAGACAGTAAAAACAATACAAGAATTTAATGAGGTTCGGTACAAAATTACCTACGTCCTCGGGTGCCAACGATCAATCCACTACTTCTTGATAAAGTACAACTTTGAAATGTATTTTACAAATGGAGAGTTGAACTCTTTATATAATTTCAATCTTAAGTCCAAAAAACACTTCTCACCAATGTGGGACAAATAAAGAAAAAATTCAAAACAATTTTTTCTACCAATGTGAGACAAAAAATAACAATACAAACCCCTTACCCATTGCTATTTTATAAGAAACATTCATTCGCATATATTTGTATAGGAGTGAATTTGTATGTTATGCTCCTCAATTTCAAATATGGTGCCCTATTCACACTACTATGAATTTATGATTTTGATTTGAAACATGGATCATAGGAGCTTCATAAACTTTCTTTGTTTTGTTTTTCCAAAAAATAATGTTTCACAAAATATTTTATGCAATATATACATTTTCTATTTTTTGGGTCTTTTGAATAATATCGATGAGATCAACACAGCTCGTGTTCAAATCATTGGTGAAAAGAGCCATAAAAAAAGTCAAGAAGCAATTAATGCTTTTAGCATATAGGAAATTGTTTTTTTTTTTACTTTATAAATATTGTTGTTTTTTTGGTAAATATTTTATAACCAAAATATTTTTCATCAAATGATTTTTTTTTTAAAATAAAAAAGCACATGCATTGCTAAACGGTCTCACTCTTCTACCGATACTTAACACGTTAAAATTTTGTCACACACTATGCAAAAAAAAATAAAAATTTAAAAAAGTTCTACATAGTTAAATATATTAATGTCCAATTATAATGTGTGATTATACATTCCTTAAATGCATTAATGTCCTCTTATTACACTTGATGTGTGTTTAATTGGACAAAACACTATCCTATGCATTAGTACATAGTAAAAAGAGCTAAGCCTTCCTAAAGTACCTAACAAAGCAATTATTTTTTATTAATTACAAACATTTCCTCTTAGGCTTAGGTTTTAATTTTAGCACTTATTTCCTTGAATATTTAAGAAATAGCCATTCCATATTTGGTAATATTCAAAGCGACAATCTTAACCCTCATTTGACCACTAGTAAAGTAGTTTGACAGTTTATTAGCTTACTAAAATGACAATTTTACTTTCACATGCCGAATTGAGAGAGAAAAAGTATAGTATTAGAATATGTTTTCTCGTAACAAATATATATTTTTGGATAATTTCATATACTTTTTCAGAAAATTGTTCAACTTTTAGACAGTTCTTACAAAGTGTCCTTCATATGTATATGTTTTAATGGGTTTTGGTGACAAACTAATTCCTAAGTTATTGGGGAGATCGTTTTTCTAAATAACGAAAATATTGTTATAAGAACAAATAAGACTAATACGAACAATGTTTTTTTTTTTTCGATAAGCAACATATTATATAGCTTAACATGAGGTTGTTATGTTATTTTGTTCGAAATATCAAATAGACATCGATTTGTACTTATGTTTGGTACACTATAATAGAATAGATTGAAAGTGAAATGAAATGAAAATTATATGACAAATTTGTGAAATTGTAAATCTAATTTCATTTCATTCCATTTTATTCTTGTTTGCCAAAAGCAAAATCATTTAGAGTGTCTTTAATATTATTTTTATTTTATGTTTTATATATTTTTTTTGTTAGGTGAAGAATTATATTGTGAAAATGTATTTAGGCCCTATTTTGTATCATTATTGTTTTTTATTTTTTGTGTCTATTTTTTACACAGTGAAGAAAATAGATTATAAAAATGCGTTTATATTATTAGTTTTCCGTTTCTATTATCGATTTTAGGTTGTTTGGGAAAAAACTGAAAAACTATATTTTATGATTTTTAGTCATTTTATATTCAATAATTTATTTTATGCACACTTTTTAAATTAAAATAAATATATTGATCATATGAATTATATATAATTAACAAAAAATTGCATAAATTTAAAAAAAATTAAAAACAATAAAAGTCAAATATAAAATATTTGTTACTAACTTTCAACTATCATTTACAATAAGATTTTAGTTATTGTAAAGTGAATTATAAAAATAAAACAATTAAGTAAAATAATTATAATAATTATTATTCTAATTATTGTGTTTTAATTTAAATTATTTACACTTTTATTATTTTAACCATGTTTTTACTACATTATTTGATTTAAAGACAAAACGAGCATTTTTAACTAAAAATTTAATTTGGTTTAATTATACGAATATTAACCGAACAAGTTGTTGGGTTCTAGTACTTTTTAATTTTTATTTTTGATTTTTAATTTCATTATTAGTTTTCATTTTTCACAATTTTTGACAGTGATACCGAATGACCCTTACATTGCAAATTCTCTGCTTTTATTGTCATTTTTAACTATTTTTGAAAATTAAAAAAAAATACAATTTTCTTAGATATTTTGATAACCTTCTCCCCTAATACTTCGATATCCAAAATTAATTTTATGAATTAGATCTTCACTTTATACACAATTTTTTTTTAGTAAGTTTAACATATAGATGCTTTGAATTTAAAATATAATTAAAATAAAATATCCATAAAATTTTTAAATAGATTTAAAAAATAATAAAATTCATTGAAAATATTTCTCGTGCTATCTTATTTCTCGTGCTATTTTAAAAAATAATAAAATTCATTGAAAATATTTCTCGATCACACTACTTACATGGTGCTATTTTATTGGATGGAAGTATATACCCCGAAGACGTCTAAGTCCTTACTTTAAAAAATATTATCGTTCTCATGAAATATAAATATAAATGTCAATATATTTATTTTTGTATGAGAAAAAGTTGGACGAGAAGGGGAGGATAAATAAAATAGCGAATTAAGTGAAATATGCTTTAATATTTATACTTTTGATTGGTACATTAAAATACTTGTTAACTTTATTCAATCCAATTTATCATTCAAAACACTCTACCCATGTTTATAAATTAGATAGTGAGAATTAAGGGATGATCCCTTTACAAAATGGATTAGCCAGCTCCAAAAGCGAGTATAGACTTTCATACCATTGACTATAAAAGAAAGGTTTTATATTAATATAATCTAAAAAAGATTAACTCAGGTATGACCAAAACATGAAAAAACCATTGAAGACTATTTGTGTAACGCCTTGACTTGGGTCTATCAGAGACTACTGCATCTCTCCTCCTTCACTTGAACCACACAACAGGAGGGCACGTCTTATTGGACTAATGACTGGACCCACAGACCAATATGTATCATTTTCAGTGTGTTTTATCCTCACTCACGCAATTTTTGAAAAAACTTTCCAAAATGTCACCAATCTCAAGATTACTCCAAGCCAAGCACGCTTGGCAGTGAAATTCTTATGGGAAGGCTCCCGAAAAAAAATGTACACTTTGTTGATATGGGTAATAACATTTAATCTTTTTAAACCTTTCTTCTATGGGGTATCAAATTCTTCCCCACTTACAGAACGCAACGTCCTCGTTGCGAACCCACATTTTCAAACCCAAGCGATGTGAATCTCATCATACTTCCGGTTAGGTAATTGCTCTGATACCTTTTTGTAACGCCCCCCATGTTGTCTTGTGATATCCCGTGGAAGAAAGACTTAAAAAGATTAGATGTTACTACACATATCAATAAGGTGCATATTTCTTTTCGGGAGCCTTCCTATAATAACTTCATGGTTAAACATGCTTGACTTGGAGTAATCATGTGATGGGTGACCTTTTGTGAAGTTTTCTCAGGAAGTGTGTGAGTGAGGACAAAACACACTGAAAATAACACGTGTTAGTCCGTGAGGTCAGTCATTAGTCCGATAAGGCCCATCCCCTGTTGTTTGATCCAGGTGGAGAAGGAGAGACATAGTGCTCCTGACAGACTCAGGTTGGGGCGTTACAATTTAGATCAAAGATTTTGTTTGAAGAAAGAAAAGGAAAGGAAAATAAGGAGAAAATCTAATTTTCCTTTTCTATTAAATACCATAAAAAATAAAAGTTTGTTTTAATATGACTAAAAATTAAGAAACATTAAATATTAATAATATATAAAATTAAAATTTTGTTCATAGATTTGATGTATTCATTATTTTTTTTCTCACTTTTCCTTGATAACAAAACATTAAAATGTGAATTTCTTGATATTTTTCCTTTCATTTCCTTGATATTTTTTGAGTTTCAAATGGGGCATAAGGGATTAATAGAAAAGAGCTAATGCCCATTAATTAAAGTAGGGAGTTAGCATATCAATCTTTACTCTCTAATAATATATTTGAAATGTACCCCTTGCAATCCATTAATAAGAAAATCAATGGGCAAGTATTCCAAATGCCTATAAAAAAGGACTCAAGGTAAAACATCTTATCTTATTTTCATTTACTCATTTACTGTTGCGATCATATAATCCTTCTAATTCTTTAACTTAGGCATTAAAGTAATCCCTTGCAGTACATTGCGGGTCTTCCAAACTATTTTTCTCTCATTCTTAGTAGGTGATCAAAGTCAGGATTGATCCAAATTCTTCCACATAAATTTTGGTTGTAAGATATATAAAATTTTAAATTATTTGATGCTAACAAAGTCCAGAAAAATTTGAAGTCATAATCACTTGACAAGTAAAAACCTCTTGTATTTTATTTTATTTTATAAACAAATTATGACCAGAGTCAAAGCAACTAATAGTGTTACAATTTGTTCTATGTAAATTTAGATGAATTTCATCGAAATTGTTAGACTTAATGATAAAAATACATAAAATCAATGAGCACAAATCTTTAATTATACTAATTAAAATTATAAAAATTTAAATAATTTTCACTTAATAGTATGAGCTAATTTATGATTTAACTTAAAATGGATTGTAACAAACATGGTAAGAATTCAAACTAAAATAGTTTTTGTACCTAAGTGGATTGCGACATATTTGAATAATATATTTTTATTTTTTATACGAGAACAACATGAATATTTTTTTGTCAATTCACCTAATCAAGAGTGTTTTCTTCTATTAAATTAAGGACTATTTAATCTTTTCCCACAATCTCATTCTAAGTTATTTTAGACCTACCCGTACCCCTTTTCATGTCAGACACAATAACTAACTTACTTTTCCTTATAAATGTTCTACTAGGTCTGTATTTCAAATCCTTAAACCTTCTAAGTCGCTCCTCCCTTATCTTGTTTTCAATCGGTATTATACTTAAATTATTACGTTTATGTGTTGCAAAATTCACTTGTGAGTTTATCCCACATTGAAAAAATTGAGTGGATGATGGATGCTTTTATACATGGGAGCCCAAAACCCAATAGGCTTAAGCTTTTGGATTAAGTTCGTGTTCATCCATGTGTATCAAGCCCATTTATGGACTATTTTGGTGCCAACAAGTGGTATCAGAGCTAATGGTTCGTAACTCTGGGTAAGCGACATTGTAAAAGTTGAGACGTGAAACTAATTCTCTTGACGTGCTAATAGTTGAGGACCAAATGTGTGACCGAAACCAGTAAGGATCATCTAGGCCTAGAAGATGGATCCGAATAAGGTCAAGATGTGAGAAGTAGGATTGGTTCGGAGGCATGTGAAATGTAATCCGAGGCACGTAAGGCGTAGTGGCAAGACCCACTTGAGCAACTGTTGAAGAATTGAACTTACTCCATAAGAAGACAATTTTTGTTCAAGGGGGAGCAGTTGGAACTTACAAGTGAGGGGGAGATTGTTGAGAATTTCACTTGTAAGTTTGTCTCACATTGGAAAAATTGAGTGAATGATAGGAGCTTATATATATGGTTGGACTTAAGACCCAATAGACTCAAGTTTTTTGGTCAAATTGGTGTTTACCCATGTATATCAAACCCATCTATAGACTCTTCCGGTGCTAACAATATGTTCATTTCAACCGGTGTATTTTTATTTTTTATTTTTATAAATTTTGAAAATTGTTTATCCTACATTTGCAAGCTTATAGTTCGAATGTTGAATTTAGATTGTGTTAGTTTGGCCAAAACGTAAAATAAAATTATGTTAAGTTTATTTAATGCACATAAACCCAAATTTAAATTTTAAAATTCATACTTTCAAACATTACTGTAACGACCCGAATAAAAATTGAATTTAGATAATAAAGAGGGAGGAAAACTGGAACCAGGAACGGAAGGAAAGCAACCAAGCTTCGTCGACGAACACAGGGTTTCATCGATGAAGGCTTTAAGTATTTCGTCGACGAACACAAGGCTTCGTCGACGAGAAAATACTGAGAGGGGGGTTTTGAGCCGACTGAATTTCGTTGACGAAAACTAAATTTCGTCGACGAAATTTGTGAAGGACTCGTCGACAAATGACGTGGCTCGTCGATGAATCCTCTGCTCTATAAATATGAAAATCCGATTTTTTTTAACTTACAAAAGAAGCCAACTCTTCTCTCTCTCTCTCTCTCTCTCTCTTTCCTCTTCGGTGCTCTCTCTCTCTCTCTCTCTCTCTCTCTCTCTCTCTCTCTCTCTTTCATCATTTTTGGGCCATATTTATGTCGGATCGACAATCCGAAGTCACCATGACGCTCCTGGCGAAGTTCTTTACGAGTTTTCCGGAGCGGATCGTTGGAAAAACGAAGTTAGAAATCATCCCTAAGTTGAGATAAGGCTTTTTAAGCCAAATTTGGTCTTGTGATAGCTATAGGAAATGATGTACGTATGAAAATACTGAAATTTAATACTGAAAATTTTCAGTTTCAGGGTATTGATCAAGAAAATCCTACGGGGGTCAGGCTAGGATATTTTAGGGGTTTTCTCAGTAGTCAAATAAGGGAATAAACTAAAACAGTTACTTTTTACGCAAAATTAGTATTATTATAAGCAAATTGATTTCCTGAGAATATTTATGATATTTTAATATTATGGAATAAATGCACGTTTGAAAAAAAAAAATACTGCTATTATGTCGAAACGTGTATATATGTATGAGATGTTAGAAAATTGTGATTTTAGAATTGGAAGTATGATTTTATACAGCACATGTGTGACATGAATATTATTTTATGTGAAATGTAATATGATATGAAAGATTTTACGAGCAAATCATGTTTTCAGGTATTATGAAAAGATGTGTTATGTTACGATGATTTTGGCAAATATATATGATAATTGATTTATTTTCAGAATGTATATACCTGAAATGATTTCGGCGCAATGCCGTATTTATGATTTCGGTGCGAGGCCGAATTATGTATGTTTTCAGCACGAGGCCGTATTATATATGATTTCGGCGCAAAACCGCTATTTATGATTTCAGCGCGAGGCCGTATTTATGAAAATGATTGGCACGAGACCACTATTATATCATGTATTATATGTTATTAGAACCCGGATGTTAGTTTAGCTTAGTTCAGGAGCTCGGTACCGTAGCTATATGTAGATCAAATATCTACGTTCAGATTAGTGCTAACCATCTCACGAGGGGATGAAAGATGGATAGTCGATATGGCTTTCAGTAGAGTGTGGACGTCCACTTGGCAGTCCGGGCCAGGGTGTGGCGGGCCCATCGTACTTACAGACATATTTGATTAGGTGTGGTCAGCCAGCCATTGTCGGCCTTCGGGCTGCACAACCCGTCATGAGGGGTAATACATGACATTAGTTAGCTATTCATCCTAGGTATATTTTTAATATTACAGTTATAACAGATGTTTTATGTATGTTATGAATTATTAACAAATATGAAAGTATATGTTTATCCAGTATGATATGATGAATGTTTACAGAGTTATGAAATGTACTATATCTGTATAAGTGACTTAAATAATCATGTTACCACACAACTGTATTTAGCTTATTTTCCCTTACTGAGAAGTATCTCACCCCTGAAAATTAAATGATTTTCAGGAAACCTAAAGGGACCAGTGGGTCAGGGCCACCGTTGAGTGGGTTTAACTTTTCTACTAGAAGGGTAAGCGTTGAACTAGGATCAGGAGATTTTTGTTGTATGATCCTAATGTTATTTTGACTTTTGGAAGATTGTAAATAAATACAGGTTTTTTGGGAATATAAATAACTCTAGTATTATGCTTTTTGGATAGATGATCGAGATTTTATTTTACCGTTGCTTAAGTTTTCGCTGTGAATGACATGTGTCCCCGTTACCCACGGGTATGAGTTGACCATTTTATTTATTATGTTACATTTTATGTTAATGAATTTAAGGATTGCTACATTTACCTTGTATAAAATCTATACATCCAAAAAAGTTTGGAATATTGGTAAATTACAATAACTCCACTATATTTAGATTAAATTCCATACATAAATTTCAAAGCAATGAGTCGACAAACCAAAAAAAGAAAGAAAAGAAATGTTTAGTTTGATGCGTAACTCAATGGTCTAGTTCTTGCTTGCCACAAAGAAATTTAACTTTGCTCACTTGCAAAGACATTAAAATTTTCTTATAAAAGTATTTTGACCATCTAAAAAAAAAATAAAAATATGCTAGATAATTACATAATTTTGAGTATTTTACTTTATATATTTTGAATTAAAAAGTAAAGAAAGACCAAATCTACAAAGAAGATGAAGAGAATCAATGTCGTGAGCTTATTTTTTGAGCCATCAAGTATCACATTAAAAATTATAAAATGAAAATTAGAAATCAAAAATAAAACTTTGAACTAAAAATAAAAAACTAAAAAATTAGCAACTTATTTGATTAATATTTTTAAAAGTAAAATAAATAAAAAAGTTGATTAAAAAATATTCTTTTTTTCCTTTAATCAAATAAAAACTAAAAATATTAAAATAATTAAAATACAAAAAATTTATATAACAAAATTCACCTTTTGGTGATACAAGAATAATTATATCGTGCACGAGAGGTAAAAAATATTAAAATATTTTTTGTATGGCTTCTATTATTTTAAATTTTAAATATTTTGTGTACACTTTTATTCAGTTATATTTTCAATTTATATGGTAATTTTTAAGTTTTACTAAAAACACATATAAAATGAATTGTTTAATTAGCAAAATTAATTTTGGATATTAAAGTACCTGAAAGATTTTGAGAGAATAATTGAAAACCATAAAATCTCATTTTCATTGTTTTTAAAAAATAATTAATAAATAATAAAAATTGAAAACTTATAATATAAATAAATGGATTTTCATATTCTTTTTTCTTCACTATATAAGAATGAAAACAAAAAACAAAAAACATAAAAATAAAATTACTTTTGTTATTTGGTTCGAGCTAAAGTAATAAATTTAAAAATTAAACTAAAAATATGCTATAAAATTTTTAAAAAACTCCAAATTGAAAATGACATATACATAGATGTCTAGTTTTCATACAAATTATGAAACAAAAAAAAAATTGACGTATCCTAACATAAAATCTAGAATATCAATTTTATGTTTGTTTATTATTATTTAACGAGTCATTGATTTTTTTAGGGAGGCATTGTTGACATTTCGAAAATACTTCTGGCACTCCATATTTATTTTATTATATATTAAATAACACTTTTATCCTTTATTTTTTTACTATAAAAATAAAAAAGTAAAAAACAAATAGGACAAATTTATCATTTCATTATAAACGTTAAAAGTAAAATTGTCATTTAATAAATGAAAAATGAAATTATCATTTATTTTATATTATTTTTATAAATATAATATAAATTTTTTATCATATGGGAGTAAGAAATAAATAAATATTGCAGATATTAAAAAGATAATTTTATTGACGCTCTAAAAATTATCACCCACACGCCACACTACATCACTTTTTTCTCACATTAAAATGGTAAATTTATTTATTTATTTATATGTATAAAATTTAAAATCTAAAAATAAAATTATCATTTAATACATCGAAAATAATGTGTCAATAATATTTTTTTAAGTGCAAATAATACTTCTCCTTAAAATTCTGAGGCTTTTGATTGCTTTTGGACCGGCACGGCCGGTACACGCGATAGCACGTATATCCTTCCGATTGTAGCGAATGACAGCATTTCTGGCCGCAGACAAATCCACCTCCACTGCCGCGTACAATGCGGCGTCTGTCCGACTATCTAAATTCCCGAAATGGCCTTTCATGTCCCGAAAGTCTCGCCTTTTTCACTCGCTGTCTCTCGCTTTCTCTCTCTCTAAACACTGAACAGAGAAACCCTATCGTTTTCCTCTCTCTCTCTCTCTCTCTCTCTGAGAAGCTGGGCAACATTGGTGATCAGACGCTGTTTCTTTGTTCGTGTTTGAAGTTTGAAGTTTGAAGTTGTATGCTCTGTTTCTGAGTCAAAGAAGGCTAAAGCTGGGAACGAGAGTTAATTAGGACTACTTGGCCTTTGTTTTGAATTGTTAAAACCACATATGAATTGAAAAATAGTTGAGCTGATCCCATGTTTTGGAAGGAGGACTGGGTCTGTTTTTTCTTCACGTTTAGTGGGTATTTGGGATAAGATAGGAGGCGGTAGGTTGGATGCCAGTTGGAGTATGTCTGGTCGTCCTCTGATTTGAAACATTCAGACAACGCGCCTCTCTAGTAAACCATTCTTGGGTTTTTGTTTATTTAGGTAGAGATTTGGTCAGGCGAGGCTTCCTGCTTCTGCCGGTAGTGGTGGAGGGGGTGGGTTCATATAATATAAGGTATGCATTTCGAGGACCGTCCATCTCTCTCTCTCTCTCTCTCTCTCTCTCTCTCTCTCTCTCTCTCTCTCCCTGTATGGCTTGATTTGAGTACATTTTTGGAGATTTGGGTTTTACAGTTCTGTTCTCTTGATCTACATTTTAGTGTGTTTCTGAGAAAGATCTGTTCTCTTTTACTTGGTATATATTTTCTCCCTAAAAAAGTTTGGGAGGGTGAGCAGGGGGAGGGAAATTCTGGTTCGATTGATCTCTGAAAGATGTGTTTTGCTGGTTTCTTCTGAGTAAGCTTTTTTATTTAAATATATTTTTTGTTTTTGGGATTTTTCATTTCTGTTCTAGGCTATCGTTTTGTTTGATTTGACCTTCTAAGAGCAAGAAATGTAGACAATCTAAGCAATCAAGTTTTTGGGCTAGAGTGAGAAAGAGAAAGAACGGAGACTTTGAATATTTTCGGAGACTTTGAATATTTTTTCATTTTTTGGGGTGATTTTAATTAACAGAATGATTGCTTATTTGAGTATTATGGGCTTGTTTGAATTTCAGGATCTGGGTGTCTACTTAGTAAATTTTCAGCAAAATGGCCTCGAGATATTTGAAGCCTAGCAGATCCTCACTGTCTTCAGCTTCGGATGCAACTGAGTCGCAGCATGGCAACTCTTCAATTCCTATGACTGTCACCTTTGGGAGGCGAACTTCATCCGGTCGCTACATCAGCTACTCGAGAGATGATCTTGATAGTGAAATTGGAAATGCCGAGTTCATGAACTACACTGTGCACATTCCGCCCACGCCAGACAATCAGCCCATGGATCCCTCAATTTCGCAGAGGGTTGAAGAGCAGTATGTGTCGAACTCCCTGTTTACCGGCGGATTCAACAGTGTTACGCGAGCCCATTTGATGGACAAAGTGATAGAGTCCGAGGCAAGCCATCCCCAGATGGCAGGCGCAAAGGGATCTTCCTGTTCGATTCCGGGTTGTGATGGGAAGGTCATGCGTGACGAGAGGGGTGAAGATATTCTCCCTTGTGAGTGTGATTTCAAGATATGCAGGGATTGTTATGTTGATGCTGTTAAGACAGGCGATGGCATTTGCCCGGGGTGTAAGGAGCCTTATAAGCCTACGGATTTGGATGAATCTGCTGTGGAAAATGCAAGGCCCCTCCCTCTTCCATCGACAGTTGGAATGTCGAAGATGGAGAGGAGGTTGTCGTTGATGAAGTCGACAAAATCGGTGCTGATGAGGAGTCAGACAGGGGATTTTGATCATAACCGCTGGTTGTTTGAAACAAAAGGGACTTATGGGTATGGCAATGCTATATGGCCAAAGGAAGGAGGACTTGGGAGTGACAAGACTGATGGAGCTGGTGAGCCATCAGAACTTCTTAGCAAGCCATGGAGGCCTCTTACGCGCAAAATGAAAATACCTGCTGCTATTATCAGCCCATATCGGTACAATCTATATCCTCGATCTTGTTTTACAATTGTTCGATATTGATTTTTTTTCCCACTTCCATTGTTCGGAATGGTCAGTTAGAGGAAATGTCTGCCATGTCTGTAATTATTACAGTTTTTCTACATTGTTTTGACAGGTATGTCTAACTCATATTGATTGCTACTTTGCCCCATTTTACTTTCCATGATATCGCTTGATTGGGAGTCTATTTTTGATTTTTAAAATACTTCAACCAACTGATTTGTGGTGAAGAAGGTACTCCAATGATTTGGCACTTAAACACTTCACCCCTACAATCATGTAACATACTTTTATTTGATTCGTGATGGTGTGGGTTTTCTGTCAAGTTTGGTTTTTTTCTCAACTTGATTTTGGACCAAATGTTTCCAACCTATACAGATCTAAGTTTTATTTAACATATTATATAAAAGCAGGTATGTTTGGTTGAACTAACAGCTGACCTTTTTTTTTTTCCCTTGCTTTGTATATTTTGTTTCACTGTGCAATTTTTGTAATCGTTTTGGTTTCTTGATTGTGTAATGATTGTGGCTGATAAAACTTAGTGTTCTTTGCATAGTTGTTAATATAGAAAAAATCGTAGTAATTTTTTAATTATTTTTCAGAAAGTAATGGTTTAGTAATTTGTTATATTTAAATATATTCTTTTATTAATGTTTTAGAGGGAGCAGTTGAGGCCTGCCCCAAGACTGGGCATGCCTAAAACGCCTTAAGGCTGGTCTAAATTACCAAACTCATGAAAGGCAAACACAACATAGAAACACTTGCACAATTGCACAAAAAGTGTTTCTAATGTGCTTTGTTGGTTGAGGTTTACGCAATTTGAGAGAGTGAATTTGTAGTTAGATTTGGTTAATTAATTAGGGCTAGCAGAATTTAATCAAATGCATATATGAAAGGATTGGAATGCTCCAACCTCCAATATGAGTGAATCTGTAAACTCTTAGACCTAGACCTTTACATAAACAGTCAAGGGTTGTATCTTGGATCATGAACACAATTTGCCTTTTAATGTTAAGGTTATCACTAGGGAATCGTTTGGAACCGGTTAATAGTACTTTTTAGGGAAAAAGTACTTATCGAAAGAAGTACTTATTTAAAAGTAGACTGAGATGACTTATTATACGTACTTTTATAAACAAGTTTTTTTTTTTAAATTACTAATTCATAAAATACATATTTTTCTTTAAAAAAAAAGTAGTTTGGAATAGTAATTTTTGAAATAAGTACTTATTTAAGTGTAAACCTAACACTACTAAATTGACATAAGTACTTGAAAAAATGTTTTTTTGAAAAAAATATTTATTTTTAAGACGTTCCAAACAGGGACCAGTATGGTTTACTGTTTACATGAATGAATTTAATTTCGTATGTTTGGAATGACCAACAAGTAGTTCATAAATCACATACGATTTTTTTCGAATTTTTATTTCTGTAAAAATTTTGTAATCTCCTTATTTTTTCAATATGTAATGTATTTATATTTTTATGTTTTTATAATAAAAAATAAAATTTCCAATAGGCTTAAGCCTTGATACCTAGGGGCTTTTGCCTCATTAGGGTTAAAATGCTTTGTGCTATGCCCTCCACCTTTAAAACATTCCAATTTACAGACATACGAATGACCAACTTGCTTTCATCCTTTGAGTTCAACAATTGGCTATTAACAGTTAAAAGTTGCAATTTGCAGTCTCCCAAATAACCAACTTGTTTTCATCTTTTTGCATTTAATAATTGGCAATTTGATAGTAATAATGTTATAACATTATCTGTCAGCTATGTAAGTTTTGAACTTCTTGTGTAAAGGTTCTTCCAGGCTCCCCTAGTTGAAGAACTTTCCATTGATTCTTGAGTTCTGTCCACAGTTGGTTATTGCACCATAGTAGTTGCATATATTGTCTGTCCTGAACCGAAACAATTGTACTATTGTTTCTTTGAATCTCAGTGTAGTAGAAGTGAATGCTTACATAATTTGGTGCATGTATATTTTCAGGCTTCTAATTGTTATCCGAATGGTTGTTCTTGCATTATTTCTGGCTTGGAGGATCAATCATCCAAACAATGATGCAATATGGCTTTGGATTATGTCCGTGATCTGTGAAGTTTGGTTTGCATTCTCTTGGTTACTCGACCAGCTTCCCAAGCTCTGCCCTGTCAATCGTTCAACTGACCTTAATGTTTTGAAAGAGAAGTTTGAAACACCTAGCCCCCACAATCCAACTGGAAAATCTGATCTTCCAGGGGTCGACATTTTTGTATCTACAGCAGATCCAGAGAAAGAACCACCTCTGGTTACAGCGAACACCATCCTGTCTATTCTGGCAGCTGATTACCCTGTTGAGAAACTCGCTTGTTATGTTTCTGATGATGGAGGTGCTCTTCTAACCTTTGAGGCCATGGCAGAAGCTGCAAGTTTTGCCAACTTTTGGGTCCCATTTTGCCGCAAACATGATATTGAGCCAAGGAACCCAGAATCTTATTTCAGTTTGAAGAGAGATCCTTACAAGAACAAGGTGCGTGCAGATTTTGTCAAAGATCGTAGAAGGGTGAAGCGTGAATATGATGAGTTCAAGGTTCGGATTAATGGCCTTCCTGATTCAATCCGTCGGCGTTCTGATGCTTATAATGCTAGAGAGGAGATCAAGGCTATGAAACTTCAGAGAGAGAACAGAAGTGATGAACCGGTGGAACCTGTGAAGGTCCAAAAAGCAACATGGATGGCTGATGGAACCCACTGGCCTGGCACTTGGATGGTTGCTGCATCTGAGCACTCTAAGGGTGATCATGCTGGAATCATACAGGTGTTCTTTGACTACCAGTTTTGATTTTTTAGGCCATCATAGACTGTTTCATGATAGTCTTTTTTCTTTAGTTTGATTTTTTGGCTGGTTAGAATCAGGGGCATAGATAAGCTGAGTTTAGTTATTTCCTTTGCTTGAGCTTCTGTTCTTTAACAAACGAACTTGGTTTTACCAGAGCTTGTGATTCAATCATAAGTTGCAAAGTTTTGCCAAGCCTGTTTGAGTTTGTTTAAAGATACACATTTTGTTGTTTGCTTGCTTACGGAGATTTTGTACATTTTGTACTCGAGTTCACAGCAGTGCTGTGTTGACCTCAATGACTCATAACTTGTGCAATTTCGTAAAAAAATTGATCCATCTTATAGTCCTTTTGTTATGTTGTAAACTTCTTTTGAGACTAGGAGCACTTTGCTTGTTTTGGCTTTTGAGTGTGCTCGAGTACACTTTTGCTAACTAGTTTTTCTCTGTTGGCTGCAGGTGATGTTAAAGCCTCCCAGTGACGAGCCACTGCAAGGGACAGCTAGTGATAGCGATCCAGTTGATTTTACTGAAGTTGATATTCGTCTACCTATGCTGGTTTATGTCTCCCGTGAAAAGCGTCCTGGTTATGACCATAATAAGAAGGCCGGGGCTATGAATGCTCTTGTTCGAGCCTCAGCCATCATGTCCAATGGCCCTTTCATTCTTAACCTTGACTGCGACCATTACATCTACAACTCCCAAGCACTGAGAGAAGGTATGTGCTTCATGATGGATCGTGGTGGGGACCGCCTTTGTTATGTCCAATTTCCTCAGAGGTTTGAAGGAATTGATCCGTCTGATCGCTATGCCAATCACAATACAGTTTTCTTTGATGTCAACATGAGGGCCCTTGATGGGCTTCAGGGTCCAGTTTATGTTGGTACTGGATGTCTATTTCGCAGGATTGCCCTTTATGGTTTTGACCCTCCTCGCTCAAAGGAACACCACCCAGGTTTTTGTAGTTGCTGCTTTACTCGTAGCAAGAGACCTGCAGCTGTTGCATCTGCCCCTGAGGAGAACCATGCGCTTCGAATGGGCGACTCTGATGATGATGAGATGAACCTTGCTTTTCTCCCTAAAAAGTTTGGGAACTCTAGTTTTCTTGTTGAGTCAATCCCGGTGGCAGAATTCCAAGGCCGACCGCTTGCTGATCACCCCACTGTGAAGAATGGGAGGTCACCTGGTGCTCTTACCATTCCTCGAGAGCTTCTTGATGCATCTACAGTTGCTGAGGCAATAAGTGTCATCTCATGTTGGTATGAAGACAAAACTGAATGGGGCCATCGAATTGGGTGGATTTATGGGTCTGTAACAGAAGATGTGGTCACAGGGTATAGGATGCACAATCGGGGATGGAGATCTGTTTATTGTGTCACCAAGCGGGATGCCTTCCGTGGAACAGCCCCAATCAATTTGACCGATCGGCTTCACCAGGTACTCAGGTGGGCCACTGGTTCTGTTGAAATATTTTTCTCTCGCAACAATGCCTTACTTGCCAGCCCAAGGATGAAGGTTTTGCAGAGGATTGCTTATCTTAATGTTGGAATTTACCCCTTCACATCTGTTTTCCTCATTGTCTACTGCTTTCTTCCTGCACTTTCCCTCTTCTCTGGTCAGTTTATTGTTCAGACCCTCAATGTAACTTTCCTCACCTACCTCCTCGGGATCACATTGACTCTCTGTATGCTTGCTATTCTGGAGATTAAGTGGTCTGGCATTGAACTGGAAGAGTGGTGGCGGAATGAACAATTTTGGTTGATTGGAGGCACAAGTGCTCATCTTGCAGCTGTGCTCCAGGGTCTGCTGAAGGTGATTGCAGGGATTGAGATATCATTCACTTTGACTTCCAAATCGGCTGGTGATGATGCAGATGATGAGTTCGCTGATCTTTATATCATCAAGTGGACATCCCTGATGATACCCCCAATCACCATCATGATGGTCAACTTGATTGCAATAGCAGTTGGTGTCAGTCGAACAATATACAGCGTTATTCCCCAGTGGAGCCGCCTGATCGGTGGCGTGTTCTTCAGCTTCTGGGTATTGGCTCATTTGTACCCTTTCGCAAAAGGACTCATGGGAAGACGAGGCAGGACACCTACAATTGTATTTGTCTGGTCTGGACTCATTGCGATCACCATTTCCCTTCTCTGGGTGGCAATCAGCCCCCCAGAAGGCAGTAATCAAATTGGAGGGTCATTCCAGTTCCCGTGATTTCCTCCTCCATTTTGTCTAGGTAATCTTTTTCCCCGTACATTCACATCTTGTGTCTTAAGCATATCTCGACTCCCAGTTATGTTCAGTTGCCTCTGTGGACAATGGAGAGGGCCTTGGTTGGGATATGCAAATTCAAAATTATAGGCAAAATCTTGCATTGTTCTTGTACTAATTTTTTTTCCTTGGCTTTGGATGTTCATGGGGAAATAGGTTACGCCATTGCATTCTTTTGTAACTTAGAGATGTGACTGTAGAAATTACTGCAGATAAATCCATCCCATAAAATTTGCTTTTTATTTATTTGTTTATTTATTAATTAATTATTATTATTGCTAGAACGTTCAGCAATGAATTTCTGTGCAAGTGTTCAATTGCTGATGAAATATACTTTTGGAGCTTGTAGTTAGGGCCTTGGATTTGATTTTGTAGAAATCAACATAAGTCAGGCTCCCAAAAACAACCGTTTGAGAACATGAAGATACTCAAGAGAGTGCATAGATTCCATTTTGGCAAATTCAATGATCCTTGGTGATGCATTTAGCAGATTAGAATTAGGGCACTTCACTTTTTCTTTTTTGATGCTTTGTATGTAGCCCTTTGGACACCGGCTTTTAGTTTTACAGAGATAATAAATCTGTCTTTCTACCTTTTTCTTTTCACCATTTAAGTATCTAGCTAAAAAAGTCACAACTCGAACCTTTACTGAGTAGCCCACCTAGCATTTTTCGCAAGGCAATGTGGGGTTAATGTTACGGGTTTGGATGATCAAGGGAGACCAATTTGAACGCATCTTGATTTAGACAAGATAATATAAAATTATGTAGAATGGTAGAGTAATCAAGTGAAGACTTTAATGGAGTATTTTAGATATTTATTGGAAATTGTAAGATCAATTAAAACTTCTATGATTGGTTAGGAAAGGTAGAGTGTTATCCAAATAGGTAAACACTTCATTGTAATCATGCAAACAAGTGACCAATAAAACCCTCATTTTTATTTTAGAGTTATCTTCTTTCTTGGTTTTGCCCTTGATTTGAATAGTTCAAGGCAGATTTGCTACTCTTTAAGTCTTGTTTAGAGTTTCTGAATGTTATTTGAGACTCGTTGGAAGTTCCAAACCTAGGAAATTAGCCTAACACTAAGGTTGGTTTTGGGGCTGGCCATTAACTTGAAGGTTCTGTGTTCAATTCGTTGCAGAATCAAATATGTATTTAGATGAATATTAGTGATGTATGGCTTTAAAATTGTTGAGATTTTGTCTGGCACAAGGAAAGAAAGAATAAAAAAAGGAATTTATTTTTCATTGTATCTTCTTTTTATACCCATTCAATTTTGTTCTAACCTACTTTGAGCCCATAAGGACTTTACTTGGGACTTCTTTCCTTTTTTGTTAAAAAAGTATTAATAGGTCTAGTTTCTCTCAAATAAGGCGTATTGACCGTTCTCACTTTACCCTTTCTGTATTTTTACATAGCTTTCATTTAGTTTCTCTCTCTTTTTTTTTTTTTTTCAAATTTTCATGATAATTTTGATCAATTTCATTTCAACTACAAAAAAAAGAAAAAGAAAAAAGGATTTCCAGAACTCCCTTATACTTTGTCGATAATCCATTTTTTTGCAAAAGTTTAAAAATGTTGGGTCAATATGAGTTCTTTGGTGTTAAAATTATTGATTAAAGGAAAATCATCAAAATTTGTCGATCATTGTGCTCTTTTGAGTGATTTAAATATAAGCAAAAGTTGCTTTTCATTTCCATTTCTCTCATTCTTAGTCTTATTAGGCTCATTTGCATCATCTCTTAATGTCTTGTGTTAGGGGTTGACAGTGTGACCTCGATTAAATGAGGAGGAGAGATGTCTTCACTTGTTCTCGCCAGGGATTCTTATATTGGATGTTGAATTACTCAGATGATGACTTGTGTGGTTGTCTTGTTGATTGAATATAACAACTAGTTCTATATGTCATTGAGTATGAAAGTTGCTTGTTTTCATGAATTCATTATTGTTGGAACTGATATTTCATGCCTATGATGACTTTTGAAAACCTCTCGAGTGTTCATGATAGCTGGATTGAATGTGTAGTTGTTGGCTAACTCGTCGAGGGAGAGCCTCAACGAGTGCCACACAGCTCATTAATTGAGTTAAAATTGGCGGTCCATGATAGATGGTATCAGAGCATGGTTTGTGTGAGCTCGGCGAGCGAGAACACTACGAGTTGCAAAATGAGAATTTAAAATTTTGTAAAACAGAACAATGTGGAAGTATGTAAGACAAGGTATGACTCAAGAGAAAGGCGTGCCAATTGAGTTGAGGCCGCCAAAGAGAAAATTGATTTTGAAAATAGAATTGTGGAATTTAAGTCACTCCATGTATAAGAATCCCTAGTATGGAGTAGTTGAAAGTCTTGAGAATAGGTTGAAATACATAGAGGGCATGATGCCATCTCCTATCTCATGAAGGAGAAAGACAAACAGAGCTTGTGGTATTCGAAAGGAGGATTGAGCAGTCGGTAACACATCGAGGGCGTGATGCCATCCATCATCTTAAGGGGTAGTGCCAATAGAGCTTGAGGCCTCCCTATGAGAAGCAGTCCAATAGAGCTTGAGGTTTGCCAGAGAATATTGAGTTATTGGAAGCTTGGAGTAGGCTTAAACATATCAAGGGCGTGATGCCATTCATTGTCTCAAAGGGTAGAGCCATTAGAGCTTGAGGCCTCCTTGTGGGAAACAAACCAATAGAGCTTGAGGTCTGTCAGAGAATATTGAGCTGTCGGAAGCCTTGAATAGGCTGAATGACATCGAGGTCAGATGCAATCTAGAATCCCATGGGTTTGTGCCAATAGAGCTTGAGGCCGCCATACGGAAGTTACTTGAGATCGTTGCTTATGTTGCACATACAGAGGATGGGAAAAGTATCCATGACAATTTGATGGGTAAGTGACCAGAGGACTTCCAGGAAGACTACAGAGAGAAGGTAATGGTTCACACCAAGCACCCAGGAAAAGTAGGCAAGGTGCCACGCAAAAGTGCAAAAGGGAAGGCAATGTGAATGCTGCATGCTCTGTAAATCAACATGGTAGAGAAAGGGTAATGGTTTACACAAAGCGCCCATGAAAGCAGGTAAGGTGTCACACCAAGCGCTAAAGGGTTGGCTGGGTAAATGATGCATGCTTCGGTTGGTATAATAGAGAAAGGATAATGGTTCCTGCCAAGTACCTAGGAAAGTAGGCAGGGTGACACGCAAAATGCGCGAAAAGGGGCAGTCAAGTTGCATGCTGCACGCTCTGACCAAGTTAAGATAGATAATTGCAAGCCTCAGATGACTTGAACAATGAGAGTTTAGTAGATTTTAATACCCAGAAGACAACCAACTGGAATAGATGAGTCGTGTCCCTTTGAAGCTCTTTACAAAGTCAATAGTTGTAGTTATCTTACAGAGTAAATGAGTTGTATTCCTTTTCACCTCTTTGCAAGTCAGTAGTCGTACCTACCTCACACAGTCGGTGAGTTGCATCCTTTTATAGATCCTTAAATGTCAGTTGTTGTAGTTATCTCATACAATCGATGATTCTTATCCTTTTTTCAGTTCTTTACAAGTTAGTGGTTGTATTTCTCTCATATCGTGGATGAGTCATATAGAGTAGATACTAAATATGTAGAGTATTACTTGGTAGAAATGTAGTCAATGACGCATGTCATCAACAGCAAGAGTAAAAGTCTTCTTAAAAACGCATCGACGAGGTCGTTGATATAGTGAGTGGGGGAGAATGTTAGGGGTTGACAGTGTGACCTCGGTTAAATGGGGAGGAGAGATGTCTTCACTTGTCCTCGCTAGAGATTTTTATACTGGATGTTGAATTACTCGGATGATGACTTGTGTGGTTATCTTGTTGATTGAATATAACAACTAGTTCCACATGTCATTGAGTATAAAGGTTGCTTGTTTTCATGAATTCATTATTGTTGGAACTGATATTTCATGCCTATAATGGCTTTCGAAAACCTCTCGAGTGTTCATGACAATCGGATTGAATGTGTAGTTGCTGGCTGACTCGTCGAAGGAGAGCCTCGACGAGTACCGCGCGGCCTGGTAATTGAGTTAAAATTGGCGGTCTATGACACCTTGCCTCTCTTCTCATTGGAGCATTTAATTATAGTTGCATATATGGTGCACAAGCATAAATAACTAAAGTCAAAATTTATTATAAACCATAGTCGATACAGTCCATATAATACAATACCAAATTACATCAAATTACTAGGAAAATGAAAATAATGCAAAAAAATTTAATAAAAATACATGAAAGTAAAGCATCTCGCTCCAAGTCTTCTCTAAGATTGCCAAGGTAGCGAACTTCTTTCATTGGGAATGTTGCCTTGTTTGGTAGCCACGTGACTGCTAAGGCATTTTAAGGTGCCTTTCTCTCTCTCTCTCTCTCTCTCTCTCTCTCTCTCTCTCTCTCTCTCTCTCTCTCATTCGACAAAACTACCCTCATAGACTTGACAATAAATAAACAAGTGGGAGAGCAAACTTATAAAATTTAAAGAATATTCAACACATACGACAAGGGCAAACTTGAAAATCCACTATATATACACACAAAATATGGCATAGATAGAGCTTAATAATTACCTCGGGCAATGTGGGGATTTTTGAACTTGTGTACAATTGGGAAGTGTGTGCAGGATGTAAGCATGAGTCGTGTGAGGTGGTTGAGTGGAAGAGAGCATTTAGTTAGTAGAGAGAGTATAGGGTGTGTCCTCGTGTAGGTGCACACTAATGTGGAAATGAGGGTGTATACCAACGAGTAGGTGCACAATAGTAGTTGGCACCAAATGATACTGAAATATGCATATAATAGGTTTCTCATCCATTTGAGAAAGAGGGTAATTGAAAAAAGGGAGGAAGATAGAAGAAATAGAGATTTTATAGTGCAGACCTAGAGAAGCAAGGGAGGGGAGCTTAGAAGAGAATTAGTGTATTTCAAAAAGGAGATTAAGCATACGAAAGCTTTGGTTTATTTTAACATCTTCGACCACATCTGCCTTCCTTTTCATATATGATACAGGAGTGTGCCCAACTATCTCAAGTGAATTTGGGCTACTAGAAGATGAGTTAATTATGCATACAAAGTAAGTTCTTGAAGTAGTGGATTATCAGGTTTTAACCCAATTTTGAGTCCATTTTTGAAAATGTTCTAGAGGTTGAATCATGCACGTCATACATGGAATTAAAGCTAAAGAAGTGATATTTTTAGTGGAGTTGTCTACTAGAAGTTTTACAATTTTAGTGTGCAATTTGTGTTTATATTCCCTATGTCAAAAAATGTGTTAAATTCTTATTTTAGTCTTTTGTTTTGGGTCAAAATCAATTATTTTTTTCTAGAAAACATGGAGCATCATTTTTCTAAGCTTTGAGGGTTGTTCCAAGTCTATAAAAGCATCTGAAGAATATATTAGCTGATTAAAGTGCGATTTGAATGAAAATTGGAAACTTTGACTTTGCATGTTCTTCTTCATTTCTATATCTCTTTTGTGAGTGCGGAACTTTATCTTTTTAACTCTGTATCTTTAAAGTGGTGAGTTATTCCTATAGTTAGAGTGGTGAAGTTTCTTTTTAAACTCTATATCTCTAAAGTGGAGAGTTATCCCTATAGTTAGCGTGGTGAAGTTTCTTGCTTCTAATCTCTTTGGTGGATTCCATTGAGTAGTGAGCAAAACTATTATGTGAACTGGTATTTCCTCATTTCTAGAAAGTCAACATCAACATTAGAGATTGATTTAAGTGCATGACCAGTAGAACATTTAGTGTGTGCATTGTTGGGGATGTGACTCATATTCAGAGTGGATCACATGTACTGGAAAAA
Organism: Malania oleifera; assembly: GCF_029873635.1. NCBI lineage: Eukaryota > Viridiplantae > Streptophyta > Magnoliopsida > Santalales > Ximeniaceae > Malania > Malania oleifera. Next base: position 14,292,233 of record NC_080425.1, read on the forward strand.
ATTACGTGAAGTAAGGGGCAATGGAATGAGAGAAGTCTACAGGTTTGAGGGCAAACCGTCGACGGATTAGGCTTTGACAGTCGACGGTTTTAGGTAGAATGCACAGGGTATTTTTCTCAGCACCAAACCGTTGACGATTTCAGTCAGCGTAGATTACGTAAATTCAAATCGGGGGCTTGTAGATTGGGCTTCAGAGGGATCGCTAAAGATGCAGTTTAGATATACTAGAACACTTCTGTATGCATTGGTTTCATACTTGAACAATATTGTAACCCAAATATTGTAGCTTTGACATTAATCACAGTGAAACTGAGGTTGCTGCTCCTGTGGACGTAGGCTATTGTCGAACCACATAAATCTTGTGCGCTTTAGTTGTGTTTTTGATTCTTCTTATTATTGTTTGTTTGCTTCTTGAGTATATTTTATCATCGAGTCATTGCATTGGTGGTTGTTGATTGATTCGTGTGTGATTATATGCTTCCACTGCGCGTATTCGGTGAATGAAACAACAACAAGTGGTATCAGAGCTAGTGGTTCAACAATGGCTGGGGTCTCTTTGATTAAGTTTGATGTGAACAAGTTCGATGGAACCGGTAATTTCAGACTTTGGCAACAAAGAGTGAAAGACTTGCTAGTGCAACAAAGGATGGTGAAAGCTTTGTACGGAAAGAAGCCGGATGACATGAACGAAGCAAGTTGGAATGAGCTTGAAGCAAAGGCGGTTTTCACGATTTGACATTGTCTGGTCGATGATGTTATGTACAACGTCATGGATAAGGAATCGCCGGTTGCGATTTGGTTGAAGCTCGAAAGCTGGTACATGTCCAAGTCGCTAACGAACAAGCTGTATCAAAACTCAAACTCTCCTTAGAGGGAGGAGATTCAATAATTGATCCATTGAAAGAAACATGCTTCCTAGATCCACACTCACACTAAAACCATCTAAGACTTAAATCAGTTCCGCCCAAGTGGCAAATTACAACCTCTTGGAGGTTGATGTCAAATTCCTTCTCGCAATAGAGGGTCCCATTATGAGGCCATCGTCTAACCCAATGGCCATATTGACGAATTCTTTGTGTTTCCCCACTACCTTCTCATTACTAGTAGAGGAGGTTCCAACATCTGTATACATCATCAAGGCATAATTACAACCTTACACTTCAAGGAGAATTCATATTCTGAAGGCTCTCAAATTTTGATGGTCCCATATTTGGATGATATCCAACTTAGTGAGCATCAAAGCTCAAAACCAACATTCTATTCCAAAGATGAGTATCCACATTGGAGTTTTATAATACCAACTCCAAGAATGAATTTAAATCCTGAAATCTCTCAAAACCTAACCAATCTCAAATCCAAGGTTCACATCTCAAGACACCTAAAGTTTTTGAAGCATACCGATATCTTCTTGAATCCTAAGATTCCAAAGTTGACTATCTAGGCCTAAATCCAACCACAAGGTAATCCTCAAACTTCCTTGAGCACTTATAGCTCAAGCTTAGATCACACCGCAAGTGTTGATACTCAATATTGTTACCAATCTTCCATGCCCTTAGAAATCCAAATTTGATCCCAAATCGATGCTTAAGATCCACAGTCACTTGTCCTTAAACAAACCAGTCTCAACCATAGTCCATCATGGCTAACTTTTTGATACCACTACCCTTTGGCATACTCATGCCCAAACTAAAGCTTTTATCTGAGAGATAGCTCTCTAGCTAGGTTGCTAGGAATGAACCTGCACAAAAACAACAAACAGAAAAACCCTTTGGACACCATTGCTTATGTGCCATCTAGCAACATGGCTCATATGCTTTGCCCTCTAGAAAATCACATCCCATTGCGTACTCACATAGGATCACGATAAGGTCAAAAGGTCAATGGAACTAAATCACTCCACTGCTAATTCTAGAAATACAGTCTCCAGCCGCGTTACCGTTGGAACTCAAATTATAAGAACATCTTAGGGGTCCAACAGAATCCTCTGCTAAATATTCATGGTTCCCTTCAAGTTAATACCCTATTAGGTGTTTTTTACCACTGGGACCAATATATAGATGCACTTATTTGGTTCGAAGACTATCTATCTAGGGCATTCACAACTCATTTTTCCTATAGATCTAAGAATGTCACCTCTCTATATGAGTTTGAACTTCCCAAGTTTAGTAAAAGACAACCTTGGACAAACTTTTACAATTGTCTAATTCTATTAGATCCAAGAGTATCACCTTTGCTTATCTAATGAGGTCACTTTAAAGTCTCACGGATAAACATTGAGTTCCAATGCCAAATACAATAGGATAATTCCCAAAGTGTGGCCTTAGTACCCACTTCAAGGGCACAAGATATTCTCATCTTAGTTCTCACAACTCAACCCTCATCCCTTATTTAGGGTACATGACATAATGAAACATTATGACCATTCATAAGATAGTCAATAGTCAATTGAAGGCCAACTTTCACTTTATTAATCATAGAAGGTCACTTGATAAGAGGGGAGATACATACCAACACCCATTTAAAAGTAGGCCGATCCTTCTCCCACTTAATGCTACAAATCGAAATTCTAAAAAATAAGTTGATGCCCATAGTAACAATCTCGTTTTTGTTCTCAAAGGAGAGCCCCACTTTAATACCAACTTTTATGGATGTGCAGATCTCCAAGGCCACACAGAATCACTTTTTTAGTGATCTGCCTAAAGTGTGATGGAGTCACATTGTGAGGTGTCAAGACTACACCAAGTCTTTACTAGTCATACTCATCCTTATCCATGGAAACACTCCAAGGTTCAACCTAATGATCAAGTTTCACAGCTCAAAAGCCCTTGTTGCTATGAAGGTCAACGTTAAGGAACCATGATTCGAATTGTAAGGGAATTAAATTAACATTCTACCGAAGGGTAGCTCTCATCTCCATAGCACAATCCTCATTTGGAGTATTTATCATTTACCTCTCCATAGTTGGAGCTAAGGGAAGTGATACCACACACTTCTCGAGCAAAGACATATGAAGGTTCATCATCCCTTGATAGTCCAATCAGGTTATAGATGACACGATCCAAAAGTATAGTCAATGCCCAACAAATGTCACATCGCAACCTATGAGCTGAGAATACCGTGCGACCTTGGGGCTCACAATCCTACATGAAAGCCCAAGAAACCCCTAAAGGATGTCAAGAGCCGCTTTTGAACTCTCCTCATGGTGCTCAATTAGTACCCAATAAGACACTAGGGAATGTGGGGCTCTCATTTTTGTTCCCTTAAAATGGTAAAGTCTCTAAAGCATGATTATTCACATACGAGTAACCACCAAACAATCTAATGATCATACATCTTAGTATGAGAACTCTACCAAGACAACTGTCAGGATTCACGACAACATCATAAATACATACTAAATCCGTCCTCATGACATTTCTATAATCAAATCCATATTAACCAAAGTTCCCTCCAAGTCAAAATATCGCGCTAAAATCATGTGCCATTATCACAAGACTAGCAAAGGTCTAGAATCTTCCATTGGTGTATGTATGAGGACATGTTTTATGGAGTTGGACAATAAATATTTTACTATCCATACACCTGCAACAAATAAATCTCTTAGTTTGAAATTCTGAAGTAGTGGTAAGATGGAGAACAAAGTGAAGCAAGAAAACTAAAAAGAAAATTTGTCAGCACTTGTGAAGGAGGCTCTAATACCATTTATAATATAGAAGTATATGCATAAAGAATGTAAATTCACATGCCATTGACATGTAACCAGTATATAATAAAGAGATAGTTACAATTTAAATAATTAAGTAATACAAACTTATAAAATGCCATAAATAGATTAAAGATAGATACTTACAATCCAATGCCTAATTAATTATCCCATAATCAACCCCATAATATTTTCATGATCATTAACATCAACAATCTCAACAGTTTATGACCACTCTCCCTCCTCGACCAAACTCTTGCATAACATGACTATGCAGTTTTTTAAAAATAAATAACATCCCTAGATAGTGATGTTTTAAATTTTCAGGCTGTTGGCTTAAGGATCCCATGACTATAATAATTTGTGGGTACCTCTCCAAGTTATCCATAGGAAGTATCTTATGTGAGCATGAGCCTTTCCAAGCTGTCTCCATCAAACAAGGTATATTATAAAGCTGAGCAACTCTTATTCTATTGGGAGACGGATTTATGATAGGGGAAGAAGGTATCTATGGGGGTCGTCATCGTCATCATCATCAAAATAGGGGCATCCTTACTAATGATGGAGTAGGGAAAACCAATAGCTCTTTCTATGGTATATATTTTTTCGGTTGCATATGATGCATGGCACTGTCATTAGGAAAGTCACTCCAAGTTTTGCTTTTGTCCTCGATAGGAGCAGCTGCCTACTTCCCTTCATTTCTCCATTTCCACTATTGCATCACAGATCTTTCAAATTCCTCCTAGAAAAAGAATGTTTTTCATTTGAAAAACTCTGCCTAGTAAAGAATGTTTTATTTTTCGGTCTCTCCAAACCCACGAGCTTCTTTATACTAAATCAGAATAAATTATATTCTTAAAATTTTATTTAGCTTTTCATTTGAAAATTTTGATTTCGAGATTTTAATTTGGACATATGTGGATTTGACCCAAACACACGAATTTAAATTCAAATCTCGAAGCACATATTTCCAAACTCCATTTATGACAATTTTATTCTCAAAAGTTTCAATTTCGTTGAAATTAATGAAGTGTAATTTAACGAAACTTCAGATATTCACCTTTAAATTTTTGATGGATGGGATTAGGCAAGCAGCTAGCTAGAGTTATGGTGTGAAGTATTGGAAAATCTCCCATGATCTCTCAGCAGTGTATTGGATTTTTACAGTACTAGGTATCTAAAACCTGAGGATTGAAGGGGATTGGGCTGTCATTTTGGAAGCTATGAGAGGCAAATTACTTCATCTCAGCCATTGGATTCTTTAACGAGGGATCTTCATATTTCATAATTGGAGCTCGATTTGGATGGAGTCCTTCTCCAGTTCAAGCTTTGAGAGTGATCCAAGAAGAGGTCCGAGGAGGAGCTCTGCGTAGGGTTTAGGGTTTATAGGCATTAGCCCACCCCCTCTCTCCCCAAAATAAAAAGAAAAAAACCATTAGCTAATTAGATAAACCTTTGATTGATTCAGCAAACATTATTTCTTTTGGCACAGTTTTAGTCAGTAGCTGACTATATTGGCCCAACACTTCAGCTTTGGCTGACTCGATCAAAAACCTTCAACTTCAAGCCAACTGGATTGAGCTTCCACTGAGTTTTATGACCAAAGTTTTATAAAGTTTAACAAGGCATGAAGCCTTTGACCAAATCAAACTATTCAAATAAATGGGTAATTTTTGTGTGAATTATCCACACATTTCTAACTCCCCAAATGTAGAAGGAAGGAAAATGGGATAAGAATTTAACTAATCCATTAAATATAATCCAACCGGAGGAGAACTAGGCGTAGTTGCACAATCAATATTGGATAATCTAACCCTATATTTAGAGAGACTTTAGATTAGAAGTTGTATTGGATTTGGATAACATGTAATACAAAATTATACTGAAATTTGTCTACACCTATCAAAATCCAAATCTATGGTCCGAAATCCATGCTTTCAAACACTACCTTAGTCCCTTGCTTATACATACTATCAACTTACACCACATAATAGACATTGTAATGATTGATTTTGATAGTGCTATATGTGCGCGCCCACGTGCGCATAAATATATATATATATATATATATATTGAATTTTATACCCTTGTGTCTCAATTGTTTTACCTAACATTTTTCAGCTGTTTTACCCAACATCTTTTAGTTATTTACATGATTGCATTAACACACACAAGCAGCATAGTTCATATCATATTTCAATTTCAATGCATTATTTACTTAACCTGCATCTCATACATTTAACATATATTTGCACAGAATTTACATTTATTCATGTCACACAATTTAGTAAAAAAAATCATACACTGCCTATAAAATAAGTCAACTAACATTTAATGTTTATATACTAAAAATACCTTTCATTTTTTACATAATTATCTTGAAAATATTTTCCACTTTCATCAGTTCATTTTCGCATATACGTATCTAATAAATAACCCTAAACTCGGAAAAAAAAACATAATTTAAATGGTTGACATTTTAAACCTATACCGAAACATATACACGTATATATAACACAATTCATTTTTTATTAAATTCATAAAAGTCTAGTTTAATATATATTTTTTCCTTTACATGATTTCTTGAACTATGCCAACAGGGATCCCGAAAAATACCTGCGACGCTCACTCGGACCTTGAATCAAAAATCCTAATTCCATGAAATCAACCTAAATAAAATACTATTTAAATATTTTCTAGAGTCATAATTTATAAATAAATAGTTATACCACAAATATAACGAATTTGCCAAATTTCTCAAATCCCACTTTCACTTTGGAGTGTGGTATAGAAAATCCCAATTGAAAATTCACTTACGCCAAAATGATGACAATCACGACTAGGACCACGTGGTGGTGCATGATTGTCGATTTAACGACATATTTAAAGAGAAATTGAGAAATTAGGAAAAAATTGTCTTACCCTAGAAATAATGCCTAAGCTGCTTCCACGACAAATCCGCTCCAGTAGAAATGTCAATGGTGGAGTTAGGAATCTAATGACACCTTTTGTTTCCCAATTCGCCGCAAACCCGTCGAGAAATTGAGAGAGAGAGATGGAGACGAAGCGAGCGAGTTGAGGTTGGAGAACTTCAGGGTGGGCGTGAATCTGGATCTCCTGAAGGATAAGCCTTTAGGAGATTTCATATATATATGTATATATATATATATATATATATATATATATATAAAATAAAATATAATATAATATTATTTAATTAATAATAATAATAAATAAATAAATAAATAAATTTTAACTTTTTTAAAAGTTTAATTTTAATTAATTATTATTATTATTATTATTATTTTTGGATCATTAGATTCTCTTTTCTTTAAAAGAATTTCGTCCTCCAAATTCGTTACCTAATCTTTTATTTTCATAATTTTACGATTTACTATATCTCATACCATAATCCCAATAATACAATTATATAATTTAAATCCAATATATATCTAAGTTTCCCATATAAGGACCAGTCTCATAACTCACAAATGAAATCATCTAAGGTTTATCGTGGCTTTTCTGAGGTCGTCGACTGCTTCTGAAAAATTACAGGAAATCGTCGACGTATTTCTGTCTCTAAATTACAAAATAAAATCCTATACTTCCCTACACCAAACTTACTTCTCAACACGTAATTTAACCTATCCACTTAGCATCCTTATCCTAACTGTTTCCTATACTCTGGTATAAATCATCTCTAACCTAATAATCTAACATTTCTATATCCAAGCGATGTGAAATCAATCACACTTTCGGCTGGACATTGCTTTGATACCATCTGTAATGCCCCGACTCTCTAAGTGGGTCTGGAGTGCTACTAATTCACTCGATTACTTGATAATCCACATTTTAATATCATTTATGTAGCGGAAAACATAACTACAATCTTTCAACGAATATAATACCAGAGTTTTCTAAATCTATCTATATTTTAACATAAATCATACATCCACTTGTATTACATATCTCCAAAACATAATGTATGTTTCACAACCATCCATTTCTCAGAAGACTTAAAACATAAAATATAAAATATTTACATCCCAAAATATTATCAAAATTATACCATTTTTCTCAAAAGTATTATAACAGCTCGAGCTCTCTAAGCTTGATTTCGTGGAGGTCCTGAAAAAGATTAGTCCATATTTGGGTGAGACATATCTCAGTAAGGGAAGAAACAATATATTAAAACAACGTGTGGCTAACATGAGTTTGTATATAACATATTGTTCATCATTTGCAAATCATTAACATAATTTCTAAAATAATTTTCTGATACCATTCAAACACATGCAAAGTATTTTACCCACGAGATTACCTAAGGATAGGGGTGATTACCCGCTCATACAAGTAGCACCCCTATGCTCTGATACATTAGGCAACCTAAAGGTTACAGTTAAAGCATATCAGGGCACTCACCTTACTTAGTAAGCCCTTAAGTTATAAGTTAATCTCGTACTCACACAGTTCATACAAAAATTTACCAGCGAAGGCTCCCATGAATAAGGAAATCTACCCACCCATACAAGTAGTTTCCCTTTGTCCTAACACGTTATGCAACCTACTACTACACCTGATACAACTAGGGCACTCGCCTTTCTCAGTAAGCCCTCGGGCGAAGAGTTTGCCTTACCCAAACATAACATATTCTACGAGCATAAATACTGATAATACCATAATACATTAATTTGTTTGCCATTATTCAACATCTCTCAATTGTTCATGTTTTCATCTTTTACTTTTCATTTCATTTTACTTTACGTGACTCTTTCCCATTTTACATTGTTCACATTTCACATTTCATTTCCGTTTCATTCATTTCCATTTTCATTTCATTTTATTTCATACCCAGCATCTTTCCGCTATTTTACCCAGCATCTTTGAGTTGTTTTACCCAACGTTTTTCAGTTATTTTACCCAATATCTTTCAACTGTTTTACCCAATGTTTTTCAGCTGTCAAACATTTACTTAACTTCTTTCAACTGTTTTACCCAGCATCTTTTGGCTGTTTTACCCAACATCTTTCAGCTGTTTACATGGTTGCATTAACACACATAAGTAGCATAGTTCATATCATATTTCATTTTCAATGCATTACTTACTTAACCTACATCTCATACATTTAATATATATTTGTACAGAACTTACATTTACTCATGTTACACAATTTAGTAATAAAATTCATACACTGCCTATAAAATAAGCCAACCAACATTTAATATTTATATACTAAAAATATATTTCATTTCTTACATAATTATCTGACTATAATAATTTGTGGGTACCTCTCCAAGTTATGCATAGGAAGTATCTTATGTGAGCATGAGCCTTTCCAAGCTATGTCTCCATCAAACAAGGTATATTATAAAGCTGAGCAACTCTTATTCTATTAGGAGACGTATTTATGATAGGGTAAGAAGGTATCTATGGGGGTAGTCATCGTCATCATCATCAAAATAGGGGCATCCTTACTAATGATGGAGTAGGGAAAACCAATAGCTCTTTCTATGGTATATACTTTTTCGGTTGCATATAATGCATGGCACTGTCATTAGGAAAGTCACTCCAAGTTTTGCTTTTGTCCTCGATAGGAGCAGCTACCTACTTCCCTTCATTTCTCCATTTCCACTATTGCATCACAGATCTTTCAAATTCCTCCTAGAAAAAGAATGTTTTTCGTTCGAAAAACTCTGCCTAGTAAAGAATGTTTTATTTTTCGGTCTCTCCAAACCCACGAGCTTCTGTACATATGTGGATTTGACCCAAACACACAAATTTAAATTCAAATCTCCAAGCACATATTTCCAAACTCCATTTATGACAATTTATTCTCAAAAGTTTCAATTTCGTTGAAATTAATGGAGTGTAATTTAACGAAACTTCAGATATTCACCTTTAAATTTTTGATGGATGGGATTAGGCAAGCAGCTAGCTAGAGTTATGGTGTGAAGTATTGGAAAAAATCTCTCATAATCTCTCAGCAGTGTATTGGACTTTTACAGTACTAGGTATCTAAAAAACCTAAGGATTGAAGGGGATTGGGCTGTCATTTTGGAAGCTATGAGAGGCAAATTACTTCATCTCAGCCATTGGATTCTTTAACGAGGGATCTTCATATTTCATAATTGGAGCTCGATTTGGATGGAGTCCTTTTCCAGTTCAAGCTTTGAGAGTGATCCAAGAAGAGGTCCAAGGAGGAGCTCTGCGTAGGGTTTAGGGTTTATAGGCATTAGCCCACCCCCTCTCTCCCCAAATTAAAAAGAAAAAAAACCATTAGCTAATCAGATAAACCTTTGATTGATTCAGCAAACATTATTTCTTTTGGCACAATTTTAGTCAGTAGCTGACTATATTGGCCCAACACTTCAGCTTTGGCTGACTCGATCAAAAACCTTCAACTTTAAGCTAACTGGATTGAGCTTTCAATGAGTTTTATGACCAAAATTTTATAAAATTTAACAAGGCATGAAGCCTTTGACCAAATCAAACTATTTAAATAAATGGGTTTTAGATTAGAAGTTGTATTGGATTTGGATAACATGTAATACAAAATTATACTGAAATTTGTCTAAATCTAAGGTCCGAAATCCATGCTTCCAAACAAGGATATTCTTGGTGGAATCAAACCTAAAACCCCTTTATTCCCTTGGTTACACATACTATCAAATTACACCACATAATAGACATTGTAATGATTGATCTTGATAGTGCTATATGTGCGCGCACACGTGCGCGTATATATATATTGATTTTTATACCCTTGTCTCAAAGTGTTGAGTTTGGATCTTAAATTTAAATTTGAATAAATTTAAATAAAAAGTAATATAAATTATAATAAATTTCATTTCCATATTTAAATTCAAGGTTTAAAATCCAACATTAATTTATATAATATTTTAATATATTTATTGCCTCCGGGCATATGGCCGGGTGGTAAGGGCGAGCCTTAGAACATGTTGGTAACCTTAGTGGTCTGGGTTTGATTCCTGCTGCTTGTGCTGCACATTTGCGATTTACCTCCTACGTGTTGACTGTGGGTACGACTGGCGTAGACAACAGATACTGTTGTTAATCCAAAAAAAATATTTTAATATATATATTTTTAAAAAATGACAACAATAGCTTTGAAACACTATTGAAACAGAAAGGAATAGGCACTCCGTGGCCCCTCGTTCGGCCCCACTACTTGTGGGCACATCCATCCTCAGTCTCGAATCTGTCTTCACACAATGAATAGTATTTAGGAGTATAGATTTTGAGTTATAAATTTTGATTTATGCATACTTAGAATAAATTTAATATAATTTATGTTACATTTTGTCCAAATTCACGTTAATCTAAATTCCATGTTTCAATTTCATACTCTCAAATGCAGGATATGTATACTCACAATCAAACCATTGTAATTAATGTTTCCTAAGGGTGTGCTTGGATTAAGGATTTTACTTGAGAAAAAGAGAGCAAAGGAAAAGGAGGAAATACATTTTTCATTATATTTTCCTTCTATATTAAATACAATTGAAAATACAAATTTATTTTAATATGATTAAATATATGAAAAAGTCGAATATTAATAATGTATAAAATCAAAATATTATTTATAGATTCGATGTATTTTTTATTTTCTTTTTAATTTTCCTGATTAACCAAACATAAAAATATGAATTCTTTGATATTTTTCTTTCCTTAGTGCTTTTCGAGTTCTAAATGGAGTCTACGAGAAAGCTTGCTTTAAATTTTTAGTTCCAATTCAACCATCACACATGTAAAATAAGATTAATCAATGAGCTCACTTATGTAAAAAAAAATAAAATAAAAATCAAAGTTGTATATGGGAGCATGAACTTCGTATCCAATTACTTAAATTGAAAACTCGAACTCCAAACTCAAAACACATAATAATATATATTTTCGAAACATTAATTTATGAATCATCATCTCATTGATTCATTCCTATAAGGTAGAAGTGAACTAAACCAGCATCATGAAGTTAACACAGCAGCTGAAAATGGACAAGGCATGTTGTTGATAGAACTCTTTTTTCTTTTTTAATCTTTCTTCTCCAGTGACAGCATCCATTATTAATAGACTAACTGTTGTTTCTATTAGGACCACGCTGTTTCTTTTCCTATACATCAAATTCAGACAAGAACAGAAACCTACTCTACACATTTATTTATTTTTAATCTGTAAACTATCAAATGTATGCATGATTTAGGCAGGTGGTTGGTCAATCATTAATGGCTTTTTCTTTCGTGCTGATTTGTTATACTTTATTTAATTAAAGTATAAATAGCTTTGATGGGATGACAACCTAGTTTTTCTTATCTCTTTAAGATTTAATAGTCACTAGGAACCTTTTTGTTTAATCAAATAATGGTTTAGATTATCCAATGAACTATTAATTTGTTCGAGATTTTAAATCAGATGTTGATTCATAAAATTAGTAGGTTTTAATTAGCGTAACTAAGCTTTGTTTGAGAGTACGATTATGCATGATAATATATATTATACCCCGACCTCATTAAATTCATTGTATGAATTATACAAGCTAACTATGTATAATCACCAATTGAACTAATGGTACTTAAATTTTTATTTATTACCTTTCCCTTTAATATAGATTCACCTTTCATTTATCACAGTAGCCTAATAGGATGTGCAATAAGATCCTCTCACCTTTGGAAACTTTAAGAGAGTTCTGCACCCTCTTTAAATGTCTTTCGGGGGGGTTCATTAGGGTTTTCCATAACCTAAGAAGCTGTTGGCTCAAGTGGCAATCCGATAGGTAGGATAAATTGGGTTTAATAAAAATTAAAACAAATTAATCAAATAAAAAATACATAAATTTTAAGTAATTAAAATAAAGAGTAGGGAAGAGAGATATGCAAACTCTTTATAGTGGTTTAGCTATTCTTGCCCGTGTCCAGTTTTTAAGGTCAACTACCTTGAGGTTTCACAAAAAACCTTACTTTAATGAAACCACGGAAACCAAATTACAACCCATTTCTTTAACACAGGGAAGGTCACCAATTTAATAAAAATTTGAATACAAATATTTTTTTTTTTTTCACAAAAAGTGATTTACAAATTGAAGCACTAGAATAACTCTCAAAGAATATTCAAGAGACGACACAAGAGTATCAATTTTGAGAGTTTTCTCGAGATGAGCAAGTTTGAGTACTAGAGAGATTTTAAGAGAAAGAAGAGTTTGAGCACTTAATATGATAATATAGAAATTTTCTCTAATTTTTCTTGGGATTAAGAAGACATATTTATAGAGTTTGGAATCAAACTATCCGTTTTATGCCCTTTAGATCTGCACTCTACTCGGATTGGTCGACTTGTCTCATAAGTCGGTTGATTGAGCACTGACCTTAGAGCACAAAACTGATCGTGGGAGTCTTTAGAAAGTAAGTCCAGTTGACTGCTCACTTAGGCGGTCAGTTGCTTAAACTATATGCCTAGGCTTGTTGACTTGCCAAGGTTGGGTAGTCGACCGACCTAGGAAGAAAGAGGTTGACCACCCCAGACAGGTTAGCTTGGAACACTCCTATTATATATATATAGTCATTTTAAGTTTACTTGTGCCATGATCTTCATATTTTTAGAGATATACAAATTTAAAACTATTACACTTGAGATAAACATAAACAAATAAATGAGAAATAAACTCTTCAAGTCTTCTCTCTCAAATCTTCAATTCTAATTGCTTAATTATGTTAAATACAACTAAAAACACAAAACCATTAGCATAAAATAGTTTATTATCATCAAAACCAAGTTTATGAAACCTTGGGGCTAATAGAAGTTGTGTGCAATATAACATCTATAGAAAGAAATACAATACATTTACACGGTGCAAATATATATAGACACCTTAATTTGTTTAGGGCATTATATAGCAAAATTTAGCATTTTGAACATACTTTGATTTTTAGTTTTTTTTTATAAAAGATATAAAACAATTTTAGTTTAGATAGACTTAGAGTCCTTTGCATTGAAAAAGAAAGAAATAAAAAACTCATTTTAGGGGCTTAATAAATTTTTTTTTTTCATTTAAGAGGAGCATGCATTTAAGGTTTTTCATCCTATATAGGGATACTATAGGTAACCACATCCCTTACCACTGAATGTGTACATTGAAAGATTAAGAGGATGAAGCTTCCGTTGAATTTGATGCCTTAGTATTGGCTCCCTTGCTTTTAAGCTTGCCACTCTTGAAAGACTTTAAACTGTTTCCACTTGACGTGACATGGTGGAACTCTCTCTAGCATAGTCAGTCAAATGTTCCATAGTAGCCTGTGAAGTAGCAAAGTCTTGAATTCTTTACAAATGTAGTTCAACCCTTGTCGATAGTTTTAATCCTTTAAAGAAATAGAGCAACTTGTCTTTCTCTAGCATGTCCCTTATATCCAACATCAAATATTAATAGAATTTTTTCACATACTCTCCTATTATAATAGTGTGCTTAAGATTTTGCGATCCACCTAATTATTCATTACACACTATCCTTTTTGAATCTTATCATACTTGGTACACTACTATAACTTAACCTCTTGATTGACTTAAGTACATTGTTGCATGGATACTTTTGCCTCTCTCAAGTTAATCCTCACTCTATGAAAGTATGCACCATGTTAGTAAGAAGTCCTCCAACTTCTCAACATCACACGTACCCCCATACTCTTTGGGTTTTGGTACCCTTGTTCTTCCACACTTTGTCCTTGGAGAATTGAAATTTTCGATAACACGAACCAATAGGTCCATCTTGGTAGTAAGCTCACTGTTATATTTTGTGACTTATATATGTGAGTGGATGACATACACAAGGAGAAAAGCTGTAACGCCCTGACCCCCTAAGTGGGTCCGGAGTGCTACTAATTTACTCGGTTAACTGATAATCCACATTCTAATATCATTTATGGAACAGAAAACATAACTACAATCTTTCTAAAATGTAATACCATTTTCTAAATCTATCTATATTCTAACATAAATCATACATCCACCTGTATCACATATATACATATCTCCAAAACATAATCCCCAAATACCAGTATGTTTCACAACCATCCATTTCTCAGAAGACTTAAAATATAAAACATAAAATATTTACATCCCAAAATATTATCAAAATTATACCATTTTTCTCAAAAGTGTTATAACAGCTCGAGCTCTCTAAGCTCGATCTCGTGGAGGTCTTGAAAAAGATTAGTTCATATTCGGGTGAGACACATCTCAGTAAGGGAAGAAACAATATATTAAAACAGCGTGTGGCTAACATGAGTTTGTATATAACATATTATTCATCATTTGCAAATCATTAACATAATTTCTAAAATCATTTTCCGATACTATTCAAACACATGCAAGGTATTTTACCCACGAGATTACCTAAGGATAGGGGTGATTACCTGCCCATACAAGTAGCATCCCTCTGTTATGATATATTAGGCAACTCAAAGGTCACAGTTAAAGCATACTAGGACACTCACCTTACTCAGTAAGCCCTTAAGTAATAAGTTAATCTCGTACTCACACAGTTCATACAAAAATTTACCGGCGAAGGCTCCCAAAAATAGGGAAATCTACCCGTCCATACAAGTAGTTTCCCTTTGCCCTAGCACGTTATGCAGCCTACTACCACACCTGATACAACTAGGGCACTCGCCTTTCTCAGCAAGCCCTCAGGGGAAGAGTTTGCCTTGCCTAAACATAACATGTTCTACGAGCATAAATACTGCTAATACCATAATACATTATTTTGTTTGCCATTATTCAACATCTCTCAATTGTTCCTGTTTTCATCTTTTACTTTTCATTTCATTTCACTTTACATGACTCTTTCCCATTTTACATTATTCACATTTCACATTTCATTTCCGTTTCATTCATTTCCATTTTCATTTCATTTCATTTCATATCCAGCATCTTTCAGTTGTTTTACCCAACATCTTTCAACTGTTTTACCCAACATTTTTCAGCTGTTTTACCTAACATCTTTCAACTATTTTACCCAACATTTCTCAACTGCCATTCATTTACCTAGCATCTTTCAGCTGTTTTACCTAACATTTTTCAGTTGTTTTACCTAACATTTTTCAGCTGTTTTATCCAGCATCTTTCAGCTATTTTACCCAACATCTTTTAGCTGTTTACATGGTTGCATTAATACACACAAGCAGCATAGTTCATATCATATTTCATTCTCAATGCATTACTTACTTAAGTTGCATATCATAGATTTAACATATATTTGCACACAACTTACATTTACTCGTGCCACACAATTTAGCAAAAAAAATTTATACACCGCCTATAAAATAAGCCAACCAATATTTAATGTTTATATACTAAAAATACCTTTCATTTCTTACATAATTATCCTGAAAATATTTTTCACTTTCATCAGTTCATTTTCGCATATACGTATTTAATAAACAGCCATAAACTCGGAAAAAAACATAATTTAAATGGTTGATATTTTAAACCTATACCGAAACATATACACGTATATATAATACAATTCATTTTTCATTAAATTCATAAAATTCTGGTTTAATATATATATATTTTTTCCCTTACCTGGTTTCTTGAATTATATCAAGTGGGACCCCGAAAAATACCTACGACGCTCACCCGGACCCTGAATCAAAAATCATAATTCCATTAAATCAACCCTAAATAAAATACTATTTAAATATTTCCTAGAGTTAATTTCCAAATAAATAGTTATACCCGCAAATATAATGAATTTGCCAAAATTTTCAAATCCCACTCTCGCTTTGGAGTGGGGCCTAGAAAATCCCAATTGAAAATTCACTCACGCCAAAATGACGAGAATCGTGACTAGGACCATGTGGTGGTGCTCGATCATTGATTTAACGACATATTTAAAGAGAAATTGGGAAATTAAGAAAAAATTGCCTTACCTCAAGAATAATGCCTAAGCCGCTCTCACGACAAATCTGCTCCAGTAGAAATGTTGGTGGTAGAGTTAGGAATCCAATGACACCTTCTGTTTCCCGATCCACTGCAAACTCGTCAAAAAATTGAGAGAGAGAGAGAGAGAGACGGAGACGGAGCGAGCGAGCTGAGGCAGGAGAACTTCAGGGGGGGTGTGAATATGGATCTCCTCAAGGATAAGCCTTCAAGAGATTTCATATATATATATATATATATAATGTAAAATAATATAATATTATTTAATTCATAAAAATAAATAAATAAATAAATAAATTTTAAAATTTTTTAAAATTTTAATTATTTATTTATTAATTTTTAATTATTATTATTATTATTATTATTATTATTATTATTATTATTATTATTATTATTGGATCATTACATTCTCTCCTCCTAAAAAGAATTTGTCCTCAAAATTCGTTACCTAATCTTTTATTTCCATAATTTTACGATTTACTATATCTCATACCATAATTCCAACAATACAATTATATAATTTAAATCCAATATATATCCAAGTTTCCCATATAAGGACCAGTCTCACAACTCAGAAACGAAATCATCTAAGGTTTACCGTGACTTTTCTGAGGTCGTTGACTGCTTCAGAAAAATTACAGGAAATCATCGACATATTTCCGTCTCTAAACTACAAAACAAAATCCTATACTTCCCTACACCAAACCTACTTCTCAACACGTAATCTAACCTATCCACCTAACATCCTTATCTTAACTATTTCCTTTACTCTGGTATAAATCATCTCTAACCTAATACTCTAACATTTCTTATCCAGACGATGTGAAATTAATCACACTTCCGGCTGGACATTGCTATGATATCATCTGTAACGCCCCGACTACCTCAGTGGGTCCAGAGTGCTACTAATTCACTCGGTTACCTGATAATCCACATTTTAATATCATTTATGTAGTGAAAAACATAACTACAATCTTTCAACAAATATAATATCAGAGTTTTCTAAATCTATCTATATTCTAACATAAATTATTCATCCACCTGTATCACATATATACATATCTCCAAAACATAGTCCCCAAATACCAGTATGTTTCACAACCATCCATTTCTCAGAAGATTTAAAATATAAAACATAAAATATTTACATCCCAAAATATTATCAAAATTATACCCTTTTTCTCAAAAGTGTTATAACAGCTCGAGCTCTCTAAGCTCAATCTCGTGGAGGTCCTAAAAAAAGATTAGTTTATATTTGGGTGAAACACTTCTCAGTAAGGGAAGAAACAATATATTAAAACAATGTGTGGCTAACATGAGTTTGTATATAACATATTATTCATCATTTTCAAATCATTAACATAATTTCTAAAATCATTTTTTGATATTATTCAAACACATGCAAGGTATTTTACCCACGAGATTACCTAAGGATAGAGGTGATTACCCGCTCATACAAGTAGCACCCCTCTGCTTTAATATATTAGGCAACCCAAAGGTCACAGTTAAAGCATACCAGGGCACTCACCTTACTTAGTAAGCCCTCAAGTAATAAGTTAATCTCGTACTCACACAGTTCATACAAAAATTTACTGGCGAAGGCTCCCAAGAATAGGGAAATCTACCCGTCCATACAAGTAGTTTCCCTCTGCCCTAACACGTCATGCAGCCTACTACTACACCTAATACAACTAGGGAACTCGCCTTTCTCAGCAAGCTCTCGGACGAAGAGTTTGCCTTGCTCAAACGTAACATGTTCTAAGAGCATAAATATTGCTAATACCATAATACTTTATTTTGTTTGCCATTATTCAGCATCTCTCAACTGTTCATGTTTTCATCTTTTACTTTTCATTTCATTTCACTTTATGCGACTCTTTCCCATTTTACATTGTTCACATTTCACATTTCATTTCCGTTTCATTCATTTCTATTTTCATTTCATTTCATTTCATTTCATTTCATACCCAGCATCTTTCAGCTGTTTTACCCAGCATCTTTCAGCTGTTTTACCTAACATCTTTCAGCTGTTTTACTCAACATTTTTAACTGTTTTACCCAACATCTTTTAGTTATTTTACCCAACATCTTTCAATTATTTTACCCAACATCTTTCAGTTGTTTACATGGTTGCATTAACACACACAAGCAGCATAGTTTATATCATATTTCATTCTTAATGCATTACTCACTTAGCCTGCATCTCATACATTTAACATATATTTGCACAGAATTTACATTTACTCATGCCACATAATTTAGCAATAAAATTCATACACTGCCTATAAAATAAGCCAACCAACATTTAATGTTTATATACTAAACATACCTTTCATTTCTTGCATAATTATCCTGAAAATATTTTCTAGTTTCATCAGTTCATTTTCACATATACGTATCTAATAAACAGCTCTAAACTTGAAAAAAAACATAATTTAAATGATCAGCATTTTAAACCCATACCGAAACATATACACGTATATATAACACAATTCATTTTCCATTAAATTCATAAAATTCTGGTTTAATATATATTTTTCCCCTTACCTAGTTTCTTGAACTATGCCAATAGGGACCCCGAAAAATACCTGCGGCGCTCACCTGGACCCTGAATCAAAAATCCTAATTCCATTAAATCAATCTTAAATAAAATACTATTATAATATTTCCTAGAACCATAATTTCCAAATAAATAGTTATACCTACAAATATAATGAATTTTCCAAATTTCCCAAATCCTACTCTCGCTTTGGAGTGGGACCTAGAAAACCTCAATTGAAAATTCACTCACGCCAAAATGATGACAATCGCGATTAGGACCAAGCGGTGGTGCCCGATCGTCGATTTAACGGCATATTTAAATAGAAATTGAGAAATTTAAAAAAAATTACCTTATCCTAGGAATAGCGCCTAAGCCGCTCCCATGACAAATTCGCTCCTATAAAAATGTCGGTGGCGGAGTTAGAAATCTAATGGTACCTTCTGTTTCCCGATCCGCCGCAAACCCGTCAAGAAATTGAGAGAGAGAGACGGAGACGGAGCAAGCGAGCTGTGGTAGGAGAACTTCAGGGGGGGCGTGAATCTGGATCTCTTGAAGGATAAGCCTTTAGGAGATTTCATAAATATATATATATATATAAAATATAATATAATATTATTTAATTAATAATAAATAAATAAATAATTTTTTTAAAAATTAAAATTAAATTTTATTTATTTATTTTGAATTATTTCTATTATTATTATTATTATTATTATTATTATTATTATTAGATCATTACAAAAGCATAGTAAGATTAGCATGCTGGGGGGAAACCGTCAACGTTTTGCTCATACCGTCGACAGTTTGGCTGGATTTCAAAATGGTTTGCTCTCAGTATCTTTCTGTAAAAGGAACCTTCAAAAATTGTTTGAATGTTGCTAAGACGGTTTGCTCTCGGTATCTTAAACTATCGACAGTTTGCTGAAACCATCGATGGTTTGGCTCGTGAAC
Organism: Malania oleifera; assembly: GCF_029873635.1. Taxonomy (NCBI): domain Eukaryota; kingdom Viridiplantae; phylum Streptophyta; class Magnoliopsida; order Santalales; family Ximeniaceae; genus Malania; species Malania oleifera. The sequence continues at coordinate 14,312,378 of NC_080425.1, forward strand.
CTAGAGCATATTTTGAAAATTTCAATGAGAACGTTAAGTTGGTTGGGTGTTTGGAGGGAAAGACTTCGTAGCGTGTATATATACATCATTCTGGGTTTATTTGCATTGTAAGAAAAATATTGTAAGTGTCTTTGACACAAGATAGTAATATTCCTTTGCCGATTGCTCCCGTGGATGTAGGCATTGCCGAATCATGTAATTCCTTGTGTTGTTCTTGCCTTCATTTGATTGCTGTAGTTGTAATATGTATTTGTTCTTTACTGATTGTTGTGTTTGAATTCCGCTGTGCAAATTCGAGTATTTTATGCAACAAATTGGCATAAGAGCAATTGTTGTTATGGCTTTGGGTACTTCGTGTACAAAATTTGACGTTGTCAAATTTGATGGAATTGGTAACTTTGGTTTATGGTAGAGAAGGGTGAAGGATTTGCTTGTGTAGCTAGGGATGGTGAAGGCCTTGTATGGTGTGCAACCGGATGACATGGATGAGGCTAATTGGAAGGACTTGGAGGCAAAGAAGTTGGCTACTATTAGATTATGTTTGGTGGATGACGTGCTGTATAACGTCATGGAAGAAGATTTCTATTGCGGCCGTTTGGCAAAAGCTTGAAAGCCAGTACATGTTTAAATCTATTATGAATAAACTAAGCAAAGACTTTATTGGCTTAAGATGGTGGAGGATTTGGATTTGAACCAACACATCAACGCATTCAATCAAATCATAAGTGATTTAATGCGAGTTGATGTGAAATTTGAAGAAGATGATAAGGCGTTGATGCTTTTGAATTCCCTAACAACATCTTACATGTATGAGAACCTGGTTACGACTCTTACTTGGGATAAAGAGACCTTGAATTTGGAAGAGGTGACAAGGGCATTGTTGAGGTTTCATCAAAGAATGAAAGTTTGCGATGAAATCTCACAAAGGGAAGGGCTTGTGGTGAAGGGTAACCATGAACGTGGGAGAGGAAAATTCAAAAATGGATCGAGTCTAAAATCTTGATCTCAGTCCAAGAAGAAAAAGGATATTTGGTGTAATAAGTGCGGCAAAAATGGACACATCAAACCGGGGTGTTCGGATTGGAAGAAAGGGAAATTCTGAAAATAGCAAGAAGGCAATTGAAAATTAGAAAATGTAGTTCAAGAAGGAAATTCAGAATGTAGTGATGGTGACATACTTTTAGTTTTGTTGGGGTTGGATCGCCTAATAGACTCTTGGATCTTAGACTTAACATGTTCTTACCACATGACTCCAAACAAGGAGTAGTTCAACACTTATAGGTTGGTTAATTCAGGTTCAATATTTATAGGCAATGATGTATCATGTAAAACCATTGACATAAAAAATGTTAAAATCAAAAAGTTTGATGGTGCTATAAGAACTCTATGTGATGTAAGACATATTCCGGACCTACAGAAGAGTCTAATTTTATTAGGCAATTTGGACTATAATAGACTCATTTACAAGTCCGAAAGTGGAGTTATGAAGGTGTGCAAAGGCAATCTAATGGTGATGAAAGGGAAAAAGTTAGATGGAAACATTTATTCCCTACTGGGGAGTACAGTTGTAGGTGGAACTGCAGCCACAAATTCTAAATTTGATGAAACTGTCTTGTGGCATATGCAACTAGGACATATGGGTAAGCATGGTATAAAAGAACTTCACAAAAGGAAGCATTTGAAGGGTATGAAAACATGCAAGATGAACTTCTGCAAGTTTTTTGTTCTAGGGAAGTAAAGCAGGGTACAGTTCAAATCAGCTATACATAAGATGTAAGGTATTCTTGATTTCATAAATTCTGATGTTTGGGGCTTGGATAGAGTATCATCACGAGGAGGACATGTTTATTTTATGAGTTTTGTTTACGATCACTCACGGAAGGTTTGGGTAAACTTCATGCGGCACAAGTTAGATATGTTTGCCAGGTTTAAGTCATGGAAAGTTGAAGTGGAAAACTAGATCGGGAGGAGAATTAAATGCCCCAGGTCAGACAATGGGACCGAGTATGCTGATTCTAGGTTCAAGGAGTTTTGTGCACAGTAGGGCATTAGGAGGCATTTCACCGTTCGCCGGATGCCTCAGCAAAATGGTGTAGTTAGAAGAATAAACCAAACTTTAGCTGAGAGTGCTCAGTGTCTCATGCTTAATATAGGGCTAGCAAAGAACTTTTGGGCAGAGGCAGTTAGTGTGGCTTGTTTCTTGGTAAACTAATCACCAAGGGCATCACTAGAGGGGAAAGTGGCAGAGGAGGTATGAACGGGAAATGCGGTAGACTATTCCTAATTGAAGGTATTTGGTTGTCCAACCTATGTTCACTGGTCTAGTGAGGAGAATCAAAGCTTGACGCAAAGTCTATACGCTGCATCTTTTTGGGGTATCAAAAGGGTGTGAAGGGGTTCAAGTTGTGGGATTTAACGGAAAACAAGGTGGTGATAAGTAAGGATTTAGTTTTCAAAGAGAAAGCAATGGTGAAGCATACTCAAGAATTTGATGATGAGAAATAGGATCCAGAAAACTGTAGCAGAGATGAGAATGTTGTGCAGGTGGAGTTAAGAAACTCAGGGCAATGATCATGGTCTCTCGATTGCTGCGAGTTCTAGTTCGGGAAACCAGAAAGTCGATAGTGTTCCTATACAGAGATCTAAATGCACTATCAGACCACCGCCCAGGTATGGATTTGATTATCTGGTATCTTATGCTTTCATTACTAGTTGTAATGACCCAACTACTTTTCAAGAGTTAGTGCACGACCAGGAGAAAAGTAGGTGGATGGATGCTATGATTGAGGAAATGGTCGCTGCATAAGAATCAAACTTGGGATTTGGTGGAGCTTCTAGATGGGAAGAGGGCGATAGGTTGGAAATGGGTATATAGGAAGAAGGAAGCAATTCTAGAAAATAAAGGAGAGAAATTCAAGGCATGGTTAGTGGAAAAGGGATACTCACAAAAGAAGGGAGTAGATTATGATGATATCTTTTCACCTCTAGTCCGACACACTTCCATCAGGGTGGTGTTGGGATTAGTAGCTCATTTTGATATATATATATATATATATATATATATATATATATATATATATATATATATATATATTTGGATCAAATGGATATTAAGACGACATTTCTCTATGGTGACTTAGAGAAGGAGATCTATATAGCACAACTAGAGGGATTCAGTCAACCCGGGCAAGAGCACTTAGTGTGTAAATTGAAGAAGTCTCTGTATGGGATGAAATAGTCTTTGAGACAATGGTACAAATGGTTTGATTCCTATATGATCCGGATAGGCTACAAGAGGTATGAGTATGATTGCTGTGTGTATATGAAAGAACTTGATGTTGGTAGTCTTATTTTCTTATTGCTGTACGTCGATGAGATGTTAATAGATGCGAAGGATTTAACTGAGGTAAATCAGATAAAGGATTTGTTGCATAAACAGTTTGACATGAAGGATCTTCACCCAACTAAGAAGATACTTGGGATAGAGATTCATTTGGACAGAATTGCAAGGAGGTTGTCTCAGGGCGGTTATATGAAGAATGTAGAAACCCAAACCTAGAAAATAAAGAAATAAATAAGAAAATAAGGGAAGGGAAATTAAAGAGGGAATAATAGTAGGCTTTGTCGATGAATCCCCTGTTTTCTTTGATGAATGCCCTTCTGTGGTTCGTCGACGAAGTTCAGGGTGTTGTCGACGAAGAGATCTCGAACGATTGAAAGTTCAAGCTTAGGGTTTGTCGACAAAGCTCCTTCTTTCGTCTATGAATTCCTTCTATAATTTGTCGACGAAGACGTCATTTTGTCGACGAAGGTGATCAGGTCAAAGGGTTATAAATTGATTTTTTGGTTGCTAACTCATTCTGTACTGGAAGTGTGGGTATCTAGAGTCGATTGGTGCGAAGGGAGCTGGTGTATGATCCAGGGTGGGGTAAGCCAAAGTGGACTTGTAACTGAGTGAAGTAACTAGCTTGGTGGGCCGCCAGTGTTAGATCGGGTCTCTAGACTGCACAACCCATACCATGGGGGAAGTAAATGATGTTCATGTGATGTTCCAAAACAAGGATGAGTTTGATATGCATATACATGATTTAAAAATAATATGGGCAAAGTTACAACTTTGAGTACCAACCAGAGGGACTTTATAGTGTATGGGCCTGTAACCTACCCCAACCTCAGGAACTATCGCTCGTAATGTGCTAAACTATCTTTTATAGGAATTGTATATATATCTCTTATATTACAGGGTTGAGAATGTTTTAACTGAGTAATCCATTTCAGTTAAACTTACTATTGTTTTTTGTTGGAATAAACTCATGTGATCCCACGCTGATGTAATCTGATCCACCTTACTGAGAAGTGTCTCACCCCAATATACAAATCTTATTTCAGGTCCTGTAGGAAACTGGACCTAGTGTTTTAGAGGATTATGGAGCATAGTATTTTGTTAGTTTTTGTAAGTACTTGTGTAAGTACTTGACTATGGTCAGATAGTCTTTTTTTGGGGTTGTAATAGAAATATTGGAGGTATTTATGTAATAGTGTTAACTTAGAACTCTGGTATGGTATTTTGAGAATGAATGTTTTCTGCTGCTTTATTGTATGTTGATTATGGATAGGGTAACCGTGAACCCCTTGGGGTCGATCTCTCATATTTATGGTATAAGAGAGTACTTTTATGTTTTACTAACACTCCAGGCCCACGTGGCGGGTTGGGGCTCTAGAGGTGGTATTAGAGCAATTACCCAACCGGATGTGTGATGAGATTCACATTGCTTGGGTTTGGAAATGTGGGTTTGCAATGAGAACGTTGCATTCTGTAAATGGGGGAGAATGTGATACCCCGTGGAAGAAAGGCTTAAAAAAGATTAGATATTACTACCCATATCAACAAGGTGCACCTTTCTTTTCGGGAGCCTTCTTATAAGAACTCCACGGTTAAACGTGCTTGGCTTGGAGTGATCTTGAGATGGGTGACCTTCTAGAAAGTTTTCTCAGGAAGTGTGTGAGTGAGGACAAAACACACTGAAAAAGACATGTGTTATTTTGTGGGGTTAGTCATTAGTCCGATAAGGCCTGCCCCCTATTGTCTGGTCGAGGTGGAGGAGGAGAGACGTAGTGCTCCTTGGCAGACCTAGGTTGGAGCGTTATAGAGAAGGTATTGGAAAGTTTTAGCATGACTGATGCTAAACCGATATGTACACCTCTAGAGAATCACTTTAAATTGTCAATCGCTGAATGCCAAAGGACGAATGATGAAATCCGGGACTTGTCAAAGGTCCCCCGTGCAAGTGCTGTGGGGAGTTTAATGTATACCATCGTATGTACAAGACTAGACTTGGCACATACAGTGAGTGTGGTGAGTAAGTTTCTTTCTAATCTAGGTAGACAACATTGGGAAGCCGTCAAATGGATTTTTAGATACTTATGGGGTACTTCTAGTTATGGCATCATGTTCGACAAGTAATAGAGTAGTCCATCAGTTGTGGGGTTTACTGATGTTGATTATGCAAAGGACATGGATGACAGAAGGTCTACAATGGGTTTTGTATATACCTTGTAGGAGGAACCATCTGTTGAAGGTCCATGGTACAATCCCTGGTGGCATTGTCTACAATTGAGTCTGAATATTTGGCAGTCATTGAAGCTGCAAAGGAAGCCTTATGGCTTACCGGTCTAGTCAAGGAGTTAAGTATACAAGAAAGTGGAGTTGTGTTGCATTGTGACAGTCAGAGTGCCATCTACTTGGCCAAGAATCAAGTGTACCATGCTATAATTAAGCATATTGATGTAAAGTTCTAGAAGGTCTGGGAATTGATATCTTCAGGTGAACTTGTACTTGAGAAAGTTCACATATCTGAGAATGCAACAGACATCTTGACAAAGCCGGTTACTACTGAAAAGTTCAAGCTTTGCTTGGACTTGCTTCATGTCTCCAAGGGCTAGAAGGGAGACGAATCCAACCTATCATTCCAGGTCAAGGTGGAGCATCGAACTATGCTTTTGGTTTCTCCTAAGGGGAATATATTCGCAAAGGTGGAGGTTGTTGTGTTTTGTGGCTCATAAATATGAGTGGATGACATACACAAAGAGAAAAACATAGTAAGATCAGCATGCTGGGGGGAAAACCATCAACAGTTTGCTTAAACCGTCAACAATTTGGTTGAATTTGAGAATAGTTTGCTCTTGGTATCTTTCTGTCAAAGGAACCATCGGCAGTTGTCTAAATGTTGATGAGACGGTTTGCTCTCTGTATCTAAAACTGTCAACATTTTGGCAGGGGAACCCAACATAGATTTTTAAAATTTGAATGTGAATGTTAAGTTGGTTGGGTGTTTGGAGGGAAAGCCTCCCTAGTGTTTATATATACATCATTCTAGGTGTATTTGCAATGTAAGAAAAATATTGTAAGTGTCTTTCATACAACATAGTAATAATCCTTTTCCAATTGCTCTGGTGGATGTAGGCATTGCAGAACCACATAATTCCTTGTGTTGTTCTTGCTTTCATTTGATTTCCATGGTTGTGTTCTGTATTTGTTCTTTACTAATTGTTGTGTTAGACTTTCGCTGTGCAAATTCGAGTATTTTATACAACACTCACCTATATGGTTTAGTAGTGCTTCCACCACCAACCATGAAAATCTTCTAAAAATTCTTTAATTGAGCCATGTTGCTATTTTTCGAATACCTTAAATAAATTAACATATTCTACAGTTATTAGGCCATTTCTACAGCCACATTGTTGGTTGTCCCAGCCTGCACCTCTAGTGCGTCAATTCTCTTAATAATAGTGTGTGGCATAGTTCTCTTGTAGATGCTTCATGCAATCCCATAATCCAAAGGCATCCAAATCATGAAATAATTAACCAATGATACCAATTGTCACGAGTCATACACCACTCACCTTGTGAAGGACCATGGTGCACTAGTTATGAACACTAACTTAACTAGTTAGCTAATAGTATACATCGATTTCACCACATAAACAATTTCAAAATCAACGAATATAAATGAAATAGAAGAAGTAAGCAAACATGAAAGTAAGCAAGGGTCACGTGGTAAATTGTAAAGCATCACAATTTATTATTCACACCTCTATAGGCAACATATGTTTTAGTTCGCAAGCTAGTAGACTGAACATGTTTATGAAAGTTAGTGAGTTTTACAATGATTGATTAACACTCATCCTCCTCTAAATAGCTATCTACGTTATTCTTTCCTAGATGTCACTAGGGAACATCAAAATGACCAAGGGGTCATGCCCGCCGTTTTCACCAAGACATTATCTTAATTAAATAATATAACCTGCACTATTATTTGTGTGATGGTTCCCTGTTGCATATACACGAAACAAGTGGTTATAGGAGAGCATAATGCCTTGAACAAGCTCGACTTGTGACACCTAGATACTGAATAATGCACCAAGGTTATAATGCTTGTTGCCCAACACAAGTACTAAGCTTGGGGAAATAGATAATGGGAAATTTATCCAGAGGGGGGGAGGTGTTGTATACCCCCTAGAGAGTACCAAAAGGCCCATTAGATAAGATCACTAACTCATTAAACATGGCAGTTATATCCTTGTGCAAGGACATGTTTGTCCTTACAACCTATAACTAGAAGTTGGGAGGGAGAGTTGTCATATTTTAGGAAATCACATAGAATCCAAGGAGAAGGCATATAAAAAAAGGAGAAGGGAAAACGAAAGGTAAGTACATTAAAACCAAACATTAACCTGGCTTGTCCTTTCATTGCCTCCTTTCTTGCAATCTTATTAACTTATCATTGAGGATTTTTCTGAAGTTTTACTTTGTTATTCTAATTTTTGTTTCTTTGTAGGAGGTTTAGCACTGAGCAGTCTCATTATCCTACCAAGAAGGCCACCCTACCGAAAATTAATGCTTCAATAGGTAAATCTTGCATGTAATGGCAAAGAAAAAGAAAAAAAATACATAAGAAAAATTTTCAATTGGTTGTTCTCACAACAAGATTTAAAATTTGAGTAGTGTACTGTCTTAATAAAATCCCCTCAAAATAAGTCTTGTAAGGCTGTTTGAGGTGTACATGCTTTTGCTTGCTCACATACAGGGGTTGGTTGATGACCCTTACTTATTTAAGGGTAGTTTTTCTAAAATGATCCTCATGGAATATATACCTTGGAAGAATTATTAGACACTCTAGAACGTACGTACTTCTATTTGTTTGCATGTCATACATATGTCATTTTTATGTGTAGTGGATCCCTTGCAATGGGTGACAAGCGGGTGGGGTGATAAATTTATATGAGGGGGTAGAATGTCTAATAGAACTCCATTGAGTACCTTGGAAGTGTCATTAGGGTTTATGATTGTTTTGTTGCTATTTTATCCCTCAACATGTTGTAGATCAATCCAACGTCGAAGTTCTAAAGCACTACGATTACATACTTTGAATATTTTTTGGGGTGATTGAGAGAAATCTCATATACTTGATTAAGATATTAGATGGTTATTAAAGACTCAATATTAAAAATGAAACATAATTTGAATGAACTAAAAAATTAATTGAAATGTAAAGTGAGCTCGAAAGTGATGTGATCATTGACATTCTTTTGATGTGATAAAGACCTTAGTGTTTGATTGGGATACCAAATGGTTATGAAGCAACTCAAGATTAAAATGGCATAATTTAATAATAGAAGTAAAGTGAATGTCATTTTTGGTTAAATTGAGATAATGTGAGGTTAATTAGGGGCAACTCATGGAATGGATGTATATATAGGGGGTATTACTGATATATAATTCCCTTCATATGACCTACCTTTCCATGAACCTAAACTTAGTTTAGTTTTCAACTAAATAGTAGTGATTAAGTGAGTTAATAATGTTGCAATGTCTCGGAGGATCAAATTTAAAAGAAGGGCATCAAATCTTCGAATCACCTCAATTGAATGGCGAACCTGAAATTATATGAAGTGGATAATGCATAGGAGTGAGAAATAGGTCAAAATAGTTCAATGGATACGTCACTAACCTGTTCCCCCTCCCCCACTCTAGGTGAGCTTAGAACACCTATTTATCATTCTACTAATTTATTGGCCTCTAAGCTATACTTAGGTCTAAGGAAACAAATAGTCAATGGTTTGCATTGCCAAGCTGGATTCAGGAGTTTGATGATGTAAAGGGAAGGTACTCACACCTGTTTGATGGACGACACCTAATTAGCCTAAGGTTACCTTTGAAATCAAGCGATCAAGACCCAATTTCTTTCTTTTTTATTAGTTACTAAACCATTAAATATTGGACAACTTTCCAGAAGATAGAAACCACCCTCACCTTAGGATCCTCAAAGATGTGTGAACTCACAATCTCCAATGATCCCTTACGAGGGTTGATTATGTAGAGTTTTCTTTAGATTAAATGTTTGATTTACCTAACCTTTAGATATTGGGAGTTCTTGCGATACACAAAAAATCCTCACCTATGTTTTCCCGAGGGCAAGCAAAAACATAACCCCCAAGTTCAGAGAAAAGTTCATTATGGGAATTCATTTCAATACCCCAAAATATGCAAAAAAATCAAGTGATAAAACAAACATTCAAAGCATGTAAGCCAAAAAGGCACTTATAAAAATACATATGCAAAGCGCGTATGAAAAAGGTGCACCCTATTAAGGAGTCTAATAGAATCACTATCGAGTGAGCCCAAAGTGATTCTATTAGAGTGTTTGCCTCTCAAGAGATAATTGGGGATTACATAATCACATTTCATCATGTTCCTTCCCATGGGGGGTGGTGCACACATGTATGCAGGCAAGCAAAAACATGCACACATAAAAGAAAGAGGCAAACACACATTCATGTGATAGGAAAAATCATGCTATGAGCAAGTCACACAAGAAAAATTGTTGAAAATTACCAAAATCAAGCAAAACGGATCTTAGGATTTTTCTAGAATTTTTTCTTTATTTTTTTTTTGTAATTTTTAAAGAAAATTTCTAAATTTATTCATTTTTGTGATTTTTGATTTTCTTATTATTATTTTGGGTTTTCTAAGTCAAAAAAACTCAAAGATATTTTGCTAATTTTTGATTTTTTGGGGGTGATTTTTCTACAATTATTATTATTATTTTTAGATATTTATGAATTAAAAATGATTTTTTAATTAATGAAGGGGGAACGGTCCAGGTAGGTGAACGAGGTCAAACTGGTCTAGGCGGTTTGACTAGGTCAAAAGAGGTGACTTGGGTTGACCTGAGTCAAAGGAGAGAGAAGGTTGGAAGGGTTTTGGTTTTGTCATGTGTCATCCATCTATGGTGAAAGATGGCCCACCATGGAAAACCAAATATTCTTTTTGAAAAATAATTGAAAATTGACACGTGATAAGGTACATCATGCTGATGTCACTTGCTACATCACTTGACATGTGGCACCTCGCCACTAGCTTGGACCTATTGACTTAGATTGTTGACGTGACAGTGACCCAGTTGTCCATATAAAACACAAATTGGATAGTTGGGATCACACCACATCATTGGATGATGTCATCCAATATGTGTGGTTCAAAAGTGCCACGTGTCACTGTCGATGGATGACATGTGTCTTGCTACGACCAAAATTAATTTTTTTTAAACAATTAATATATATGTTTTTTTTTTCCATTTTCTATTTTCTTTTCTTTTCTTTCTTTCTTTCTTTCTGATCTTCTTTCCCTCTCACTAACTCTCTTTTTCTCTAATTTTTTCTCTCTCTTGACCTCTCTAACTCTCTCCTTGACCACTTCTCTAATGTCTCTAACTCTTTTTCTAATTCCCTTTGCAGATTGTAATCGAATGGCATGGTAGCAGAGAGCTTTGAGCTCTCTGCTTCCCTTTTTTAGATCCAACTTGGATATGATTTTCTAGTACAAGTCACTCTCTCATCTTTTGATTCCTTTTTCATTTTCTTTTCTTTTTCCTACCTTTTCTTTTAGTTTCTTGCAAGCCAAAATATAGTCAGGGTTTGGGTTAACTAGGGATAGGTTAGGTTAACTTGGGTTTGGTTGAGTTTAGGGTTTGGGCTCGGATTTAGGGTTTGGTTAGGTTAGGGTTTAAGGTTAGACTGGTTTTGGGGTTCAAGTTGGGCTTTAAGCAAAGTTTAGGTTGGGCTTGTGGCTGGATCTAGGTTTTAATTCTCTGGGTTGGGGCTGGCTTAGGCTAGTTGGGCCTAGGTTTATGGACTTAAGGTTTTGGGTTGAGGGTTTTGGGGATTTAGGCTTTAGGTTTTGGGTCTAGTTGGGTTTAGGTCTAATTGGGCTTTAGTTATGGGCTACAAGTTGGGCTTGGTTTTGGGTTCAGTTAAGTTGGGCTCTAGGCTCGGGTAATTTTGGGTTAGGTTGATCAAAATTAGGTTGGGTTTATGTAAGTTAGTTGGGTAGGTGGATAGGTTGACTAAGGTCAAGGTATTGTTGACTTAGATTCTCGGGTCAAGTTAACCCAGGTATTTGGGTAGGTTTGACTCAAATCTGAGTTAGGTTGACCTAGGTATTTGGGTAAGGTTGACCCAAGTATTCGGGTTTGATAGGGTTATTTGGGTTCATTTGACCTGAATTTTGGGTAAGGGTTTTGGGATCTGGTTGGTTTAGGGTTTTCAGGTTGACTTGGTTATCTGGGTATGGCTGATTGGGGTACGTAGCCAGGTCTATTAAATTGGATATTTGGGTTGGTTTGACTTGGTTCAGGGGTTTGGTTAACCCGAGCTTACAAATTGTTTGATTAAAACTATTAGGGGCCAACTGACTAGGTTTTAGGTTTGGCTTGGGGTATTTTGCGATCATTTAATATACCATTTTCGGTGCACATAAACTCTGAACTCAAATCAAAACCCAAAATTCCAGAATTTGACAAAGAATAACCACTCTTCTCACACGAATTTGATCACACCCATAATCTATTTTCATACATAGGAACTCATCAATAAATCATAAAACATATTTGGGGTGTGCATAGTTTTAATTCAAATAGCACTCAATAACATTCATGTAATGACCCCAAAATTATTACCATTTTTTTTAATATACTATTACTCTGATACCTATAATACTATTCACTATAACGTCTTGGACCTCAAGTGGTATCGAGGATACCTATTCAAAAAACATACCACCTATGCAACGGGAAAACATAAAAACACTTTAACCTTATTTACAATACCAGAGTTTCAGTATTTCCCAAAATATACATATACATCTCCCAAAAGAACACAATGTCCTAGGGGGATACCCAAAAATACAACTCCCAACTCAAAAACTTACCTTGTACCTAGGGTAGTACTAAATTCTCCTCTATCTAGGAGCTCGCTCAGCACATCTATCTGGATCACGTGAAATGTTTGGAATTCTGGGAGGAGACACCTCTTAGTAAGACGGAATAAATTGCAACAAGTGTGTGGCAATTGAGTTTTACTTTAACATAATTATTAGTTCAATTGTAACTGTGATAACATTTCAATGTAAAACATATCATAACTAATGCCTATGCCTTTTAAAATAAGCTTTCTATTGAACATACTTTTAACTGTAATAGATAGTTCCTGTTCTTTGTAAAACTATATACATTTATTTATATAACTGTGAATCGTGGGCGGGACTTAACTCTGGCTGGCCTACGAGGCTAAGTCAAATTATAACCTCTGTAGTACGAAACCTGCCTAATTTACCATATTTTTTTTCCATAATAAATACTCATAGTAACTCTTACACCTACTAAATTGATGTAATCATGATAACCTAGACCCATGGGTACTAGGGATAAACCTGTCATATAACTCTGATACCTAAGCAGTAGGAAACGTAATTTACAAACATGTCATCCAAGCAACCACAATACCAGAGTCCTACTAAATCTGTTATATATATACAATCATCCACCAAAAGATCAAAAAGTAACCTAGGGTCACTTCCCAAAAATAAATTTAACCCTAACTCAACAACTCACCCTTCTGACAGGGTAGCTCGGTCGGACTCTACCATCGCGGAGCTCTATCTGCTCCTCTATTTGGATTTCCTGAAATGTTTAAAATTATGGGGTGAGACACCTCTTAATAAGGGAAATAAACTAACATCAGTGTGTGGCATCATGAGTATTTTCGTGTTATACATATAAACAGTATAATAAGCATATTTGGTAAAACCTGCCTGTAGCAAAACTGAGTAAAACATGACTTGTCATATCATAATAAGGCATACTAGATTTCTGTACATAAAAATCATCTTATATAACTGTACAATATTGAAATAACACTCAGGATGGATAGCTAGCTGATGTTATGTCTTACCCCCACATAACTAAGTTGTGTAGCTCGAAGGTGGGACCTAGCAATGGCTGGCCGACTATGCTGGATTAATCATAAGTCTGCAAGTACAATGGGCCTGCCTCTCCTAGTCCCAGACTGCCAGGGGAACAACTCCACTTTGCACTGAAGCCACATCGACTACCATCTCCCACACTACTGGTCATGTGGTAGCACTATCATAATTCTGAACATATAGTTACGGTACCGTTCTCCTGAAAATTGAACTAAACCATACCATTCGGGTTCTGATAACATATAGTGTATTTCATATACTGAGCATAACTGTTTTTTATTTCATAATAATATCTGACATGGTAATATTTCATGAATTCTATCTCATCATACATAATTATGGCATTCGCGCCAACATGAATCACGACATCTGCGCCGGCATAACATAATATACTGAACATGATTTCTTTGTACTATTTAAAATTATATTCATAAAATCATAGTTCCTATATTATTTTATAATTGCCCTGAAAACTATCATATCATGCTTGATCTGGGAAAAACGTATATTCTGATATACATAATTACATGGAAATTTAAACTCATGCCACACAGAAATGGGTAACATTTTGTATGTAAAATCTGTTCCAAAATCATAATTTCTGATAAAACAGGTTTAAATCATATCCCTATTCATAGCCTCCCAAACATAATTCTATAATATACATATTTTCCTAAAATTTAATGCTGTAGAATAATAATAATTTCATGAAAAATTCTGACTTAGTTTATCCCTTTACCTGGCTACTGAGAAGCCCACAAATCACCCAATCCTACACCTACAGTGTTCCTAGCGCAACACCCTCAAATTCACATTTTCCCCTAACAAACTTCAGTATTATCTTACCTAACATATTCTCCTTAGTCCAGAAACATCAAATACCCAATAAAACTGAGATTAACTAACTTACCCAAATTTTGGGATGACGCCCAAGTTGGCCTTGGCCTAACCAACGATCTACTCCTACAGAAATGAAGAGAAACTTCCTAGGAGTAGTGTAGCGGCTTTGGATCGTCGATCCGGTGAAGAACCGAGATGAAAAGCTAGAGAGAAGAAGAGGAGGGCGAATTTCCTAGAGAGAGAAACCTTATATGCAAAAATTCCTCGCTACAAACCCGGGTTTAGCATATTTATAAAGTGCAGACTTGTCGACGAGCCACATCATCTCGTCGACGAGCGCAAGAAAGAGGTTTGTTGATGAGCACTTACTCCTCGTCGACGAATTTTAGGTCCTGAAACACCCCTTTCGGTAATTCCTTATCGACGAGACACATGTCCTCATCGACGATCCCAATAAGCGCGTTCGTCGACTAACGTGCTGCGCTTGTCGACGAGACCCTGTCGAAATCCCTTAGAATTTCCTTTTCTCTTATTATTTAATTACAAAAATTCTTTAGGTCTCTACATTCTCCTCTCATGAATATTTTTATCCTCGAAAATTACTATCTGTATTAACCATCCTTTAAAGAAAATTAGCTACTTATTTTATTACTTACCCTCACTTGTGGGGGAGGAATACCATGGTTACATTTAGGGTCCTGGGAGATTACAATACATTAATTAAATTTCTCCCAAAATCAAAATACTACCTATTCTATAACCTACAATACTACTTACACATATATCATCTTGCTTTTCATAAAATTAAACCATACTGTATTTACTTTACCCGTGTATTTAGTGCTGATCTCCACTGAATAAGTGTAGGTATTTCTGTCGTATCTTCTTCTCGAGCTCCCATGAGGCTTCCTCTACTGCATGATTTCTACACAAGACTTTTACTAAAAGAATCTTCTTACTATGCAATTCTTGTTCTTTTCTATCCAAAACCTGCACTGGTATCTCCTCATAAGCCAATGAATTGCTGAGCTCTAACTTTGCATAACTGGCCATGTGGGAGGGATCTAAGATGTATTTCCTCAGCATGAAAATATGAAATACATCATGCATTCTAAACAAGGCTAGTGGTAAAGATAGCCGGTAGGGAATTGACCCCATTTTTTCAAGTATCTTGAAAAGGCCAATGAACCTAGGGCTCAACTTACCCTTCCTCCCAAACCTCATAACTCCCTTCAATGGCGCTATCTTCAAAAACACATGGTCCACAACTTCAAATTCCAACTTCCGGCGGTGAGTATCAGGGTGACTCTTCTGCCGACTCTGAGCTGCACAGATTCTTTCTTTAATAAGCCAGACTTTGTCGTAGGCTTGCTGCACTATTTCTAGTCCCAACACTTGCCTCTCACCTATCTCATCTCAACATCGAGGAGAATGACGCCTCCCACCATAGAGCGTCTTATAAGGAGCCATGCCGATGCTGGCCTGATAGTTGTTGTTGTAACGACTTGATTTTCCATGCCATATTTTATATTATTATATATATATATATATATATATATATAACTGTGAAATTTCACTACTTTAATAAATCAAACCCTCATCATGGTCTAGATATGACCCATGAAAATTTGAGACTCCACATACAACCTAAGCAGCGAGAAGCTGATTTCATAAAACCATAACCATATATATATATATAATACCAGAGTGTTAGAATATTTTCCAAAGTATACATATACAACTATTCACAAAAATACCCTCAACCGAAACTAGGGCTATTAAAAATTAATCTCCCAAAAATACTCACCCTACAGGTAAGGCAGTACTGTAGCCCCCTCTATTTGCTCGCTTGATCTGCTCGCCTAATTAGATCCCTTGAAAAATGTTAAATCACTGGAATGAGACAACGTTTAGTAAGATGAAATATGCTATTACTAGTGTGTGGCAAATGAGTTACATATTGTGTCATCTGATTTAGAAAAATACCATAGATAACTGAATCTAAGAAAGCATGTATAAATGTCGTATAGTATATCTTATACCTATGTTACTTAATATAACTGTCTTATGCGTTTTCTATTCATAATACTTCTAATATTCATAGATACGTCTACTGATATTGGAAATCTGATTATACATATAATAACTGAGAAAATCTCCATGGATAGACAACTGTATATCATGATTTAACTCCTAATGACTGAGTTGTGCGGCCCGTAGGCGGGACCTATCATTGGCTGGCCTACCAGGATAAGTCACTATGCTCTGAAAGTCTAATCGGCCTCCTCAACCCTAACTGATGGGGAGCCTGTCCACTACATAGGCACGATCCATTGCTGCAAATCCACATACTATCTGAGTTATGTGGTTGCACTTTGAACTGTAAATAGTTACGGTACCATGCTCTATAAACTGATATGTAATGGTCCATCAGGGTCTGATACTATATAATACATTTCTATATAAAATCTAATTATTTTACCATGATTCTGTATCAACTGTATTAACCATGACGCTGTAATAAACTGTATTTCTATATCAACTGTATTTCTATATGTCATGGTTCTACGATATGTATAGCATGGTTCTATAAAATTGTATAATCATGGTACTATGAACTGTAAAAAAATCTTCTATAGATATACTGTAAATCATGATACTATAAAAAAAACTGTATTTCTGAATAAAACTGTATATCTGAATAAAATTGAGAATCTGAATAAAACTGTATATCTGAATAGCTGTAATGCTGTAATATAAAACTATTTGTTCTATGAAAAATAATTCTATAAATCTATATACTCGTAATTCTGTAAAAACTACGTAGAACACTGTACTATACCAGTATTTCTCATGCCACACAAATAAATAATGCTCATTAACCATAATCAATAAAACTGTACAATTCTTGCTCTAAAATACCCATAAACAAATACTATATTTTCCCAATGAAAATAACTGATTTACTAACATAACATATTTCCTTTTAACCTAGGAAGATACCCTCATCTGACTTTGCATCAAATTTGCCTAAGTTGTCTTTGTCATTAAGCACAAAGCACTTACATCCAAATACATGAAAGTAAACTATATTGGGTCTTCTTTCTTTCTATAATTCATATGGAGTTTTATTTAAACTTGATCTTATAGATAATCTATTTATTACATAACATGCAGTGCTAACTACTTCAGCCCAAAAGTATTTAGGTAAGTTATTTTCATTCGAAATGGTCCTAGCCATTTCTTGTAGTGTCATATTCTTTCTTTCAACAACTCCATTCTGTTGTGGAGTTTTTGGAGCTGAAAAATTGTGACTTATTCCATTCTCATTGCAGAATTTTTCTACATCTCTATTTTTGAATTCTTTTCCTTGATCATTTCTAATTTTTATAATGCTATATCCTTTTTCATTTTGAAGTCTTTTGCATAAATCTATTAACATTTTGCATGCTTCATCCTTTGAGATTAAGAAGAGTACCCATGTAAACCTAGAATAGTCATCAACGATGACGAAAGCATATTGCTTTCCTCATAGACTTTGTGTTCTAGTTGGGCCAAACAAATTTAGGTGAATAAGTTCTAAGGGCCTGCTAGTGGAGATATGTTTCTTTTTCTTAAAGATGGACTTAATTTGTTTTCCTAATTGACAAGCATCACATATTTTATCTTTAACAAACCTTGTATTAGGAAGTCCTTTAACTAAGTTCTTTTTGGCTAACCTTGACAATAAGTCCATACTAGCATGGCCTAGTCTTCTATGCCATAACCAACTAGCCTCGTTCATGGATACTAAGCATGTAATTTTTTGAGATTTTAGCTTTGCAAAGTTTATGCAATATACATTGTTAATTCTTTGAGCAGTGAAGAAAACATTGTGTTTTACTCTATTCTCAACAACACACTTATCTTGTTTGAAGGTTACATCAAATCCTATGTCACTTAGCTCGCTTATGCTTAAGAGATTATGTTTAATCCTTTTACCAATAATACATTATCAATGGTAAGGAAGGGTTCATTACCTATCTTACCAATTCCAATGATTTTGCCCTTAACATTGTCTCCAAAAGTGACGTATCCTCTATCTTTTATCATTAGTGAGGTGAATTTGGACCTATCTCCGGTAATGTGCCTGGAACACCCACTATCCAAGTACCATTTGTCATTTGTTGTAGTTGTCCTAAGGCAAACCTACAAGAAGGATTCAATGTCTTATTCTTAAGAATCCATACCTTTTTATAACTTTTTGATTCATCTTTATTTTCTTTGATTTTTCATACTTTCTTTACTCTTGCACCTTTTCTTTTAAATGGACAATCAAATTTAATGTGCCCCTTTTTCTTACATAGGAAACATGTAGTGTGTTGATAGATATTGTTTGAGGAAGTGCTTGCATAGTATTTTGATTCTTTGACAAAATATCCAATATAAAGACCCTTTTTCTCTTTGTTTTTAAGTCCAATATATCCAACTCCTTCCTTATCTAGCATCATCTTTTGTTTACCAA